>NC_053157.1:211131775-212331775 GCF_016835505.1 Polypterus senegalus
CTCCAGGGCCTCCCTGGCCAGTCGATGAACGGTGTCCAGCCGCTCTTTTAGCCGCCTAAAATAATCCATTTCGGGCCCACCAATAATCTCAGGCTCAGGGGTGAGCCAAACACTAAATCCACCGGCGTGCAAGTTCCCTTCCAAACATCAGCCCGCTGGCGTGCATTGGCTCGACTCCTGCACTGCTGTCCGATATGCCCATAGGACCAAAGGCAAATGTTGGTCCCAGTCCCGCTGGTGTTGACTGGTCAGAATTGCCAGTTGAGTGGCCAGGGTGCGATTAAATCGCCGACCAATCCATCACTTTGTGGGTGAAGGGGTGGTCCGGTCTTTTCACCCCAGTCGCTGACACACCTCCTGAACAAACGGCTCTCAAAGTTCCGCCCTGATCGCTGTGGAGCTCGTCCGAACTCCAAATCGAGTGAACATTTCATCCACGAGTTTTGGGCAGCTGTGGGGCACTCTGATCCGAACTGCATACGCCTCTGGCCATTTGGTAAAGTAGTCCATTGCTACCAAAACGTAGCGATTTCCGCTTCCGTTACAGGAAAAGGACCCAGTATGTCCACGCCAATTCTCTCCATGGGTGCCCGACCAGGTATCGCTGCAATGGCGTGAGAACGTTGACCAGGTCCTTTTGTGCAGTGCAGACGTCACAGCAGTGGACGTGTAGCTCTGCGTCTTGCCGACAACCGGGCCAATAAAACCGCTGCCGTAGTCGACGGAACTGTCTTAGCGTTCCGTAATGTCCGGATCCAGCCGCCCGTGGACCCATCGGAGGACCTCGCGCGCAAAGCCTGGGGAACCAGTAGTTGTAGCCGGTCAATTCCTCCCGGTGCGTGCCACCGCCTGTAGATTACGCCATCGCAACTCCAAGTTGCCCAACTGAGAGTGGAGTATTTTGAGTTCAGGCCCCTGTGACGACACGGTTTGCCAGTCGGGACGTTCTTGTGTCTCCAACCAGCCCTTTACCTTTTCTAGTGCTTGATCGTCGCCTGTAACTGCCTCAATTGGTCAATAGTGTACGGCTCCCCTACTCCAACAGTGTCATCTATCCTTGCGGATGCGGCGATGGCCCCAGCCCCTTTCTTCCTGTCGGCGCAATATCGACATTCATTGCTGAGGCATGGACGCCTGGAGAGGGCATCAGCGTTGGCATGCTGCCGTCCCGGTCGGTGCTGTATCTCAAAGTCATATTCTTGTAGAATCTCCATCCACCTTGCCACCTGGCCCTCTGGTTGCCTGAAATTCAACATCCAGGTGAGGCTAGCATGGTCAGTCCGCAGTGTGAACCTAGTGCCCAATAGGTAGGGCCGAAAGTGCCGTACCGCTAGGATCACTGCCAACAGTTCCCGCCGAGTGACACAGTAATTCCTCTCCGGTCGACTGAGGCTGCAGCTGTAATAAGCTATCACTCTTTCTCCAGCCTCCCCCTTCTGTGAGAGCACGGCCCCAATCCCCACATTGCTAGCGCCAGTGTCCACCACAAAAGGTTGGTTGGGGTCAGGGTACGCCAGGACCGGCGCTGACGAGGGCAGCCTTTAACTGTTGGAAGGCGGCTGTGCAATCCTCCGTCCACCCAAACTGTTGGCCCTTACTCGTTAGTCGGTGCAAAGGGCTGGCAATGGTCGCAAAGTTTTTACTGAATCTTCGGTAGTAGGAGGCTAAACCCAAAAGCTCCGCAGTTCAGTGATATTGGCTGGTGGGGCCAGTTGCTCACGGCAGTCACCTTCGCTGGGTCTGTAGCCACCCCACTCGCTGATTACGTGCCCTAGAAACTGAGTCTGTCGGGCGAGAAGATTGCATTTCTCAGGGTTTAACCGCAACCCGGCGCTACGAATGGCGGTCAGGACCTCCCTTAAATTGTGCACCGCCTGGTCAAAGTCTCTGGCATGAATCAGCAGGTCATCTAAATAGACCACACAACGGGTTCGGGGAATGTCTTTAGGCCCCGCTCCATTAGTCTTTCAAACGTGGCCGGCGCATTACAAAGTCCAAACGGCATTACCTTAAACTGCCACAGCCCTTGTCCGATGGTGAATGCAGTTTTGGGTCGGTCCTCTGCTGCCAGTTCTACCTGCCAATATCCACTGCGCAAGTCCAAAGTGCTGAACCAACGGGATCCAGCCACATAGTCCAATGCATCATCGATGCGAGGCAATGGGTAAGAGTCTTTTCGAGTGACTGCATTTAATTTCGAAAGTCCACACAAGGCGCCAACCCCGTTTTCTTCCGCACCATGACCATGGGTGCGCCCAGGACTGTCAGAAGGCTCAATGATGTCGTTGGTTACCATCTCGCGAATCAATTCTTCGGCAGCTTGGCGTTTTGCAAGAGGCAATCTGTGGGGGCGCAACCGAATGGGGGCGGCGTGGCCAGTGTCAATGTGGTGTTTGACTAACGAGGTTCTGGTGCAGTCCTCTTCTCGAGCCGCAAAATGTCCACAAAGTCGCTTCAATACTTTCTGGAGTTGCTCCTGCTGTGGCGTGCTCAGCTGTTCACCACTTCGATGGCCCAATTCCTCCACAGCAGCAACCGTCTCAGTGGATGGGTGGTCGTGTGAGGAAAACCGTTGGGGAGCACTGGTCTGAGCTGCAATACTCTCCTGGGGGTCCTCTTCAGTCCCTGCATCTTCCAACAACCGGTCGGGAGCCGGTGAGCCGTGGTGTCCAGGCAAATCCAAGCTAACAGCCCTTCCAGGATGATTCCAGCCCGATTGGAGCGACACAGTCTCATTACCTACGCGAGGATGGCCCTGGACACATCAACACATGCTCCCCAGTGGGCCAGCAAGTCTAACCCAATTATGCATTTGTCTTTAATGTCCATGAGCCAGAATTCGTGGCTGGTCTGGCTCGTCCCTACTACTACAGTCAATAGTTTCTTTCCGGCATTTTGTCCGCTCACCCGTAACCGCGCAGTTCGATGTTAGAAGGAGTCCAGTCTTTGGAAGAGGACCAGCTGTTTCGGCAACACTCCTCTCTGTAATAGACAAATAGTGGACCCCGTGTCCACTAAGGCACTGCATGGCCGTCCGTCTATAATGCAGTCTAGGTACAGTCCACCTGAAAACCCACAGCCCCACTTTAGGGCAGTCATTGCGGAGGGATGATGATGGCTGGGCGACTGACCTCCACACCCTCAGGTTGGTCCCTTTCTACCACTCGCTCAACTGCTCTCGTTAGCCGGCTTGGGCGTGATGATTGACGTGCCGGAGACCCAAGCTGTAGTACCTCTTCAGCCCGTTCAGCCTCCCGTAGTGCCTCACTCAAATGTCTGGGCGACAGCAGACAGACATGCTGACGGAGACGCTCTGGTGTAAGGCCCGCAGGAAAGCATGAACACTGAGTTCTTCCCTTGCTGCTGTCGAGAAAGTAGGGTAACCTTTCCGTACATAGACCCTGATGTCAGCTGCAAATGCTCCCACACTCTCACCTTCACGCCGATGTCGGTTTGTCAGCTCCTCCCTGTTGTGTTCCGCTGAGGTTCTCTGTCCAAAACGACGGGTGAGAGCATCGGTGAGGGCCTGAAGATCACGACACTCCTCAGGCGGCAGGTCGATGAGTACCTGAAGTGCGGGACCCTCCAAGGCAAGGGCCAAGTGTGTTGCAGCTTCCTCGCAGCTCCAACCATTGTGAAGAGCAGCCAGATCCACTTGTGCAAGGTATGGCTCAGGGCGCCAACCCGCTGTATCGTGGCAGCTTAGCGGGTGACCGTGTGGGGAGGACCGGCCGACTGGTGATTTGGGGTGTCGCGCGGCAGCTACAGGTTCATTCCGCCGTGCCTAGAAGATCGCAACACTGTCCGGGGAATACTGGCACCCTCAGGCCAGTTTGTCCTTTTCTCCGTGCAGTTCTGCTGATCAGGCGCCCAACATAACGCTATTTTCGAGATGGCACGCTCTATTTCTTCAAGACTCTGTTCCATGACGGCGTCTTCTTAACAGCCTGGTCTCCCACTTCTGACACCAATGTAGCGACCCGTGGAGGAGTCTTTTAAGATTTCGAGCCGAACTCTGCCGTGCACCTCTCCGAAGCTGTCGGCTAGCGGCTTGCCAGCGTCATGCACGCAACTGCACCCAGCTCTTTAAGAAAGAGAACACTCGTGCCCCATACACCGCACGACTCGAGTGTCTCGGTAGTTTGCTTAGATAACATCTTAGCAAATAAACAGCTCTGTCCTGTTGTATCTTTTATTACAGAAGATAGTCAGAAACAAAAGCTCAACATTATTCGCGCCATTGCCAAGGTCAAGCACGAAGACACATTTCAATAAATTGGTACTTTTACAAAATAAATAACCCCGGACGGCGATAACCCAAACCCACCCAACCAATTAAATACAAACACACCATTATTTACAACACAAATGACAATACGTAAATTCCGACATACAATAAGCTTTTTATAAATTACCCATAATTTCCCGCAAACTATTTACATAAATTACCCATGAGCGTCACTCCGCCAGCGCTTGCTGCCGGGTTGTTACAATATATATATATATATATATATATATATGTATATATGTGTGTGTGTGTATATATATATATATATATATATATATATATATATATATATATATATGTACTAGTAGAATACCAAGGCCGCAGATGAGTAGTGTGTAAAAGAAGTTATGAAAAAGAAAAGGAAAAATTTTAAAAATAACGTAACATGATTGTTAATGTAATTGTTTTCTCATTCATATGAGTGTTGTTGTCATATATATACTGCTCAAAAGAATTAAAGGAACACTTTTTAAACAGAGTATAGCATAAAGTCAATGAAACTTATGGGATATTAATCTGGTCAGTTAAGTAGCAGAGGGGGTTGTTAATCAGTTTCAGCTGCTGTGGTGTTAATGAAATTAACAACAGATGCACTAGAGGGGCAACAATGAAATGACCCCCAAAACAGGAATGGTTTAACAGGTGGAGGCCACTGACATTTTTCCCTCCTCATCTTTTCTGACTGTTTCTTCACTAGTTTTGCATTTGGCTACAGTCAGTGTCACTACTGGTAGCATGAGGCGATACCTGGACCCTACAGAGGTTGCACAGGTAGTCCAACTTCTCCAGGATGGCACATCAATACGTGTCATTGCCAGAAGGTTTGCTGTGTCTCCCTGCACAGTCTCAAGGGCATGGAGGAGATTCTAGGAGACAAGCAGTTACTCTAGGAGAGCTGGAGAGGGCCATAGAAGGTCCATAACCCATCAGCAGGACCAGTATCTGCTCCTTTGGGCAAGGAGGAACAGGATGAGCACTGCCAGAGCCCTACAAAATGACCTCCAGCAGGCCACTGGTGTGAATGTCTCTGACCAAACAACCAGAAAGACTTCATGAGGGTGACCCAAGGGCCCCATGTCCTCTAATGGGCCCTGAGCTCACTGCCCAGCAGCATGCAGCTCGATTGGCATTCACCATAGAATACCAGAATTGGCAAATGCACCACTGGTGCCCTGTGCTTTTTACAGATGAGAGCAGGTTTACCCTGAGCACGTGACAGAAGTGAAAGTGTCTGGAGAAGCCATGGAAAACATTATGCTGCCTGTAACATCATTCAGCATGAGCAGTTTGGTGGTGGGTTAATGATTGTCTGGGGAGGCATATCCATGGAGGGTCACACAGACCGCTACAGGCTTGACAAAGGCACCTTGGCTGCCATTAGGTATCAGGATGAAATCCTTGGACCCATTGTCAGACCCTATGCTGGTACAGTAGCTCCTGGTGCACGACAATTCCTGGCCTCATGTGGTGAGAGTATGCCGGCAGTTCCTGGAGGATGAAGGAATTGATACCATTGACTGGCCACCACACTTTCCTGACCTAAATCCAATAGAACACCTCTGGGACATTATGTTTTGGTCCATCCAATGCCACCAGGTTGCACCTCAGACTGTCCAGGAGCTCAGTGATGTCCTGGTCCAGATCTGGGAGGATATCCCCCAAAAACACCATCTGTCATCTCATTAGAAGCATGCACCGATGTTGTCAGGCATGTATACAAGAACACAGGGGTCATACAAAGTGCTGTGTATAATTTTGAGTTGCTGCAAATAAATTTTGGCAAAATGGACTAGCCTGCCACATAATTTTATCACTCTGATTTTTGGGGCGTCTTTGAATTCAGGGCTCTGTAGGTTGATCATTTTAATTTCCATCAAACGATGTGGCATTCTTTCGTTCCTAACACATTACCCAGTCTATATCAGTATAGATATCCAGGAGGATTTCTTTTTCCCATTGAGATCTGATGTGTTTCAAAGTGGTCCTTTAATTTTTTTAAGCAGTTTATGTATATATATATATATATATATATACACACATACACACAGGTATACATATACATACATGTGTACATATATACACACACATATATACTATGGGGTGCGAAACAGGAAAATACATTGATTTTCTGAATATATAAAGTCAAAACTTTAATATATAAACTCATTCCTGAATATATAAAGTCACTGTCGCAATATATAAAGTCAAAACTTGAATACATAAAGTCAGCTGGAATATATAAAGTGAAAACCTGAATATATGAAGTCAGCGTCGGAATTTATAAAGTAATTCCTGATTATATAAAGTCAACATCGGAGTATATAAACTCATTCATGAATATTTAAAGTCAATGTCAAAATATATTGATTGAAACGACTTTGAACTGAAGTTAACAAAAACGTATTCAGAAAAATAAATTAAAAAAACACTGTTCGGTTAATGTTTTGAAAATGATGCATGTGCCCTGCCCAGGATTGGTTCCTGCCTTGCGCCCAGTGTTGGCTGGGATTGGCTCCAGCATATCCCCGTGACCTTGTGGTCGGATTCAACGGGTTGGGAAATGGATGGATATTCCAGCACTGACTTTGTATATTCCGACGATGACTTTATATATTGAAGTTTTGTCTTTATATATTCCAGCGCTTACTTTATATTGTGAGCTGGAGGGCTTCGCTATTACTTGTGGGGGCGAAACTTCACTTTGGTAACTGATCATGCTCCACTTCAATGGTTATACCGACAGAAAGATACAAACTCTCGCCTCATGAGATGGTTTCTGGGCTTACAACCTTACCGTTTCACAGTAAAACATTGACCAGGTTCTGAACACGTCAAAATAGACATATTATCACGACTAAATGAACCTGGTACAGAGAGTCGCTTGATTCAGGGAATGTGAATAAAGCTGAGGGGGAGGGTGTGAGCTGGAGGGCTGATCGCACCCCAAGAAGATACAGATGCCCCTGGGCAAACCACAACCCCTGAAACACAGACTATCCTCACATTGCTCTTTACTTTCTCACTTGCGCTATAACGCGTAATGCAAACCTCGCGCGATACTCCACTAACTGAAAAGCCTTGTGCAGCGCCTGTCAGTTGAAAATTGATTGTTTGTTTGTTTGCTTGCCCCCTCTCTCTCTCTCTCTCTCTCTCTCTCTCTCTCTCTCTCTCTCTCTCTCCTCGCAGAACTGTCATCTCTGACTTGTCATGGAGCACGTTTAAGCTCATGTGTTTGCAGTGTTTCAATAAAAATCCTTCTTTCTACGACCTCCTGTGTCTCTGTGCAAATCTGTGACCCAAGCGTGACAATATATTCCGACGCTGACTTTGTATATTTAAGTTTTGACTTTATATATTCCGAAATATTCCAACGCCGTCATTATATATACTCAGGTTTTGGGAAGCGCTGATCAATGTAATCTTTGTACCAGGAAATCATGCATTGACAGAAGTTCCCCTTTGCTTGTAATTGAAACTGTGATTAAATGCATTATTTTTTTAATGCGTTATGGAGCACATGCATCAAATGTAACCTTTTGTAAGTAGTGCCTGGAGGATTCAGTGTGGAGAAACTCTAGAGAAAGCGTGTGTATTAACTTGTGGATTTTTCTGTGAGTATTTGGTAGCAGCGTCACAAAGTCACTTCTGTAAGGCTGTGTTGGTTGCGGAGCTCAGCTCAGAGCGAAATTAGGTGAATGGGAGGGGAGATGATGACGTGACTTCCCCACCCACCTTAACTGTCAATCCCCCACAAACACAGTCTCTCGGAATTTGCATAAATACAGCCGTTCAAGTGCAATTTTAACTTAGTTACAAAGTGATCAGAACTCTCGTTTATATCCTGCGTCTTCTCATTAAACTTGTATCCCGCATTACCCGTGGGCATGTCAAACACCAGCGGCAGCGTGTCTATGAACTTAATTTAAACTTCAGGTTTACACCGTGCTTTGTTTCCGAAGTAGCAGCACTCATGAATATGGGTATATGTCAATCGCACACTTCTTATCGTTTCGCTGCCTTCTCAATTACACTCACCTAAAGGATTATTAGGAACACCATACTAATACGGTATTTGACCCCCTTTCGCCTTCAGAACTGCCTTAATTCTATGTGGCATTGATTCAACAAGGTGCTGAAAGCATTCTTTAGAAATGTTGGCCCATATTGATAGGATAGCATTTTGCAGTTGATGGAGATTTGTGGGATGCACATCCAGGGCACGAAGCTCCCGTTCCACCACATCCCAAAGATGCTCTATTGGGTTGAGATCTGGTGACTGTGGGGGCCATTTTAGTACAGCGAACTCATCGTCATGTTCAAGAAACCAATTTGAAATGATTCGAGCTTTGTGACATGGTGCATTATCCTGCTGGAAGTAGCCATCAGAGGATGGGTACATGTTGGTCATGAAGGGATGGACATGGTCAGAAACAATGCTCAGGTAGCCTGTGGCATTTAAACAATGCCCAATTGGCACTAAGGGGCCTAAAGTGTGCCAAGAAAACATCCCCCACACCATTACACCACCACCACCAGCCTGCACAGTGGTAACAAGGCATGATGCATCCATGTTCTCATTCTGTTTACGCCAAATTCTGACTCTACCATTTGAATGTCTCAACAGAAATCGAGACTCATCAAACTAGGCAACATTTTTCCAGTCTTCAACTGTCCAATTTTGGTGAGCTCATGCAAATTGTAGCCTCTTTTTCCTATTTGTTGTGGAGATGAGTGGTACCCGGTGGGGTCTTCTGCTGTTGTAGCTCATCTGCCTCAAGTTTGTGCGTGTTATGGCTTCACAAATTCTTTGCTGCATACCTCGGTTGTAACGAGTGGTTATTTCAGTCAAAGTTGCTCTTCTATCAGCTTGAATCAGTCGGCCCATTCTCCTCTGACATCTAGCATCAACAAGGCATTTTCGCCCACAGGACTGCCGCATACTGGATGTTTTTCCCTTTTCACGCCATTCTTTGTGAACCCTAGAAATGGTTGTGCGTGAAAATCCCAGTAACTGAGCAGATTGTGAAATACTCAGACCGGCCCGTCTGGCACCAACAACCATGCCACGCTCAAAATTGCTTAAATCACCTTTCTTTCCCATTCTGACATTCAGTTTGGAGTTCAGGAGATTGTCTTGACCAGGACCGCACCCCTAAATGCATTGAAGCAACTGCCATGTGATTGGTTGATTAGATAATTGCATTAATGAGAAATTGAACAGGTGTTCCTAATAATCCTTTAGGTGAGTGTATATAATGCATCTTTTCTTCAGCGCGTTTTGGTTTTCTACGTAGTGCATTGACAGTCAGTTCACGTGATTACGTGGGAGGCGTGATGATGTCACACGAAACTCCGCCCCCCCCCCGGCTTTCGCGCTCAACTCCATTACAGCATGTGCAGGAAATTAGCTTCCAGTTATGACCATTACACGTAGAATTTCGAAATGAAATCTACCCAACTTTTGTAAGCAAGCTATAAGTAATGAGCCTGCCAAATTTCAGCCTTCTACCTACACGGGAAGAGTGAGTGAGGGCTTTGCCTTTTATTAGTATAGATATATATAGATATATATATATATATATATGTATATATATATATATATATATATATATATATATATATATATATTTGTGTGTATATACATATATATATATATATATATATATATATATAGATATGTGTAGATGTGTATATGTATATGTTTATATGTGTGTGTTTATGTGTGTGTGTGTCTGTGTCTGTGTGTATATACAGCAACACTCATAATAGTGACAAAACAATTACACTGACAATCATGTTACGTTATTTTTAAAATGTTTCCTTTTTCATAACTTTTTTAACACTGTTCTCCACTGCGAAGCGCGGGTATTTTGCTAGTTGACACTAATACTATCTCAGACTCTGTCAAATAGCCACTAAATTTTACTTTATATAGTTTTGATATTCTAAAAAGCTACACAGTTTTAAAGTTTGAGCTAAAGACCAGTGAGTGGTTAAAGTTCAGCTACAATAAAAAAAAAAATATGTAATAATCAAATAACAAAGAAGCAAACCGACCTACAGGCACAGAACAGAGGATGCATTATGTTCGTTGCTATGAACAACTTTGTTTCTGTAACTTGACAACTGAAAAAAAAATTGGCTTGTAAATGTTTAATTCTGAGAGCCATTTGCTTCCATGTTATTTTTTTTAGTATGGAGTCTGGCATCACTGAGCTGTAGCAGCCATGTTAAATGGGGATGTTACTATCTGATCTGTACTACCTGCCTGGTTAGCATTGTGCACGTGCAGAATTTTCATGCATACATACTATTAAGTGCACTCCCTTCTCACACTGTACAGTGGGTACGGAAAGTATTTAGACCCCCTTCAAATTTTCGCTCTTTGTTATATTGCAGCCATTTGCTAAAATCATTTAAATTAATTTTTTCCCTCATTAATGTACACACAGCGCCCCATATTGACAGACAAAAAAAAGAATTTTTGAAATTGTTGCAGATTTATTAAAAAATAAAAACTCAACTATCACATGGTCCTAAGTATTCAGACCCTTTGCTGTGACACTCATATATTTAACTCAGGTGCTTTCCATTTCTTCTGATCATCCTTGAGATCACCTTCATTTGTGTCCAGCTGTGTTTGATTATACTAAATGGACTTGATTAGGAAAGCCACACACCTGCCAATATAAGACCTTACAGCTCACAATGCATGTCAGAGCAAATGAGAATCATGAGGTCAAAGGAACTGCCTGAAGAGCTCAGAGACAGAATTGTGGCAAGGCACAGATCTGGCCAAGGTTACAAAAAAATTTCTGCTGCACTTAAGTTTCCCAAGAGCACAGCACATAATCCTTAAATGGAAGACGTTTGGGACGACCAGATCCCTTCCTAGAGCTGGCCATCCGGCCAAGCTGAGCTACCCGGGGAGAAGAGCCTTGGTGAGAGAGGTAAAGAAGAACACAAAGATCACTTTGGCTGAGCTCCAGAGGTGCAGTCAGGAGATAGGAGAAAGTTGTAGAAAGTCAACCATCACTGCAGCCCTCCACTAGTCAAGGCTTTATGGCAGAGTGGCCTGTCGGAAGCCTCTCCTCAGTGCAAGACACATGACAGCCCACATGGAGTTTGCTAAAAGACACCTGAAGCACTCCGAGATGGTGAGAAATAAGATTCTCTGGTCTGATGAGACCAAGATAGAACTTTTAGGCCTTAATTTTAAGCGGTATGTGTGGAGACAACCAGGCACTGCTCACTTGTCCAATACAGTCCCCACAGTGAAGCATGGCGGTGGCAGCATCATGCTGTGGGGGTGTTTTTCAGCTGCAGGGACAGGACGACTGGTTGCAATCGAGGGAAAGATGAATGCGGCCAAGTACAGGGATATCCTGGACAAAACCTTCTCCAGAGTGCTAAGGACCTCAGACTGGGCCGAAGGTTTACCTTCCAACAAGACAATGACCCTAAGCACACAGCTAAAATAACGAAGGAGTGGCTTCACAACCTTTGATTGTTCTTGAATGGCCCAGCCAGAGCCCTGACTTAAACCCAATTGAGCATCTCTGGAGAGACCTAAAAATGGCTCTCCACCAATGTTTACAATCCAACCTGACAAAACTGGAAAGGATCTGCAAGGATGAATGACAGAAGATCCCCAAATCCAGGTGTGAAAAACTTGTTGCATCTTTCCCAAGAAGACTCATGGCTGTATTAGCTCAAAAGGGTGCTTCTACTAAATACTAAGGCAAAGGGTCTGAATACTTAGGACCATGTGATATTTCAGTTTTTCTTTTTTAATAAATCTGCAACAACTTCAAAAATTTTTTTTGTCTGTCAATATGGGGTGCTGTGTGTATATTAATGAGGGAAAAAATTAATTTAAATGATTTTAGCAAATGGCTGCAATATAACAAAGAGTGAAAAATTGGAGGAGGTCTGAATACTTTCCGTACCCACTGTATGTTACTGTTTGATGTGCTTTGTGCATGTGTGATATCACTACTTGAATGGGATTCCAGTTGGATTAGAACGATAAAAAAAATTCCCTCAATAATTTCATTCGATGGGTATATTAGCCAATCATAATGAGAATATTGTGAAAATACTTCAGTAAGATGGTACAGCAAACTAACAGCTTCACTGCTCTTATTTGTAATACATTTGACTTTGGCCTTGGGTATAAGATTACTGCCTCACAGTAATCTTATTTTCATTGGTTAAAATGTTATATTTGACAGACAGACAGATAGATAGACAGACTGCTATGTACTCTCTAATCTTGATCTTATTAGCTAGAACCAGATGACAAAAAACTACTTGGAACCTGTACTTCAATAAAATTCCGTCCATAAAAAAAACAAATACTTTTCACCATGTCAGGAAGAAATATCACAACAAAGCTTATCATAAATGATATTTTACCAATTTAATTGCAAAATGAATGTTTTCTAGTACCATGCAGCCTTAATGTCTCACATATCCTCAGTTGAAATCCATGTTTATTTATACAGTTTCCATTATCTAGCTCATTTACATTCACAGATGTCTACTCCAGTATGCAAGATCTGGTTGCCATCACCTCATTATTATTATACAGCATTTGTCGTCTACAATGTTCTTGGATATGCCATGTAACCTCTCAAAAACCTTCTTGGCTTAAAAATAATACACGTTTGTCACTGACCAAAAAACTGCAAATATCGGCAAATCTGTTTCCCATACACATTTCCAAATTATTAGATTTTAAATTTTTCTGCAAACTGACACATTTCTGGATATGTTGTAAGCTGTGTATCCTGCTGCACACTTAAAGAATAATCTGAACACCAGCCAGTGGTATTACTGTGGAATTTGTTTCTGCCGCAAGAAATCCACCCAGACATTTTTGTCCCTTTACCCTCATTTTGCAGGTTGCCACAGACAATATATTTACTAGTTGCTCCCTTCCACTCGGCTGTCTGATGCACATTTTTTACATTTTTAAATGCAACCCCCAAATATGTAGAGAGCTGGGTGGGCACAGTGGAAAGCGGTCAAGAGAATCAAGTGGAGTGTTGATAAGTGATCAAAGAAAACATAAAATGCATCCAGAAATTTAGATGAGAAATAACAAAGTATACAATTTAGGTACAGGGCTATGACTTTGGCAAAAAGTGTAATAGTTATGCTGATTATACAAAAGTCCAAGGCTAGCTCTATAGTGGAAAAACTGTGCAACATTCTTTCAGTGCTTTGCTTCAATGGAGAATTTAATTGGAATGGTACTGTCAAAACATCTCCAAACTAAACAGTGGAGGGGGAGTAAAACAATAAATAAGTTTAGAATTTACTAATTTTCTCTTTCTCAGATTCAATAGGGGAAATGCATTTTGGAGGAAGAGAAGGAGATGTTAAATCAAGGTCTTGGAACATTCACAGCATTCTTTCAGGACAGCACAGGGGTGCTGACTGCTTGCATTTTAGACATTATTTCACAAAAAGGTTAGTTTTCAGGCTCATCTAAAATTTCTTCTGACCTGGTTGACTCTAAAAGAATTTAGAATCCTCTGGGCCCAAACCATGAAACTGAAATGCAGCCAAAAAGAATAACATGCAAGTCAATAAAAATGAAGAGTGTACTGAGAGGTGGACACTCAAACTGTCAAAGCTTTGTGGTGTAATATTAGTGGTTCTTTAAATTCTATAGTTTGTTTGAACGCTGGATTTTATTTTACTCTGCTTTATTTGTCTGTTCACAAAAAAGAAAAAGTTAAAAATTTTATTAATGAAGAAAATTATTTGTTTATTAGAAATTAAAAATTAGAGAAAAAAATATGAAGGCTACTTTTAGCTACTTTTACAATTTTCTCTTATTTTTCTGGACTGAAAAAGAATTTAAGCTGAAGTCAATTTGGTAAATGAAAAACTGCAGTCTAAAATACTTTCATAAAGAATTTAACATTACACACTATAAGGTAAAAACATTCCATCTGATATGATCTCTGAAAATTTAGCCGCTTACCCCAGATTCTTATTACCAAAAAATGTGCTGCTGCGAAAGATTTAATTAAAACTAAAATTTCATTTAACATCTTGTTTTATTCAAAACTCCAAACATTTACAGAAACAAATGATGGCAGACAGAGCTACCATGGAGGAGAATATGTTTGTAATAACATCTAGATATTTATATACTATCTACACAACAAAAAAGAGATTACATGCACACTTTCATGTAGTAAACTAAAACTGACAATTAAAAGGAATTTTGTCTTATCTCACAAATCATAAACTGCAGTCTTGCACTACTATCTATAAAACACTTACTAGTCTTTTGTGTATTTTTATCAGGAGGTAAAGACAGTATTCAGTATTCCAGATATAACTACAGAATTTTATACATTTGTTAGAATTGTATTATACATAATACTGTATATAGTTTTCAATGTCAGTAGGTTTTGGCATTTTTAATTATTTAAGTATTATGTCTAGTTGTAGGGAGTGCCAATTCATTTTTACATCTTTGCACATCTTCTCCTAATGATTTTATTGGGTTAAAGCCTATGTAAAATTAATCAATAAATCTATGACTTCATAAAAACTAAAAACACAACTAATTTGATATCAACATTCAGTAAAGTAATTAAGAATAAACAGGACTCCAAGTAGCTAGACTATCTGTCAAAAAATAAAACTATTAGTTTAGTGTTGGACTTAGTAGGAAAAAGTGGGCATTGCCCATTCTGCTAGGCTTTAGTTACAAATCAGGCCTGTTAAGAAAGCAGATTTAACAAGGATACAGGAATCAGGCTGCACTTTCTCCCACTTGCATTTCAAACTCCAGCACCGGAATCTGCCTGGAATTTATTTAATAACTACGATGTAGATTAGAGTTGTACAAACATCATTCTAGAGGCCAGTCTGCAGACCTCCTGAGCCAGCAGGCATGGAATGGCCTCAAGCAAGGACAAAGACCTATAATTCAAGGGATGACAACTAAGATGGACATAAGAACTCACCTATTAGAAAACACTGATTTTGTACCAAAGTGACTTTAATCCAATCAGGAGAAGGTTTAATATTCCTTTAAAACCACATGAACCCTATATCTCAAAAGAAATAGAAGGAAGAAGATCTATGAGATGCTCACTGGACACTCACTGAACTCCTCAAGGATTCTCAAAGGGCACCCTCTCTGGGATATCAAAACACACATTACATTAAAAAAGACACATACAGTACCTACACAAAAACTATCAGCAATCACTTTTTAAAAATCTCCAAAACACAATATTAGAGAAGAGGATTGAAGAAACATCATCTTTAGCTGTGTGTGCATAATCGGGGATTAGTTTTTAACAATTTCAGACTGAACAAATTGTGGTATTTCAAAATCTTCTGGAGAGGTATGCTTAAAAAAAGGTTCGGAAGCATATGATCCCCTGTGTCAGTAATTTGTACTAGTCAAGTACTTGCTTTGATTTTATAACATTAGGTTTACTATTATCCCAAATCACACTGTGTTGCTCAAATTAGTGTGTATGTCTGAAAGCAGTGTGTCTGCCTACAGAAAGAATGTCGACCTCGTCATGAGGTTTACTTACCTCGGCAGTGACATTAATGTCTCTGGTGACTCTTCCTATAAAGTCAGTAGACAGATTGGGAGAGCACGGGAGAGTCATGAAGCTGTGGGAAAGGGGTAAATGGCGCTCCTGATACCTGTGCAAAAGGACGAAGGTCCAAGTGTCTGTGGAGTCCTGGTGCTTCCTGTTTTGCTATATGGCTTCGTGACATGGACAAAATGCAGTGACCCGAGACAGACTGGACTCCTTCAGTAGTATGTCTCTTCTGAGAATCCTTGGGTACCACTAGTTTGACGAATGACCAGTTTCTCATAGAGAATGAGGCAAATTACCTGAATTGTGAGTGTCAATTACAGTATTACAGTCATGTGGTGAGATTCCTCAAGGGTGATACGGACCTGAGTGGCTGGACCAGGCCAAAGGATGCCCAAGTAACACCTGGTTGCGGTAGACAGATGGTCATTTCCAAATGGGGGAACTGGACCGCATGTATGCCTTGGAGGTTTCCAACAAGGATCCTGAGCTGTTTCATTGTATGGTGCGTGTGGCAATGCACTGTAGCAGTGCATGTTCCCCAAAACTGACCTAACCTGAACTGATCTAAGATCATGCTCTACTTTGCAGCAGTGATTTTATATTAGTGAGGACACTGATTTTATAATGGTTTTGGAGGTAGATGGGCCTTGGCTCAAAAATGTTTACAAACCCCAACAATAAACTATTAACATTCAGACAATTATATACTCTATCAAAATGACACACTGTAAAATAAGAGAACATATTTTAATACCGAGTCCTAATGCAATCTCTTTCACATCGGCACCACCAAAACAAACAAAAATACAAATAAAGTATATAGAGAAGTACTTAGTAACATAGTATTTTATATCTGATACAGTACATTTAATTAACCAATGGCACTATAACTGAAGAACATTACCTTAGAAAATATCATCACAGCTAGAGTGTATGTATATATACACACACAAACAAATTTTTAGCTTCCTAAATTCGTTTATGTTGCTTCTTTGATAAGATGTTAGATATATACACTGTGTGCACAATTATTAGGCAAGTGAGTATTTTGACCATATCATCATTTTTAATGCGTATATTCCAACTCCAAGCTGTATTAACTTGAATGCTTATTGGATTTAAGCACGTCAGGTGATGTGTATTTGTGTAATGAGGGAGGCTGTGGCCTAAGGAGATCAACACCCTATATCAAGGTGTGCAGAATTATTAGGCAGCTAGTTTTCCTCAGTCAAAATGGGCCAAAAAAGAGATTTAACTGACTCTGAAAAGGCAAAAATTGTAAAAAGTCTTTCAGAGGGATGCAGCACTTTTGGAATTGCTAAGATATTGGTGTGTGATCACAGAACCATCAAACATTTTGTTGCAAATAGTCAACAGGGTCGCAAGAAACGTGTTGAGAACAAAAGACGCAAATTAGCTGCCAAAGATTTGAGAAGAATCAAACGTGAAGCTACCAGGAACCCATTATCCTCCAGTACTTTCATATTCCAGAGCTGCAACCTACCTGGAGTGCCCAGAAGTACAAGGTGTTCAGTGCTCAAAGACATGGCCAAGGTAAGGAGGGCTGAAACCCAACCACCACTGAACAAGAAACATAAGTTGAAACGTCAAAACTGGGCCAAGAAATATCTGAAGACAGATTTTTTCAAAGGTTTTATGGACCGATGAGATGAGAGTGACTCTTGATGGCCCAGATGGATGGACCTGTGGATCAGTAATGGGCACAGAGCTCCACTCCAACATGGAGGTGGGGTACTGGTATGAGCTGGTATTTTTAAAGATGAGCTAGTTGGACCTTTTGCATTGAAGATGAACTCAAAATCAACTCCCAAACCTACTGCCAGTTTTTCAAGACACTTTCTTCAAACAGTGATACAGGAAAAGACCATGATTTTATGCAGGCCAATGCTCCATCACTTGCATCGAAGTTCTCACTCGTGGCCAGCCAGTAAAGGCCTTAAAGATGAAGGAATAATGACATGGTCCCCCTTCCTCATCTGACCTAAACCCTATCGAGAAACTTGTGGGCACTTCTTAAACGCTAGATTTACGGGGGAGAAAAACAATACACCTCTCTGAAGAGTGTCTGGGAGGCTGTAGTCACTGCTCCACAAAAAGCTGATCGTCAACAGATCAAGAAACTGACAGACTCCATGAATGGAAAGGCTTATGACTGTTATTGGAAAGAAGGATGGCTATATTGGTCATTGATTAATTGATTTTTTTTGAAATGTCAGAGATGTTTATTTGTAAATTTTGAGGTGTTTGTTTATTATTCTCACTATAACAGATGAAAATAAACAAGCGAGATGGGAAATTTTTCATTTTTCCTTTAGTTGCATAATAAATCTGCACACTAATAGTTGCCTAATAATTGTGCGCACATATGTATTCCCCTGATGATGTTCACACTCACATTTCCGTTGTGAAACATTCAGGTTTCAGATTTATTAACATTTTGGATTGACTGATAGCACTGTGTTTGTTCCATATTAAAATTAATCCTCAAAAATACAACTTGCCTAATAATTGTGCACACAGTGTATATCTACTGTATGTTACTGACTATTACAAGTCCAGGCAATACCTGAACTAATTTCAAATTATAAAAAGCAGTAGGGAAAACTAACAAAAATGGCAAATGTATGGAATTTCATATTAACGTAACATTTACATGTATTTATTTTCACATTTGCAAGCCAGTGTCTTAACCAGCAGCTTTAAGCATTAGGGAGAAACTAACCCTGGATTGAAACTTGTTAAAATAAAGCATGTTAAAAGGTATTATTTAGGATGACACTAAAATTAATTAAAATAAATATTCTTAAGTATACTTGGTACATTTTTTCTCTTTTCAATTATTTTATTTCCACTTCTTACAGGAGTTCCTAGAATATTTCACAGTAGAGCATTTTCAAAAGTATATTAGGAAAGCTAAATGACAGATGGAGAGTAACACTGCAGAAAAAGTGAAAGATGTCCAAATGTATTTTTTTTTTTTTACTATTTTAGTTGTAAGAGGACCATTTAGAAGATGAAAAACATAACAAATTTTAAGGGTGAACTAAAATATAAATACTGATAAAAAGCAAATACTAAATAATTTTTTTCTGAGGTTTTCACACATGAAGAAGTTGATAACCTCCTATCAGTTAAAAGGACCATAAAGGAGGTTCTCCATGATTTGGATACTGTAGATTGAAAGACTCTGCTCGAATTAAAGTTGGTGAAATCAAACGAATTACCTGGACTAGACAATACTTAAGGAGGTTAGTGAGTAGGTATGTAAAATCTTGATGTGCTTTTCTAATTGCACACTGGAGGAATTCTTACTAGTGTGCAGTAACTTCAGGCTAGTCAGCTTAACATACATCAAAGGTAAAACAATTACTATCAGAAAGACTGAGCAAACAGGTGTTAATAGTTAACAGTCAAAATGGGTTTAGTTGAGATTAATCATGTTTCACAGATATGATGCAATTATATCAGGAAGCAACAAAATCATATGATCAGATACTCATATATTATTTAAAGTGGCATTCTTCAAGAGAGACTGTGATTTCTGTCACCAGGTAGACTACAATTAAATTCATTACAGATGTACCACTGCATGAGATGGTAAAATGTTAAGTAAATATTTTAGGGAAGGTAACTTATGATATACAATGGATAGTTAATTCAAGACAGACAAAAACTTAAGTTCATTTCACTTCTGTAAAGCACAATAGGAAGCTACCAAAGGTCTGAACTCATACACTTTGAAAGTAATTATTTCAGACAATTATGTTTAACGGAGGTTAACAGTGTATATTTTGATAATTGCTGATAAATTGTCATTTAAGAACAGTGACTAAAAGAAAGAACAAGCTTTTGTTAAGGAATTCATATTAATTTCCTTCATAAACAAAGCAACTGAGAGATGAGCTTTAATTGCTAAAGGGTCCAGGAAGGGACAGTTAGACTGATTTTATTGGTTTAAAGTTATTCTCCATGATGAAGACACCTATATCTGGGCAGCCATATTGAAAACGGCATGTGGCCTGTTTCAATATTTCATTCAAAGGCCATGAAGCAGTAAAGACAAACCCAGACTGAAAATAAACCGAAGGCTGCCTTTGGATGCAAGATGCACTGCTACTTATGCTGTAATAATATGGTTTGCAAACATTCAGATTATATTTCACTTCCTTAATATTTTGGGAATAATAGCAATAAAATATAATTAAATGTGTAACCTGCCAGTTCCTTTACTTTAATTGCCCGAGCTATAGATGTAAAAGGGAAGGCCGAGAGAAGTGCTGAATTACTGTACCTGATAAAGAGTGGCAAAAGTATGAGATTTAAGGTCAACAAATAAAAAGTATAAAGGAGAAAGCGGAGTCAACACAGTACCCTAATGCAACAAAACAGTCAATAATGACATTTAAAAAAAAAAACAAGTAAATACTAATGACATATCTGTGGAGTGGAGACAGCAATGAATGGTAATCCAGAATTATTAGTAAATAAAGGGTATGCATTTCAATACACTGAATAAAGAATTATTCCAGATTATGTTTAAAGGTACTCTGATTTTTAGATGCCAGAAATGAGGCCTCATTCTTAATGCCAAACACATTTCAAAATAAAAAAAATAAAGAAAAACAACTTTTCTTTAAGGTCAAGCATAAACACAGGCATAAACTTTTCCATTTAGAAAATAATATTTAAGACAACGATTTTAAATTTATACTCTCTCTAGCAAATGTTACATATAATGTTTAGGTAATATTTTTCCTAGATCACTTTCAAATCAGAGTCCCAGTAAACCTAATATTCATATCTCTGAAATATGGGGTGAAGCCTGAGTAACTTGCAAAAACTAATGTGGACAAATAAAACAGACAAGAACTAGATTTTGAACCACAGCTCAGGATACTCTAAAGTAGTGGCAAAAGCAAATAAACCATTATGCTGATTTCACACAAAACAGAAAAGGCATTAGTGGAATATATTACTTGTGTCATACATAAGCAGTAAGCAACAATAACACTGCATGCTGAAAAAAGGGGTTAATAAGATATAGATCACTCTCTAAAAAGAAATAAACTGTTGGTAATAATGATGACATTGCAGGTTATTTTATTATTTATTTTAATGAAATTTAAAATTATGTACTTAACTGTAAAGTGCTTTCTAAATTCTGACTTCTAATGAATGTTTACAGTCAAAAAATGGTGAAAATGTTGCCACTGAGAGTTTAATCTTGATAAACTCAAGTGTGATTTATTTGAAGGGTGCAATATACTTTTGTTTAGCTGAACAGTTTACTGGCTTTAGATTCAGATGAAAAGGAGTGGAACTACCTGAGCTGTGGCAAATGTGGAAAAGGTGTAAGGTACAATGGACACACATCAGGTACCTTCAGGCTGCCATAACATGTTTAAAGTCTGGTTTATACTTACTATGTGAAGCCTGTATGCAGACTGTACTGCAAAGCATGCACACAGTGAGTGGCTAAAACACATTTAAACCTGTTGAGGCCCACTCGATCGGCACACTGATAGCGGAGGATTTAAGACTTTGCTGATGGAAAAAAAGAGTTGTGCCTGCTATTATTGAATTTAACAGGAAGAAATGAAGAATGTGGAGTGTCAGACCTATTGACCAAAAGTGATGAAGGAAGGGGGAGTGCAATATTCAAAGTAGTGGAGGACCTAAATGATGAGCAGATACATTTCAAATGTTTAGTCTTCTTTGCATTTTGATGACCTGTTGAGTCATAATCAGACATTTGTTCATCATTCTGTTATCTACTTAACAAGCTTTTCCTTAAAATTCAGCATTCTGGATTAACAGCAACACATCCACATCACGGAATGTACAGAAATATTTCTGAGTACAGAAAATGGTGTTTTCACTGAACAGCCGTCATCCCCAACATGGCCAAATCAAGCATAAGCTAGTCTTAAGCACTTCTCTACAAACTCATAATGTGTTTCAGAGAGAAGCAAGTTGTGTTTCTGGACATAATTAAGCTTACTTTGTATTTTGCAGATTTGATACATCTAACAAACTGTACTGCCCCTCTGAGTGACACTCTCGTAGAAAATGTCATTACTGACATCTGAATTTGTTGTTCACTTTCTTAAAATAAAAGTTTAAAATTTGAAGTTTTCATTAAAATAAAAATTCCCTGTTAAAACACCTTAAACTACTGGATGGTACAGCTTTGGCACTAAACTCATTTAATTAAATGTTAGCAAATAGAATATTCATTTACAAAAACAAGAGACCACTAGTCATTAGCATCTTTGTGTGTTAATGACAGTATAATACTGTTATAAGACTAATAACTTCCAGTGTAATTCGTAGGACATTTTATAGCATGAAGGCAACCATTAAGAAGGATATTTGGGAAGCTAAACAAGACTTAGAGGAATATAGCAGATAAGATAAAAGATTATGAACTTAAACAGGAATTTAAAAAAACAGTGAAACAGCAAGTGTTCAAAACTTTTTCTAAGGTTTTCACAAGTGAAGAAGTCAATAACCTCCCAGGAGTAAAAGGGACTACAAAAGAGGGGCTGAGTGATTTGAAAATTGTAGATGAAAAAGTGCTGTTCAGATTAAAGAGGCTAAAATCAAAGAAATCAGCAGAATCAAATAATTTTATCCTCAAGTTCTTAAGGAGAAAAGTGAACACATATATAAACCCTTGACACATATTTTTGGAATCACTGCACACTGTGGAAATTCCAAAGAACTGAAAAATGGCAAATATTATTCCATAATATAATATATAGGCAGATCCATGCAACCATAGGCCAGAAAACTTTACATGTGCACCACAAGTAAATTAATGTTAGGAATTAAAGAAAAGACCGAGAAGCACATGGAAAGAACAGGGGATTTACCAAACAGTCAACACGGGTTTAGAAAAGGGAGGTAAAATTTTACTAATATGCGGAATTCTATACAGAAGCAACAAAATAATTTAAAAAAAAATTGATCAAAATGGTGCATAAAATATCTTGATTTTCAGAAACCACTTGATTAGATAGATAGATAGATAGATAGATAGATAGATAGATAGAGAGAGAGAGAGAGAGAGAGAGAGAAATACTTTATTAATCCCCAAGGGGAAATTTATATACTCCAGCAGCAGCATACTGATAAAAAACAATATTAATTAAAGAGCACTAAAAACACACTGCAAGCTAAAAAAAAAGCAAGGTGGAGGCTGCGAGGCAGGTATAACAGTCTATAAACTTATACAGTGTTAACGTTTAACCCCCTTGGTGGAACTGAACAGTCACATAGTGTGGGGGAGGAATGATCTCCTCAGTCTGTCAGTGAAGCAGGACAGTGACAGCAGTCTGTCACTGAAGCTGCTCCTCTGTCAGGAGATGATCCGATGCAGTGGATGATTGACAGGAGCCTGCTCAGTGCCCGTCGCTCTGCCACAGATGTCAAACTGTCCAGCTCCGTGCCTACAATAGAGCCTGTCTTCCTCACCAGTTTGCCCAGGCGTGAGGTGTCCCTCTTATTTATGCTGCCACCCCAGCACACCACTGCGTAGAAGAGGGTGCTCGCCACAACCGTCTGACAGAACATCTGCATCATCTTATTTATACTACTACCCCAGCACACCACTGCATAGAAGAGGGCGCTCACCACAACCGTCTGACAGAACATCTGCAGCATCTTATTGCAGATGTTGAAGGACGCCAGCCTTCTAACGAAGTATAATCGGCTCTATCCTCTCTTGCACAGAGCTTCAGTATTGGCAGTCCAGTCCAATTTATAATCCAGCTGCACTCTCAGGTATTTATAGGTCTGTACCGTCTGCACACAGTCACCTCTGATAATCAAAGGGTCCGGGAGGGGCCTGGACCTCCTAAAATCCACCACCAGCTCATTGGATTTGCTGGTGTTCAGGTGTAGGTGGTTTGAGTCGCACCATTCAACAAAGTCCTTGATTAGGTTTCTATACTCCTCCTCCTGCCCACAATAGCAGTGTCGTCAGCGAACTTTTGCATGTGGCAGGACTCAGAGTTGTATTGGAAGTCCGACGTATATAGGCTGAACAGGACCAGAGAAAGCACAGTGCCCTGCGGCGCTCCTGTGCTGCTGACCACAATGTCAGACCTGCAGTTCCCGAGACGCACATACTGAGGTCTGTCTGTAAGATAGTCCACGATCCATGCCACCAGGTATAAATCTAGTCCCATCTCTGTCTGCTTGTCACTAAGGAGCCGAGGTTGGATGGTGTTGAAGGCGCTAGAGAAGTCCAGAAACATAATACTTATAGCACCACTGCCTCTACCCAAGTGGAAGAGGGATCGGTGTAGCATATAGATCATGGCATTCTCCACTCCCACCTTCTCCTGGTATGCGAACTGCAGAGGGTCGAGGGTATGGCGGACCTGTGGCCTCAGGTGGTGAAGCAGCAGCTGCTCCATGGTCTTCATCACATGTCACGTCAGAGCGACAGGCCAGAAGTCATTCAGCTCACCAGGACATGATACCTTTTGGACTGGGGTGATGCAAGATGTTTTCCAAAGTCTCAGGACTCTCCCCTGTTCAAGGCTCATGTTGAATATGTGCTGCAGAGGACTCCCCAGCTCCAACACACAGACCTTCAGCAGTTGTGGCAATACTCCATCTGGACACACTGCTTTGCTGGCACGAAGTCTCCTCAGCTCTCTGCTTACCTGGGCTGCTGTAATTGTGAGTGGGGGGGGACGACTCTCTCCTATGTTGGTATCTGCAGAAGAATGGGTGGAGGATGCAGTACTCTGAGGTGAGTGTGGGCTAGGGTGGTCAAACCTGTTAAAGTTGCTCATCAGGTTTGCTCTCTCCACATCTCTCCCGATGGTAGCACCCTGCTTTGAGCTGCAGCCAGTGATCCCACCACACTTACTTCATGCTGTTTATTCTGCAACTTCTGCTCCAGCTTTCTCCTGTACTGCTCCTTCACCTCCCTGAGCTGGATTCGGAGTTCCTTCTGCATGCGCTTGAGCTCATGCTAATCACCGCCTTTAAAAGCCCTTTTTTCTGGTTCAAGGCCCTTGATGTCACTTGTAGCCCATGGCTTGTTGTTAGCTTAGCAGCGAACTGTTCTTACTGGAACTATAATGTCCATACAGAAGTTGATGTAGTCAGTAGTGCAGTCAACAACCTCCTCAATGTTCTCACTATATGATCCCTTCAGGATATTCCAGTCCGTAGTTCCAAAGCAGTCTCTTAGAGCCTGCTCTGCCTCAGGGGACCACTTCCTGAATGAGCATATGGTTGTAGGTTGCTCCCTCACTCTTGGTTTGTAGTGAGGCTGAAGCAGAACCAGGTTATGATCTGCTTTCCCTAGCGCAGGCAATGGAGTGGCACTGTATGCGTCTTTAACTTTTGCATACAGTAAGTCAATAGTTCTATTTCCCCAGGTGGTACACTTCACATACTGGGAGAAAGCAGGTAATGTTTTGTGCAGCGTCACATGGATAAAGTCTCCAGATATCGGCAAAAGCGCTTTGGTGTGCTATGTTTGTAGTTTAGCAACAGCGCTGTGGATAACGTCACACGCTATCTCCACGTCCGCTTGAGGAGGGATGTAAACAATAACAACAATGACGTGTCCAAACACTCTGGGCAAGTAATAGGGATGCAGACTTACGGCCAATAGTTCCATGTCCCTGCAGCAAGTGGAGATTTTGACGTTTACATGTCCAGGGTTGCACTACCTTGTGTTCACATAGAGTGCGAGTCTTCCTCCTTTCTGCTTCCCGCAGGTATTTGCATCTCTGTTCGCTCTAACTGTGCTAAACCCAGGTAGCTCCACGTTAGCATCTGGAATGCTAGTCGTTAGCCATGTTTCACAAAAACACAACAAACTGCATTCTCTGCAGGTCCTGACATTTTCACCAGTGCAGCCAGTTCATCAGTCTAATTTGGTAGTGAGATCACATTTCCCAGGATCACAGAAGGCACTGAAGGCTTGTATTGCCACTTTCTCGCTCGCTGCTTAGCTTTTAGCTTAGCGCCGGCTCTGCTGCCACGATACACCCTTCTTACCTCATCAGGTAAATAAGGAACCACACCGGCATGGGCCTTTGTTCTCAGCTGCTGAATAGATGAGTCTCGGCGCGTAAAAATCCATGTCCAAGTAGTAAAAAGTGTCCAGGAAACAAAT
This sequence comes from Polypterus senegalus, assembly GCF_016835505.1. NCBI lineage: Eukaryota > Metazoa > Chordata > Cladistia > Polypteriformes > Polypteridae > Polypterus > Polypterus senegalus. The sequence continues at coordinate 211,157,826 of NC_053157.1, forward strand.
CCACATAAAAAAAGTGGTAGGAGTGATCAGAGAGATAGAGAAAAAGGTAGAAATATAAAGTTGTACACGGAGCTGCTGGAAATGCTGCCACCCATGGCGGTGCCTAACTAGAAATAGATAAAGTGCCACATGAGAGGTCGGACATCAAACTAAATGAACTGGGAGTTCATGATGTAGTTTGTAGATAGGTGCAAAATTGGGTCAGACAGAGGAATTGGCTGATGTTAAAAGTGGTGTCTCACAATGGAGTCAGTGCTAGGGACTATTTGTAACATATTGTGAGCTTCCTAAACTCTTTTGGGACTCCCCCACCCCGAAGAACAATTGCTGCGTCTGTGGAAAACAGTTTATCAGTTGCCAGGGCAAATGCGGGCTCCCAACGCTGTAGCAGCTCACAGCTAAAGCAGATTCGAGTCGATTGGTGTTGCACTATAAGTGCTTGCTGCCGATAGGTAATGCAGGGAACATTATAGATGCAGGGAACAGGATTGCTTGGCCATGACCCTACCGGATTGCTGTGTCTATGTATAGGAGAATGGCAGATCCCGCTACAATAAATAACCATGCTGCTCCTATTTCAAGCTGAATAAAGTTGGTTTTGCTAAAGTGCTGAGACTCTGCCTCATGTTTTGGTGTGCAAGACAGGGACTCACACATCACAATATATAAATGATTTAGACAGGAATGTAAATAACAAGCTGGTTAAGTTTATAGATGATATGAAGTTAGGTGGAATGGCAGATAATCTAGAATCTGCTGAATCATTACAGAGGGACTTGAACAGCATACATTATTAAACAGAGGAAGTAAAATCATTTGGATTTAAAATACACAGTGGGAGATCTGAAAAATGGAAATATACCTTATGAGAAGGATTTAGAAGTCATAGCTGACTTGTCACTATCAACTGAGTGTTCATAAACCATTAAAGAAGGCCTTCAGAATGTAATGTTATATAACAAAATGCATAGAGTACAAGCCAAAGGAGGTAATGCTAACGCTTTATAACGCACTAGTTAGAAATCATCTGGAGTAATGTGTTAAGATTTGGTCACCAGGCTACAAAAAGGACGTAACAGTGCTACAAAAATTCCAGATAAGAGTAATTAGGCTGATTTCAGGTATACAGGGGATGAATTATTTAGAAAAAATAAAAGACCTTAGCCTTTTCAATTTTAGACAAATGAGATTAAGATGAGTCATGACTAAAGGGTGTAAATTATGAAGGGAATTAGTACAGTGGATTGAGACTGTTACTTTAAAATGAGTTCTGTATGAACTCAGTTGGAAACTATGAATGCCACACAAACATTAGCAAGTTTTTCTTCACAAACTGAACCACAGACACACGAAATAAGTTAACCAAGCAGTGTGGTAGATGGTAAAACTTTAGTGTAGAAATTCAGAGTCAGAATTTATGAACTTCAAAACTAGATTTGATGCTATTTTGGAAGAATTAAGTGGACAGGACTGACAGGCTTTGTTGGGCTGAATGGCCTGTTCTTGTCTAGATTGTTCTAATATATTTGGAGATTTTTCAGGTTAGGAAAACAGATGTTTCAAGATTAATTATTTTAATTAGTAATTATATTCTCCTATTATGAACAAGAGGGTGGCAATTTCATCAATGTCAATTAGCTCATGCAAGTAAGACATACAAAAATGGCATGGAAACACATTTATTTGAAATTAACACCCAAACAATACATATTGCACTTCAGAAGTATAAAGAATTACATTGAAACACTATAAGATGCTAAGGCAGCTTATTTTTCTGAAACTGCGATCAGCATCTATTATTCAAATGTTACTTCTTATTTTAAAAAGTTTACTAAATATTCTCTTATATTGAAGAATTCAATAATGATTTTTAAAAATTTGACTATTTAATCAATGTGCCCCACACCTCCAATAAAGCATATTACTAAACTATGAGTTTAGCCATTGGCTCAAGTCTATAAGATATGACCAGAAAACCAATACAGTGATCCCTTGCTATATCGCTCTTCAACTTTCGCGGCTTCACTCCATCGTGGATTTTAAATGAAAAACATATCTAAATATATATCACAGATTTTTCACTGGTTTGCGGATTTCTGTGGACAATGGGTCTTTTAATTTATGGTACATGCTTCCTCAGTTGCTTTGCCCAGTTGATTTCATACAAGGGACTTACTGCAAGATGGCTGAGAAGCTACCCAATCAGAAGCACGTATTACATATTAAATAAAACTCCTCAATGATATATGATATGGTTCCCGTGCGGTGCTTTGTATACTTGAAAGCCCAAACAGCACGTATTGATTTTTGATTGTTTGCTTGTCTCTATCTCTCTATCTCTCTGACATTCTCTGCTCCTGACAGAGGGGCTGTTTGCACACTGGCCTAGAGGATACCAACGTTCCTTTAAAAAATGCTGAAAGACTACCTTCACATTGCTGCCTTCCTTGTAGCTGCTTTGTCCGATGGTCCCTCTCATACTTAAAAGCCCAAACAGCCCTATTGATTTTTGATTGTTTGCTTTTCTCACTCTCTCTCTGACATTCTCTGCTCCTGACGCACACTCCTTTGAAGAGGAAGATATGTTTGCATTCTTTTAATTGTGAGATGGAACTGTCATCTCTGTTTTGTCATGGAGCTCAGTTTAAACTTTTGACTAAAGGGTGTTATTTCATGTCTAGAGGGCTCTAATAATGTTAGAAAATGTACTTAGAATGCCCTCAACAGGTTTTCTATCCTCTAACTGCGAAAATATTTGATTTATAAATAAAGAATCCTACTTCGCGGAAACTCATTTATCGCGGCAGAGTCTGGACCGGATTAACCACGATAAACAAGGGTTGACTGTAATCCAAAACTTGGAGTATAATGTCTCCTTGGATTTTACCTTTAACTAAACTGTTCTGTTCAGGTTCAATTTCTCAGAAAATCTAACATACTAAATCTGGTGTAAAACTAATGGACCGGTAGTATCATGTTAATTTTAAAACAACATTATTGAAAATCAGTGGAATATTTCAGGTTATGCAGGGCCCAGAGGTCCTCTGATTGTGAGAAGAAAAAAAATCAATAACAAAAAACATTATGTCAGAAGCTGCCAACTACTAATGTATTGATGTGAAAATTTGCTTTTGGTGGGAAATATCGAAACTCGACCAGGTGACTTAATGATAAAAACAATACACTTGAACCTCACTTAACGTGTAGACTGACAAATGATTTAGATAGTGTAATATTTCTCTCTGAATTCTTTAAATACAAGTGGTGAAGACAACACTGAGAACACTTTAATCTGTTTAAGATGCCCACAGCAATTTCTCTGCTTTATTCATCTGGTTTCATTTTTCTGCAATGTTTACTAAGGTTTCAGTGGTCAGAAACTTGCTTTTAAGACAAAAAGAAAAGCGATACAACAGTACAAATCAAGTCACAATAAGCAGAAATGGGGTATATTCCAAATCAGACAAATTAATTTTCAGATTTATTTTACCCAACTGAAAGGCACATGTTTTTAACAATTTAACAAAACCAACTCTGGCAGAATTTTCTTAAAAGGCAAAAAAAAAAATCCCATGCCCATTTGATGAATCTAAAAAGAAAATCCTTTACAGGCAGTGCACAGTAACCAATAACCCTTCTGAATGTCCAGCTTCAGCACAGTCAACTAACATTTTCTTTTGTTTGTCCAAATACACAGTAAATTACCTCAAACTAATGGTTTAAAGGAGATATTTTTAAGGTAACTGCCCCCATGTCGAACAAATTACACATCTCTTTGTTATAAGCAGTTGTTAACACTAGAATCCTTGAAGCCTGTGAAAATATTCGTAATGACAGGCCACCTTAATTTTTTTCGCACCTCCTCATCATTGTGTTAACTGCACACTGATAGTCACGTTTATTTTGCAAATGTGTCAGTCAGCCACAGGTAGGCAGCCTACTTGCCTATCCCCCATAGCGAGGCAGCTGAAGTCAGACACAAAATTCTCACAGCCGAAGTCTGTTTATCTGGGAGTAAGGTGTCTGGAATTGTATAGAAAAATAATATTGCTACTTGAAATACATACATTTTATGTGTGTTCCACGTCTACAATGATCTGTGTAAATATACGATAACAGGAAATCCGAGGCAATACAAATATTTTTCATATTATAGTAATAATGACAAAATGCTGATGTGAAGTATGTAATATGTGAAAACTGAAGTCCAATATCAAATAAACACTTTCACAAAAGGTATAACAAGTATACTTTTATTCAAGATTAAAACCGATAAAAAAGAAACTGTTCAATTTACATGTTGCTATCAATGTGTGAAAACTGAAACCCAAATATTAATCGATATGAAGTAAAGACGTTTGCATGCATGTGTGTGTGTTTGCGTCTTTCACAGTGTAAACGCGGCAATTTCACATATATCTGCTTCACTGGTGCATTGACACCACCATTATTTCATAATTTAATTTAACAAGCATATATATACTGTTTCATGGGAAACTGTAGAAACAAATTTGGATATACTTAATAGCTTGACATATTAAGATTGTTATAACACAATATAAAACAATGCAAAATGAAAATAGCACATTTCAAGTGTCTTATTCTGTAATAATAATTGTTAATAGTAATTAGTAATAGTAAATAGTAATTAATGTCTGTAAACTGTTAATAGCTTCTTAAATTACATATAAAAGATGTAGTGTTAACAATAACTTGTGAGCAATTCTTAAGTACCAGGAAAGTTGCAGCACCACTAGAAGATACACAAAAAAACTGCAACGAGTAGCACCACTGGGTTAAAAGGGTCATTTTGCATAGACCAGGCAAAAAACTGCCTTTGTAGTGTTATGCTCGATAGGGTTATATGGGGACAGTATTATGAATTTTCAAGATTCTCAAAGGCATGAATTATACTCATCAACTTGAATTCTTTTGATTAGTGAATCACACACTTATAATATCTGTAGTAATTAGCAGAAAGTGCATCATCACACAAAGTGTTACAGTAACTTGGAACATACTATCATACTAATTCAACTCAAGCTAAAAACCCTGTTTCATACTATTTCATATCAGTGTCTCAACCAGATATACTGTATGTATTAAAAGACATTCATTAGTTTTTAAAAGTCTGCTTTTTAACAGATTTTACAACATTTGTAAAGAAAAATCAAGTAATTCTCAGCATATTTGTGAACTACTACCCAGGAACTGATAATATAAAGAAAACCAGCAGTATAACTCTGAGAACTACTTCCAGCTTCTCAAATTTTAAAACACCTTTTTATTTTACAGCTCATGTTGATAAAACAAAAACACATTTATTCATCATTAGTATACTTCTTTCACCCTCTTTGCAGCATGTATCTCTAGCTAATCTAACAAGTGTCAGTCAGATTCCTGTAAACTATTACTGTGTAAAGATTAGGCAGTTTCAAAATCCTGGATTTTACTGAACAATGAAACCTGAGGAAAAAATATCTGCATTACTTATAACATTTTCAAAAGCAATGCAACTTTTTATAATATAGTTTTTACTATTCCATACTTTTGTCTTTGACACAAGGCTACCAAAATCGATTTCAGTTTTCTAAAATCCAAAAGTGGCTGACCACTCTTAATCCTGTGCTGATTTAGTTTAATGACCCGGGGACTTATATATAAAATGAGCTTCACTAAGAAATGTACCTAATGTCATTCCTTACATAAGAATCTGGATGTATAAAACACAAACTTGGTGTGAAAACAGGCTTAACAATGTGGCAAATTTTAACCATTCTAAAGTCCAACTCAGATTTTTTGGTACTGGAATTTTAGCAACACAAGGCGGCAGAATAATAAAGCTAACAAAAAAATCTCAATTCAATGGTGCATTTCAATGTTGCACCGGTCACAATCGAATGTTACTGAACTAATTATATCACAGTTATATGGCATTATGCTGTCAGCTGGGCATATCACTGGATGTTTACTCCCTATCTTTCAAGACAACGACCCAATGTGATATCGGACCAGTGTAAAGAAAATTACCAACGATACTAGCCATCCCACCAATAGCCTCTTCTGTGTGCTGGACCTGAAGATCAGTTCAAAGAGACTGAGGAGGAATTTGTTTCCACAGTTCATCTGCATCTTGAATGAGTAAAGTGACTAGAAATACAAGATGCCCTACTGTTAACTCTCTTACATTATAGTTATTTAAGTTAATAATTTATAAATCACATTTTTAAAATTCTATCATAATACATATTGTTGCATTAATTTAATAAAATGGATTTTATTGATATTTAAAAAGTCATGTCTAATTGTTATTGTCCTTTTATATTAACCTTAAATGCAGCATCCTTAGAGTTTAGCAACTAAGCATTTCAATACATATTGTACTGTATGTATAATGTGTATACAACAAATAAAATTTTAATGTTGACCAGGAACTGAAATGGCTTGCCTTTAAAAGAATACACAAATCCAACTTAATATCAGGAACATATAGTCAACTCCAAAAATACTGGCACCCCTCAAAATAGTGAAAACCTTTATATAAATAATACATACAAAGATTTTTAATATTCCTGAAATTTTGGAGTAATTGTTGACTATTTAATAAAATCAATTCCTGCAAAAGTGTTGTTTTATCTTACAAACAGTTTATTTTGTCAAAAACGTATGTAGCAAAATTATTGGCACCATTGAAGAATACAATAAATAACACCAAATAAATTTTCACTGCTTTTAGAGTCTAGAATTGTTGTCTATGGCCATTTCCTATTTCACTGGGGTATAAAAAGGAGGTAACACGTAGGTAAAACCAACATGGAAAAGACAAAAGAGCTCTCAACTCAAATGAGAAAAAAAAAACTTGCTGATCTGCACAGATTGGTGAATAAGTATTCAATTAAAATAACCAATAAGCACAATCAGGACTATAAAGTTTGAAAAGCATGGAACTGTTGAAAATTTACCAGGAAGAGGATGCATCTGCATATTGCCCCCACGCACAGTAAAGAGGATGCTAAGAAAGGTAAAGAGGAGCCCAACGATCACAGTTTCAAACTGCAAAGTTTAGTTGAATCTTGGGGATTCACTGTTTCAAAGTAAACTGTGAGGTGGCACCTCCATGACCAGAATCTATACAGATGAGTGGCACAAAAGAAGCACCTCATGAGTCCAAGACACAAATCCCTACATCTCAGCTTTGCCACGCAACATTGGAGATACAACTCCAATGGGTGGAGTGGTGGCTCTGAGGCTAAGGATCTGCGCTGGTATCCCGAAAGGTTGCCGGTTCGAATCCGCGTCACTGCCAAAAAAGATCCTACTCTTGAGCAAGGCCCTTAACTTGCAGTTGCTACAGGGGTGCTGTACAATGGTTGACCCTGCGCTCTGACCCCAAGGGGTATGCAAAAACTAACAAATTCCTAATACAAGAAATTGTATATGGCGAAATAAAGAACAGAACAAAACAAAATTGGAATCATGTGTTGTTGTCAGATGAAACAAAAATGTAGCTTTTTTGGCCAAGCATACCATTCCCATGTTTGGCAAATAAAGGGAACTATATACAATACAGTTAAAATATGGTGGCAGCTCTTTGATGCTTTGGGGCCGGTTTGCTGCCAGTGGTCCTGGAGGCCCTTGCTACGGTCAGTGGCATAATGAACTCCATTAAATACCAGAACATTTTACCTGAAAATCTGGTTGCCTCTGCGAGAAGGCTGAAACTGGGCTGTGATTGAGTCTTCCAACAAGAGAATTATCCAAAATATGCATCAACAGGGAACTGGGTGCAGAAACACAGAATAAAGGTTTTGCTATGGTCCTCCCAGTCTCCAGATATGAAATCAATTGAAAATCTGGACTCAAATGAAGAAAGCAGTTCACAAGAGAAAACTCAAGAATCTGCATGAGTTGGAAATGTTCTGCATGGAAGAGTGGTCCAAGTTCCCGTGACAAGTGTTCTCCAGCCTTGATAAGCACTACAAAAAGAGGTTGAGTGCTGTCATTCTCACCAGGGGAGCCTGCACCAAATACTGACAATTAGGATGCTAATATTTTTGGAATCTGCCTTATTATGAAAATTTGTGGTACTGAAGAAAAGCTTTATTTTATTCCTAATGTCTATTTGTCAATACAAACATGACGCTTACTCAAGCACAAAATATCACTCAATGCACATGTGGTCTCTTGTATATATTAATTTTTGCAATTTTTCAAGAAGGGTGTCAATATCTCTGGATTTGACTGTAAAGCCAAACCACCACTCCATGACACCAAACAAACCTGATGTCACATTACGCAGCTTCTACTCGTGGGGATGTCAGATTTGCCGACTGCAGCTGCTGATCTCGTTGCTGGAACATGTCAGTTTAAATGACTGAAAATTGCTGCCAATGTCTATTCTACCAATTGAGAGGCAACCCTTGAGAATGGCCTTGTTCACCACTTTTTGTGGCAGCCAATAATGTGCTGCCTGACAGCTGGCACTGTACAAAGAGTTAATATGTTAACAGCTATGGCGAGTGTAGCCAAAGTCTCTGCCCTTTTTTCCATTTTGTCTTAGCTTATAAAAATGTGAGACATCAGAAAGTCAAGCCTCTCTTCAATTTGCAACGTTCAAAACACAACTTCCTTATTACTAGTAATTACAGTCAGTGCACTGTACTTCTCAATGAGTCAAAGCAAAAAAACAAACCTCAGTCTTGTCTTGTCCTTTGCGTGACATGGACGGCTAGAGCTAATCTCCATTAGCGGCAGTGTTATTTCACCCTTTTGTTTACTATCATCCCTAGGTATCCTGTATTTACATTATACACAAGCATAAATAAGCATGGGCAGCAAATAAAGGGTTCAGAAAGAAAAGGATAAGGCATCTAAACTTTCATCAAAGTCAAAGCTGGCCTCAAGGTCATGGTATGGCCTACCAGAGACTGACCTGGAACAGACGGGCGAAGGAATTGATCTGCCAAGAACTCATGCTGCAGCATCGCCTCCAATGAAAAACTAAAGTGGGAGTGAAAATGCGAGCAAGACAGGCAAGGAAGATTCGATTCTAGTAGGATTATTAGAACTGAACAAGGCACTTTCATCGCCACTGTCAACTGCAGTTAACACCCCACCCTTACTCAGCCACATCAACCCCAAACAGATTCACAACTCTGCCTACAGTGTGCGGAGAAGGCCAAAACAGCACTATTCGAGCTGAAGAAAATGACTTCCATACTCAGGGGGGTAATAAATTATATAAAGACTAATATAAAGAAAGATATAAAGAAAGAAATAATGGACCTAAACAACAAGAGTATGAAACAGCATCAAGATGGAAAAGATAAACGTTTAATAAATAAGTTTACTACAGCCTTTACAGAAAGTCAATGAAAATTTGATGAAAACATACAGGAAAACACAAGCAAGCTAGACAGTAAAATTAGAATACTTGCTGTTCAGATTGAAGATGTGAAGCAAATGTTTACAACTTCTACTGACACAGCTGAACAATAGACTTCTGCCACTTAAGAAAAGGCAATGGCTGCAAAATCAGAATGCAAAGTACTCGCTGACAAACTGGCCGCGCTGTAAGATGGATATAAAAGGAACAACATCACTATTGAAAGTCTCCCTTAAAAACAAAGTTCAAACCCAGTGAAATTCATAGCTGAACTATTCTCTAAAGTTACTGGAGAGGACTTCAAATCGGACACCAAGATCTTAGCAGCCTACCTGGATCTAATGACTCAAAATCGAGAAGCCTTCCTTGTCTCGTCAACAAACTACTAGCCAAACAAAACCTCATGTCCCTATAAGCGCATTCATATTTTCCCAGCTGCTAAACGTGCCACATGCTACAGAATTAAACGGTGTATACGCAACACTGATATCATACACCCAGCCATATTAAAAGTAATTACTTTTAAGTAATTTTTTTTGGTCTCGTCCGATGCGAGAGATGGACGTCTGAAGTGGAGCTCCGCTAGCAGTGGTGCTATTTTTCATATTATTTGCTTATTATTCTGAGATATCCTGTATTTATTCAACCCGAGAGGGACCGCTACAGTATATGTAAACACATATAAACATGGCCAACAAGAAGGGGGTCCGAAGAATCAAGACTAAAGCTACATCCAAGCTGCGATCAGCAAGCCCTAGTTCGAGATCGGCCTCTCAGAGACAGACCTGGATCAGATGGGCGAAAGTACAGACTCCTCGGGACCACGGTCCGCTACATCGTCGCCTGCTGAGAGCGAAAAGGGGAGCGAAGGTGCGATCGTGAGTGCAGATGTGGATAGCTCGCCGATTGGAGAGGATTACCTGAAACTGGAAAAGGCCGGGAGGTCCGCGGCTTCAGTTACGCAATCACGCGGGACTGGAGCAGCGGGACACCGGCTTCAGCAGAGTCTGCTGCTTCATCTACGGTACAAGAAGGCACATTTGAGCTATCTGAACTGAAAGTGTTGCTCGCTGACCTCAGGCAAGATATAAAGAAAAGCGAGAAGGCTAATGAGAAAGCAACGGCAAAGGCACATGAGAGACTGAAACAGGAGATGAAACAGGCCAATGAATGTCTGCGACAGGAAATCCAACAGGCAAATGAAAGGCGTCAAGAGGTACAGCTTGAACTTCGACAGGTGCTGGGTAAAATTGAAGAGCGCATTGAGAAAAACTCGGCTAAACTGAGCACGCTTGCTGATCGATTGGAGCATCTTAGTGAGACATTCACGAATCGGATCGAAATAGCGAACATCTAGCTGCCAGTGCCGAGGAAAGAGCAGTAAATGTCAGTTGAATGTAAAAACTTGGAGACAGACTGGCTGCTTTAGAAGATGGGAATAGAAGGTATAATGTCAGAATTGAAGGCTTGCCGGAGAATCGAGAAAGTTTAAACCGTGAAATTCGCAACTGAACTTTTTCTAAAATAATCGGGGCGACTTTAAAGCAGAATCTGAGATAGCAGCGGCTTACAGCGTCTGGATCAAACACCGTCAGACCCGACCAAGATCTTTTATAGTCCGTTTTGAACGATTATCATTTAAGTTAGAGGTGATGGAACTCCTCAGGAAAAAAAAGGAAGATATTATATATGAAGATTGCCAATTCGCGTCTTCCCTGACTTCTCTCCAGCAACAGCTATCAAACGCCGCCTTCTATAATATTAAACAGCGCTACGGCAAGCCAATGTCAAATCGGCCTCCTGTATCCGGCAAAACTGAAAGTGGAATGGCAGGGTCATTTCTATGTTTTCGCTAGCAAGGAGGAGGCAGAAAATGAGTTAAGAAAGCTGATCCGGGACTATTCTGATACATAATTGTGAGTCATGGCGGTAAATGATAAAGCTAGGATTAATAATCTACTGTCTGATCTATTTGTTTTAAAATACGGGTTTTTATCAGCATATATTCTCATATTCTTATATTATTATTACTTACTTATTACTTATCATTACTTAGTATTACTAGGGCTAAATGTTTGTGTTTTATTGTGCTTAATTACGTTTTCCTCCTCTTTTTTTTTTTTTTTCTAATTATTTCATGTGTACCCTAAATGAGACTGTTCAATATCATACCCTTGGTTTGCTGTTATTGCTATTACTGCATTAAGACTTGTTATGCTTGTTTTGGACACATCTTTAACACCATCACCTGGGTTTATTATCTGGGGATATCATCTTAATGCACTAAAATTGATGAAGATTATATGTATGTATGTATGTATATATATATATATATATATATATATATATATATATATGTGTATATATATATGTATATATATTAAGTGCAAAATTCTTTTCTTTTTTTTTTTTTCTTTTTCCTCTTTTAAAGACTATATTGGTAACAGATATCTCTATCTTTTAACCTTAAAGCGCCACTGCATGGGGGCTTGATGTGCTTTGGACGTGCTCTGTCTCTGGGTATGTCAGAGGACTGGGACTGCATGAAGTGGGTTTTAGCCTCACCTGGGGAGGCAAAAAGGGAGGGTGGGGGTTAAGGGGAAGAGAAAGAGAGCAGGCTTGATCTATATCTAATCTATCATCTCAATCTTTATAATTATAACTATCAACGTAATAATAAGCTGCATGGCAACAACTCTTGGGGGAATAGGAAATTAAGACCTAAACTATTTCACTTCCAGTTAAGACTATAATATGACACCAAAAACTCAGAATCAGTGTCTCCATGATGGGACAGTTAACCGTAAGCTGGAATGTTAAAGGCCTGAATCACGAATTAAAGAGAAAGAAAGTACTTTCTCACCTAACAGGTCTAAATGCTAAAATAGTATTTTTACAGGAAACCCACTTACTAAGTAAGGATCAGTTCCGGCTGCAAAAAGACTGGTCTGGCCAAATGTTCCATTCTAGTTTTACAAAGAAAACTAGAGGGGTGGGAATTCTCATACATAGAACAGTACCATTTGTAGCATCAGATGTAGTATTGGATCCTGAAGGGAGATATGTGATGGTCATGGGAGACTTATCTAACTGTAAAATGATTTTGATAAATGTTTATGCACCTAATGTTGATGATAAGGAATTTATACAAAATTTATTTGCATCCATTCCCAATCTGAACACTCATAAACTTATAATGGCTGGGGACTTTAATTGTGTTCTAAATCCACTTTTAGATAAGACTTCCTCCACAGGGGAACGCAACTAACACCGCAAAGATAATTACAAAGTTTATAACTGATCACAACTTATCAGATCCCTGGAGGTTTTTAAACCCAAATTCAAGAACATATTCTTTCTACTCACCAGTACATCATTGCTACTCAAGGATTGATTACTTCTTTATAGATAATAACTTCTTGCCTAAGATTAAATCTTGTAAATACGATGCTATTGTTATTTCAGACCATGCTCCGATGATCTTGGAGCTGAAATTACTAAGCCCCATACACTCACCCGCAGATGGCGTCTCAATCCGCTTCTATTAGCTGACGAGAATTGTACTGAATTTATATCCAAACAAATTGAATTCTTTCTAGAGACAAATACATCCCCTGAGATCTCTGCAGGAACACTCTGGGAAACTCTTAAGGCCTTCTTAAGAGGACAGATTATCTCATATCTTTCCCACAGAAATAAATCCGAGCGAAGAAAGTAGCAGAGATAAAAGCGAAATTACTAAAATAGATGAAGAACATGCCAGACTACCAAGCGAGACTCTACATAAGAGGAGGCAGGCTCTACATTCAGAATTAAACCTCTTGACAACTAAAGAAACCGAACAACTAATTTACAAATCCAGACATCATTATTATGAACATGGAGAGAAGCTAATAAGCTTTTAGCGCAACAAATTCACAAGCAAGAAGTGCAACGCAATCTCGTAATTACTAACACGAATGGAGATAAAATCATCGAACACAAAAATATAATGTGCACTTTTAGAGACTACTATAAATCCCTATATACTACTGAGTTTAAAGAAGACAATATACAATCTAATGCATTTCTGGATAAATTACAGATACCACAAATTGACGCTATTAGTGTGGAGGAGCTCGATAAACCTCTGTCATTATCAGAATTACTGGATGCTATAAAGTCACTCCAAGGTGGAAAAGCAGCAGGCCCTGATGGCTACCCTGCAGAGTTTTACAAGAAATTCTCCGCTCAGCTAGCTCCCCTCCTATTAGCAACATTTACAGAAGCCAGAGATAACCAATCTCTTCCACAAACCTTTCGCCAAGCACTAATCACTGTCTTTCCAAAACAAAATAAGGACTTATTACAATGTGCATCATACAGACCAATTTCACTTCTGAATAACGACGTTAAAATACTCTCTAAAATCATAGCTAGAAGGATGGAGAAAGTGCTCCCTCAATAATATCACAAGACCAAACTGGATTTATTAGGGGCCGACACTTATCTTCAAATCTTGACGCCTGTTTAATGTAATATACTCACCAACTAAATCAAACACCCCAGAAATATTATTATCATTGGATGCAGAAAAAGCATTCGACATGATTGAATGGAAATACCTTTTTACTATTTTGGAGAAGTTTGGGTTTGGCCCGAACATTTGTGCATGGATTAAATTACTGTATACTAACCCAGAAGCTTCAGTTTGCATCAATAACATTTGCTCAGACTAGTTTAAACTAGAGCGTGGCACAAGACAAGGATGCCCTTTGTCACCACTGCTGTTTGCAATTGCCATTGAACCACTGGCAATACATTGTCGAAATACTGATCAGATAAAGGGGATTAGCAGAGAAGGACTGGAACAGAAAATCTCATTATATGCAGATGACATGGTACTGTATATATCGGACCCAGAAAATTCTGTGCCTGCAGTCTTAGCAGCACTCACAGAATTTCAAAAGCTCTCTGGTCTCAGAATTAATCTGAATAAAAGTGTACTCTTTCCGGTGAATTCGCAAGCATATAATATTAGATTAGACACCCTTCCTTTTATCATTGCAGAACAGTTTAAATACCTCGGGGTAAACATCACAAGTAAACATAAAGCTCTTTATCAAAAAATTTCGTCGTCTGTATGGAAAAAATTAAACAAGACTTGCATAGATGGTCAACCCTTCATCTCACACTAGCTGGAAGAATTAACACTGTTAAGATGAATATTCTTCCTAAGCTCCTTTTTATTTCAAAACATACCAATATACATTAATAAATCGTTCTTTAAGCAATTAGATTCAACAATAACCTCATTTATTTGGAATTCTAAACATCCACGCATCAAAAGAGCGACCCTACAAAGACAAAAGGCAGAAGGCGGCATGGCTCTACCTAACTTCCAGTTTTATTACTGGGCGCAAATATACAGTCGATAAGAACCTGGACACAAATAGAAGAACATACACAGGCATGGACCGCAATAGAAGTAAAATCCTGCAGTACTTCTTTGTATTCCTTGCTTTGTGCTCCAATAAACACACGTTATCGGCAATACACTAATAACCCAATTGTGCTCCACTCACTTAGAATCTGGAACCAATGTAGAAAGCATTTTAAGACGGAGAAGCTTCTTTCTGTGGCACCCTGCAAAAGAACCACCTCTTTCAACCCTCACAAACATATGCAGTTTTAATATCTGGAAAAATTTGGAATTAACTTGCTTAGAGACCTTTATATAGACAACGTCTTTGCATCCTATGAACAATTACGTTCCAAATTTAACATTCCAGCTACAAATTTCTTTCACTATCTTCAAATCAGGAACTTTGTTAAACAGAACCTTCCAGATTTTCCTCATCTTGCACCCTCATCCACGCTGGAAAAATTATTGCTCAATTTCAAGGAGTTAGACTCCATCTCTACAATATATAAAATCCTTTTACAATCCCTTCCTTTCAAAGATCCAAGAGGACACTGGGAAAATGACCTCTCAATTAATATATCAGAAAAGGAGTGGAAAGTAGCAATGCAGAGAATTCACTCAAGCTCCATATGCAAAGCATACAATTATACAACTCAAAATTATATATCGAGCACATCTGTCTCGACTAAAACTCTCCAAAATGTTTCCAGGGCATGATCCAACCTGCGAACGTTGCAACCAAGCCCCAGCCTCACTAGGTCACATGTTCTGGGCCTGCTCCAAATTAACATTATTCTGGACAAAAATTTTTAATTACCTCTCAGACAGTCTTGGACTCACAATCCCTCCTAACCCATTAACAGCTGTGTTTGGGGTTCTTCCAGAGGGTCTTAAAGTGGAGAAAGACAAACAAACTGTGATTGCATTCACTACACTGTTGGCACGCAGACTTATTCTGATAAACTGGAAGAACCCAAACTCTCCTCTTTTAAGTCAGTGGGAAACTGATGTGTTATATTATTTAAAATTGGAAAAAATCAAATACTCAGTTAGAGGATCTGTGCAGACTTTTTCAAAACATGGCAGGATCTAATCAGTAATATTTTGAAATGATTTTATAAAGCACAGAGAATTTGTTGATTTAGGTATTTTTAAAAGCCTTAAATTTTACACCGTTTGGCTTGCTCTCTCTCTCAAGGGTGGGGATCGATCTGTTCTTAGCATAATTCTTTTTTTTTGTAAAACTTGATTGCTATGTATTGATTGTAATAAAATTAATAAATAAATAAATAAAAAAAAAAAAAAAGTAATTACTGAAAGTCAGTTTTACATTTTTAGCTCTCTGAATGAAGCAGGAAAAGAGTTAAGCAGAATGATCCCAAAATCTTTCTGAAACACAATCATGAGTCATACTGTGATCTGACAAGGCAAAGAAGACTCTGCTTGCAACTTGGACCATTTGTGATGCGACATTTGCCATAACCATACATACATTCTATTTCCTTTTTGGCCTTTTTTTATTTTTAATTATTATTATTATTATTGGAATCTCTTTCAAAGAATATGTGTACGCCTTGATAACTACAAAGTAACTAGCCATTTTCTTTCTTTTTTATTTCATATTCTTGATTTACTGCATTGGGAACGTACTATCATACATTATTTCGGTCTCCAAGGGAGTTGCTTAACATCATTCCCTAGGTTTATTGTAATGGGACTGCACGTTCAAGATACCTCAATTTTAACCTTTTTTACACTGCTGCTGGGGGGTTAATTTTGTTCTGGACATGCTCTGTCTCTCTTTGAATGTCAGAGGTCTTCCCCACTTAGGAAGGCAACAAATTGGAGTGGGGGAGGGTGGGAGAGAGAGAATGACAGCTTTGCTATTTCTTACTTATCCTTTCTACCCCAAAAACCGCTAATGCATAAACAAAAATAGGCTTCATAGTCTTATCACCTGGCAATAATATGAAATCTAGGTCAAAGCTAATAAATGTAAAAATGTACTACCTTAAGACTAAAATAATGTCAACAAAAGTTCAGAAGCATTTTTTTAGGACCAAACAGTGAACTTTGCAAGCTGGAAGGTCAAAGACCTCGTTCATGAATTAAATATAAACAAAGTATTTGGTCACTTAACAGGTTTAAATGCCAAGATCGTATTTTTACGGGAGAGTCACACAATAAGTAAGGACCAGTTTCAGTTGCAAAAGGATTGGACTGGCCAAAGTTTTTAATCGCCAGTCATTAGTTGATGAGCACTGTACAGAATTCAAATCCAAGCAAATTGATTATTTTCTGGAGACTAATTAATCCCCAGAGGTCTCTGCAGGTATACTCTGGGAAACTCTGAAGGCATTTTTAAGAGGACAGATTATATCATATCTTTCTCACAAAAATAAATTGGAAACCATGAAGGCATCTGATTTAATCAGCAAAAATACCAGAATAGATCTAGAATATGCCAGGTCTCCAAATGAGGCAGACACATTTTGCAATCAGAATTTAACCTCTTGACTACTAAAGAAACGGAACAGCTCATCTTTAAATCTTAACATAATTATTATGAACACAGAGGGAAAGCAAATAAGATTGTAGCACAACAAATCCATAAGCAGGAAGTCTGCAATGCAATTAAAGCAATTATCAACATATGCAGAGATAAAATCATAGAACATAAATATATAACCCACACATTTACAGAGTATTATAAGTCCTTATATTCCACTCAGTCTTGAGAAGATAAAACTTAACCTAATGAGTTCTTTGGCTCATTACAGATACCACACCTAAATGCTCCTAGAGCCGTGGAACTGGATAAACCTCTGACACACTCAGAATTAATAGATGCTATAAACTCACTTCAAAGCAGAAAAGCAGGCAGCCCTGATGGCTACCCAGTGGAATTTAATAAAATCTTTCAAATAGGTTAGCTCCACTATTATCAGCAACATTTACAGAAAAAACTAACCTGTTTAATTTTATCAGAGCAAGCTGTAAGCTAGTTATATTTGGTAACTGTGCATGTCACATTAAGCCTCTGATTCACTAATATTATGAAAATGAAGAATACAAATTAAAACCACTGGAAAAGTCATTTATTTGTGACATAGTCTTAAGTGGACAATCCTGCTTACACTTTGTTCTCATATATAGTTGTGGAATACGGCCATAAAACTAGTTAAAGTCTAAATTTCCTCTCGGCCTCATACTGATGACAGTACTAATTATCTACTGGGCTTAAAAATAATTATTGTAACACTTTTTGATGAAACCTATGAATTTCTAAAAAATCCTGTGCTCCATAAGGTGGGTAGACATTTGGATAAGTGGCATTGCAAAAACACACAGAAGCTATGTGCTCTTAAAAACAGTGCACAGAACAGACAGTGAGGATTAAGCAGATGCACTGAGGGGTATGGTACAGTTCTCTTAATATTAATCTAACAGATTCTATGACATCTGCTTTAAATACATACCCCAATGCAGCCAACAGATTTCCATTATCTTACACTGCTTGTAAGTTTACTTTTAAGCTTATCTCTTCCTATTTAATGCTTCCATTTTAAGCAGGCATTAAAACACATCATCTTTAAAGCCATATTCACTGCTGATGTAACAGTGTAAATTGTTTTGAGAGTTTCTGAAAATAACTACCTAAAAAATATTTTAAAGTGCTGTTATGAATCAATCTTTTTGTCACCCTTCTCTCTCAGCAGCTGTGATATTAGTTGTGATATTAAAGTTAAACAGTTCATATTTCTTTATGAATGCACATTTCTAAAAGAATGGTCTTTATACCTTTATATCATAACTTGACAGGAAACCACAGAAATAATTAAGCAAACAAGTAGTTCACTAATGATTGAACATGTTGTTGTTTGAGCCAGTGATGCATTTTTTTTTTGGTGTTTATTCCCAAGAATCTATTAAACTATGATTACAACATCACTCTCTGTAAGTTAATAATAAAAAAAATTCAATGCAAAATGCAAATTAATTTTTATTCCCTTAAACAAGTCAAGTACACAGTGTGTTATTTCTTCATCTTTTTTGGTTATACAGTACACCCTTGAAATTCACGGGGGTCAAATTTCTAGAGCACCTGCGAATTGTGGAAAACCACGAATTGTGGATGTGGTTAATAAAATGCCTGCTTTTATAGTTTAAACCCTAAATATGCCCCCAAAACACTTTACTTTAATTTCAACCTCAGCTTCATATCTATCCATCCATCCTCTTCCGCTTATCCAAGCTTGGGTCGCAGGGGCAGTAGCTTGAGCAGGGATGCCCAGACTTCTCTCTCCCCGGGCACTTATTCTAGCTCTTCTGGGGGAATCCCGAGGCGTTACCAGGCCAGTCGAAAGACATAGTCCCTCCTGCGTGTCCTGGGTCTTCCCTGGGGGCCACCTCCCGGCTGGACATGCTCTGAACACCTCTACAGGGAGGCATCCAGGAGGCATCCTGATCAGATGCCTGAGCCACTTCATCTGACTCCTCTCGATGCGGAGGAGCAGCGGCTCTACTCTGAGCCCCTCCTGGATGACTGAGCTTCTCACCCTATCTTTAAGGGAAAGCCCAGACACCCTGCAAAGGAAACTCATTTCAGCCGCTTGTATTAGCAATCTCGTTCTTTCGGTCACTACCCATAGCTCATGACCATAGGTGAGGGTAGGAACAGAGAGCGACTGGTAAATTGAGAGCTTTGCCTTATGGCTCAGCTCCTTTTTCACCACGACAGACCGATGCAGAGCCCGTATCACTGCGGATGCTGCACCAATCTGCCTGTCGATCTCACGCTCCATTCTTCCCTCACTCGTGAACAAGACCCCAAGATACTTGAATTCCTCCACTTGGGGCAGGATCTCACTCCCAACCCTGAGAGGGCACTCCACCCTTTTCTGGCTGAGGACCATGGTCTCGGATTTGGAGGTGCTGATTCCCATCCCAGCCGCTTCACACTCAGCTGTGAACTGGTTCAGAGAGAGCTGAAGATCACGGCCTGATAAAGCAAACAGGACAACATCATCTGCAAAAAGCAGTGACCCAATCTTGAGTCCACCCAACCGGGCCCCCTCAACACCCTGGCTGCACCATGAAATTCTGTCCATTAAAGTTATGAACAGAATCGGTGACAAAGGGCAGCCCTGGCGGAGTCCAACTCTCATTGGAAACGGGTTCGACTTACTGCCGGTGATGCAGACCAAGCTCTGACACCGGTCATACAAGAACCAAACAGCCTTTATCAGGGGGTCCGATACCCCATACTCCCAGAGCACCCCCCACAGGATTCCCCGAGGGGAACGGTTGAACGCCTTTTCCAAGTCCATAAAACACATGTAGACGGCTTGGGCAAACTCCCATGCACCCTCCAGGACCCTGCTAAGGGTGTAGAGCTGGTCCACTGCTCCGCGACCAGGACGAAAAACACACTGTTCCTCCTGAATCCGAGGTTCGACTATCCAACGGACCCTCCTCTCCAGAACCCCCAAATAGACTTTTCCAGGGAGGCTGAGGAGTGTGATCCTTCTATAGTTGAAACACACCCCGGTCCGCCAATCCAGAGGCACTGTCCCCGATGTCCATGCAATGTTGCAGAGATGTGTTAACCAAGACAGTCCTACAACATCCAGAGCCTTGAGGCACTCCGGGCGTATCTCATCCACCCCCAGGGCCCTGCCACCAAGGAGTTTTCTGACCAGCTCGGTGACCACAGTCCCAGAGAAGGGAGAGCCCACCTCCGAGTCCCCAGGGTCTGCTTCCTTATTGGAAGGTATATTACTGGGATTGAGGAGGTCGAAGTACTCCCCTCACAACGTCCCGAGTCGAGGTCAGCAGCGCACCATCCCCACCATATACAGTGTTGACACTGCACTGCTTTCCCCTCCTGAGATGCCGGACGGTGGACCAGAATCTCCTCAAAGCCATCCGAAAGTCGTTCTGCAAGGCCTCCCCAAAATCCTCCCATGCCATAGTTTTTGCCTCAGCAACCACCGAAGCTGCATTCTGCTTGGCCTGCCGGTACCTATTAGCTGCCTCCAGAGTCCCATAGGACAAATGGGTCCGGTGGGACTCCTTCTTCAGCTTGACGGCATCATACACCACCGGACTCCACCAACAGGTTTGGGGATTGCCGCAACGACAGGCACCGACCACCTTACAGCCACAGCCCCGGTTAGCCGCCTCAAAAACAGAGGCACGGAACATGGCCCATTCGAACTCGATGTCCCCCACCTCACTCGGGACGTGGTCGAAGTTCTGCCAGAGGTGTGAGTTGAAGCTACTTCTGACAGGGGACTCTGCCAGATGTGCCCAGCAGACCCTCACAACATGTTTGGGCCTATCGGGCCTGACCAGCATGCTCCCCTACCATTGAAGCCTACTCACCAACAGGTGGTGATCAGTTCACAGCTCTGCCCCTCTCTTCACCCGAGTGTCCAAGACATGTGGCCGCAAGTCCGACGACACGACCACAAAGTCGATTATCGAACTGAGGCCTAGGGTGTCCTGGTGCCAAGTGCACATATGAACACCCCTATGCTTGAACATGGTGTTCATTATGGACAATCCATGACGAGCACAGAAGTCCAATAACAAAACACCGCTCGGGTTCAGATCGGGGGGGTCATTCCTCCCAATCACGCTCTTCCAGTTTTCACTGTAATTGCCCACATGAGCATTGAAGTCTCCCAGCAGTACGACGGAGTCCCCAGAAGGTATACCCTCTAGCAAACCCTCCAGGGACTCCAAAAAGGGTGGGTACTCCAAACTGCTGTTCGGCGCATACGCACAAACAACAGTTAGGACCCGTCCCCCCACCCGAAGGTGGAGGGAGGCCACCCTCTCGTCCACCGGGGTAAACCACTATTAACAGGCTCCAAGTCAGAGGGCAATAAGTATGCCCACACCTGCTCGGCATCTCTCACCGGGGTCAACTCCAGAGTGGTAGAGAGTCCAGCCCCTCTCAAGGAGATTGGTTCCAAAGTAAAAGCTGTGCATCGAGGTAAGCCCGACTATATCTTGCCGGAACCTCTCGAGCTCGCGCACTTGCTCAGGCTCCTTCCCCCTCAGAGATGTGACATTCCACGTCCCAACAGTCAGCTTCTGTAGCCGAGGATCGGACAGCCAAGGTTCCTGCCTTTGGCCACCACCCAACTCGCACTGCACCCGACATCCTTGGCCGCTCCTACAGGTGCTGAGCCCATGGGAAGGGGGACCCACGTTGCCTCAAGGGTCCCATGAGTGCAGGCCCGGCCACCAGGCGCTTGCCATCGAGCCCCAACTCCAGTCAGCTTAATACATTACCTAAAAAAAAGAATGCAAAGGTAAACCCATATACTGTGCAGTAGTGTACTATGTCTCCCGTAGTGCTAGAATGTAAAATACCGATGTCACCACTATATGTATTGTAATTCATTCAAGCGTGTTTTCATTGCCAGAAGCCTTAGAAGGTGCAGGGCGTTTCAACAGCATTTTAGGGTTTTAACCCTTAAACTGCCACACACTTGGGGGTTAATGCATCCCTGGACGCCAAATACGTTTTTGCTGCACTTTAAGTAAACGTCACAATTCACAAAGAATATGTAAAATTTTAATGGAAAGCTTTTTTTTCATGCAAAGAGCATTACAATTACTGCAACACTGATCATTTTACACACTGCCAATGAACTGTAAAAAATATTTTAAAAACTACTGGAACAATATGTACAAGGTGCAACTGACACCACTGATGAAATTCACTACTCACCGAGTCAACTGCGCTTGAATTGGCTGCATACAAGCACACAGAGGTAAACGCGGACGCTGGCAGGCTAGTCTATTGCAGCAGCTCAATCCCAGAGACAGTGAGGCTGCAATGCTGCAGAGGCTGGCAGTGATCATAAGCTGACTTCTCAACGAATGTACAGCACTGACTGATCAGCTCCGGTGTGCTGGTAAATTACACTGGGAACTGACAATAGCCGGTTGCGGTGTTCAATAAATGTACATTGCCGAATATACTTGGCTCCTACGTGCTCATAAATGGCACTAAGAAACGACTATAGCCGGTGGTAGCAGTTTAAGGATTAAGAAGAACAAAATGGAAAACACGAGAACACTCAGCTGGAGATGTGTCACAGGGCAGCAATCAATCAGCAGCAAGGAGAAATGAATAACACTATAGTGATAGACGGTGATTTATTTATTTTTATGGTGGAGATTCTAGGGATGCACCCAGCCTTGACCCTACCCGCACACACTCATAAACAGAGACAAAAACAAAGCAAACTGGTAATCAAACAGCAAATAAAGAATTTAAAGAAAACAAATGAAAACAACAATACCACCCCTGTTCCCCTTACAGCAATTATACATTAAACACAACAAAGCACCAACAAAACACACACAGTAAAATCCATGAAAAACAAAATGGATGAAATGTAATGATGAAGATAGATAGTCCAGAGATCCGCATGTTAAATGGGAATGTAAAGATAGTCCTACCAGTAGTTCCTGAAATGGCGAAGACAGGTGGACGGGTTCAGGAGCGCTCTTTTCTTTACAGGATAGCAATGAATCTACTTACAGTCCTCATGTATACAAGCAGACGGCAGACAATCCAGACCCCAACCACGAAACAATCAAAGACAAAACAAAGAAGTACAGGTAACCCAACAGAAGGCAGACAGAGAGACTGGAACTTGAAACACAAATTACAAAAACTTTTTTTCCGTTTGGTCACTGGCCCCCTTTTTAAAAGCCGTGCTGACATCCTTTGACCCCAACAGCCCCTGCACCTTCACTCAAGACCAATCGGAGCCACTGCAGGGACTGCCGGGAGTTGCAGTTTCAAATTCTACTTTCACCATCCCAAGCCGCGATTTCCTCTACAGTTGCTTCCTGTTCTCTCTACAGTACAGCATTGCCATGAAGAAAGAAAAAAAAAAATTGCAGAAGATACTTGCGACTTCTGCTAACAGTTATTAGTTAGGCTCTATGGGAAAATCCGTAAACGACTAAGGCCGCAAACCCTGAACCACATCTTTGCGGGGGTCTACTGTATATAAAACCTGCAGCTGATCTAAGGCACTCTTTTTCTTATTACTGCTTCTTTCCTAAATATATGAAGATTAGAATGATGTTACCTACTCAGTAGAAAGCACATTTCAGCCCTCTGACCAAGGTACTAGCGGAGAGTAACAGAGTTATTTTGATGATGAGGTTACTCTTCACAATAACTGTGGTGAGACAAACATTTCCTTTGCATTCAAAGATACAGTGGCAATACCAATATACACTGGAGAGTATGAGGAGCTGTACTATAGCCTCTTACAGTGTATATTGCAGAAATAGGTACCATATTTGTTTAATTTGTGACAAATCATACCAGCTCCTTCATCTCTAATTTTAAAATGTAAGAACAGGCTAGATATATTTTTTACATTTGTTAAAAAAAAAAAAAAATTCACTTTGTAAAACTACATCATACGTCAAATATATACTGTACTGTGATTGTAAAGAAATAACTTTGACTTGAAACTTACCAAACTTAGACTTTAAATTCTAGACCTGTGTAGAACTGAAATTTTCTTCACCAAGAATGTATTTAGACCCGTGTAGAACTGAAATATCCTGCACCAAGAATGTTTAATTTTAGTAAAGTACTGAATTTGACATTTTTGCTAGTAATATTGTTACCAGCACTAGTTATGGCTAGTACACAGGTTTTGACTTAAAAAGTTACTTCCAGGCATTCATATTGTCATATTGAGTAAACAGTCTCAGATTCCAAGACATACCACTTGTTGGAATGCAGACTTCTCTGCCTTATCTGATAAGATGATCAATACCAAACCAAGTAACATCACAGAGACATCTCTCAGAGGTACCAACTAAACACCAAAATTCAAACAAACCACTATGGGCTTACAGTTAGGTCCAGAAGTATTTGCACAGTAATACAATTTTCATAATTTTGGCTCTGTGCGCCACCACAATGGATTTCAAATGAAGCAACCAAAATATGATTAACATGTACACTAGCAGTTTTAATTTAAGGCATTTAACAAAAACATTGTGTGAGCCGTTTAGAAAAGACAGACATTTTTCTACTTTCTCCCATTTTCAGGGGCTCAAAAGTATTCGGACAGTTGAATGGCAAGCTGCTCTACAGCCAGGTGTGAGCAGGTCCCTCATTATTTCATTAACTATTAAGCAGGTAGAAGAAATGGAGCTTGGCTGTCATTCCTAAACAGCTCATTCTATATTTCTTTTAAACCCTTTGTATTAATGCTGAAAGCATACACTTCAATCATGCAATTATTACCGGATTACAAATCCACCGTAGTGGCATTTAGAGCCAAAATTATGAAAATGTTGTCACTCTCCAAATACATATGGACCTAACTGTGTTTCCCTTTACTCTAAAGGGCACCTGTGCTGGACTGGAATGGTGGTAGACTTGTCTGTATTGGAGCTGGACGTGGATGCCATTAGTCCAAACCTTGCCGAGAAACTGCAAAAGCACGAACAGAGAGAGACCATATACGAAAGGCATCATATCTGTCTTGCTGAAAACGGCAATTGAATGATCACCAGCTGCTCAGAAGATACGATTTTGCTAGCAACAAGACGACCATCACAGAGTGTTTGTACCTAAAAAGAAACCGCGATACCAAACGGAATGCGAGACCCAAGGCAAAGAAGGAGGAACGCTTCTAACACAAAACAAATAAAGCATGATAAAGATCCTTCCATGTGTCTAGAAAAAGTCAACAAGGAAAGGAATAAAGTATTACTTTTAGTATATCTATTTTGATCCCAAGAACTTAAAATTGTAACTCAGTAGATAGGGCAAAGCCAAGTATTTCATTGTACTATTAGTGTATGCATGCATATATACATACATACACACACATCACTAAATCTTCATTGATTTGGCATCCTTCTTTATGGGTGCCTTGTAAATTGTGTTAAATAACTACCACTATCTCAGAAGGCAAGGCTGATAATTTATTAGTTAAGTGATAAAGAATTCTCTTCTATTAGAGCAATGCTTTCTGAAAGGCTAAGGCAACACTTTGCTTTGACTTGTCATAAAAGGCCAGCTTGGGATTTCACTTTTATATCATCGTATTCCCTTTGTGTTTGTGCTTAGGTCTGCGAAATATAGCAACCAGTTGTTTATATACGGAAAACTTGCATTGTCCACTTTCACAAATGTACTGTGATTGCAAACATTATATCTGTACTGTATATACTTGTGTGAAATTACTAATCCAATGGTAATACAGTCATCTTTTCAAAATGCTATTATATCACTGTGATACACTGAATTGAAAATCTGAGGTCTAAAAATGTGCTCGATTCTTATGACTTATTTTTTATACTTAAGGGCAGTGTGGCATAGTGGTTAAGGATTTGGACTTGAAACACTGTGACAATAGGTTCAAATCCTACAACTGACACTGTGTGGCCATGTTACACATGAGCAAGTCACTTTGGATAAAGGTGTCAGTTAAATAAGTAAATACTGTATAAATGTAAATTCTGAAGGTTATACATTTACTCTGTTGTTTACTTTTACATTACTTTTCAGGGATATTCATTGTAGCAAATTACATTTACCTATTTTTGAAGCATACCAGATGGTTGGTGAGTCAAGTGGAAGACAATTATATACTTGGATTTCCAATTTTAGGGTGAATAAAAACAGAACTAGGGGTAGCAACAGGGGGAAACATTGGATTAGAGATATTGTTTTCTGCCAGGAATACTTGTTTCTCCTGTGTAATAATGAAAACATGACAGAGCTTGCCTCTTCATGAAATGCATGAGAATTGGTCTTTAATACTAATCAAAGTTACAACTCCCTCAAAAATGGTTAATCCAATTCAAGATCTTGGGCAGATAAAGCCAACAATGACAGCACTGGACTCAAGGGAGGAGAAAACTTTGATAGAGTGAAGCAGTAGGGCCTTTAAACTTCTAAATATTATAAAGTAAATTGCGAAGTATTAATTTTTTTTTAAAAAGAACTAGTTGCAAATGACAAGAGAAAAAACAAATTTCTATCTTTATATATTCTACATAAAGTAAACCTCTGGGGTCTATTCTAACTAAAGGGGCAAAAAGTTACCACAACATACTGTTGGATCTGTACTAAAATTCTGAATTTGGTACTTTTGGACCCCAGTGCCTGTAAAATAACAGTACCAAAGCACGGTGGAGATGGTGCTTAGGGGGTCTCCATTAAGCCCTGATTGATCTGAAGGTCAAAAAGGGGATTTTGGGTGGGATTTGATGTTTGTTGATTCCACTAGAAGTATGAATCATGTTGAAACAATGGGAAAAGGATGTTCCAATTGCATCAACTTAATGGGAGAAGGAACAGGGTGGTCCGATTGCGTTGGGGCATCTATTTTTATTTCATGAAGTCTATAAAATGGACATTTTTCACAACTGCAATAGCGATAGTCGGTTGAGGTTTGACTGGAAAGCTGACATTTACTTCCAAACAATCCAAAATGCTGGTACCAAACCATTTTACAATTTGGGTTTTTCAGTACTGGTATATTGTGCAACCATACCATAGTGTAGAGAATTTTATATTATGTCCTGTAACTTATGACAACATAACCATTTCCAGGTCCACTTCCAACTTGATCAAAATGACAGTCACGTACGTACTATATTTTCAGAATTCAATAAAGATTACACATTTCCCAGTACGTTTTTGACAATCTCTGTAAACTAAAAACACAACTTTAAGTACACAATAATAATATTATCCCATTAAGAATATTTTCTTATACAGTATGTCATTGAAACTAGAGAGAAGCAAGCTGAAGCTCAAGTTATTTTGTTGAAAGTAAGAAATGAAAAATACTTTTAAAGCAATGGCTTTAAAATCCCAACTGGATGTACTATATTAATTAATTAAAGTGAAAATAAAATGTATTAAAATTTTATACATAACTATTAGTATTAACCACTTACCTGGAAAAACTTCTTTTGATATATTCTCTACCTCCTTTAAAAATGTGGCTTGCAATGTAAAATATATATCAGCTGCACCTTTTCAATTTTGGGTTTAACCTGTTGCTCTTTTGCATTTCAGGGCCAGCTTTGCTGATACTACATAGTCGAACTGTAAATCACTACAGCTTTACCTACATATAGAGCTGCACCTTTTCTACTCCATTTTGTTATCATTAACCAACATGTTCTTAAAATTGAAATCATCACGGCAAATGTAAAGCTAAACAAAATTAAAAGTATAGTAGGCCATTGCAGTTATGAGGTATAAAAAATTCATTTTCCTGACACAGAAAATTGAAGGGATACCTGTCAAAAAAGCTGATGTTGGTTTTGGAAGTTCCAACATTAACATCATGAAAAGACTCCCTAAACTTTTTTCTCACTCATAGAAGCTTAACTTTGAAGGTAAACAATGAACTATTACTGTACCTGTAATGTGGTGTAGAATGATGTTCACTGTAGGAATGTGTTGTAGCCCAAAGCTCACAGCATGACCCCAAAAGTAACTGGAGTCTATGTTACAGCATCACTGTACACATAAACGAATTATTGATGTTTGAGTACGGCTTATCTATAAATACAACATTTACTGTAATAATGCTGACCTTTTTATTAACAAAACAAATCTGAAAACTTTTCTTTCAGTTTTTAGGCAACAGTATATAAAAGTAAGACAAAATGCATCTGACAGGGAAATGCTAATCTTGCTCTAATTTTTGGATCAAAGATATCAAATTATTTCTGATCTGAAAAGTTCTGCAGAGTGACCTGAGAGTAAGCAATGACTGAAAAAACTAAACAAATATAAGAGGCTTCTCTAAGTAGTACCAATTATATTTCCACAGGATATCAGATAAAGGAATTAAAATTACAGTGTGATATTTCCTCTTTTCTGAAAGTAGAAATCTGACGGTTTGCCTTTTTTCTCTTTAAAACAACCCTATTTACATATGCCTTGCTGGGGCTCATGCCAACTCTCCCATGAGCCCTTTGGTTTAATCACATCAGAGGGAACTTTAACTCATGCTTTCAAATCTGTAACAGATTCAAAGTCTTGCCTTTAGGGTTTTTGGGGATTTTGGAGGAGTGGGAGTTTAAGCTGGAAGCAATGGAGAAGCATACATACCATCTCAACCACTTCTCCAAGTAATTATATTTCAACTTTGGCTGAACTACTAGAAACGTCAGGGTCTCACTTTGTTGCCAACAAGAGGAAAGGTCTTGAGGTCAGAGACAAGACGCAGTGAGTTTTTGGTGACTTAAAGTTAACAGCATCGTATTATAACAGGTCACAACTCCCACAAGATGGCTTCATTGCATTTACAGTATACAGGTACTACATAATGACTAAAACATAGACCTTAAAGCAATTTAAACATTCTTATAAACAAAAAAACAGGTTTCTGCTTGACTTATTTCCCCTCAGGACCTTTTTATCTGAGCCATCATCTGTTACAGTAGATTCAAATCTCTGTGTCTCTATGGGGTCTCTAGCATAAACTTATTGTTTGGCTCTATCTGCAACTGCTGCAGAAGATCCAAAAAGAACACAGAGAAGTGAAAAACATTTTTTTACAAGACTTTCTCAAATTGTGTGCTTATGTATAGTGCCTAGGTACAGTATAACCTACTTGGCTTTCTTAGATATCTAGATGTGCCTATAGCTGGTTTGTCTAGGATTTCAAGTTGGTTGATAAGCCAAAAACAGTAAAGATAAAAGGAGAATTATGCACATGGGGTGAGGCAATTAGTGGAGCCCCACTAATAGTCCATCCCTCTTTACCCTTCATCAAACAGAGAAAAAAAAAAAAGTTAATCATACTTACCAGGATTACAGTTAAGAAAGGATTGGGGTTCACTCCAACACTGCTTTGAAGACTTTACCTAATTTTGGCTTACCAAAGCTACTCACTGTTACTTTACAGGAACAACAGAGCAAACTATACAATCTTTTTTCTTCACAAAACTTTCTTGAGTTGAAATAGTGCACACTATCAATACACCCTTTTGATGGGTCCAGACAGGAACTGTTTGGGTATTGGGTGGAGAGTTCCTTGTAATTTGCTCTTAAGCCAATCACACTGTGCACAATAAATGCCTATACAGGTCAAATTTGAAAAAGAAAAAAAAAAGTGTTTACGCAAATCAGTGTTTCAAATGTTTGAGGGGGGAAAAGATTTTTCTTAATTTATCTTTTAGTTAAACTATGGCCATACTAAATAAAGGAAAATCTCCTGAGAGAAATAACTTAAAAAATATTTTTATGCTTGTGAAAAGATGAGTTAGAGATCCACAGCAGTGTGCAGTTTTCAAAAAAAAAAATGGTGCACTCGGGCATAGGTCCATGCAGTACGTAGGATGTTTATAAGGGAACTAATTGGTGGAGCACGCTTGATGGTAAGACACATGTGGTTAGGCCAATTTCCTCATTAGTACTCAGACACTTGTGTATGCTATAGTATAAGATTATTCTATGAAGAACAAAAATAAAGAAGAAAAGACAGGAGGTCACTGGAAAAGGAGGAGATACAGTGCATCAGGAAAGGATTCACAGCGCATCTTTTTTTCATATTTTGTTATGTTACAGCCTTATTGCAAAATGGATTAAATTCAATTTTTTCGTCTGAATTCTACACACAACACCCCATAATGACAACGTGAAAAAAAGTTTCAGATTTTTGCAAATTTATTAAAAATAAAAAAATTGAGAAAGCTCAAAATTGAGCTCAGGTGCATCCTGTTTCCCCTGATCATCCTTGAGATGTTTCTGCAGCTAAACTGGAGTCCACCTGTGGTAAATGCAGTTGATTGGACATGATTTGGAAAGGCATACACCTGTCTATATAAGGTCCCACAGTTGACAGTTCATGTCAGAGCACAAACCAAGCATGAAGTCAAAGGAATTGTCTCTAGACCTCCGAGACAGGATTGTCTCGAGGCACAAATCTGGGGAAGGTTACAGAAAAATTTCTGCTGCTTTGAATGTCCCAATGAGCACAGTGGCCTCCATCATCCGTAAGTGGAAGAAGTTCAAAACCACCAGGACTCTTCCTAGAGCTGGCCGGCCATCTAAACTGAGCGATCTGGGGAGAAGGGCCTTAGTCAGGGAGGTGACCAAGAACCCGATGGTCACTCGGTCAGAGCTCCAGAGGTCCTCTGTGGAGAGAGGAGAATCTTCTAGAAGGACAACCATCTCTGCAGCAATCCATCAATCAGGCCTGTATGGTAGAGTAGCCAGACAGAAGCCACTCCTTAGTAAAAAGCACATGGCAGCCCGCCTGGAGTTTGCCAAAAGGCACCTGAAGGACTCTCAGACCAGGAGAAACAAAATTCTCTGGTCTGATGAGACAAAGATTGAACTCTCTGGTGTGAATGCCAGGTGTCAAGTTTGGAGGAAACCAGGCACCGCTCATCACCAGGCCGATACCATCCCTACAGTGAAGCATGGTGGTGGCAGCATCATGCTGTGGGGATGTTTTTTAGTGGCAGGAACTGGGAGACTATTCATGATAAAAGGAAAGATGACTGCAGCAATGTACAGAGACATCCTGGATGAAAACCTGCTCCAGAGCGCTCTTGACCTTGACTGGGGCGACGGTTCATCTTTCAGCAGGACGACTCTAAGCACACAGCCAAGATATCAAAGGAGTGGCTTCAGGACAACTCTGTGAATGTCCTTGAGTGGCCCAGCCAGAGCCCAGACTTGAATCCGATTGAACATCTCTGGAGAGATCTTAAAAAGGCTGTGCACCGACGCTTCCCATCCAACCTGATGGAGCTTGAGAGATGCTACAAAGAGTAACTGGTGAAACTGGCCAATAATAGGTGTGCCAAGCTTGTGGCATCATATTCAAAAAGACTGTAATTGCTGCCAAAGGTGCATCGACAAAGTATTGAGCAAAGGCTGTGAAAACTTATGTACATGTGATTTCTCAGTTTTTTTATTTTTAATAAATTTGCAAAAACCTCAAGTAAACTTTTTTTCACGTTGTTATTATGGGGTGTTGTGTGTAGATTTCTGAGGAAAAAAAATGACTTTAATCCATTTTGGAATAAGGCTGTAACATGACAAAATGTGGAAAAAGTGATACGCTGTGAATTCTTTCCGGATGCACTGTAGGATTGCAACTAAGGTGTGAAAGCAAGTGGTCAGGAAATGGCCCTGGCACACACATAAATATGGGTCGTGCCTGTTGAGCACTTAGGGAGCAACTCTAAAGGGTACTTTGGATGTCTGAGAAAGACAGACAATGGGGCAGAGCTTGGGGCATCACAGCAGTGACCGCATGAGGTTCTTGTCACGCAAGCCAGTAAATGAATGACTTGAGGTTGTCGGCTCTGTTGGCTGAGCAGACCTTTTGGGTAAGTAGCAAAGCATTCATTTTTAGATGGAAGCACACAGGCTTAGGAGGGATTTTAAAGGACTGATCACACCAGTATTTTAACCTTTAATTTGAACCATTTTTGATTATTTGTGATTTTAACCTCCACCAATGACAATGTTTTTTATTGTGGATTATTTATTCATTTATTGAACACTTCACTTTATTTTTTTTAACACTGTGGAATAAATGCACTTCACCACCTCTGTTTATTATGTGTCCCCGCTGCCCAGATCATCCTCGGACATGACCCTATTACCCCTATAACCCTAGTTCAAGGAAGTACGTCATCTGTGGGCATCCAGGCCATCAAAATACTCACAATCATAAACATTACTGTTAAACAATACTCCCCCTCATTAACAGTCAAAAGTCCTGTCTTCAACTCAAAAGTAGATAATTATGGAAATGTACTTCTCCAATATATTTTCCATTGTGAATTTTTGAGAAATAATTATTAATATTTTAGCACAAACTGCATACACTTTGCACATTTTGAGCATTCACCTGGATAATTGACAGATGGATTATGGGACATAAGTAACTTGAGAATTTGCATCCACATGGATGTGTTTTATATCGTTTGCTGTTGGACAAATGGCGTCGCAATAAAGTTCAATTATATCATAAACTGTCTTCTCATGTCCTGCATGAAAATGACCAATTAAATGTTTTCCTTGGCCATCACTACAAACTACAAGGGATAAGGAACCTAAGTGTGTTGCCCATCATAACAAAACACAAATAGAAAGAGATACAAAAAATAAAATGTTGTCAGGAGCAGCCAAAAACAAAGAAAAAATGACTCATGAAAATAAATGTTAAACAAATAACTGATGTCAAAAAAACATGGGAAAAATGTTCTACACTCTAGAATACTCAGCTTGTAGCAGGTCCCACATGTACTATTGGCCTTTTGTTAGGTTGTCTCTCCCTAATGTACAGTGGGTATGGAAAGTATTCAGACCCCCTTCAATTTTTCACTGATATATTGCAGCTATTTTCTAAAATCATTTAAATTATTTTTTTTCCTCATTAAGGTACACACACAGCACCACATATTGACAGACAAAAAAAAGAATTTTCGAAATTGTTGCAGTTTTATTAAAAAAGAAAAACTATAAATATTACATGGTCCTAAGTATTCAGACCCTTTGCTCAGTATTTAGTAGAAGCACCCTTTTGAGCTAATACAGCCATGAGTCTTCTTGGGAAAGATGCAACAAGTTTTTCACACCTGGATTTTGGGGATCCTCTGCCATTCCTCCTTGCAGATCCTCTCCAGTTCTGTCAGGTTGGATGGTAAACGGTGGACAGCCATTTTTAGGTCTCTCCAGAGATGCTCAATTGGGTTTAAGTCAGGGCTCTGGCTGGGCCATTTAAGAACAGTCACAGAGTTGTTGTGAAGCCACTCCTTCGTTATTTTAGCTGTGTGCTTAGGGTCATTGTCTTGTTGGAAGGTAAACCTTCGGCTCAGTCTGAGGTCCTTAGCACTCTGGAGAAGGTTTTTGTCCAGGATATCCCTGTACTTGGCTGCGTTCATCTTTCCCTTGATTGCAACCAGTCGTCCTGTCCCTGCAGCTGAAAAACACCCCCACAGCATGATGCTGCCATCGCCATGCTTCACTGTGGAGACTGTATTGGACAAGTGATGAGCAGTGCCTGGTTATCTCCACACATACCGCTTAGAATTAAGGCCAAAAAGTTCTATCTTGGTCTCATCAGACCAGAGAATCTTATTTCTCAGAGTCCTTCAGGTGTCTTTTAGCAAACTCCATGCGGGCTGTCATGTGTCTTGCCTCTCCTCAGTGTGTGGAGACAACCTCATCACTTGTCCAATACAGTTCCCACAGTGAAGCATGGCGGTGGCTTCACAACAACTCTGTGACTGTTCTTGAATGGCCCAGCCAGAGCCCTGACTTAAACCCAATTGAGCATCTCTGGAGAGACCTAAAAATGGCTGTCCACCAACGTTTACCATCCAACCTGACAGAACTGGAGAGGATCTGCAAGGAGGAATGGCAGAGGATCCCCAAATCCAGGTGTGAAAAACTTGTTGCATCTTTCCCAAGAAGACTCATGGCTGTATTAGCTCAAAAGGGTGCTTCTACTAAATACTGAGCAAAGGGTCTGAATACTTAGGACCATGTGATATTTCAGCTTTTCTTTTTTAATAAATCTTTAACAATTTCAAAAATTCTTTTTTTTGTCTGTCAATATGGGGTGCTGTGTGTACATTAATAAGGAAAAAAATTAATTTAAATTTAGCAAATGGCTGCAATATAACAAAGAGTGAAAAATTGAAGGGGGTCTGAATACTTTTCCATACCCACTGTATACCTGAAGAAAATGAGTGCTGGGCTTGGGATTATAGTGAGTGGGTGACATTGTGTTGGTCACAGAACCCTGAAAGGTTTCTGTTAAGAATATTATTTCTGTCATCATGATAGTGGTGTTCTGTTCGTGCAGCTGCACGGGGCTTTGTTGGTCTCCTGGGGTAGTGGTAAAGATTAGTGGTGCCCTCTCTGACTTTTACTACATTAGATCAGATGACTCTGGAGAATTTGGCACAGGAGGCTTCCAGTCTGAGTGAGGGGCTGGAGCAAGGAGTTGAGCTGGACAGGCACATCACAGTCAGGGTGCATGCAGAGGTGGACAAGGAAGTTAGCCTGCTGGATTATTTGTATATATCCACGCCCAAGGTGGAAAGAGTCGAGGACATCCTGCGGCTGTTGTGGGCCGAGATGCAACAATGGATGTATGAGATGCATAATCAGATCAAGGAATTGGCTGAAGGAGCTGCAGCTCATGAAGTGGCACTGCAAGGATCAATGAACGCCATGGTGGAGGTGATGCATGATTCGACTGCAGTGGTTCAAGTAAAAGCTAATTGCTTGTCTCCAGAGAAAAGATCAGCAATTGGAAGGAGACCTGCACGATGTGGTTTGGACTGAAAACACATTGCCAGTGATTGTGGCTGTCTAGTTCTATGAGATCCCAAGGTCTCAATTGCTGTTACATCTAACACTGCACTTGGAATTTCCCAAACTGGAAGGTTCATGTTCATCATCGGAGGTTCTCAGGTTTTTAGAGCAGGCTGATTCGTTTTTAGAACACCATCCTTTAGTGTGGAGTTGATGAGCTTTTGAAATGCATTGCTAAGCGGTCCGGTGCAGTCATGGTGACAGGCAGAAAAGGCAAATATTGCAGACTGGTCTTCCTTCTGCACCACATTTTGGGAAATATTCTTACCAGAGGATTACCAGGCTGAAGTTGAACAGCAACTTATGAACACCCAACAGGAGCATATGCAACCTATTAGGGATTTTGCTTACGTATACTGTGTGCTATGCTTAAAATGGAATCCCTCCATATCAGAAGATGACATTGTGGCTTTAAGGGGTATTGGGTGCTCAGTACAATCACTGAATTAATTTGGTACCTTGACTGAGAAAGACTGGGCTGCCAAGAAGGATAATAAACAAAAAAATAAGGACTTATCAGGCAGTAATTTGTCAGGTGGCTGTGGTCAGCAACAAAAGTACCGATCCTCCGGGGCTGAGCTTACCACTGTGTGAACTCAAGTAATGCCCTCTTAATGGTGCTACTATCTGCGAGGGACATCATCAGGGATGCGGTGGTCGACATCGGAAGTACCCTTACCTTAATGAAGCGCAGCTTGTCAGAAAAGATGAAAAAAAACCCACAAGCTGTCCGAGGCAGGTGTTATAATTAGGTTCTTCTTGGCTGAAGGGAGGGCATATGATTATACTGGCAAAGTTACAGCGTGGTTTGCATTGCATCGTGTATCTTGGCAGGTGGACATATACATCTTAAAGGATTCTTACTTGACCATGCTCCTGCTTCTTGGTCTGGACTCCTCATTGCAGCAGTCATGATTTTGCATCCAAAGACTAGGGATTATGTGCTGGCCCAGTTTATTGTATTTAGGTTTGAAAAACGTGCTCAAGAAGAGCTACAGTGGCCCAATCTTTGTTATTATCTGGTGCAATCAGTTACTGAGATGGATACCATAGAAGCAAGTGTAAGTATTCCACTCCAGGATGTGCAACCTCTGTTGAGAAGATGGCCTGTGGTATAGACTGACAAACCAGGATGCACATCAATAGTTTCCCACACTGTTGATGAGGTCTCTGTCTGTCTTAAAGCTTACAGGATGTTCCCTGATGAACAGAAGGCTTATTAAAGTGTGGGTCAACCGTATGTTGACAGATGGCATACTTGAACCTTCATCTTCAGCATGGTCAGGTCCAGTGGTGTTGATCCGGAAATAAAACAGCACCTTTTGATTCTGTGTCGATTATAAGGATCTGAATGCCAAAACCCACCATGACGCCTACTCCTTTCCCTTGGTGTATTAAATACTGGAATCCTTGGGAGAAGCAGCCGTTTTTAGCACATTGGATCTTTAGTTAGGCAACTGGCAAGCATGTATGGGAGAAGACAGTGTAGAGAAGACCTGAAGACTTATTTCATTTTCTGGACATGGCCTTTGGGTTTAGAAAAGCTGGGGCTTCCTTTCAATGATTAATGGAGGAAGTGTTGAGGGGTTTGATTGGAAAAACCTGCTTCTTGTATATTGATGACATCATTATATTCTCTTCATTGGAACTACACCTCCAGGACCTTGATGATATCTTCTTCCAACTCCAGAAGGCACAGCTGACCGTGTGCATGAACAAGTGTCACTTCTTACAGTCCCACTTCAGCTTCCTGGGGCACAGAGTATCTGCCGAAGACATCAAGGTGGACCCAAAGAAGATCACTGTGAAGTACCCTCCTCCTGTAAAACATCAACGCTTTGCAACACTTCTTGGGGATGGTGGGTTGGTTCCATAAATTTATTCCTCAACTGGCTGACCCTTTACATCAACTGACCAGAAAGGGAGTACCTTGGGAGTGAACGCCGGAAAGTGAAGGCGCTTTCATGAACCTCAAAAACACACCTTTGGAATCACCTGTTCTGGCACAACCTGATACATACCTTAGATTTCAGGTTCAAATGGATGGCAGTGACTTGGGGCATGAGGCTGTCCTCACACAAAACAAGGATGGAGAAGAACAGGTGACTGTATATGCTTCCCGATCTCTAATTGGTTCTGAGCTCAATTATTCATGCTCTGAAAAAGAATATCGGCCGGTTGTATAGGCATTTTCTTGAGAGAGTTCTGTTTTAAGTGTATACTACCCACCATGCACTGGCCTGGGCTTTTAATTGCCCCAGGACCTTGTCTCAATTGATCAAGTGGAATTTGTGTCTTCAACAATTTACCTTCAGAAAGTTTTACCGGAAGGGCTCAGGAAATGTGTTACCAGATGCATGTTCCAAGGTTCTGGAACCACCTATATCTTCTGCAGTGCCCTAGTATCAACTCAATGGACAGACCTGCCTCTGGAGTTACCGGACATAGTTCAAGCTCAGTCCATCAGTCATGTTTGTCAAGAGCCAAGAAATAGCACTGAGAAGTGAAATGGGCACATGACTTTTCGGGAACATCAGGGCATGCCCTATTGCTGTGTGCCATCAAAGTTGGGTGGGAACAAACATCAACTACTTGTTCCTGAATAAAAGGTTCCTGAGTTCCCTGCTTATTTCCAAACAGCCCTTTTGGTGGCCATCTAGGATGGCTGAAGAGAATATCAGAGATGGCCTGGTGGCCGACCGTTACAAAGGACATTTAAAAACACATGAAGACCTGTGCCTTTTGTCAAAAGTATGAGAACCTGCTTGGTTATCCAATAGAACCACTTCAGTACACTATGGTGAAGGAACCTGGAGAATCTTGGAGGGTTGAACTAATGGGTCCTCTTCCTGTCATTAAAACAAGGAAAATCTATTTAATGATGGCAATGGACTATTTCACTAAATGCGCAGAGCTGTTTGATTTTTCTGACGTAAAACATCTCGCATTTGGTCTATCCTCAGAAATGACATCTTCACTCAGGGAGTTCTCAGATTTATAATCACTGATAGACTACCTGAGTTCACAAGCTTGGAGATGGATAGCTTTATGGCAGTTTGGGGTGTTCAACACAAGAAAACCACAACTACCACTACCCAGGAAGACCAACTAAGCCCCGCGCAGCCGCATAATTAAAGCAACACTATCATGATAGAAGTAGTATTTCATATTCTTTACAGAATTCCGTGACCAACACTCATCCTATTTAACCCATTCACCACAAATTCCAACCCAACACTCAATGAAAAGCAGTAAGGAAATGAAAAAGTATATCTACATATTTAAAGACAATACAACTTTTTGACATAACCCAACAAACACATCACTAACATGAAGTCAGAAGTTAGGGTGGGATATACAAGCTCCATAAATAATCCATTTCACAAAAAATACTATAGTCTGGTTTTACTTATCTTTAAGTTGGAAGAAGACAATGCAAAGCCAGAAGCCCGACTGAGTACACAGTCAGTCAACATCGATAATGATTAAAGTTTTGTCCTACCGATCAACAAGTTGGTTGCTCTAGATTAGATACAGAAAAGTTCATAATCTGAAACGCATCTCTCTTGTATCCCGCAGACAAAAATCCAACTTCCAGCAGGTGACGATCATCGCAGATAATCTGTGCTAACACGTTGTAGCTTCTCACTTCACTACCCGATGTCTGTCTTTCTCTCTTCCTTGTTTTCTGGGTGAAATCTAGTTGTGTAATATATGACTTGCTTGTATGGAATGTTGTTTGATTTTAATAAATTCAATAAAAAGTTTAAAAAAAAAAATCCTCTTTCGGCAATCAGTCAAACCCGTATTTATCTCCTCTCTAAAGTCACAGCAACCTATTTTTTCTAGTATACATTTAGGAGAGACAAACTAACAAAAGGCCAATAGTACACATGGCACCCGCTACATATTCCCCACCCCTAGGTCAAATGAAGGGCCAAAGGTGCGGCTTCATGTTGGTAACATGCACCATATACACTTTAACCCCAGTGTCAGTGGCCCATTGTACGCACTAATCAACAGGACCTAATTTACTGAGTACAATAGGAGAACCAAACCATTTGGGTGATAGCTTTGCAGCAAATTTAGTTGATGCCTTAGACAGGGGGTGAACCCTCAACCAAATCCGGTCCCAAAATGCATGGAGAACTACTCTTCTACAGTTTGTAATTGACGATATGATGTGGTATCGGGAGATGGAGGAATACAAACTAATCTAAATAAATAAACAGTAAGAGCTCTAACTTAGCAACTACATGCAAGGAAACGTCTTCAATAACTAAGTTTAGAATAGATTCTCCAACCAGCCAGGTGTATACTGTAGTCAACCTGTACGTCAGGAAAAACACATAAGCCAAGGATCTGAAGCTAAAGATCTGCGCTGGTATCCTAAAGGTTGCCAGTTCGAATCCCCGTCACTGCCAAAAGAGATGCTACTCTACTGGGCACTTGAGCAAGGCCCTTAACCTTCAATTGCTCCAGGGGCACTGTACAATGGCAGACCCTGCGCTCTGACCCCAAGGGGTATGAGAAAACAAACAAATTCCAAATACAAGAAATTGTAAAAGGTGAAATAAAGAACAAAAAAAAAAAAGCTCGGGCAGAAAATAAAATGCACAGAAATGGGGAGCACAGTCTTTTTCCTACAGGAGTATGCTGTTACTTTCTTGTGAAAATGATTAGAGGCAGGTGCTATGTTTAATTTCCTCGACAAATGCCACCCTGTTTGCTTTAAATTTACCTGTCCTACTTAAAAATCATAAAATTGAAATTTCATCTGCTTCTTGGAGTTAATGTCAGTCAAGAACTATATTTAAGTTTTATTTATGAATTAGCTCCAGATAATAACCCAAGTAACTGAAGCAAAACCAAACAGGAAGAATGATGGCCAGCTGATGCAGATTCATTAGCATATCTTGTGCATGTGATCAACGCTTCAAAGCTTAAATGCATTAAAGAAAGTAAAAGAGACAGAAAAGAACTTTGCTATGACAGGTGCCAAAAAATGCATAATAAATACAAAAAGGGAATGCTTTTTATTAATAACAAAATGCCCCATTGTCAAGAACTTTGATCACATTATAACGTATTTTCCTTCTTCTGCTTATCAATTAAGACTTACTGACTAAACCACCATGTGTTGCAAGCTACTTTACAAGGTGCTTTATAAATCAAGCAAGAATATACAGTACAATTAAGAACGCATTGAAAATGTAAGAACAACTGAATGTATTAAATTTTTAAAATAGTTAAAACTGCTAAACTGTAGACAAATGCAATGCAAACTGCACAAAAAATAGGTATTTTCTGGAAAAGACTAACAAGTGTGAATTTCCAATTATCGAAATTTCAGAAAAGAATTACAATCAGGCCTCATTATATAAAGCCATTCGTTATAAATACCTCTTTAAAGTGCTTTACACTGCTTGTATAGTACAGGATTTATTTCCCCTTGGGATTAATAAAGTATCTATCTATCTATTAACACTTTCATGCCAGAAGGGAGGACAGGTAAGCAACTTTGCTCAAAGACCTTCATTACGGAACATGGAGGCTTTGCACTTTAATGTATTGAGAAACTACACTGTCATCATGTGATATATTTCACACTGTCTACATGGTTTATAAAAGCCAATTGTGGTTTAGTAGGTAGCATGGTGGTGGTTTATAAACCAGCCAAAATATTTTAAAGTAAACATTTATTCATTATTTCATTCATTCTCTCCATTTTAGCAACCAACATAATTCAATTTGTGGGACAATGTGACACTTAAGTACCAACTCAGAGTTATGCACAAAATCTAGAGTTCTGATGAGAAAAAGTTTTGATGACAGCAGGCCATTAAACTGAACATACTGTACTCTAGCTCATCAAACTCCCAAAAAAACTCTTTTAAGAAACCAAGTCAAGATGTGAAGGCCTTCTGAGTACATAAAAATCTCCCACATTTCAAGGGAGAACTATGTGGGCTGTAGTGGGGGAGTAAAGGTGGGATAGGTCTCAATCAGTAGGTTAGGCTCTACTGTTTTCAGCAACCATCATGAGTTGGACCGGTGAATATTGGGGCTTTGTTGTTCAAGCATATTATGAGAGCAACCATTCCGTAATAGCAACGTAGAGAGCGTTCCATACACACTTCGCGCTTGATTGAAATGCTATGGATTTTTTTTGCTATGGATTTCTAGCCTTCAAGCAACTGGGTCCACACTGAAAAGAAAATCACCTGGCAGACCTAGCACAAAACATGTGTGGTTTCAACAGGACAGGATCACAGCTCACACAGCACGAAGTTTGCTTGGAGTGTTTGGGGAAATGTTCCCTGAGCATTTGATCTCTTTAAGGGGAGATGTGGGGTGGCAGGCATGGTCACCAAATTTAAGCCCATGTGACCTTTTCCTTTCGGGATACCTAAAGGAAAAGGTTTTCAAACATCGTCCTCTATCTCTTGAGGATTTGAAGGAAAGGATCAGACAAGAAGATGGCACCATTTCACCTAAGATGACCTGGTGAAAGATGGAGAACTTCCAGGATGGTCTTCAGCAATGTATTGCCAGTGACAGCCACCATTTTTATGATATGATTTTTAAAACCCATTAAAACAAAACTGTTTTTTATGTACTTTTTATAAATATATACACATTTTTTTAGACTGCTTCGTTCATTTTTTTATACCCCTTCAAAATGTGGGAGATCTTTATGCTCCACCTTGTACTTTCTTCTGGACTGCTTTGGAACTTAATCCCCATATTAACAGTTCACTTTGTTAAACAATACAAAAACTTTACAATGTTTGTGCAAAATTTACTCTTAAAAACTTTTGCCGGAACCTAGTGATCTAGATTAAAAACAGCTGATATCAATCATATTAATTCTATTGACAAATTTTAAAAGCTTCTGGTCTTGTCATTTTAAACTTCTGTTTATTAAACATGAAAGGGAACAAAAACTTCAGTGTTTTTATATGCCAAGTTTATGGAATCAGTCCAGCCACTTGTCTCTGGACCTCCTTCACAACTGTTATGTCTTTTTGTAATAAGCACATCAAAACTGCATACAATGATTCAGGCAAGACATCATAAAAGCACTGTACTATTTTAGCATAACCATCCATGATATTAGACATCATAAGTGTACTGTAAACTTTAAGCATAACTTTCCATGATATTTAAGCCACAAAGTACAGGTGTCATGTAACCCAACATTCTTTTAGACTTGCTGCTTCAAAAGAAAACTAACAGCAATGCATTCAGGTCAGGAATTATCAAATGTTGCAAAATTAGACTTTTTGCAAAGAGTATAATGATCAAAAGGTACAGAGTAACAAAGAGCATACCTGTTTCATGGCAGTCTCCCCAATCTTGTCAGAGTGCTTGCGAATGCTTTCCAGGAAATCTTTCAGGTCAGACATTGATACATCCTTAATCTCCATGCGCAAGCGAGGAATGTTATCACTCATAATCTTGCAAAAACGGTACTGGCTAACATGGGGCAGGTAATGGTGCTCCACTTGTTCCAAGGTTTTTAGAGCAGGGTAGTGTCTGAAAACAGAAATATACAAAATAATTTTAGATGATTCTTTGTGTCATTCACAAAAAAAAGTAGCTTGGCAGCAGCTTAGAAAGAAAAAGAACTTAGACACTTGTAGTTTTTAACATAAAATCTTGTGTGTTGTGAAAATTACTTTCTCAACTCCCTTGACGTGTGTCTGAGGTTTGGTTTTCTGTGTTTTTCCGACTAAGCCCAAGTCAGACTCAGGGTAATGTATAATTATCTGCTTTACAGTGTAAAGTCTGAATAACTATCAAGACAGCTTCCTACTGTCATCTAGTGGATAAAATAACATCACTGCAAACAAATCATGAATATTTATAAGATAAAACTCATCAACATTACAGAGTAGAGGGAGCAGCCTTCAAACAACGCTTGTGTTTGGGCAGCCAGCCAGCAGACATCCAAAACGCCCTCTCAGTTGTGAGAAGAACAAACATGGTATATAACTGGGGCAAAATTTAATTGCTATGTCTAGAACACAAGTGCTAGCTTAAAAGACTGCTAGCTTATACTAATATAGGCAGCTAGAAAGTTTACTGTTTCCATGGTGGGATCCTACTATGGAATATAGACATTGCAATTACCCGATAACCTGATGCGACTCCAGCCCTTGTAATATCACTAGAATGGCTCGGAGGGTATGAACAAAAGACAATAATTCAAGGGTAAGTAAAACTGATAGACAGAACTTTTCACCAATGGTCAAAAGACTGGGCTTATGCACACACAGGAAACCAATGCTGTGACCTTTAATCGTTGCTTTAGACTCCACAAACACATCTTATTGCTTCTTCATCAAGCTTACAGCTCTCTACCTGGCTGTAACTTTGGCTGTTAATAGTCAGAACCCACAGCTGTTAGGGTGTAGTCATAACAGAGGCTGAAGCATTGCCAAAGGGTGGATGTATAAAATATAGGAATAAACACAGTGTTGTTGAAAAGAGTTTAACAAAAGCTACAATTTTTTTAGAAGTGAGAATCCTTGGCAATTCCTTGAATCATTAAAATATACATAAAATGGATAACATTTCTCATCTCCTTATTTCTTGATTACGGAGAACATAATAATAAAGGTCTACCTGCATCTATCCTAATGTACTCATTTTTATTTTTATTTTTTTTACAAACAAATATCATAAATAATAAGGTTGATTCATGAGCAGATCATTTTTGACATGTCTATAAGGAAATGTAAATGTGGAAAATTAAATTAAATGTGGAAAATTAAAAAGATACTGTTGTCTAGACAAGGTAATATTAACCTAACAAACATTAACTAGTACATTAATGGATGGATGTGCAACGTAATGTTACCAGTAATAAGATTACAACTCCAACAAACAAGGCTCTTTAGAATCAATATTCTTTAATTTCTATAAAAGTGTTGTTCATCATTCAGAAAACCTTAATAGTGGAGTTTGCATCATTCAAAGTGAAATGCCAACACACACAGCTTTGGAAATAGTAACACCTAAAGCAAATCTATTCATCTTTTATTGACCTATAATTTTTAATTTCTGAAATGTAGCATGCTATCATTTTATTAAATTCTTATATTACAGTGTATCCAGAAAGTATTCACAGCGCATCACTTTTTCCACATTTTGTTATGTTACAGCCTTATTCCAAAATGTGTCCTGCTGAAAGATGAATCATCGCCCCAGTCTGAGGTCAAGAGCGCTCTGGAGCAGGTTTTCATCCAGGAAGTCTCTGTACATTGCTGCAGTCATCTTTCCCTTTATCCTGACTAGTCTCCCAGTTCCTGATGCTACCACGAACATGCTTCATTGTAGGGATGGTATTGGCCTGGTGATGAACGGTGCCTGGTTTCCTTAAAACAGGACGCCTGGCATTCACACCAAAGAGTTCAATCTTTGTCTCATCAAACCAGAGAATTTTGCTTCTCATGGTCTGAGAGTCCTTCAGGTGCCTTTTGGCAAACTCTAGGTGGGCTGCCATGTGCCTTTTACTAAGGAGTGGCTTCCG
Organism: Polypterus senegalus; assembly: GCF_016835505.1. Classification (NCBI taxonomy): domain Eukaryota; kingdom Metazoa; phylum Chordata; class Cladistia; order Polypteriformes; family Polypteridae; genus Polypterus; species Polypterus senegalus. The sequence continues at coordinate 211,202,539 of NC_053157.1, forward strand.
GCTGGCCACTCTCCCATACAGGCCTGATTGTTGGATTGCTGCCAAGATGGCTGTCCTTCTGGAAGGTTCTCCTCTCTCCACTGAGGACCTATGGAGCTCTGACAGAGTGACCATCAGGTTCTTGGTCACCTCCCTGACTAAGGCCCTTCTCCCCCGATCGCTTAGTTTAGATGGCCGGCCAGCTCAAGGAAAAGTCCTGGTGGTTTCGAACTTCTTTCACTTACGGAGGATGGAGGCCACTGTGCTCACTGGGACCTTCAAAGCAGCAGAAATTTTTCTATAACCTTCCCCAGATTTGTGCCTCAAGACAATCCTGTCTCAGAGGTCTACAGACAATTCCTTTGACTTCAGGCTTGGTTTGTGCTCTGACATGAACTGTCAACTGTGGGACCTTATATAGACAGGTGTTTGCCTTTCCAAATCATGTCCAATCAACTGAATTTACCACAGGTGGACTCCAATTAAGCTGCAGAAACATCTCAAGGATGGTCGGGTGAAACAGGATGCACCTGAGCTCAATTTTGAGCTTTCTCAATTTTTTTATTTTTAATAAATTTGCAAAAACCTGAAACTTTTTTTCACGTTGTCATTATGGGGTGTTGTGTGTAGAATTCAGAGGAAAAAAATTGAATTTAATCCATTTTGGAATAAGGCTGTAACACAACAAAATGTGGAAAAAGTGATGCGCTGTGAATACTTTCTGGATGAACTGTATCTCTTAGATGAAATGGAGCAGCAGAAGGGTAAGTATTTCCCAAAAAATATATATTTTTTTTTTATTCTGAGATTAAATAAGTTTTTGCTCACACTGTGATTTTAAAGTGGTATCTAAATCTAGGAGCTTGGGGTTCCAAAAACATAGTGCATTGTTTACCATTTAAATAAACAGAGCGCATGATTTGAATGCCAGCATTGCTGAACACATCAGAAAGCAAAATTTGAGAAAGCATAAGTGTTTGTTTATCCACATGAAGTCTCTGGTTTAGTAAGGGCATACTGAGCAAGTAAAGATGATGTTTTCAAAACCGATCGGAATTCTGTTATCCTAAAGTCATTTGTAAGAGATGATAAAAAAACGGGATGTTTACGTTCCTAAAATCTTTAAAAGTAATTGGCAAAATACAACAGCAGTGCATTACAAGCTTCATTTAAAGGATTTTGTATCTGTAAGCACTGACTAAACATATTTGTGTTATAAATCAAGGCCCAGTAAGGGAGCTTTACTTAACTATTTCTGCTACCCAATATAATATGAAACAAACAAAATGCCATAATTAATAATTACCAAATAACAGATGGAAGGATATAAATAATTCAGCAAAATGTAATTAAGAAGACTGAAAACCAAAATGAACCCTGTGTAAAGAATTACAAAAATGAATTTTACTAATAAATCAGAAAAACCCATTACCCTCAAAAGGCTATTAAGATCTGAGGCAAAATCCAGCAGAAGGGTTTACACCCAACCAAATTACCAACCAATATTCTTTCCAGTTCAATATTCACCACAAGCAAGGAAAGAAAGTTTAAAATACAAAAATGTATTTTAAAAGCTTCCATCTGCAAAGAACACAGAAGTCAGACTGTATCTGCAAGGTAAATTAAGTCATTTAGAGCTCCAGTAAGATTCTATCAATTTATCGCTGGGGTGTATTTCAAAATAAATGAAACTTAGCTACTTTAATGTTCTACATGATAAAGCATCCAGCTGCTTATGGTTTACAAAGATCCTACCAATAAAAAGAAACTTGTAAAACTGAATAAAAAAAAAGTAGAAAAAATGAGTGACAAATGTACACATACAGTATATACTGGAGGTGTCATAAGTGGTACTGCTGGGGCATTTATTGTACCAGTAATTTGCTATATCATAATTACACACTAGTCATCACATTAAAATAACACATAATGGCTGTAAATTAGAAATTAATGTTTAAAAAGGCCGAAAACCACAATACAGTAATTCCTCCTCGATCGCGGGGGTTCTGGATAGGTGAAAATCCGCGAATAGAAACCATATGTTTGTATGGTTATTTCTATATATTTTAAGCCCTTAGAAACTCTCCCACACTGTTTATAAATATTCTCCGCACAGTTATACAGTAAACCCTTGTTTATCGCGGTTAATCCGCTCCAGACAGATAAATGAGTTTCCACGAAGTAGGATTCTTTATTTATAAATATTTTCACAGTTAGAGCATAGAAAACTGTTTACGACTTTCTAAATACGTTTTTTAACATTATTAGAGCTCTCTAGACATGAAATAACACCCTTTAGTCAGAAGTTTCAACTGTGCTCCATGACAAGACAGAGATGACAGTTCTTTCTCACAATTAAAAGAATGCAAACATATCTTCCTCTTCAAAGGAGTGCCGTAAGGAGCAGAGAATATCAGAGAGAGAGAGAAAAGTAAACAAAAATCAATAGGGCTGGTTGGCTTTTAAGTAAACGAAGCACCGGGATAAAGCCGCCGCAATGAAGGGATCAATGTGAAGGTAGTCTTTTCAGCATTTTTTAGAGGAGCGTCGGTATCTTCTAAGCAATTAGCCTCTGTGCAAACAGCCCCTCTGCTCACACCCCCTTGTCAGGAGCAGAGAATTTCAGAGAGAAAGGCAGAGAAAAGCAAACAATCAAAAATCAATACGGGCTGTTAGAGCTTTGAAATGTGAGAAGCGCAGGAAGCATATCATATATCATTAAGGAGTTTTATTTAATATGTAATATATGCTCTGATTGGGTAGCTTCTCAGCCATCCACCAATAGCGTCCCTTGTATGAAATCAACTGGGCAAACAAACTGAGGAAGCGTGTACCATAGATTAAAAGACCCATTGTCCGCAGAAATCTGCGAACCAGCGAAAAATCCGTGATATATATTTAGATATGCTTACATTTAAAATCCGCGATGGAGTGAAGCCGCGAAAGTCGAAGCACGATATAGCGAGGGATCACTGTATATCAACTGCAAAACCTCTACAGCTACACAAACTTTCCATGCCCATCAAATGATGGAAGGGAACAAAACAAATATATTAGGCAAAAAGGTGTTTACTGCATTTTAAAACATATCACTTTAAGAAAGTTGGTGTAAGTGCAGACATACTGGAATTGACTTGTTTCCCTCTTTATAAATATTAGTCTAATGATTATGCAGAATGCCTAAGTATAGGCAATGTGAGAAATTAATTTAAGCATAAAAACAGTAAAAGATAAAACTGTTAAAGAAGCAGTATCTATTTTATTTCAGTCAGTTGTCAAAGTATGCCAGGTGCACTCACATTTTGTTCTGAAAAGTTGAAAACTATAAGCATTTTCATTGATCTGATCAGAATTTACACAATTTAAAAAAAAAAAAAACAACATTTATTTATATAGCACATTTTCATAAAAAAAGTAGCTCAAAGTGCTTTACATAATAATAAATAAAAGACAAAATAAGAAATTAAAATAAGACAACATTAGTTAACATAGAAAAGGAGCAAGGTCTGATGGCCAGGGTGGACAGAAAAAAACAAAAAAAAAACTCCAGACGGCTGGAGAAAAAAATAAAATCTGCAGGGGTTCCAGGCCACGGGACCGCCCAGTCCCCTCTGGGCATTCTATCTAACATAAATGAAACAGTCCTCTTTGGAGTTAAGGTTCTCACTTTTTTTTTTTTTTTTTTTAAATTTAAAGTTGTGCATAGACATAAGTACATTTTTAATTCATTATTTGTGTGCCTACAATTCACTACCCACCAAGTAAAGGTTTGCAGTCCCAAACTTACCTTATAGTCAAACTTTATAAAAATATTCCTATTGATAATCATAGCCTCTACAATAGAAAAATAGCAAAATGACATTTCTGGGCTCAATACAGGCTTAGCAATATAGTATCTTGCCACATCCTTTGTTGAGGTAGAAGAGTCTCTGTCACTTAACAAAAGGTAGTGAGGAAGTCAGGTCAAATCGACTCGGGATCCCAAATGGCAAACCTCCAGGCAGACGCGCGGTGCGGTCCCGTCCCGCCCCCTAGAAACGATCATCTATCTGCCACAGCAAGGTATTACGTGGGCATCCCCTTGGCCTCGTCCAGCCACTCAGGTCCTCCACAATAAGGATCCTGAAAGCCGAACCACATGGCCGTAGTGCCGTAATTGACACTCCCTCACAACGTAAGTACTGTGCCTCATTTGGAGCTCCATGAGCAACTACTCATTTGACAAAAAGTCGAACCAGCCATACACAACGATTCTCCGAAGAGAGACTGTGCTGAAGAGTTCGTCTTCGTGTCAGGTTACTGAATAGCGTATCTATGTCTCACAACCATATAGCAAAACAGGAAGCACCAGGACTCTTCACTTCTCCGCACAGATATTGGGAGCACTAAATGCCCCTTTCCTACAACCTCATGATCCTTCCAACATGCTCTCCCAATATGTCTACTGACTTCTTAAGAAGAGTAATCAGAAACATGAAAGTCACTGACAAGGTAAGTAAATCTCTCGATGAGGTAGATATTGTCTCTGCAGACACACTGCTGAAGGCTGTGTCCAAGATGTCATTAAAGGCCTGAATCTTGATTTTTGAAACTAAGCCCAGCCTTCAAATGAACGTGACAGTAAAAAGTACAGTCCGTTACAAAAGCTGGATTCTCAATGTGTGCAATTTGTGATGACTAAAAAGAAAGGGTAGGGTGCAGTACAAGTTAAGACTACTTCTCTGTAATGCACATATAAAAAACAGATAATAATTGCTTGTGTTTACACAACTATTCAAGACAGTAAATCAATTTTCCACTTCTATTATAGCTATATATAAAAAATAAAAAACAGTCAAAATAGCATTTCAGTGCTTCAGGGAGGAGCAGCAAATTAAACGATGGTGAATTAGTAATACAATAATGGAATAAAGTAAACTCAGTTTCTCCATTCTTTCCCTTTACAGGTACTGTAAAAATGAAAATGTAATTTGAATATTCATTTCCTCATTACCCCTTTATTTTCCACAATATCAAGTCATCAGCCACCAGTCATACAGAGTATATGCAAAATGACAAGCTGGCTTAGCCTGAGGTAACTAAAATGAACCTTGCTAACACTGAAAGTTCATAATGGTTACGTAAAGCTGTTATAACTAAAAAAGGAAAATCAGAAATATGGCAGTTATTTTCCATTTGCTTCAATGGAAAAAAATCCAGCTTTTGTTTGTTGTGATTGATGCTCAACATTTTTAGCATAAAGAAACGGGAAGTCAGAAATTTCAGGTTTAAGAAGCAGAAGGCTGTCTGTTTTAGTAATGACAAATGATTAATTTTTCTGTGTTGTGTACAGCTCCTGGATGACTGCATCCCTGCAAATAAAGGACATTTTAGAACGATGAGTTACCAAAATAAATGTCCTTAACACTAGAATTACCAGAGCCTACAAAAAAACTCATAGATCTGTCCCACCTTAAATCGCTTCTCACCCCGACAAGTCAGTTTTGAGAAGTCAGATGCTTTTATTCTTACTATTTTAGAATAAAAACATAATTTGATTTCAGTCTGTAACAGCCGGTGTAAATGTATGATGCTTGTAAATGTTAGCTTTGTGTTTTTTTTTTTATTATTCAGTTTCATCCTCTCAGTCTCTCACGATCCTACCCTACCCCAACCCCCCATTTGACACTGCTGTTTTCACATAAAGACGCGCTATAGCTCTGCACTCTGTAGAAAGTAAATAAATCCAAATAAATAACATTCAATCTGGCTTTTATGTAAGTATCATATAAATGTTGATGTACAAGTATAACAAAAGAAGTGCACTTTTACTCAAGACTATAACCGAAGAAAAAAGAAAGTCACAAGTACAATGCAGAGCTGTGTTTGAGCGACACGGGCATGCTCAAAAAATACACGTGTAATGCCACGAAAAGTGCACGCAGACACTTCAGTTCAACAGCATTGGTACTAGAAGGTGCATCTTTATGTGAAAACAGCAGTGCCAGATGGGGGGAGAGTAGGGTAGGATCGTGAACACGACAGAGAATGAAACTGCCCTAAAAATAAGTCTGACTGCATTCTCGGATGATCATATCAAAAATCTGTTCTGTATTTTCTTATTGCTCATTTTATGACAATCAAAAAGGTCCTATTCAATTTTTCTCTACTTAAAACAATAAATGACCATATAACCCATTTGTGACAAGATCCATGCTTGACCTTGAGTAATAAATGTCTTTTGACACAGCAGGGAAAAAGACCAGGCAGATGCTTTGTGGGGATCTGCCAAGAGCTCTGTTCAGGGAGGAGGAGGATGTGTGCATCTTCCGACTGTAACTTGTCTCTTGGCGACTGAGCTGTACATTATGACTGGGGTACATTCTACACACTCTATAACAGTTCAATATTATTACTTAACTACTGAGTTAATTATTATTAATGCTCTAAAAATAGTTTCTGATACCAAATTACTTCTATTTCACAAAATTTTGCTCTTAATTTCACAGTAAAATTGTGCATGGGTTTAATAACTTCAGAAGCTCTAGATGCTAAATACTGCTAAAACAAATAAAAAACATGTTTATGCTGCAATGGGAAGGACAAGTAGCCAGATCTGTATTTATTGTACACATTTTTCACTATTACAGGCAAAGCCAGGTAGAACAGCTTGTACTGTATAACATGCATTGTAAATAACTGTGTATATGTTTTTCTGTAACTCTCTGTATATTCCGCATGCTGCTTAAATATGTGTCTATTTGTATGTCTTTCTTGTTATTGTAATATTGTTAACTGTTCTGAAGAGACATACAGGATAAGATATTCATTGTACTATGAACACGACAGGCTCAAATAAGGAAAAAAAAATATGTTATATGCCAGTGTGAGTATTTTAAACAATGTATAGAAAATCAGAATGACCTGTATACAACAGCACATTTTTAATACAAGGTGTCAGTTTATATGACACAAAAACCATTTCAATATATTCCAATGCATTATTTTCTCAAATCAGTAATACAACTGAAAAATAAAATATTACAGAAATTACCAATGACCTATACCCTCCATTCAATTTTACTCTAATTCTAAATTCTTCTCTGTGGTAAGATCTGCTGGGAGGAAGAGGCAAAAGTCCTTAACACAAAATTAATCAACAGCTTAACAAAAAGACAGAAGAAATGTGGACAAGCTAAGAAGTAACTCAATTATTGTCATTTATATTGTTATTAGCAGAGACAGAATTTAAAAATGGACATATGATACAAAAAATACACATTTTAATAAAAGACTGGGTAAATAGATAAATTAAAACTGCACAGAACAAACAGGTGTTCCTTTCTTTAAGAAATGTATTTGTCTGGCTAGCTAAGGGCTGCCTGCCTTGTTTAAACATGAAATGACCCTAGCAGCAGTATCTTCATTGTTTAAAAAAAAACTGTAGACTGCATTCCTGGGTATGTAAAAAATGCTAAATTCATTTGAATCAAGGTTAAGCAAATATACACAGATTGCTCTCCAAAGAAATTCAGGAATCACTCTGTGAAAGTCATAATAAAGTACTAGTTATACAAAGAGCTTTGTTTATTTATTAGAAAAACAAAAAAAATTAACTCTATGCTCATCGGCCTTAGTTTCTTTAATATGTTAAAATTTGTTTACACTGAATAATTTAACCAATTACTGTTTGTAATTAGATCTGTACAAACATTTACAAATTGGTTACATTTAATGAACGAACAAAGATAATCACATATGGCCATCTTTTCATACTTGCATCACTGCAATTGTCAGCCTTCTTTGTTTTCTATTTTTTAGATGCTCAAGATGGAGAATATGGATGGCCCATGAAGGATACATTCAAGGGATGTGTAAAATATTTGCACAAGTTTCAACAGAGGTGTGACAATTCTAATATTTAGAATTCTAATATTTATTCTGAAACACAAAGGATTCTTCTTCTTTTTTGCAGTCCACAATCCTGCTGTTCGCAAATCTTACACAATATAAACATTTTAAAAAGTACATAGGTTAAAAAGAGGCAACATGGCGATTTTACACAGTAAAGTATTCTATAATTTCCAATTTAGTCAACAGCTTTCAGAGTCGTATCACATATTATAACCAATGTGCTTCTACTGAAAAACACGTCATGTCTGAAACGATGATGCCTGATGAATAAGCTTGTTCAAGATGTAAATTAATCTGTGTTTCTTGCAAACAGAAAAGTTAGCATTGGGCACCTCCTGTAAATTTTTCAAATGTCACTGCTGTCATAAAATAACACAAATAATCAAAATACATAAATATTTGCCATGCATGCATTAAATGCTTTTTGGTATTCATGCAATAAAAATTGATATTCAATTAAGTATATAATTTCATTATGTGTTCACAACATTTTTTTTTTTACTTCATGCTGACTTGAAGGCATTTAAATGACATCAACCAAAATTATCATGGTATGCAGTTTTTCATGCAAGCTGTTCAGAAACTACAATTGTAAGTCTATGGTGGCATATTTTCAAAAGGGTCTGGCTGCAGACTATGCACTCTCAGCCACATGCACGCTCAGCCACTGACATCAGATGCACGCTCAGCCACAACAGGAAGTGCAACCGGGGAGTCGTTTCCCGATTGCTAAGTTGGTATGTTTGCTAGTTATAGTCTTACCATTTATGAACAATATGGAATATTCTTAATATACAGGCTGGCCTGTGTTGGTTTATTAACATGTTTACCATTTTAACAGATCAAGTTAGCCAAGGTAAATGCTTGCCTATTATTGTAATTACTAGCATCATGGCCGTGGTAGCGTAGTGAGAGCACTGATGTTTAGAGTTCCAGCTGTTATCCCAAGGAAAAAACAATTATGCAACCATCATAACTTGCTAACATTATTTAAATTTAATGTATACAGTATTTACGTGTGAATAAAGAGTAAACTGAAAATAAAACAAATACAACAATTCTGTGTCGTTAATAATCTTATATATCAGAACTGTAATACGTACTATACTTTACTGTGAGGATGCGTCAATACCGCCAGAAGTACAAGTACATTTTTTTTATCAGTTTTTTATATATCAATAATAACTGCATAAAACACATTTACACCAAATTTTTATTCCTGTCTAAGGTATCTGTCCTTGCACACGCAAAAATAGCCAGTCAGTGGTGCAGTGACAGCCAACACCAATTCATTGGTCTGGTCCAGTTGCCCCAGATACTGACTATATAGGAAGATGCTGGGAAGGCTCTGCAGGAGTACGAAGCAATGAATGCAGAGGAAGATTCACTAGTTAATAGAGATGGGGGATATTTTCTGTACGTCGCTTAAATCATCCGAGATCAGATGCCTCATCTTGGATGAGTTATAACCGGTGAAGTTCATCCGGGATAAGTCAGTTTTTCAAACGTAGCGGTGTAGTAGATTAGTCTAGCTGAATCTAATCATCTGCGATGAATGCGCGCACCGGCGGTGATTGAAAAGCCCATATATATGGAGTCTAGAAAACATGATCAGCAAGTTTGATAGGCTGCAACAAAATGACGAAAGAACAGGTGCATTTTTTTTTTTTACACAAGCACAGCAGGACCTTTTATTCGAAAGCCCAAACCAGAAAAGACAGCTGGCAAAAAGTACAACAATACAGTTCAAACTGGCAAATATTGGTATATAACTATTGGTATATAACTGCTCCTAGCAGGTTTGAGGATTTGGATCTGCTGCTATGAAAACACATCCAGCAAAAGAAAACCGACAGATCCAGGATCATGCCAAATCGTTAACAATTACATCCGGTTAAACGAGTAATGCACGTACGAAAAATACCTCCATGATGTTCTGGCTCCATTTTGTTTTGGGTTTAGCCATGTGCAAGACATGCACAGATTTTTAGAAGAAATGGTGGAAGTTAACTATGTACTGCTGCCTCCTTAACTAAATTAATGTTTTTTATTGGTATGTGTTTTGTTGTTGTTGGGGTTTTTTTTGAGGGGGGGTTCCTTATGTTTATATTAATATATAAAGATTTGATTACTGATGTGTCCAATGTCCTTTCCCTCTACCATTTTTTAATCACAGTTTGGTACCTCATGACATGTAAAGTATAGTACGTATTACAGTTCTGATATATAAGATTATTAACGACACAGAATTGTTCTATTTGTTTTATTTTCATTTTACTCTATTCACACGTAAATACTGTATACATTAAATTTAAATAATGTTAGCAAGTTATGATGGTTGCATAATTGTTTTTACCTTGGGAAGTACTGTAATCTATCTGCCCTGGGAAACATGTTTCATCTGTCAGACTGTGTCTTCCAAGGTACTACAGAAAGTAAAAATACAACACTATTTCAATATGTACCTAGCACTTGATCTCATAATCACTAAAAGCCCAACATAATATCTTTTGTACAGTATATACTGTATTGTGAAGGTAGGAGGAAAAAAGGAAAATTTGAAAAATTGTGATGGACAAGGTATGATCTTCACAGTATAATTTCCAGTTGGTAAGACTGCATATTACAATGGAATGAACTGTCAACTGACATATTTTCAGCTTACCTGTATGTTGCTGCATAATTAGCGAAAATAATTAGGACTGACTCAGTAACTTTAAGCAGATACAAAGTAATTATTCTCCCGTAATAAAACTGACAAAGCACATTAGCCTGTGTTAACATTGCAAGACATAAAAAATATAAACTTAATGCTTTTTAAAATTTAAATATTTCCAAAAATATAAACACAAGGTTTATTGATTATTTAAAACTAGTAACAGTGGATGTTCAGGATAGAAAATTAAGATAAAATAAACATTTTAATGTTCCTGCAGTACATAGTTCAGTATTTTAGATTTTCAAATAGTACTTTTATGTATATTTCCAGTTATTAAATCAAAAATGATCAGCACACGGCCTGGGGAGGCTGATGGACGCAAATTACCTCTGCTAAGTGGGGACGCTAGCCATTTTCCTTATTAATACCATATTGTTAACTCCCAAACTTTTGAGTGCAGAATATAACAAATTCATTTGCTGCATCACAACTTGCCAGTCTTTGGATTTAGAGGCCTCTTCGAAAGTGAGCTCGAAATGAATAGCTGGCATATCAGAGAACAACTATGAGTTGAAATTTTCAAGTTAGAGGTAATCCATAAGGAAATTTCTAAAATTAAATAAAACCAATGAAAAACTCTGAAGGATGTGAAGAATCTTCTGAGTGAATCTTCTTAACACCCACAACTAAGATACTAGCACTGGAATGTGAAATCATTTCATTACTCGTCAAGATAATTGAACCTGAAGACTGTACCCGCCGGAGTAACATTTACATTGTGGGTGTCCCTGAAAATGAAGAAGGAGACAACCCCCTAAACTTTTTGAAGTTTTGGTCAGTTACTTTTTCTGGCTTTTGCAGTTTTACCTGAACAGTAGAACTATGCCACATGATCTACACTACTACGATAATTCTTTTTAACAGAGACCATTGATCCTGTGATTTTCAACAGATTTTTTTAAAAAGATTTTACCTTCCTCTGCCATCTTCTTCCAATGATCAGTACTCTAACACCATCCCAACAAAATCAACAACCTACCACTTTCACTGGAATGGCCAGTGACAAGTCCACATCTTACCATCAGTATGGGCTATCCATAACTGAAGACCAAGTAAGGAGACAACTGAGAAAGCTACACACAGGAAAAGCCACAGGACCAAATGAAATTGTTCCTCAATTCATTAATGCCTGTGCTGATCAACTTTGGTATCCTTTGTCACCTGTTCAGACTCTTTGTAAGGCTCCAGAAGGTACTATTGCCAGGGAAAACATCCTGCATTGTTCTTGTTACAAAGAAGGAGGTGCTGATTCACATAATGAGTATAGGCCAAGTGGCACTTATGTTTTACACTATGAAGACCTTTGAAAGTATGGAACTCTTGTGGTTGATCACCTGGATCCCACTGCAGTTTCCCTATCTGACAAAGACTAGAGAGGAGGATGCAATAACATATCTGCTCCAGAATACTTATTCACACCTGGACAAAGCTGGCAGCACTGTGACGATTATGTTTTTTGATTTCTCCAGTCCCTTCAATATCATCCAGATATTTATTTTAAGGGGTAAGCACAGAGATATGCAGGTGAAAAAGCTTATGGTGTCCTAGATAAAATACCATTTGTCCAGAGGGTCGCAGTTAGCCACAAGAAATGTCTCTTTGATATGGATGTCAGCAACAGTGGAATGCCACAAAGAACAGTTCCGGCTCCTTTTCTCTTTACTTGTGCTAGATTTGTCACAATACCAAAATTTCAAACTTCAATATAATACTAAGAAAAGAATTTAATAATAATAGTAGTTCTTTGCATTTATATAGTTATAGTAATATGTAATGTAATAACATAATGTAATAACAATATTGATGTGAAGTACAGAATGTGTAAAGACTAAAGTCCAAATAACAAATACAGTGGAACCTCGGTTCACAACCATAATTTGTTCCAAAACTCGGGTCGTAAACCGAGTTGGTCATGAACAGAAGCAATTTACCCCATAGGATTGTATGTAAATACAATTAATCTGTTCCAGACCGTACGAACTGTATGTAAATATATGTGTAAATATGCAAATATATGTAAAGATTAAGCACAAATATAGTTAATTACACCACAGAATGCACACTGTAATAGTAAACTAAAGGAAAAACATTGAATAACACTGACACAAAACACCCAGGCTCCCTGCTCAGCTACAAGAGCAGGCTCGCTTGCGCTCTCTCTCTCTGTAGCACGCACCCTCCCCCTCTGTCAACAGCACGCACGCGCTCGCTCTCTCACTGTCAGCAGCAAGCGCAAGCTCATTCGCTCGCGCGTTCTCTCTGAACAGAAAAGAACATTAGAACAAATACAATTTTTTTTAAAAACCAACCACAAGCAACCAAAAAAAGTAACACTGCAGGAGTTCATGCTAATAGCCTTACAGCCCGATCGCTGTAAACACTTTTTTTAAAATGGGTTTTAAGCACAGCGGAAAAAAGGAACATTTGAAAAAAGAGTAAAGTAACACTGCAACAAATCACGCTATGAACAACTCCATGTAAACACTTTTTTTTAATGACTTTTAAGCACAGGGAAAAAAAACGAACATTTGAAAAAAGAGAAAAGTAACATTGCAACAAATCACGCTATGAAAAACTCCATGTAAACACTTGTGGGTAAACAGTTTTTTTTTTTTTTACACTAATGAAAACAAATATGATTACTAAGGTAGGACAATGAAATGGTACTAATGTCATTACATGTTAAGTGAATAAGTACTGCAATCCTCTGTAAACAGTATACTTAAAAATATTCTTCTTCTTTCGCCTGCATACATTAAATAAAAATGAATGCAAAAAAGAACATTAATGTGGTCTCTTATTATCAACCGCTCAGAAAAATAACACAAAAAACAAACCACTAACACACGTAATGGCTTTGTATAAATGCAAACAGTGCACAATGCACTTTTGTATAAATAAACTACAATGACTTTGTAATTTCCAAATGTTTTGCAAGAAAGACTAGCATGTCGACGTGCTCCTACTTTAAGCCACGGCATGCTTCTGTTGGGCTGCAAATGAGCCAAGAAGTACCAAATACACGCATTGAAGAAATGATATGAGCACACAGGGAATAGCACCACTGTTTATGCAGTTGAGCACTAAAATGTTATAGCACCTTACCTCATACTGTAGATGTGGTGAAAAATATTTTTTAAATCACAAGCAATAAAACAGAAGTAAAGCGCTACAGCAGCACACTTTGGGATGAGAGGTTAAAAATCAACTGAGAAATACACCTCTAGTGCTAAAGAGTGTTGCCCCTGAATATACAGTACAGAATTAAACTGTCCTGGATGAAAAAATAATTGAAGACCCCTGTCTTGATTCATTAAACATTTAATGGACTACACAACATTTTAACCTGTAGAAGAAAAAAAATGTCACATTCCTACTTAAAATACAATAGTATGCAGGTTTATACTTTAATGTTTCTGCAATTTAGAATAGGGCACCTCTCAAGAATTTTTGTACCAACTTGCATTTCAAGTGTTTGACTAAATTGGTTGTCTAACCCCTTTAATTGATATTAAGCAGTAGGAAAACGTACATAAAGGCATGTACCTTGTGATTTTTTTTGTCCCCTTTCACCATAAAGTTGAAGTATTTCCAGATGCCACCCTGGCTGGCATCTTTCTCACTTAAGCATACTGGTGAAGACTTCTGCGGTGCTGAAATTGTTCTTTTTAATACCTATGAATATGGGGTAGGGGCTTAACAGGGCTTCAACTATAGCCATGCCAACGAGGCTCAATTGTAAAAAGCCATAGCAAACCAAATGTGGGCTGTACAATTGATACCTTGAATACTGAAGAAACTTTAAAATGTTAAAATAGAACCTTAGTGATATTTCTGTACTTCCATACACTTCAGACTATAAATATAACAGAAACTTTCAGATGAGTCCATACTTACAGGGTGTATTGATAAGGGGGAATGAGACAGAATATAGGAGTCAAGTGGAGAACTTTATTTCTTGGTACAGACTGAACTGTCTAAAACATTAGCATAACCAAACAACTGATTACTGAGTTTCACCACACCAAACAGCCTTTATGTACAGTCACTATTCAGGCAGTGGGTGTAGAGGTGGTGCGATACTACAAGTACTTGGGTGTCCACAACAATGACAAGTTGGACTGGACTCGTAACTACAGTTAGGACCATTAATATTTGGACAGAGACAACTTTTTTCTAATTTTGGTTCTGTACATTACCACAATGAATTTTAAATGAAAGAACTCAGATGTAGTTGAAGTGCAGACTTTCAGCTTTAATTCAGTGGGATGAACAAAAAGATTGCATAAAAATGTGAAGCAGCTAAAGAATTTTTTTAACACAATCCCTTTATTTCATGGGCTCAAAAGTAATTGGACAAATGAAATAACTGGAAATAAAATGTTCATTTCTAATACTTGGTTGAAAACCCTTTGCTGGCAATGACAGCTTGAAGTCTTGAACTCATGGACATCACCAGATGCTGGGTTTCCTCCTTTTTAATGCTCTGCCAGGCCTTTACTGCAGCGGCTTTCAGTTGTTGTTTGTTTGTGGGCCTTTCTGTCTGAAGTTTAGTCTTCAACAAGTGAAATGCATGCTCAATTGGGTTAAGATCAGGTGACTGACTTGGCCATTCAAGAATTTTCCACTTCTTTGCCTTAATAAACTCCTGGGTTGTTTAGTCTGTATGTTTTGGGTCATTGTCCATCTGTATCATGAAACGCCCGCTGCCCAATCAATTTGACTGCATTTAGCTGGATTTGAGCAGACAGTATGTCTCTGAACACCTCAGAATTCATTTGGCTGCTCCTGTCCTGTGTCACATCATCAATAAACACTAGTGTCCCAGTGCCACTGGCAGCCATGCACGCCCAAGCCATCAAACTCCCTCCACCATGTTTTACAGATGATGTGCAATAATTTGGATAATGAGCTGTTCCACGCCTTCTCAATACTTTTTTCTTACCATCATTCTGGTAGAGGTTGATCTTGGTTTCATCTGTCCAAAGAATGTTTTTCCAGAACTGTGCTGGCTTTTTTAGATGTTCCAATCTAGTCTTTCTATTCTTGAGGCTTATGAGTGGCTTGCACCTTGCAGTGCACCCTCCGTATTTACTTTCATGCAGTCTTCTCTTTATGGTAGACTTGGATATCGATACGCCTACCCCCGAAGAGTGTTGACCCCCGAAGAGTGTTGTTCACTTGGTTGGCTGTTGTGAAGGAGTTTCTCTTCATCATGGAAATGATTCTGCGATCATCCGCCAATGTTGTCTTCCGTGGACATCAAGGTCTTTTTTTCGTTGCTGAGTTCACCAGTACTTGCTTTCTTTCTCAGGATGTACCAAACTGTAGATTTTGCGTCGTAATATTGTAGCAATTTCTCGGATGGGTTTTCTCTGTTTTCGCAGCTAAAGGATGGCTTCTTCCACCTGCATGGAGAGCTCCTTTGACCGCATGTTGTCTGTTCACAGCAAAATCTTTCACATGCAAGCACCACACTACAAATAAACTCCAGGCCTTTTATCTGCTTAAATGGTAATGACAAAACGACGGACTTGCACACACCTGCCCATGAAATTGCCTTTGAGTCAATTGTCCAACTACTTTTGAGCCTTGAAATGAAGGGATTGTGTTAAAAAAATGCTTTTGTTGCCTCTCATTTTTATGAAATCTTTTAGTTCGACCCACTGAATTAAAGCTGAAAGTCTGCACTTCAACTGCTCTGAGTTGTTTAATTTAAAATTCATTCAGGTAATGTACAGAACCAAAATTAGAAAAAAGTTGTCTCTGTCCAAATAGTTATGGACCTAACTGTATATAAGAAAGGGCAGGGCATGCTTTTTTTTTCTTTGGGAGACTGTGTTTCTTTAATGTGGGTAATAACATACTTCACATATTTTACACAGTATATATTATATATATATATATATATATATATATATATATATATATATATATATATATATACACACACACACACATACACACACACATAGTATATATGTATATATATATATATATATATATATATATATATACATATATATATATATATATATACACAGTATATATATATCTATCTATATCTATATCTATATATATATATATCTATCTATCTATATATATCTATATCTATATATATCTATATCTATATATATATATATATATATATATATATATATAGACACAGTATTTGAGTTCCAATAATTAGTTCTAAAAGTTTTGGAATCAATAAAATGACAACGGTGCCCAAATTTATGCACCTGCTTGATTTTGTTTGAACAATTATTGCACACTTTCTGTAAATCCAATAAACTTCATTTCACTTCTCAAATATCACTGTGTGTGTCTCCTATATGATATATTTAACTGACATTTTTATCGTAACAACCAACGATTTATACAGGAAAATAATGACTGTTAACAAGGTTGCCCAAACTTTTGCATCCACTTTGTATATAAATATATAAATATATATATATATATATATATATATATATATATATATATATATATATATAAATAAACATATATATAGAGAGAGAGAGAGATAGACAGATAGATACTTTATTTACATATATATATATATATATATATATATATATACAGTGCATCCAGAAAGTATTCACAGTGCATCACTTTTTCCACATTTTGTTATGTTACAGCCCTATTCTAAAATGGATTAAGCTCATGTGCATCCTCTTTCCCCTGATCATCCTTGAGATGTTTCTGCAGCTTAATTGGAGTCCGCCTGCGGTAAATTCAGTTGATTGGACATGATTTGGAAAGGCACACACCTGTCTATATAAGGTCCCACAGTTGACAGTTCATGTCAGAGCACAAACCAAGCATGAAGTCAAAGGAATTGTCTCTAGACCTCCGAGACAGGATTGTCTCGAGGCACAAATCTGGGGAAGGTTACAGAAAAATTTCTGCTGCTTTGAAGGTCCCAATGAGCACAGTGGCCCCCATCATCGGTAAGTGGAAGAAGTTCGAAACCACCAAGACTCTTCCTAGAGCTGGCCGGCCATCTAAACTGAGCTATCACGGGAGAAGGGCCTTAGTCAGGGAAGTGACCAAGAACCCGATGGTCATTCTGTCAGAGCTCCAGAGGTCCTCTGTGGAGAGAGGAGAACCTTCCAGAAGGACAACCATCTCTGTAGCAATCCACCAATCAGGCCTGTATGGTAGAGTGACCAGACGGAAGCCACTCCTTAGTGAAAGGAACATGGCAGCCCGCCTGGAGTTTGCCAAAAGGCACCTGAAGGACTCTCAGACCATGAGAAACAAAATTTTCTGGTCTGATGAGACAAAGATTCAACTCTTTGGTGTGAATGCCAGGCGTCACATTTGGAGGAAACCAAGCACCACCCATCACCAGGCCAATACCATCCCTACAGTGAAGCCTGGTGGTGGCAGCATCATGCTGTGGGGATGTTTTTCAGCGGCAGGAACTGGGAGACTAGTCAGGATAAAGGGAAAGATGACTGCAGCAACGTACAGAGACATCCTGGATGAAAACCTGCTCCAGAGCGCTCTTGACCTCAGACTGGGGCGACGGTTCATCTTTCAACAGGACAACGAACCTAAGCACATAGCCAAGATATCAAAGGAGTGGCTTCAGGACAACTCTGTGAATGTCCTTGAGTGGCCCAGCCAGAGCCCAGACTTGAATCCAATTGAACATCTCTGGAGAGATCTTAAAATGGCCGTGCACAGACGCTTCCCATCCAACCTGATGGAGCTTGAAAGGTGCTGCAAAGAGGAATGGGCCAAACTGGCCAAGGATAGGTGTGCCAAGCTTGTGGTATCATATTCAAAAAGACTTGAGGCTGTAATTGCTGCCAAAGGTGCATCGACAAAGTATTGAGCAAAGGCTGTGAATACAGTACTTATGTACATGTGATTTCTCAATTTTTTTATTTTTAATAAATTTGCAAAAACCTCAAGTAAACTTTTTTCACGTTGTCATTATGGGGTGGTGTTTGTAGAATTCTGAGGAAAAAAATGAATTTAATCCATTTTGGAATAAGGCTGTAACATAACAAAATGTGGAAAAAGTGATGCGCTGTGAATACTTTCCGGATGTATATACACATACATATATATACATATATAATTTTTCCCTCATTAATGTACACACAGCACCCCATATTGACAGACAAAAAAGAGAATTTTTGAAATTGTTAAAGATTTATTAAAAAAAGAAAAACTATAAAGACCCTTTGCTCAATATTTAGTAGAAGCACCCTTTTGAGCTAATACAGCCATGAGTCTTCTTGGGAAAGATGCAACAAGTTTTTCACACCTGGATTTGGGGATCCTCTGCCATTCCTCCTTGCAGATCCTCTCCAGTTCTGTCAGGTTGGATGGCAAACGTTGGTGGAGAGCCATTTTTAGGTCTCTCCAGAGATGCTCAATAGGGTTCAAGTCAGGGCTCTGGCTGGACCATTCAAGAACAGTCACAGAGTTGTTGTGAAGCCACTCCTTCGTTATTTTAGCTGTGTGATTAGGGTCATTCTCTTGTTGGAAGGTAAACCTTCAGCCCAGTCTAAGGTCCTTAGCACTCTGGAGAAGATTTTTGTCCAGGATATCCCTGTACTTGGCCGCATTCATCTTTCCCTCGATTGCAACCAGTCGTCCTGTCCCTGCAGCTGAAAAACACCCCCACAACATGATGCTGCCACCACCATTCTTCACTGTGGGGACTGTATTGGACAAGCGATGAGCAGTACCTGGTTGTTTCCACACATACCGCTTAGAATTAAGGCCAAAAATTCTATCTTGGAGTTTGCTAAAAGATACCTGAAGGACTCTGAGATGGTGAGAAATAAGATTCTCTGGTCTGATGAGACCAAGATAGAACTTTTTGGCCTTAATTCAAAGCGGTATGCTGTTTTTCAGTTGTTAAAGATCCAAGAGTACAGTGGGAAAAGGACCTCTCACTCGAGCTCCATATGTGGAAAGTAGGGCTGGGCGATATGACCAAAATCTTATATCTCGATATTTCATTTCATATCCCGATATCACGATATAGTACATTTTCTTTGTATTCAGTGAATAGTTTATATAATCACCACTCCTTTTTTTTTATTTAAATTAAAAAAATCAAAAACGAGAAGTACTCAATTTGTAATTATTTCTGTTCTTTTATTTAGAACAATTGAGCAAATGTTTGACTAAGAATGTAAACATAAAATGTTAATGTATCAAATATAAAACACTTTTCAAAAACAAATTACTAAAGGCCCAATATAAAATACTGCTATATAAAATGCCTGACATAAACAAAATGTGAACTGTAGCAGCAATAACTCT
Source organism: Polypterus senegalus (assembly GCF_016835505.1). Lineage (NCBI taxonomy): Eukaryota > Metazoa > Chordata > Cladistia > Polypteriformes > Polypteridae > Polypterus > Polypterus senegalus. Next base: position 211,222,427 of record NC_053157.1, read on the forward strand.
CACAACATATATTAAATATAAAAGGATCAAAGCACTAACAACTAAACTATATAAGGCCAATAAACCCTTTAAACAAAATAAATACAAGTCTAACATTAACTGTCAAAACCAAATGTAAACATTGTACTTCAAACTGTAGCAGCAATAAGGCTTACGACAAAAATATATAAATATATAATATTAAATATAATATTTTTAGGCTACATTCTAGTAAAATGTTAATTTGCACATCGTAGTGTGGCAAATCTCCGTTAATGAGTTACAGCTGATCGCCCCGTGCATGGGACTGGACGGCGCTAACGTGTTGATGCCGTCCAGCCCCAAGCACGGGGCGATCCGCGGTAACTCGTTAACTGAGATTTGCTGTGTTAATGCAGTTGTGGCGTAAACGTAATATAGCGTTCTGTTCTTTATTGTAGAGTTCTGTTCTGCAGTTTGTGTTCTGTGATTTACATCCCTCTCAGTTATTTATTCTGTTTTCCCTGTTATTTCTGATGGACTGTAATAGAGTGGAAGGTAAAGGAGGTTCGAGGGGGAGCGCTGTGAAAAGGAGGAGTGGGCGATCTTGTCCCTAGCTAAGAGAGTTTGTTTTGGATTGCTGTCTGTTCGTGGTTGTGGCCAACAGCAACCATTTTTTGTTTGTGTTTAATAAAGAGGGAACTAACCAAGTGACCGTCTCGGATCGTCATTATGTCTGGAAGACGCTACAGTAATTTTAACAAGATTAACGCTGACAGCAAATGCTGCAGGGAAAATTATGCCTTAAGCAAATTGTTTTGGTAGCAATTAATCTTCCAAGCTTTTAACATGCTCTTTTAAATAGTACCTTTACAACTGTAATATCCTACGTGGCCTGCCTCTCAGTTGTAAACTCTCTGCATGCTCGCTCACGTGCTTTTTGCAGAGGTGGTAGAAGAGGTTTGTCGTGTTGGAGTCTGTGGTAGCGATCGGTTTGCAGCATAACTTGCACAGTACCGTTTTCGGGTCCGTGTCAGACTCTTCAAATCCAAACCATCTCCATACTACAGAGGTAGCCCCTCGTCTGGGAACAAGGTCTTTCTGTGTGGAGCTACCTGGTGTTGCCTCGTCGTCATCAGCCATGCTAGTGTGTCTGCATCCACGTGGTGGCCATCACAACTGCCGTAAACAGTTTATTTTGCGACACCACGAAACAAACGATAGCGTAATGTGCAGCAATAGACGTTTTCATATTGTCATTCGATATATATCGTTATATCGAACAGCCCTAGTGGAAAGCATACAGTTATTCAACTTAAAATGATATACTGAGTGCATCTCTCTCATTTAACATTGTCCAAAATATTTCCTGGGCAAGATCCAACCTGTGAATGTTGCAATCCAGTTTCAGCCACACTGGGCCATATGTTTTGGGAGTGCAACAAATTAACATAATTTTGGACAAAACATTTTTAAATGCCTCTCAGACAGTCTGGGTGTCACAGTCCCTCCTAATCCAATAACAGATGTGTTTGGTGTAGTTCCAGATGGGCTTAAAGTGGAGAAGGACAAAGAAATTGTAACTTCCTATACTACACTACTGGCACAAAGACTTATCTTGGTCAACTGGATGAATCCTAACTCATCTCTTTTAATTCAGTGGATAACTGATGGTTATGAAATTCTCAATTAGAGGATCTATACCAAACTTTTTCAAAACCTGACAGAATCTGATAAATAACATTTTAGAAAAGCATTTAAATTGAGGAAATGCATTCTCTCCCCTCTTTTTCTTTTTTTTTTTTGATTTTACTGAAATCACACAACATTCAATACAAATAAATCAATTTTTTACAAAAACAGGATCGAAAACAAATCAACCCCCACCCCTGAGAAAGAGAGCTAGGCCAGCAGAGTAAAACGTAAATCTAGCAAAAAATAAGTAATAAATGAATAAAGATAAATGGAGAAGAATAAGAAAAGAAAAATAGAATAGGGAGAGAATCTGCTTCCTCAGTGCTTTAAAAGCTTATTCTAAAAATGTATTTATTAGATCCTGCCAGGTTTTGAAAAAGTTCTGCACAGATCCTCTAAGTGCGAATTTGATTCTCTCTTTTTCTATTCTATTTTTATTTATTTATTTAATTACTTACATATTTTTACAGTTATTAAAATGCTAATCTGCTGACCTAGCTCTCTTTCTCATGGGTGGGAGTAGATTTGTTCCAAACCAGTTTTGTTAAACATGACTTGCATGTATGGAATGTTTTTTGATATCATTAAAATAAAATATAAAAAAATAATAATAATTGGTATAGTATGTCCACATTACCTTGCATGGTCAAAGCAGCCCCCTACAATTGGCCAAAATTTAATTTGAGTTTTTGGCTTAGCTATGTTTAGGCCTCAGAAACACACATTGGTAACCAATACAACACTTCTGATTTTTTTTTTTCCTTATTCAGAAAACTCCTGAAAAAGCAAACAGAAAAGTAACTGGATCAGGGTTTGAACAGCAGACCCCATTGCCCCTTCTTTCTCAAAACACAAACTTTACTTTTTTTGCGCAAATCCTTCATGTTTATTTTCCATCCTAAACATGGGCTGAATGTGCCATGTGTCAATAATGGTAATTATTTAGTTTTCAATCAGAAACTTAGCAAAAATGCCAAACTTTTTTTCATATCAAATGACAATGTCCTATTTCATATTGCTGAACAGAGAATGTGATTCTCCGTGGCCAACACAGTACCTGGTACTCGAGAATACCACTGTTACCTCCCTACAAAAGATGGAAAACTCAATGTCAGCCAGGTGTCTGGTGAACTGACTGTTCAAATATTCATCACTGAAGCAGCTGTTGAGATCCTGCCCTCTTCACGATCACACTACTGATACAGTACATGTGATCCTCACATTAGACCAAAAAAATAATCATTTTAGATTAAACTTTTAGTCTCATGGGGAAATTTAAATGCACAGAGCATTAGAAACATGAAAAAGAAAACAGACTCACAGAACAAACAATACATACAATCAAGTGATAGATCGATAGACAGAAATAAAAACTAAATGAGTATACCAGGAGGAAGCACTGAATTGCCTGAGAGCAGTGGGCAGAAAAAGTCCTCCAAAGGTGCTTCTTAACACACACTTTATGCTGATATCTTTTTTTAGATTTGGGTAAAGCACTGCATGACCTCTGTTATTTCCCACACCTATTTAAGTCCTTTGAAACTCTCTCAGGGTATAAAATCAATTGGTATAAATCTGCTCTGTTGCCACTTAACACCCACTGAAAGTTATTTATCTAACCTACATCTATTCCAGTTGCTGACTCTATTACATACTATACTTAGGATTAGATGCCATTCCATCACTACAATCAACCATACTGTTTAACTATTCTTGTGTCAAAAGCATTTTAAAAAATCTATCACTAACAGTAGTAGTCCTTCCATCCCTTATCTTTTCAGTCCAGGTTGGCTGATCTTAAAATGAATGGTCTTCCTCACCTTAACTACATCTATAACTCCTTCTTCCTCTAGTCAAATTCTGGTCCAACATTAACTTACTGTGTTTTTTCTATTCTAATGGAATAAAAAAAGACCTAGACTAAAACAACCCATTTTGATTACAAAATAATTTGCACTGGGAATATCTATTCCATATATGAAGCTTTACCATAGGACACTTATGCTATGACCTAATTTGACGGCTCTCTAACTCCCATAGTTATCCAGACTAAACAACTAAACTAGACTAAAATGCCCTCCGACAGAGCCGTACCAGCTCCACCATTTAACCTGATAATAATATATATTGAATATTTGGCTCACAATGGAGAAAGATAAACTGGGACTGTGTCCTCTGTGGTACCAGTATATCACAATTTCCAAAACCAAGTAATATGGGCTAGAGGCAAACCCACAGGTTTTCCAGCATGTTAGAATCAAGACATCTAAAGCCATGGAGATATTTTTGATGATAACAGCCTCAGTACAATTCAGTCCCTGAGGCTCACCTGCACTACCCTTCCTCTCTGTCTTTTATTTCCAGCTAAAGTCAGTAAATAATTATTGATATTCTACCATATCCACAACTCCCATTACATCCCTTGGTTAAAACGTATACCCCAGTGCCTGACACCCAAGACCAGTAATAGCCCTCTATGCAAGGTTACGTGAAGCCCCCCCACTGTCTCCTGCGAGTTGAGTCTACATGGCAAAATGATGTCACTACAGCTCCACAACTATAATGGCACTCCATATTCAATAATATTGTCAATTCATCCTGGAACCTCGACCTTCAAAATATCCAATTCAAATTAGTACACAGCCTTTACCAGACCCCCACAATATAAACCACTATGGACCTGACCTAATAAAGCTAATTGATAATGAGAAATAAAAATCCAGTCATCTACTGTATTAACCAAAAGGAAAGGCAAAAATATTAAATTAGTCATAAATGGTTTTAGTGAGAAGTAGAAGATTCTGATGTCATGTCATGACAAAGTCATTTTTGTCAATTTAATCTTCTGGTCAGTAAACAGAGGTTTAACTCCTCCAATATATCTGTTGTACAATTTGCTTCTTTAAGTGCCATAAACAACAAACAAAATAAGCCTAAAAACAAACCTGCCATTTACAGCTTCAGGTAATCTGAACACTGCCCATAAAAACATTGCATATCCTAGCTTATAGTACTGTTTAAGAAATCACAGAGGTGTCATGGATGAGTAACTTGACATGATTATGGATTCAGTTCCCATCTTCATTTCTAATCCTGAGCTAGGCACCTAACCTACCTGTGCTCCATGTATTTTGTACAGAAATTTCATTTGATTTGCGAGTGAAAAATCCATTGAGCTACAGTGGCAATTCGACAGAAGAGAAAAATTTGATATCCAGTTAACTACACTACCATCAGAATAAAAATGACAAGCCTCAAAGTGGCAAAGCTAAATTTCTATAAACATCTATACACTACAACTAGCTAGTTTTGTTTTCATTTTCCAATAGATAACAAGCATGAAAAATGTTTGTACCAGTAGGAGGAAACAGCAAATCCACCTATCAACAACTTATAAGAAGCAGAAATGATAAGCATACCTTCAATACCTCAAACACATCAAATGTGATGGACATTCTACTCATCAAGAAACCCCATAGAATAGAAAAAACAACAGATGTAACATTACATAATAAAGAAGCTATAGGTAACAACCCTACTAATCAAGCAGTAGAAGTTTAACAGAAAGTGTCCATTTTTTTCCAAGGCTAGAAAATAACAAAAAAGCACAGCGTTCTGCCAATACTGCAAAAATAGGCCCGTGAGAGAACTGGCAGACTCTTTGAAAGTGGTAATCCAGACATGAAGAGTTTCACTAATAAAATACAATACTTTCAAGCAGCATTTACTGACAGGTGCGCAGTGGAGGACAATCAGTGTATTTATTTGTAACTGTTTCTGTAAATAGGTAGAAACAAGACTGTATAGAAAGTGAGTGATTTGTATAAATACAAAAAGTCCAATTTAAGCGTTTTGGATAAACAGTCAAAAGTACTACATGCTCCCAAAGTTTTATATTAGGGAACTAGATAAAAACAACACTGAAAAAACTTAACAGAAGTCTAAGAAAATTCAATCAGTGCAACTCGACCAAAACTTACTGGTGCCAAACCTGGACATACTGTTATAATTAAAAGGATATCAGAGTTATTGTTAAAATGTAAAAAAAAAAAAAAAAACTAGAATCTTAAAAGAACCAGATACTTTTAACTTTAATAATCCAAATTTTTAGTATATAAAAATACCAAACACAAAAAAAAAGTAATTAAAAACTAGGTTAAATAATGTTTTTTCAACTCAAATGAGAACACTTTTAACATACTGATTACTGTACATTCTGCACAGTGCATTACTCTTAAAGGTCCACAAAATCATTATTATAAAATGAGACACACTGTTCACAGTCAACTAGCAACCACATGTCTATGAAATCCAAAGCAAAAATATCAAGAGCAGTACTATGACCCCCTTTCACAAGTACAGTGGTGTGAAAAACTATTTGCCCCCTTCCTGATTTCTTATTCTTTTGCATGTTTGTCACACAAAATGTTTCTGATCATCAAACACATTTAACCATTAGTCAAATATAACACAAGTGAACACAAAATGCAGTTTTTAAATGATGGTTTTTATTATTTAGGGAGAAAAATCCAAACCTACATGGCCCTGTGTGAAAAGTAATTGCCCCTTGTTAAAAATAACCTAACTGTGGTGTATCACACCTGAGTTCAATTTCCGTAGCCACCCCAGGCCTGATTACTGCCACACCTGTTTCAATCAAGAAATCAATTAAATAGGAGCTGCCTGACACAGAGAAGTAGACCAAAAGCACCTCAAAAGCTAGACATCATGCCAAGATCCAAAGAAATTCAGGAACAAATGAGAACAGAAGTAATTGAGATCTATCAGTCTGGTAAAGGTTATAAAGCCATTTCTAAAGCTTTGGGACTCCAGCGAACCACAGTGAGAGCCATTATCCACAAATGGCAAAAACATGGAACAGTGGTGAACCTTCCCAGGAGTGGCCGGCCGACCAAAATTACCCCAAGAGCGCAGAGACAACTCATCCGAGAGGTCACAAAAGACCCCAGGACAACGTCTAAAGAACTGCAGGCCTCACTTGCCTCAATTAAGGTCAGTGTTCACGACTCCACCATAAGAAAGAGACTGGGCAAAAACGGCCTGCATGGCAGATTTCCAAGAAGCAAACCACTGTTAAGCAAAAAGAACATTAGGGCTTGTCTCAATTTTGCTAAGAAACATCTCAATGATTGCCAAGACTTTTGGGAAAATACCTTGTGGACTGATGAGACAAAAGTTGAACTTTTTGGAAGGCAAATGTCCCGTTACATCTGGCGTAAAAGGAATACAGCATTTCAGAAAAGAACATCATACCAACAGTAAAATATGGTGGTGGTAGTGTGATGGTCTGGGGTTGTTTTGCTGCTTCAGGACCTGGAAGGCTTGCTGGATGGAACCATGAATTCTACTGTCTACCAAAAAATCCTGAAGGAGAATGTCCGCCATCTGTTCGTCAACTCAAGCTCAAGCGATCTTGGGTGCTGCAACAGGACAATGACCCAAAACACACCAGCAAATCCACCTCTGAATGGCTGAAGAAAACAAAATGAAGACTTTGGAGTGGCCTAGTCAAAGTCCTGACCTGAATCCAATTGAGATGCTATGGCATGACCTTAAAAAGGCGGTTAATGCTAGAAAACCCTCAAATAAAGCTGAATTACAACAATTCTGCAAAGAGAAGTGGGCCAAAATTCCTCCAGAGCGCTGTAAAAGACTCATTGCAAGTTATCGCAAACGCTTGATTGCAGTTATTGCTGCTAAGGATGGCCAAACCAGTTATTAGGTTCAGGGGGCAATTACTTTTTCACACAGGGCCATGTAGGTTTGGATTTTTTTTCTCCCTAAATAATAAAAAACATCATTTAAAAACTGCATTTTGTGTTTACTTGTGTTATATTTGACTAATGGTTAAATGTGTTTGATGATCAGAAACATTTTGTGTGACAAACATGCAAAAGAATAAGAAATCAGGAAGGGGGCAAATAGTTTTTCACACCACTGTATGTCATCAGCAGTGGTTGTGGTGGTGTCAGCGTACAGTTAAAATTCTAACTTGAATGTCCAACAAACAAGCAACATGTATTCACTGCCTAAAAAATAGAATTTATTAGCTGTTCTCTGTGCTGTTGCACTTTCAGCTCACTGTTGCTATTGACACTGTTGACCACATGACAAATGATGCTGCACTGATAGAAATATGTTACTTCTGAGTGTTGTGGCTTCCCTTTGCTTGGATGTATTCTGCAATTCAATAGTGACTGCAGCTTGCTATAATTTTAAGTGACCTTGTGTCATCCTTTAAGGTTATGTTACTGGTTTGGTTCATTTCAACATTTTCATACTGCTGCAGGGTTGATTTCTTTTCCCTCCAGCAGTACCTCAAATACCAGAGTTATGTCAATGACACCAAGCTGTGTTTGAAAATAACTCAGGGGATATTCATCTGTTTTGGAGAAACATCAATGCATGGATGTCTGCATATCTCCAACATAACATAAACAAAATATAACTATTTTTTCATAACAATCACATAGGAAAAATAAGATGTTTCATACTGGCCCTCATTTCTTGATAAATTTCACTAACATCAATGACAATTGACAGTAACCTGACCTTTGATTACTGTTTCTATGCAGCAGTTAAAACTTCATTATTAATGAAAGATCATCTTACTCTAATTCTTCATCTCTAAGTCACATGGAGAAATATCTTTCAATGCTTTCTTCATCTCTCTGTTGAACTAATTAAAATTTATTTTTATTGATATTTTTAGTATCAGCAGATTGCAACAGGTCTATATGCTAGATTGTTCACACAAACCAATTGCTGCTACAATACCCATCAGCTTACTTGTTATTTGTAGCTTGCTGCCTAATACTGAATAATCTTTAAAAGTACAGCTAATGTATAAAGCTGTTTATTCCATAATTAGTGCTGGTTCTACCATTTACAAATCTGTCCAACCCTTGTATATTTACTGTTCCAAAAGCTTGCAGTGCATTTCTTGGAAAGACTCATTCAGCTTTATTGGCTCCTACACTCTAAGATGCTCTTCACAGATCTCCTTATTGTCTCCATCCTTTTGTCTGAATTTAAATGTCACAACAATATATTTGTTCCCTTTAGCTTTGAACTTACATTTATACATCTTCTGTCATTTTAATTTGAAAATTACTTTAATTCAAACCAATGACAATAATATAAAACTCACAAACTAACACTAGTAGAAAGAACACCCTGAAGGCATTAATACCACAGAACTGAGATTCAGGTAGGAGAAACATCTTAGTGTGTTGAGAACATACTCAGAAACACAAGATAATACAGTATGACCTGCTCCCTCTTACCGCTTTGGGAGCCTCTTGAACCCAAAGCTGTCAGTAATGTAACCAGATTAACTGGCAGATGGGGACAAATCACACTGAACAAGGAGATGGTGAAAAGAAGTGTACAGTGCTTTTATTAAAAACAAAAACCAGTGTCCAAATAAATAGTGCAGTGCTTCAGAAACATTTCAATAAATGAATAATCCATAAAAAACGTGAAAAAGTGGAGGTTAAAATCCATAATAAATCAATCCTTTAAAACGAGGTTAAACCAATGGGCTGGAAGCTGTCCCTTTTTTTACAAGCCGGTGCCACCTTCTTTTAGCTGGTAACATCCCTGCTTATCCCTACGGACTTTGCAACATGGGAGTCGCCCTACCTGCAGCTGACCTTCTCCTGGTCCGGTTGCCTTCCGTCCCCTGACCATGAACAGCTATTTTGCCTGACTGAGACTCAGTTTACCCTCAGTAGGCCACACACTCCTTCTGGGGCTCAACTCCCAGCTGCCTGCATTCACCAACACACCTGCTCTCTGTTGCTTGCTCCTGCACTGGCTCTGTGCGCCTCCAGTCTCCTCCTTCTTCCTCTAACCTCTGTCTTCTGTTCTTTTCTCTTTATTATTTTCTCCCCTCCGAATTTGAAATTCTCATTTTAACAATGGGGATATTGCACAGGTGTGGCGATTAGCAGCTCCCAGCATCAACTGCAGATATGGGCCATCCCGCACCTGTGCACTTCAGTGTGGAAACACCCACGCCTACACTGCGCCCTGGAATCACTCCCGCAACACTACCAAGCCCCCTACTTAAAGCTGAAAGTGCACAGATTATTTAAAAACTGGACATCCATTTAGAGTCACAGACCCGCTATACCACACAACCATTCCTCCATTCAATCAGCCCACGCATGGCACTGCATGACACTGATAAGTGAATAGCAGTCAAGTCACAAGAATGCACAGCTGCATTCTGCTTCAAAAATGCATCAGGATATTGTCCAAATTGGCACTTCTGGTGTGGAAATGGCTCAGATGCATGGCACAATGACAATATTCTGACGCATCAGTCTTGTATATCCATATATCAAAGCGATGGAGATTAAAACAAGGAAAAACTTTTTTTTTTTTTGCTGCACTGTACAAGACAAAGTGAAATATTATACATGTGAAGCTCCATTTCAAGGCTAAACTAACACAATATGAGTAGCACCATCATTGAGATGTCTGTTTTATGTCCTTTGCTTCTCAATCATGTGATTTTATAATACAAATTGGCATTACAGATAACAGATACTATTAGGAGGGGCCAGGAAAAGCAACTGACAGGTGAGAGGACTAACGGCAAAGACCCCAATCAACATATAATATACTGTAAAAGAAAAAAAAAAAAAGTAAAAGAAAGACCTGGGAATTCAACTTCTGCCTACTGTAGACATTAAGAAAGGGCTTAGGACAGATGGCTAAGGTGTTCCTCACAATACTGTATTGCAGTCTTGCTTGCTTGAAATGCCAATAATGTTAATAAACTAAAGAATGATTGGCCAATTTCTTTAGATGCACAGTTGAATTTCCATTATGAAATTCGGTACTGGAAATGGTCTAAACCATGAAAACTGAGGTAGAGTCAACAAAATTGCAGCATGTTTGTCATCAGCTGCAGTTTTAGTGGTTAAACTTTAAACCACCTTTGAAATGGACCATGTTACAATTACATATATTTCCCTTACAACCTAGATGTTATGATATAAAAAAATATCACCTGAATTATTAATCAAGCTTATTAAATCCAAAATAAAGACCACACAAAGACTATATCCTAAGTAATGGTTAATGGAAGCTATAACGAGGATGTACTAATTACTCAAAAACAAACTTTTAAAAATATACACAAAGTTTATGTATTCATATCATAACAGGCCACAATACTACAAAAACAGTATGTCTGAAAAAGTTTAAAGCAAGCTACTTCGATTTGATGGTTAATATAAAAATTATTATTGAGAGTGCACTTTTGGACATTTGCTGCCTCTGTGTGGTATTAAATGGAACTGCGATCATTTAAAAAAAAGCAAAACTTCAAAGCAATCTTGATTCCACATGAAAATATAGACACTGCTCTTTGATATAAAATTAAGTTTTACTAGCACCATACTACTTATAAGGTATGATATGATGTTATTGAGAAGAGCATCAACTCTAACTGTAAATTGGCAGTAAAAGCTATTTAACAGACAAACATTAATTCTAAATAAAGTTGTAAATGCATCCTAAGGTCCGTTATATCAGTAAGGGTATGAGGTGTTCAACATGTAACTAGAGATTTAATTGTTCTGGAAGCTCAAGAGAAAAAAGGTTAAAAGGATACTTCACCCCAAACCAGTTTTTATTTTTAATTTTACTCCACATGTTCTTTGGCAATAGCCAAGAAAACTTTTAATTTAATGTTTTCATTCAGAAAGTAAGTAAGAAACTTTATCATTCAACAGTCACATTGGGTGACCAATGCAGGACAACAGCAAACAGTATCAAAATATCCATTAGAAAAACCCCACATTACTCGTACTGCATGGAAGGCAGTGTGCAGAGTGGTTAAGGATTTGGACTTCAAACCCCGAAGTTGTGAATTCAAATCCTGCCACTGACACAGTGTGACCCTGATCATGTCACTTCACCTGCATGTGTTCCAACTGGAAAAATTTAAGAAATGTAACAAATGTTGCACGTCGGTTTGGATGAAAGCATCCAAATAAATAAATGTAAATGTAATATCTTGTGTGCAAAACCATCCATTCATCTGCTAATTTTTTCTAAAATGTTTTAAATAAACCACATCTGCAAATGCTCTCATTCTCTGTAGGGCTGTCAGATGTCAGATCGAACGTCTCTATTTGAATATAATACAAATTTATTTTAAAAAGATCTTATTTGATGGCAAAAGTAGACATTTGGTTATTTGGTTTTACCCTCACAAATTCTGGCATTGACTTACTTCAAACACACTGTGCAGCATTTTACAGATCTGTTTTTGTGCTTAATTTCCACAATCAGCAATTTCGTAATTTTGAATGGTTAGCCTGTTATGTTTATTAGTAAAACTTTACAGCTAGACCCCTACACAAAATATACTGCTCAAAAGAATTAAAGGAACACTTTTTAATCAGAGTATAGCATAAAGTCAATGAAACTTATGGGATATTAATCTGGTCAGTTAAGTAGCAGAGGGGTTGTTAATCAGTTTCAGCTGCTGTGGTGTTAATGAAATTAACAACAGATGCACTAGAGGGGCAATAATGAGATGACCCCCAAAACAGAAATGGTTTAACAGGTGGAGGCCACTGACATTTTTCCCTCCTCATCTTTTCTGACTGTTTCTTCACTAGTTTTGCATTTGGCTACAGTCAGTGTCACTACTGGTAGCATGAGGTGATACCTGGACCCTACAGAGGTTGCACAGGTAGTCCAACTTCTCCAGGATGACACATCAATACGTGTCATTGCCAGAAGGTTTGCTGTGTCTCCCTGCACAGTCTCAAGGGCATGGAGGAGATTCTAGGAGACCAAGCAGTTACTTTAGGAGAGCTGGAGAGGGCCATAGAAGGTCCATAACCCATCAGCAGGACCAGTATCTGCTCCTTTGGGCAAGGAGGAACAGGATGAGCACTGCCAGAGCCCTACAAAATGACCTCCAGCAGGCCAATGGTGTGAATGTCTCTGACCAAACAACCAGAAAGACTTCATGAGGGTGACCCAAGGGCCCCATGTCCTCTAATGGGCCCTGAGCTCACTGCCCAGCAGCATGCAGCTCGATTGGCATTCGCCATAGAATACCAGAATTGGCAGATGCACCACTGGTGCCCTGTGCTTTTTACAGATGAGAGCAGGTTCACCCTGAGCACGTGACAGAAGTGAAAGGGTCTGGAGAAGCCATGGAGAACATTATGCTGCCTGTAACATCATTCATCATGAGCAGTTTGGTGGTGGGTTAATGATTGTCTGGGGAGGCATATCCATGGAGGGTCACACAGACCGCTACAAGCTTGACAAAGGCACCTTGGCTGCCATTAGGTATCAGGATGAAATCCTTGGACCCATTGTCAGACCCTATGCTGGTACAGTGGCTCCTGGTGCACGACAATTCCTGGCCTCATGTGGTGAGAGTATGCAGGCAGTTCCTGGAGGATGAAGGAATTGATACCATTGACTGGCCACCACACTTTCCTGACCTAAATCCAATAGAACACCTCTGGGACATTATGTTTTGGTCCATCCAATGCCACCAGGTTGCACCTCAGACTGTCCAGGAGCTCAGTGATGCCCTGGTCCAGATCTGGGAGGAGATCCCCCACACCACCATCTGTCATCTCATTAGAAGCATGCACCGATGTTGTCAGGCATGTATACAAGAACACAGGGGCCATACAAAGTACTGCGTACAATTTTGAGTTGCTGCAATTAAATTTTGGCAAAATGGACTAGCCTGCCACATAATTTTTTCACTCTGATTTTTGGGGCGTCTTTGAATTCAGGGCTCTGTAGGTTGATCATTTTCATTTCCATCAAACAATGTGGCATCCTTTCGTTCCTAACACATTACCCAGTCTATATCAGTATAGATATCCAGGAGGATTTCTTTTTCCCATTGAGATCTGATGTGCTTTCAAAGTGTTCCTTTAATTTTTTTGAGCAGTTTATTTTGTCATCATTTAGCTCAGCTGGAATCACCATTGATTTCACCGAATCAGCCCGCAGTCTAGGAGATATCTTTGATTCTAGCATGTCACTTAAAGCACATATTACAAAGTTGTCTAAATCATGTTTCTTCCATCTTAAAATGTTGAGAAATTAAGTTTTTTCTAAATAAACAGTATTCTGAGAAATTAATTCATGCATTTATTTCTACTAGGATTGACTACTGCAATGCAGTTTTCAATGGATGTTCAATCTGTTCTTTACACAGCCTCCAGTTAATCCAAAATGCTACCACAAGAATTATTACAAAAACAAGAAAATACGAATACATAACTCCAGTTCAGGCGGCACGGTGTTGCAGTGGTAGCACTGCTGTCTCGCAGTTAGGAGATCCGTGTTCACTTCCTGGGTCCTCCCTGCGTGGAGTTTGCATGTTCTCCCCGTGTCTGCGTGGGTTTCCTCCCACAATCCAAAGACATGCAGGTTAGGTGGATTGGCGATTCTAAACTGACCCTAGTGTGTGCTTGCTGTGTGGGTGTGTTTGTGTGTGTCCTGCGGTGGGTTGGCACCCTGCCCAGGATTGATTCCTGCCTTGTGCCCTGTGTTGGCTGGGATTGGCTCCAGCAGACCTCCGTGACCCTGTGTTCAGATTCAGTGGGTTAGAAAATGGATGGATAACTCCAGTTCATAAATCCTCACAGTGGCTCCCAGTTAAGTTTAGGGCAGATTTCAAAATCCTTCTTTGAACATATAAAGCCTTAAAGGGCCAAGGTCCAGCTTACTTGTCTGAGCTTATCATGATTTACAAACCAGAACGTACAGTAAGATCTCAAGATGCCGGTTTTCTTATGATTCCAAGGATTAATAAAACAACAGTGGGAGATTGAGCTTTTAGTTACAGGGCCCTAAAAAGTAGAATGGTCTGCCTGCTACTATAAAAATGTCCCTTCGGTTTCAGCTTTCAAATTGCCGCTGAAGACTCACTACTTCCGTTTAGCATATCCTGACTAGAGCTGCTGATTAACTGTACAGACTGCATCTCTGTTGTTAGTCGACCGACCGACCGACAGACAGACAGACAGACAGACAGACGGATAGATACTTTATTAATCCCAACGGGAAATTCACATAATCCAGCAGCAGTATACTGATACAAAAAACAATATTAAATTAAGTAGTAATAAAAATGCATGTAAAAGCAGACAATAACTTTGAGTAATGTTAGCATTTACTCCCCTAGGTGGAATTGAAGAGTCGCGTAGTGTAGGGGAGGAACAATCTCCTCAGTTTATCAGTGGAGCAAGACAGTGACAAAAGTCTGTCACTGAAGCTACTCTGCCTGGAAATGACACTGTTCAGTGGATGCAGTGGATTCTTCATGATTGACAGGAGTTTGCTTAATGCCCGTCGCTCTGCCACAGATGTTAAACTGTCCAACTTTACTCCTACAATAGAGCCTGCCTTCTTAACAAGTTTGTCCAGGCATGAGGCGTCCTTCATCTTTATGCTGCCTCCCCAGCACACCACTGCGTAGAAGAGGGCACAACCGTCTAGTAGAACATCTGCAGCATCTTATGGCAGATGTTGAAGGACACCATCCTTCTAAGAAAGTATAGTCGGCTCTGACCTTTCTTACACAGAGCATCAGTATTGGCAGTCCAGTCCAATTTGTCATCTAGCTGCAAAATCATTAGCACAAAAACATAAGTTCTGTGATAGTTGTAATTTGTTACTAACCCTTACCTATTCTGTTTCTCTTCTTGGTACTCAAATGTGGCACTTGGTGCCACTGCCCACCTGCCAAGTTGTTTTCCCTGCCTAAGGTAAAGTTATCTCTGATGGAGAATCGCAGAAATTATATGGTAGAGGGGTCCTTTCGTTTGATTGGCTGACCAGCACTGACCCAGTTGTGGAATGGCCAATGGTGTGAGGCAGATTGATGGCCAATGTCTTCAGGACTCTGAACAAATGCAAATCGTATAATGTAATATCATCTACTATTGAATTCTGCTCTGTACTTGTAATATTTCTATTGCACTATTATATTGTATTAAGGATTACTTGTGTTCTGTTCTGTGTTCTATATATATTTACCCCCTTTTTTGACACCCACCTCATGCCCAACCTAACAGTATTGTATTGTACTTAATGTTGGTAGCATAGGAAATCCAGTCAAAATGCCCTGAAGTTATAATAACCATGTCAGTAGATAGATAGTAGCCATGAAGCTTCTTATTTTCTCATTAGTTTCACTTACTGTATTTTCAGCTAAGAAGTAGTAAACCACAGCTGACTTTCTATAAAGATGGCGTACAAGTCAACATCAGGAATTGAGCTTTAAACAGGTTGAAGCATATACAGGTCAAATTCCTATATAGCAAATACCGAAGTAACAAAATAATGAATACTTTTTGTGGGCCCGGACATTCATACGACATAATGTTAAATGAATTGTTTTAATGAAATATAAATTTAAGTATAAAAAATGTTATTTGGGCCAGAAATGGCCACCGATGATAATAATGTGATGCAAACAATACTTAATTCTGCACCGAGTCTCGGGAACACTGCAACAGGCGGTCTCAAAGAAACACACAGTCTGTTGCAAGATTTACAGACTCTGGCAGTCTCAGTGAGAGAGCAGAAGCGACATCATACACATGGCCAAGTGTGTACTGTCACACACAAGAGAATACGAGGGTGCTGCATGGACTAAGCAAGGGTAATTCAACGCCAGGCCAGGGGGTGGCGGGGTGCATTAACCTTTCTTCTATTGTCTTTGCAGACAAAAAATGGGAAAACCTGTCTGATCCAACTCTGAAGACATCACTTCCAGTACCGGGGGCCCAGAAGTATGTTATTTCTGGTTCTGGCACCCAGAAGCACGTCACTTCCAGTAGCAACCCCAAAAGCACATCACTTCTGTATTCACTATGCCACTTCCTGTCTGGACATTTAAAAACACCATCTTTTCCAACCATCCTCAGTTCAGTTACTGAGTCCAATACATGCACATCAATGCTACTTTCAAACCCTTTTTGAAGCCAGAGAAATTATACAGGCAGCTGCCGCAAACCTTTTTGACTGTGTCGAGTCTAATTCTTTCACAGTACCTAGCGTCCACATGTGAAGCTGTGTAGTGTGCAGATACTGTAGTTTTCGACTTTCATAGCGATTCTCAAAGTTTTCTTTGAGATGAACAAAAAAAGTGAGAAATTGTATCAATTTACGCTGAAAGAAAAATTAACAATCCTAGAAAAAGTTTATTTTAGCATGAAGAAAATAGGATGGTTAAAGCAGTTGGAAATATGCCTTCAACTCGGTCAACAATTTTGAAGGATTGAAAAAAATAGACAAAGTTAACACTAGAACTACCAGAGCCTACAAGAAAACGCATAAATCTGGCCCATCTTAAATCCGTTTGCATCTCTCTCTCTTTTGTCCTGTAAATGTGCTGATTACGACAAGCAGCCTGCTATTCCATCACCCCACCGTCGCAGAACGTTCACAAACTTCTCCCAGCTCGTGCCTTGTTTGATTATCTGGGAGTGAAGTGCTGGAGTTTTAGAGTGGAAATAATAGATCATTATTTGGAACACATGCATTTCATGTGTTTTCAGTTTCTACAGTAATCTGTGTAAACACATTGTTAAAACAGAAACTTTTTCATATTTTAGTAATAAATGTTACAAAATGTAGGTATAAACTATAGAATATGTGAAGCCAGAAGTCCAAAGATCAAATAAACACTATCACAAAGGGTTCAAGGACGATACAACAGCTTCTGTGTAACATTTGAATTTGATGATTGCATATAGCGCTGAACTGACCTCATAAAAGGTCATAAAATGAATAATTCCAAATATCATATATACCTACGTCTCTGTTGGTTCTTTTTATTTTTGACATCATAAACCATAAGGTGCATACTAATTCTATGTGAACAGGAACACTAAATAAAACCGAATAAAAAAAATAAAGTGACGGTGAGATACGAAGAAGGCAGATTCACCAGCGTTTGTGTGTCAGCTTTTATCCCTCCAGATCAGAGCATGTCCAGTTCCATTGCCTCAAAACACCACTCACATCTACAGTTACTCCCAGTTTCAAATAAAAACTAACAGCGTCAGATCCCTAGGGCGGTAGTATGTATCGTGAAGTGAAAACAAAAAAAAGGTAACTTTTACAAGTACAGTACTATAAATGTACACGGTCTGTTACAGACACAAACCAAATGTATGTGTGTACTGTATAATATTAACAATAAGAGCAGCTCACTACTGAAAATAGCAAATATAGGAGACAGTGGGGATCGAACCAGTGGCCTCTTGATTAAAGTCAGCAAATCTTACTCTACGCCACGGAAGCTGTTGTATCGTCCTTGAACCTTTTGTGAAAGTGTTCATTTGATCTTTGAACTTCAAGATTCAAACATTCTATAGTTTATGCCTACATTTAGTAACATTTATTACTAAAATATGAAAAAGTTTATGTTTTTAACAATGTGTTTACACAGATTACTGTAGAAACGGAACACACATGAAATGCATGTGTTCCAAATAACAATCTATTATTTCCACTCTAAAATTCCAGCACTTCACTCCCAGATAATCAAACAAGGCACGAGTTAGAAGAAGTTTGTGAACATTCTGCAACTTTTCTTTATCGGCACATTTAAAGGACAAATGACGCTGATGGAGAGGTGCGAAAGAATTTAAGGCGGGCTGGTTTTACGAGTTTTCTCATAGGTTCTGGTAATTCTAGTGTTAAAGACTGGGCATTGGGACCTGAACGAAAAAAATTGTGTGTGTGGTACATAAGGACATCTCAAATCTTGCAGCCAAGAAAATGTAGCTTTGTCGAACATGAAATATCCCAATTACTGGACCAATAATACAGGAAAATGCTTCAGAAATCACAAAACTGTTGAAAAGTGGTACGTTTCAAGCAAGTGTTGGCGTAACGGGTTTAATTGCTGCTATGGAATAACTTCCATGGTGATTTGTGGAGAAAAAAACAGTACACCACAGGAAAGAGTTAAGGAATAGCATGCCGGTGAAATAAAGAAAATACTGGCAGAATACAACAGTAGCAACATTTTCACGAGACTGGGTTATTTTATCAACTACTGTACTTCGCATCATACCCTAACTGTTAAAAGAGATCAATGCAAGGAAGTCAAGAAATGAAAACTTTGTTTAACTGTCCTGTCTTGCTGCAATGCATCTGGTACAGTAAACCTGAAACCATTGTTTACTGGAAAATATACAAATCCACAATGTTTTAAAAATGTACAACCACTTCCCTTTGATTACTGAGCCAATCAAGAAGCTTGGACAACACAAGGAATGTTTAATGAATGGCTGAAGATTTTGGTCGCACAAATGACAAGACAAAGAAGAAAAATTCAAATTTTGATTGATAATTATTCGGCACATATTTTAACATGCAAATTAGAACATGTTAGGGTTGAATTTTTACCACAAAACTGTCAGCAGACCTGCAACCTTTGGATCTCATCTAATGTATCATATTCATCCTGTGTTCAAACATGTATTTCTAACATCTCATTTTCATTCTGTATTCATAACTGTATTTCTATTAAAAAAACGTTTCATCTAACATCTTATCTTCAAATAAAATATTTTTTTGCAATTCCTGGATTATTTTATCAATTTCTTCGCATTATATCCTAACTGTTGAAGGAGATCCATGCAAAGGAGGGAAGAAATCAAAACTTTGTTTAACCATTCTGCTTTGCTGCAAGGCATCTGGTACATTAAACCTGAAACCATTGTTTATTGAAAGATATGCAAATCCATGATGTTTTAACAATGCATGAACCACTTCCCTGTGATTATTGAGCAAACCAAAAAGCTTGGATGACAACAAGGAATATTTAATGGATGGCTGAATAATTTGTAGGCACAAATGAGAAGACGAAGAATTCTTATTTTGATTGATATTTTTCAGCACATAATTTATCATGTGAATTAGAACACATTCAAGTTGAATTTTTACCACCAAATTGTACAGCAGTCCTGCAACCTTTGGATCTCAGTATTATTCATGCTGTAAAAATGCACTACAGGAGTCAACTTAGTAAAAAAAAAATATATATATATATTGTTGACCTAGTTACGGAACAAGGCCTTGATTATTGAAATCAACAATGAAATCCAGATGATGGGAACATGCCCGGACGAAGAAGTGGAAAATGAAGAAATAGTCCTCTACAGTCACCTGTAATGAATGTCTTAACTCTGAAAAGCGAAGAAGAGGATGAAGAAAATAACATACCACCTGTTACAAAGGTTTCCTTTTTGAAGCAATGGATGTAAAAAGATTCAGAATGTTCTGGCAAGTGTTTTTAAAAAATATATGATGTAGAAAATGTGATCATGAATACTGCTAACATAATTCTATGCAGTCAAAAAAAACGTTTTCTGTATTCACACAGGTATTTCGATTTAAAAAAAAAAATGTACCTGTAAGCTCTTGTTTTAATTCTATATTCATTCATGCCTGTATTTCAATTTTAAAAAGTTGAATCTAACCTCTATTTTTCATTCTGTATTCATAACTTGTATTTCTATTAAAAAAATAAAAAATGGCATCTAACATCTCATTTTCATTCTGTGTTCATACCTGTATTTCTAACATCTCATTTTCATTCTGTGTTCAAACTGATATTTCTATTAATAAAAAAAAAAAAGTTGCATCTAACGCCCCATCTTCAAATAAAATATTATTTGCAGTTCAAGAAGTGTTTATTTATACTGGTATTGCCAAGCTTGGGTCACAGAGTGGCAAGAAGAGAAGGTGAGTCCAGGTTTCCAAGAAAAATACAGGTAATTATTATTACTGTATAAAGAAGGTAGGTAAAGCCTCAAGACTTCGTTAGTAGCTGTAATGAGCTGCAACATGGAAAACAGTCCTGCTTTAGCTACCATCTTCAGATTAGATGAACACCAGAAGCTCAGAATCACCAATGTAGCAGATGTAGTCTGGAGAAGAGAGATCAGGAGAGTGCGAGGAACAGCAGATCAAAGCCCGATGTTAAATGTTCTAAACATTGTGCGACAAACAGAATATGCGGTAAGCCTCTTACTACAGAGGACAATAAATTACTTTGCCCTTTGGTTTACTGTTTAACAGATGAAGCAAAGCAGCTATGGATCTGTCCTTATTCCGTACTGTTACAGATGGCAAGTCACTGTCAGCAATCCCATTCACATAAGCATATGTATTTTCAACAGATGCATTAAAACAAACCTTCCAGGATACCAAAATATTTCTAAGGTCCCATCAGTTTTGTTATAACGGGATTCCACCTGTACTTCTTACACAGGCTTTTTCTTACACTATATTTTACAATCAACAAATACTCCAAGTGAAGCAAAGAAAGGTTTTTAATACACAGTTTAATATGGAAAGAATACATTTTACAGCAGACCAAAAGCAAAAATGTCTCTGCTTCACTTATCATACAGCAACTAGCTCTAGTGTCGCTTATGAGTTAACTTGTGCTGGTTAGTACAAACTGGTGCAAACAAGAAAAGTGAGAAGTTCAGTCAATTTCTTATCAATCCTATCTGTTTTCTAGCGTGCAGGTATGGATTCTAAGAATCCTTTTTCTGCATTGGTCTTAATTGATATTCTAATTTTCTGAGATACTGAATTTGGGACTTTCATTAGTTGTCAGTTATAATCATCAAAATTAAAAGTAATAAACATCTGAAATACATCAGTCTGTGTGTAATGAATGAATCTAATAAACAAGTTTCACTTTTTGAATGGAATTACTGAAATAAATCAACTTTGTCATGATATTCTAATTTTATGACCAGCACCTGTATGTTTCAAGAATAACATTCTTTGCAACTTACATTTGTTTATATGACATTTCACTTTGATTTATCTTATTCTTTTGAAAATTGCAAATAGACGATTAAGTAGCACTTAATGTTTTTCATAGGCTTTGGTAATTCTAGTGTTAATGGAATTTTAAAAATTGCCAAAAATAGAAGTTTAAAAAAAAAAAGTGATGCATATTTCAAATTTTGTTTTTTTCATAGGCTTTGGCAATTCTAGTGTTAAGCAAAAATCATTTATATACTGTCTGTGTTCTGGCTTTTCACATGTCACAAATTTGGAAAAACCACCAACATATCACCATTCAAGGCAGCAAGTAGCAAAAAAGATGTTAGAGGCTATGAGTAGAAAAGAATCCTAATAAAAAGATAAAGTAAAAAAATGATTTACCTTTTAGTTTTCATCTGTTCCTGAAGCCTACTATACATTTCCAAAACTAAAAAAGAAAACACAAAACAGTGAAAATCTACGACTTTGGTTTAAAATTTAGAATATATTTTGAGTTATTAAATTATAATGTATACAAAACCAGGTCTATAAGCAGCAAACCAATCACTCTTTAAATAAACCAAACATGAGAATGCTCTAAATGTGAGTACAATTCAAAAGGTTCTGGCATACATTCCTCCAAGCATCTGAATATGCTGGATTTCTTACATATACAGTATAATCTCCCATTACTAGAAGTAAAGCACCTATTAATCTGTACTTGGGTATTTTATTAATGAGTACACCTGTTTTACAGTAAACTTAGCATTCCAATCAATTATTCTCTAGATTATTTTTATCAAACAGATAAATATATACAAGGATTTCAACTACAGTGGGGAAATTGTTTCTTTTTTTTTTACAGTTATGTGAATATTCTTAACCATTAGCTCGCTGCTAATCAAAGTAGAGTTTGGGGTAAAAAAATGCCTTAAAACAGGAAAACTTCCCAAAAAGTAATAAAAAATAAAAATAATATATATAATAATACCTTTTATTACATAACACCTTTCCCATGCTTAAAGCACTTGATGTGAATACAAAAATATAATAAATATATTGAAACACATTTAAAGCAAAGGATATAACTACTGAGTTACCAATACTACCTTACTTGCCTTGCATACAGTAATAACTGCAGGGATGCTCCCTTATGTACATTAAGTGACTTCATTGAAATCTGAATTTAAATGGCTAGCAGTTTAAATTTAATTCTGCATATGCCAGATTTCAGAATGTATAAACCAAATTAGAAGGCTAAAACAACATGTTCCAACTAGTTACTAAGTACAGTGTGGTAGAGGTGCATATGCTGCAGAGTATTTATTAATAATAACCTGTCAATCTTAATGCAAACCAAATGCAAGTCAAATGAAAACAACAGCTAACAAAAATGTTTAGCTCTTCAACAATGACTGTCAAAGACATTATACCATCATGTGTTACAGCAGAACAAGTTCTAGGATATTATGTTGACATGGACCAAGGAGTTTGGAGAAAAAAAAAGCCTGGAAGCCATGCAGAAAAGAATAAGCACTATAAACCGATATGTACAGCTATAGTTCTTCATGTTAACAACTTATACAGAGGAAATTTGCAGACACATTAACGATTATCATTAATATAATAAAAAAACCCAAGTACTCTTAACCCTCCCAATTCAATACAAAAAACTGAATTCCTTTAGAAAGTGTACATGTACTTCGAAAAGAAATTTCTTAATTGAAATCGTCCACCTCCATACTCAATCTGGCACCTATAGACTTTTTCAAGGAGGTCTCAGACTGCTTACTGAACAGCATTACTGATATGGTTAACTGCTTAACAGATTCTGGCATTTTTCTTTATTCTTCAAAACTTACTCTTTAAATCTGCAGTAGTAAAATCTGCTATAAAACTGTCTATTCTGTTTTGGATAAATTTCAACAACTCTATAAGTATAATTTTTAAGCAGAAGAAACAGTTTTTCAACAATTAATTAATTGAATAAAAATTCCAATCAAGGTACCAGTTAAGTTTTAAATCGCATTATAGCAGAGGAACTGGTCTTGTTAAAATAGTAAATAGTATGCAGCTGAACGCTGTTGCAAATATCATTACAGTCCTCAAGCACTGCATTTGACAGTGCAATGGACCTTCAGGTAACATATTAAGTTGGCTTAAATCATACATAACAGTGAGGAAATTCTTCCTACGTCTTAGTGACTATACATTAGAAACACGTAATAAATTTGGTGTGCGTCAGGGTTCTACTTTAAGTCCTTCACTGTTCTCACTCTTCTAAATATTAGCGTAACTACCACGGCCAGGTAGAAGGAAACACAGCTATACATATCAAATACGCCACAGGACCAAGACGCTGTCAATCTCAATTAATTGTTGTGCTAGTATTACAAAATGGATGAGCAGAAACTTCCATAAATTAATCCAAGAAAAAAAATCATTGGCAATAGGAAAAAAGTCAAGGATATTATGATAAAACATGATCATTTTGCCTTGTAAATTAAGCCAGAAGTGAATAATCTATAGATTCAGAATAAAATTTAAATTTAAATATCAGTCATGTTACAAATACTACATTTTTCAATTAAATCAAAAACAGTCCATACTTTTATATCTGTTAAAAACAAACATATGCTTTTGCTTTTTAGTCAAATAGACTGGAATGGACTCGTGCCAGGGATGTCAACAAATGAGATAAATCAGATGCAATTAGTTCAAAATGCAGCAGCAAACACTTTAACTAAGAAAAGAAAATGTGAGCACGCTTCACCAATCTTTATATATAATACACCACCATGGCTGTTCATTTGTCTGTCCAGGATTTTAAATGACCTGTAGTTCGCAAACATTTTGAACTATTGACCTGAAATTTCATACACATATATTACGTGACATCTACTATTCGATTTTAGGTGATGATTGAAGTTATTCCTCTTTTAATTTTTATTTTATTGTAGAATCAACTCTTGGCAGCGGCCAGCAGGGCGGGTGTGCGGTGCATGTGTATGGGCGCTGTTCTCATCCATACCACCTTCAACATCACTTCAGCTACCTCTTCATATCTTATATCACTCTTGAGACAGATTGAAGACTTAAGCACCAGCTTAAGTGAACAATTAAAGAAAATGTACTAAGTAATTGCAACAGAAACATTGTCTTAATCGGTTTTAACATGAAAAGATGGCAACGAAAAAAGGCAAGACACAGGTCACTAGGGTGGAGAAAAGAGCTGCTCATGAAGCAGCAAGCAAATGGACCTCTGACCAAACGAATGCTAAACGTACAGAGAAAGAGTAGGAAAACTAATAATGTTCAAGTGTATTCACTTCACGTTATCGTGCAGTGTGTGTCGTTACTGGTTTTAAAATAATTACATTAGCATGACCTTATAAATCCCTAATCACAATCTTAGAAATTTTAAACTTTGGATTACTCAATGTTCCTAGAGTGAAGCATAAAAGGGCCATTGAGGTAGCCGCCTGCTTTTATGCAAAAAATCCTGAAATATCAGACTAATACGGTACAACATTTTCAAAAACTATTACAAACACACTTTTCAAATTTGGCCTTTCAGCCTGCAAAATTAATTCCTAATATTTACACAGTTTACCCTTGTTTCTAGAGGCGTGTATGGTTATCTACACACTAAATCTACACAGTGATGACTCCACTACAACTCCTTGTTTCTTCTCATAAATTGTATTAAGATTCAAATCACTTATTACGTATTCTAATTAGTGATGCACTGAATTATGAAAGTTCTTGGGTGAAACCAAATTTAAATTTCAGAAAACACTGGGCCAAATATCTTTCTTCAATTTTCCGTGTCGTTGCAGTAGGTCTATATTAAACCAGTTTTACTTCTAATTTATGTTTTCCAATGATACTTAATTATAAAACTGAAAGTTCATAAAAAATCCATTTATTAATTAAATATTATTTCAAAGATGCAAGCAGAATTAGCGTGTCAAGATGCCATGTGATTTTCTTGACTAGAAAGTCATACAGAATCATGTTTATTAACTTCAACTTCTTTAAGAAGCATTGCTTTGTGATCTGATTCAGTTTGTACTGGTATGATCAATTTTTCTTTTTTTGTCTCTTAAGTTATACACTTGCTTTTGCTTTCCTAACTGCATTAGTTATAACTACAGTACTCATTTTGTAAATAAACCAGTAAAATCCTCTAAAGATTGTGTCCATACCCTATAATGCAATGGTGGTGTGATTTAACACTCATCCCCATTAAAACAGGAGTCAGTGCTTGAAATCAATATTCATAACCAATGCAGGAAAGCAACAGAAACAGTGGCATATATTTATATAAAAATGTTTTTTTACCCTTCAGCTGAATAGAAAATCTGCCATTTTCTGCAATTTTTGCTAATATTTTCAGAGTCCAAAAATTCAAATCTAACATTTCCATTTAATTTAAACTGACACAAATCTGCCCCACACTTATATTTCATACAGGTTTCTCTGATTTCATGGATTCTACATTATTTGCCAATGTACATAGTTGGTTTCATCTGCAGGCTTAATCCTTTTGTTTTTTTTTACATTCTTATCAAGACATTAAAATATTATCAATATTGTTATATTGTTAGACTAACAAAATACCCGCGCTTCGCAGAGGAGAAGTAGTGTGTAGGAAGCTATGAAAAAGAAAACATTTTAAACATAACATAATTATCAATGTAATTATTTTGTCACTGTTATGAGTGTTGCTGTCATCAAGGATTTGATTATCATTATTTCTTTCAATCAGGTTCGTATTTGGAGGACATATTGTGTTCAAGTTATATTCTGTGTTTGTCAACCGTTGTAAACATAACAGGTTTCATTTATCGAAGTGTTCACTACCCAAATCGGTACTCATGAATCTAAGATGTTTAACAGGCATTCCCGGTTGTGGATTTGCCTGCGAATATTTAGCGGCAGCGTGTCTATGAGCTTGTGGATCTGCCTGTGAGTATTTAGCGACAGCATCTCTATGAACTTGTGGATTTGCCTGCGAATATTTAGTAGCAGCGTGTCTATGAACTTGTGGATTTACCTACGAGTATTTAGCGAAAGCGACTCTATGAACTTGTGGATTTGCTTGCGAGTATTTAACGGCAGCGTGTCTATTAAATTGTGGATTTTTCTGCGAGTATTTGGCGGCAGCGTCACAAAGTTGTTTCCGTCTAGCTGCATCAGAAAATGTACCACAACGTTTCACACGTCTCTTTTTTACTGTTTTCTCACAGCTTGGATTGCTGCTGTCATAATTGGTTTGAGTTTCATGGTTTGTTTCAATTACGACAGTATTTGTAGGACTTGTTGTGTTGAAGTGACATTCGGCATCTGTCAAGCGTTGTAAGCATACAACCAGCTTCATTGATAACTTCGCAACCAGCTTTTGAGAGTTGAAACATTTATAAACATCAAAGTGTCCACTACTCAAATCGTCAGCTGTGAATCTAAAATGTTTAAGAGGCATTGGCAGTTCTCCAAAGGTGTAAAATATTTGGCCATTTCGGTACACTTGAAAGCGACAACCGAACAATTCAGTGGTAGCCATCAACTCACATGCCGTGGCATAGGTGAAGGGCTTAAGCATTTCACTCTTATAGTGCTCCTGTGCAGAATAATTATCTTCTGTCCCGTCATCAGTCTACACCTTGAACCTGTCCTAGTCATTCAATACATAAGACACAATGTTCCTCCGGATATCAAGATTGAGCCTGATATGGCCGTGCAATATGTAACACAGAGAATGGAAAAGGCAGGTGGCATCTCCGAGCATGGAAACCACTCGGTAAGTGACAGTTCTTTGATTGATGGTGATCACCTTGATAGACATGTTAATGGGGGTACGGATGGAGCGGTAAAAGAAATGGGAACCTGAACAATGTAAACTAAGTCTAAAATACCTACACAATAACTATAAGCATAATAAAAAAACAATAAAGCAGCAGAGAAGCCGTGGATTAAATAAAAAGGATGCAGTTATCAGCACAATAAAACAGCGGAGAAGCCGTGGATTAAATAAAAAGGCTGCAGTTATCAGCAAAGAGACATGAATACCGCGGCGAAGCAAGAAAGGGAATGAAGAGACCGGAGCGACGGACGGCCTTATATGGGCAAGCAGCTAATTATGTGGGAGGCGTGGGGATGGGGGATGCAACTCCGCCTCACACGGCGACCGAGCTGCAGGCTATGGATGTATATATGTACGCAAGGAGGATTCAGTTATGACCGTTACATGTAGAATTTCGAAATGAAACCTGCTTAACTTTTGTAAGTAACCTGTAAGGAATTAACCTGCCAAATTTCAGCCTTCTACCTACATGAGAAGTTGGAGATTTAGTGATGAGTGAGTCAGTGAGGCCTTAGCCTTTTATTAGTATAGACTAGCAAAATTCCCGCGCTTCGCAGCGGAGAAGTAGTGTGTTAAAGAAGCAATGAAAAAGAAAAGGAAACATTTTGAAAATAACGTAACATGATTGTCAATGTAATTGTTTTGTCACTGTTGTGAGTGATGAGTGTTGTTGTCATATATATATATATATATATCTATATATATATATATATATATATATATATTACACACACACACATAAACATATCTATACATATACACATATATACATACATATATATATCTACATATATACACATACATATACATACACACACATATATATAAACATATATACATATACATACATATCTACATATATACACGCACAGCTATTTCGTATCAGTGCAATACGCTGCTTGTTAAAACGGATAACTCCCGCTCTTACGTGCAAGTTTGCATGGATATTATGAACTATCGTATTTGTTCAAGTTCTATTTAAATTTTAAATAGAAGGAATTTTTATTTAGTCGACAGAA
This sequence comes from Polypterus senegalus, assembly GCF_016835505.1. Taxonomy (NCBI): domain Eukaryota; kingdom Metazoa; phylum Chordata; class Cladistia; order Polypteriformes; family Polypteridae; genus Polypterus; species Polypterus senegalus. Next base: position 211,250,801 of record NC_053157.1, read on the forward strand.
ATATCTTTGGTAGGAATGGTAAAAACAGACAGGAATATTATTCCTGAATAAATCAACTCAAACCTTAAATAACTTATAATATTTTGCTCTCCATAAAAATATATCCTGTCTAAATTATACAAGTTAGAAATAAAGTAAACATTAAAAGAACAAACATTCAAATTTCTTTACTCTTATGTAATTTTATATAAAAATAAACTTAGATTTTAAATATCCCAAAAGATTTTGCTTTCCATAAAAATATATCCTGTCAAAATTATACAAATTCAAATATGAACATGCTGCATAACAAAACCTGGAAATATAAATAAAATGTGTTCCTTTCAGCAATAACAAATCAAATCATTCAGTTGTCTTTGCTCATATGTCATTTTAGAGCTGGACGCCTGGCATCTTTTTTTGGCAACAAATTTGTTTATGTTTGGTGTGAGGTTCTGTGTTGTGGAGATTCTCAGGATGGATTGCAGGTGCTCATCAGTGAGGCGACTCCTGTGTGCTGTTTTGTTAGTCTTTATCACTGAGAAGAGCTTCTCACACAGATATGTGCTACCAAACATGCACAAGGTTCGAGCCGCATGTAGATAGACTTTTTTTGTTCTTCAAAGTCACCAAAGCGCCGTGCAAACTCAGTGCGCTCAGTTTATCAGCAAAGTGCGTATTTGGGAACACCGTAGTGACGACTTGGTTCAAGATTACTTGGCAACAGGGAAAGTAGGGCAAGTTGCACTGGTGCATTTGTGTCTCCCATAAAAGTAGCTTCACTTGAAATCACTTCACAGCTGAAGCGCTGCATTATGGGATCTGTAGTTTATTGTGGTACCAGCGCTTCATATACCCGGGCCATTAATAACAATAATACAGTATATAAAATGATCTCGGGGCGGATATAATTACACGCCGGGTCGGATGTGGCCCGTGGCCCTTCAGTTTGACAAATATGGACTAAATAGAACTTGAAAAGATATATTTTTTGAAATGTGATCGCGCAATTCAGATAGAGTTGACGCGCACTACAGCCTGCATCCTCCCCTCGCTCTTACTTTTTTACCGTTCATCTAATGAATACACTGAGTATGGCTTTACCAAAACAATCATTGATGGCGAATAAAGTATCCATTATTCGAATATGTAGATCGGGATATGTATATATACATATATATATACCCGCGAGAGCGTATCAGCGAGAAGTAGTGTGTTAAAAAAGCAAGAAAAAGAAAAGGGAACATTTTAAAAATAACGTAACATGACTGTCAATATACAGTATTTGTTTTGTGAGTGTTACTGAGTGTTGCTGTCATCAAGGATTTGATTATCATTATTTCTTTCAATCAGGCTCGTATTTGTAGGATGTGTTGTGTTCAAGTTACATTCCGTGTTTGTCAATCGTTGTAAAGATGACAGGTTTCTTTCATCGATTCGTTTCTTACTGCATCAATAAACAGCTCGTCTTTTTCTTTATCTGAGACCTGACACACTGCATGCACGGGTTTTTTTAACACTGTCTTCCTTTAGCAGGACATTGACTTTTTCCACCGTGTGCTTTGTTTCCGCAGTAGCTGGATTTATGAATATGCTTATCAGACGCTTCATATTTTTTGCTGCCTTTTCAATTGTGTAATTCGGTTTTTGTTCAGCGCTCTTTAGAACTGTTGCCTTTTATCTGTGCACTGGTCCAGTTCACGTGAGCCGCCGGTGTACATGCATCGAAGGTTCCCAGCTGTGCTGGTGCCATCTCGTGCTATGTCCGTGGCTGTATTTAATGTTACCTTAGTCCTGGCACTTAAAACTTTCTCTCGCAGTTTCGCTGAGTTTGTGTCAAACACCACCCTGACCATCTCATCTTCCTCTCCATAAACACAGTTCTTCACCCGTGAATATTTACCCATGACAGTTTGCTATTGAATTGCCGCTGACGGACGGCCTTATATGGGCAGGCACTAAATTACAAACGCCAGCGGCAGCCTGTCTATGAACTTAATTTAAAGTGTAGGTTTACATCGTGCTTTGTTTCCGAAGTAGCAGAACTCATGAATATGGTTGTATATGTCACTCGCTCGCTTCTTATTGTTTCGTTGCCTTCTCAATTATATAATGCATGTTTTCTTCAGCGCTTTTTTGAGGTCTTCCTGGTTTTCTATGTACTGCGTGATTACGTGGGAGGCGTGATGATGTCACACGAAACTCCGCCCCCACGGCGTTGAAGCTCATCTCCATTACAGTAAATGGAGAAAAACTGCTTCCAGTTATGACCATTACGCGTAGAATTTCGATATAAAACCTGCCCAACTTTTGTAAGGAAGCTGTAAGGAATGAACCTGCCAAATTTCAGCCTTCCACCCACACGGGAAGTTGGAGAATTAGTGATGAGTCAGTGAGTGAGTGAGGGCTTTGCCTTTTATTAGTATAGATTTCCCATTTTGACATAGATGCTGAAGTGCATTAGATTACTTGACTGCATTTGACAAAGTATAAACAGGAAATAATTTTTCATCTCACCTTCACACTTTATGAAAGGACTTGAAAGAGAAATCTGAATGCTACTTCATGTGAAGAAAAACCTTTATATTGATAAAAAATATTCTGTTAATGGACACATTTAATATTCTTTAACTTTTGTTTTTGTCTGCAAGCAAGCACAATTTGTACTCAGACGTTTCCTCTCATGGCTGCTGAGTTGGTGGAGAGGGGATATGATGAAAGAAGGCCATGTGTCTAAACTGATTTATCCTGCTGTGCAAGTTAAATAACCCCAAACTCAATTAGAATTCTCCTTTCCACAGCATTTAAATCATAGTAATTAAGTTCTACTGTTATGTTAAGATTGTCGTTTCAAAAGGCAAAGCGTGGTTCCTGTTTCATTGGAACTGCATTTTTCCCCACTATTTGTGGGGGCAAAATGTTTTATCATGTTTGGTTGTTGTTTTGTACATGGAAACTGCAAGTACCTGTTATCAACTCCATAAAGACATGATAACATTATAAGCACTGATTCCTCATCTCCCTTTCAATCATGCTGACAAGACACCTGTGCCTGACTCTTTATTTCAACAAGAACCATGGATGCTCCAATCAGGTTATTTAAGGCCTACACCAAACACCGATTTTGTGTTACTTGATCGGCCAATTTCAATACAAATTACAGTGTTTTTTCCTTTATCCCTTTTAAAATAACGTTGCACACTAATCTCCTGCATAATCAGACAAAAAGAAGTTTTATGTCCTATATTAAACTATACTTTTATCATTAGTATAGATCTTTTTATTAACAAAATTAAATTTGTAGGCTTATTGTTCAGTGACCATAAAATACTAAAATAAATAACACTTTTTTAAAATACATAATTTATGTTATATGTACAAAAATAACAATAAAAACACCTTGCCTCCCAAAATAAAGAAAAAACCTTATTAAAAACAGTGCTGCCGAAGCACCACTGGACCAGGCTAAAAGTAGCTCATTAAAGTTTCAGCAGTCAACATATATAAATAGCCAGAACTGAGAGGTTGCTCTGTTGTAGTCAAACATCAACAAGCCATAAGAATTAGGGTCTCATCCCACTTGGCTGTACGACAAAGAATATAAACTGTGGCAGTAGGGCTGATATGGATATATTATTCAATATGACTATTGAATAAATAAAAAAACACTAATGAGAATGCTTTATTTCTTTTCTACTCTACCATTGAATGGTTTATTGAATCCCATTATTTAGCCTAGTTAAAATAACTGATACTTCTTCAAAAGCAAAAGAAAGTAAATATGTATTGCTATTTTTAGGGAGATTGTGCCACATGTTATATACATTCAGACACGAACGTCTACAGTCATATGAAAAAGTTTAGGAACCCCTCTTAATCTTTGGATTTTTGTTTATCATTGGCTGAGCTTTCTAAGTAGCAAAAGGATTTAAATATAATTAAATATATATTTGTATTTAAATATATAAAGGATTAAATATATGACATGCCTTATGGAAACAGTAGTATTTCGGCAGTGATATTAAGTTTATTGGATTAACATAAAATATGCAATATGCATCATAACAAAATTAGACAGATGCATAAATTTGGGCACCCCAACAGAGATATTAACAGAGCTTCTTTTTAACCTTTGTCTGGATTCTGGATGGTGGTATTTTTGACCATTCTTCCACACAAAATCTATTCAGTTCAGTTAAATTTGATGGCTGCCGAGAATGGACAACCTGCTTCAAATCATCCCATAGATTTTCAATAATATTCAAGTCAGGGGACTGTGACATCCATTCCAGAACATTGTACTTCTCCCTCTGCATGATTGCCTTTGTAGATTTCGAACTGTGTTTTGGGTCATTGTCTTGTTCGAATATCCAACCCCTGCGTAACTTCAACTTTGTGACTGATGCTTGAACATTATCCTGAAGAATTTGTTGATATTGGGTTGAATTCATATGACCCTCGACTTTAACAAGGGCCCCAGTCCCTGACCTAGCCACACAGACCTACAGCATGATAGAACCTCCTCCAAATTTGACAGTAGGTAGCAGGTGTTTTTTCTTGGAATGTGGTGTTCTTCTTCCGCCATGCAAAGCGCTTTTTGTTATGACCAAATAACTAAATTTTTGTCTCATCAGTCCAAAGCACTTTGTTCCAAAATTAATCTGGCTTGTCTAAATGAGCATTTAAATGCAACAAGAGACTCTGTTTGTGGCGTGAGTACAGAAAGGGCTTCTTTCTCATCACCCTGCCATACAGTTGTTCTTTGTGTAGATTGCGCTGAATTGTAGAATGATGTACAGATACACCATCTGCAGCAAGATGTTCTTGCAGGTCTTTGGAGGTGATCTGTGGGTTGTCTGTAACCATTCTCACAATCCTGCGCATATGATGCTCCGGTATTTTTCTTGGCCTGCCTTACCTGGGTTTAACAGCAACTGTGCCTGTGGCCTTCCATTTCCTCATTTGATTTCTTACAGTTGAAACTGACAGTTTAAACCTCTGAGACAGCTTTTTGTATCCTTTCCCAAATTTTTGTACAACCAGTTTTTCACATTTGATTTCATTTCATACAACTAAATACTGCTTCACTAACAAGCTTTGTTTGGAAAACTCCCCAGTACTCAGATGTTCCTGTGAAATGAAAGACATACCACTGTTATCTTTTCTGTTGAAAGTAGAGTAAATTATTATGCAGGCTGAGAGGGGTTCCCAAACTTTTTTACATGACTGTATATAGTACACTAGCAGAATACCCGCGCTTCACAGCGATGTCATGTGTTAAAGAAGTTATGAAAAAGAAAAGGAAACATTTTTAAAATAATGTAACATGATTGTCAAAGTAATTGTTTTGTGTATTTGGTGGCAGCGTCACTAAGTTATTTTCGTCTAGCTGCATCAGAAAATGTACCACGACGTCTGACACGCCTCCTTTTTACTGTTTTCTCACAGCTTGGATTGCTGCTGTCATATATATATACACACACACATATATATATATATATATATATATATATATATATATATATATATATATATACATATCTACATATCTATATACATATCTACATATACACATATATATATATATATATATATATATAATACCTATCTACATCATATATACACACACATATATAATTTGTATGTATGTATGTATGTATGTATGTATGTATGTATGTATGTGTGTGTGTGTGTGTATATATATATAAAATCTAGATAGGGGTGTGTGTGTGTGTATATATATATATATATATATATATATATATATACACACATACATATATATATATACATATACTTGTGTGTATGTTTGTATGTGTCTATATGTGTGTGTATAGCTTTGGTCACTGAGTGCAAGGGAAAAAAATAAAATATAGTCTATAAGTTATTAAACAGTAAAACATTAACGCTTTAAGAAGTACAGGTACATTGAGCACTACTGGAGTGGTTGAGGGTAAACTACATTTTAAAGACTGTGTAACACAACAGGTAAGTAACTAACAGCAGCTAAAATGTATATGGATCATCTCTCGGTAGTAGATCCCTTTTGAAAGGCGCTACACGACGGCTGTGGTATAGAAATTACATTTTCTATGTGAACGTTCAAATTTGTGCCTCTGGTAATGTGCCTTACCGCAATTAAAGAAAATGAGTTTTGTGTCCTCTGCAGTGTTAAGAGAGAAAGGCTTTGGTTTGGGATAAAAGGAAAAAGGTGTAAAGAAAGGAAAGTTGCCTTTTTCTTTTATATAGTATAGAGAGATGTGTTCGCTGACGCTATGATCGCCTTTTGGGGACAGTCGCGTGGGTCTTGTGTAGACTGGTGAGACGCCCCGCCATTAATCGGCTGTGATGGCACTGTCAGTCCTCCACTCTTGTGCGTGTCTTCATAATCCGAGCTGAGGACCTCATAATCGTATACGTGCAAAAGAAAGTGTGAATCGCCTTAATATTATTTTGCCGTGGTGTAGAAAAGGGGTCCCGTGTTTGCACTTGTCTGGGCTATAGCGCAGGGGGAGGATGAAAAAATTAAAAGTGCTCACTTTGACTTAAGGCAGAAGCGCAGTCAGCGTCTCAAAGGCCGGCACAGCTATGCACGCGCTGGCTGCTCGACTTTTGCTGGGCCGGAGACCCCAGTTTTGCAGACACGCTCATGATATCAAAAGTCTCAGCTCTTTGGAGGTCATTCATATATATATATATATATATATATATATAAAATACAAAATACTCGCAGGGAGAAGTAGTGTGTTAAAGAAGTAATGAAAAGAAAAGGAAACATTTTAATAATAACGTAACATGATTGACATTGTCATGAGTGTTGCTGTCATATATATGCCTGCCTAAATAAGTCACCCTCGCTTTGCTCTTACTTTTTACCGCTCATTTAATCATGGCTAGTGGCGGAAAAATTATAAAATGGAAGGAGGATGGCTTTACCAAAACAATTATTGATGGCGAATCAATTATTCATAAAGCTTGAATTGGTGATCTGTTTTTCTGTGTTAACCTCATACTTCTTCTCAAACTAAGGTGGTGCGAGGGTAAAATGAATCGGGATGCACTGATCAATTTAATCGTGTACCAGGAAATCATGCATTGACAAAAGCTCCCTTTGCTTGTAATGCAAAGTGTGATTAAATGCATTATTTTTAACGTTATGGAGCACATGCATCGAAGCTTCTCAGCTGTGCTTGTGCTAAGAAAAGGAAAGATTTTAAAAATAACGTAACACGATTGTCAATGTGACCTTTTGTAAGTAGTGCCTGGAGGATTCAGTGTGGAGAAAGTCTAGAGACAGCGTGTGTATTAACTTGTGGATTTTTTTGTATATTTGGTGGCAGTCTGACGAAGTTGCTTTGGAAGACGGCGTTAGCATGAGCTCAGCTCAGAGCGAAATGAGGTGAATGGAAAGGGATATGATGACGTGACTCCCCCACCCGCCTTAACTGTCAATCCCCCACAAACACAGTCTCGAATTTGCATAAGCACACCCCTTCACCTACAATTTTAACTTAGTTACAAAGTGATCAAAACTCTCATTTATATCCTGCGTCCTCTCATTAAACTTGTATCCCGCATTACCTGTGGGTATGTGAAACGCCAGCAGTAGCCTGTCTATGAACTTAATTTAAAGTTTAGGTTTACACCTTGCTTTTTTTCCGAGGTAGCAGCACTCATGAATATGGTAGTATATGTCACTCGCTCGCTTCTTATTGTTTCGCTGCCTTCTCAATTATATAATGCATGTTTTCTTAAACGCTTTTTGGAGGTCTTCCTGGTTTTCTACGCACTGCGTTGACAGTCAGTTCACGTGATTACATTCTAGTCTTTCCAGCTCACCTCTATTACAGTTAATGGAGAAAAATACCTTCCAGTTATGACCATTAGGCGTAGAATTTCGAAATGAAACCTACTTAACTTTTGTAAGTAAGCTGTAAGGAATGAGCCTGCCAAATTTCAGCCTTCTACCTACACAGGAAGTTGGAGAATTAGTGATGAGTGAGTGAGTGAGTGAGTGAGTGAGGGCTTTGCCTTTTATTAGTATAGATACGCAATTTTTAGTCACAATATGGAAAAAGCAAATTACAAATATGTACTTGGTAAAAATTAAAACAAATTAATTTAATTCTCTTCCAGAAGTCTTAACATTTAGCACTACCAAGTCTACATTAGGGAATAAAACTACCAGATGTTTAATAATTTAATATTAGATAGTCTTATAAAACAAGCTCATTGCCATTAAGAATACAAAAAACAGTATTACCACTATTATGAAAAAAGCAGAACAGTACTAATGATAATCATAATCCAGGTATGACTATTAAGTTATGTCTAATTTAAGATCATGCAGATATAGCCCCAGAATATGTCAATTAATCACTGGTTAAACAGTTCATCAGTGTTTACACAAAGTACAAACAACATGAGACATCTGAGATCACCTGGTGAGATATTTTGTAAAGTAACATTAACAATTTCAGAGAGTACCATGAATGTTTTATGTATTTATTGATTTTATTTATTAACAGTTATTTTGAAATATTTCAAACTCAAGGACACAACAAAAATCATAAAAAGGTCTGTACTAAGGTATGCATAAAAATATTGGGAACAATTCTTAATTATAATCATGATTAAAATAGGAGCAAAAGAAAGAAAGGCATATTTAAAGTAGCACAAGTACTACATTTCAATTTAATCAAACTAGTTCATATTCCTCAATGTTATAGTATCATTTGACTTTTCTAATCTGGGTCTCTGGGTCCACGTGCAAAATAACTAAATGCTAATGTAAATGTACAATAAAATATACCTGGCAGACAGAGAGTTAGCTTGTCAATTGTTGAGGCAATATTCCGTTGCTGTAATCTGCATTTTTTCAGCTCCTCCACAACAGAAATCAGCTAGGAGAGAATTTAATTTGCAGTTTTAATGTAATTGACAGACCAAATGTTAAGAGATAATATATGGAAACAAAGACAGGTGAAAAAATAAAAATTAATATAAAATAAAATTAAATTAAATATCAAATTAACTTTGGAAAAGTTTACATTTTAAATAGGACCAATATAATTTCAAAACTAACTCTAATTGTAAACATTATTAAACAAAACTAACGCTTTTAACATTTTTTTAAAAAAAAACTCATAAAACCAATTCCGTTTAGAACCATCACATACTTGAGTACACACAAGTCCTAAAGTTGCTGAATAGTAACTTATATACTCAGCAAAAAAAGAAACGTCCCTTTTTCAGGACTGTGTATTTCAACAATAATGTTTTAAAAATCCAAATAACTTTACAGATCTTCATTGTAAAGGGTTTAAACAATGTTTTCCATGTATGTTCAATTAACCGTAATCAATTAATTAACATGCACCTGTGGAATGGTCGTTAAGATCTTAACAGCTTACAGAAAGTAGGCACTGAAGGTCACAGTTCTAAAAACGCAGGACACTAAAGAGACTTGTCTACCGACTGTGAAAAACACCCAAAGAAAGATGCCCAGGGTCCCTGCTCATCTGCGTGAACGTGCATTAGGCATGCTGCAGGGAGGCATGAGGACTGCTGATGTGGCTAGGGCAATAAATTGCCATGTCCGCACTGTGAGACGCCTAAGACAGCGCTACAGGGAGACAGGAAGGACAGCTGATCATCCTCGCAGTGGAAGACCACGTGTAACACCACCTGCACAGGATCGGTACATCCGAATATCATACCTGCGTGACAGGTACAGGATGGCCACAACAACTGCCCGAGTCACACCAGGAACACACAATCCCTCCATCAGTGCTCAGACTGTCCGCAATAGGCTGAGAGAGGCTGGACTGAGGGCTTGTAGGCCTGTTGTAAGGCAGGTCCTTACCAGACATCACCAGCAACAACGCCGCCTATGGGCACAAACCCACCTTCGCTGGACCAGACAGGAGTGGCAAAAAGTGCTCTTCACTGATGAGTCACGGTTTTGTCTCACCAGGGGTGATGGACGGATTCTTGGTTATCATCGAAGGAATTGAGCACGTCTGGGACCTGTTGGATCGCAGGGTGAGGGCTAGGGCCATTCCCCCCAGAAATGTCCAGGAACTTGCAGGTGCCTTGGTGGAAGAGTGGGATAACATCTCACAGCAAGAACTGACAAATCTGGTCCAGTCCATGAGGAGGAGATGCACTGCAGTACTTCAAGCAGCTGGTGGCCACACCAGATACTGACTGGTACTTTTGATTTTTAGCCTCCCTTCATTCAAGGACACATTGTGAAACATTTTTAGTTTATGTCTTATGGTGTTGACTCTTTTAATGTTCATACAAATATTTACACATTAAGTTTACTGAAAGTAAAAACAGTTGAAAGTCAGAGGATGTTTCTTTTTTTGCTGAGTATATATTGTAACAGTTACCAGTCACCAATCAGCCACAACATTATAACCACTGACAGGTAATTGAATAACATTGATTGAATGGCACTTGTCGAGGGCCGAGATATATTAGCCAGCAAATGAATAGTCAGTTCTTGAAAATGATGTGATGGAAGCAGGAAAAAGAAGCAATAATAAGGAACTGAGCAACTCTGATGACTGGGTCAGAGCATCTCCAAAACGGAAGGTCTGGTGGGGTGGTCCCAATGTGAAGTGGATGCTACCTACCAAAAGTGGTCCAGAAAGTTTAACCAGTAAAACAGTGACATGGCCAAGGTCATCCATGGCTCTTCAAGACCATGGGTAGCAATGGCTAGCCCATATGGTCCGATCCCACAAAAGAGCTACTATACCTCAGGTCTGCTCAGATCGGGGAGCATGCTCTGGTACAGCGCGTTGCTGCACCCACCACACAATGAAACAGCACAGGATTCTGGTTGGCAAGGGCAGACATGCAATCCAGTGCCATCCTCTAGAAATTATCATCTAACTGTCGCAGCCAGGTGTTACATGGGCATCGGCTTGGCCTGGTCCAGCTGCTCAGGTCCTCCACAATGAGGATCCTGCCAGCTGGATCACCCTTGGGGAATCATGCCGAAGTGCCGTAACTGACGCTTCCTCACAAAGCAGGTAATGTCCTACATTTGGGACTCCATGAGCAACCGCTCATTCAACACAAATTCAAACTAGCAGAACCCAAATATTCGCCAAAAAGACACAATACCATAGGAGTCCAGTCTTCATCTCAGGTTACTGAATAGCATCCATGTCTCGGAACCTTATACGAAAACAGGAAGCACTAGCACTCTAAAGATTTGTACCTTCGTCCTTTTGCAAAGATTTCAAGAGCACTAAACGCCCCTTTCCAGTACCTCAAGACTCCCCACCATGCTCTGCCAATCTGTCTACTGACTTCATTGGAAGAGTCACCAGAGACATGAATGTCGCTGCCAAGATAAGTAAACCTCTCAACAAGGTCGACACTATCTCCCCAGACAGACACACTGCTGATAGCTTTTCCCAAGAAAATTAGAACATTATAACAATTTAGAAGAGAACAGGCCATTCAGCCCAACAAAGCTCGCCAGTCTTATTCACTTATTTCTTCCAAAAAAACATCAAGAGGTCATTAAAGGCCTGGATCTTGTTTTTTATCCAGGACACTCGCAAGCCCAGGCACTCAGATTCCTTGCTCAGTCTCTCAAGAGCCCAAATCACAGCCTCCACTGAGTCTGCAAACAAAACACAGTATCGTCAGCTAGGTCAAGATTAGTGGATCTCTCTTCACCAACAGATGCCCCACAGCTGCTGGACCCCACGATCCTGCCCAACACCCAGTCCATGCAAGCATTAAACAGAGTATGAGCAAGAACACATCCTAACGAACCCCAGAACAAACTGAGGAAAAAAGCAGAGGTTCTGACTCCTCTATGCACAGCACTCACAGTACCAGTGTATAGGCCAACCATGAGGGAATCCTGCAAAATCCAGGATATCTCACAGGGAAGCTCGATCAACTGAGTGCTTTATAAAATTAAACAAAGTCTGCAAAGAAACTCTCCCAATATTCATGTTTACGCTCTATGAGAACCATCAGCGCCAGGATACGGTAGATGGTAGATTTCTTACAAGTAAAAACCAGACTGCTTTGGTCGCTGGTAGGTAAGTGATCACAGATCGGAGGATAACCTTAGCAAGGACCTTACCTGGCACCAAGAGCTGTGTTAACCCCCTGTAGTTGCCACAATTCAGGCAATCACCCTTCCCTTTCCAGATAGGGACAACAAGTCCCGGTTTGCAGTTAGCTGGGATAACACCAATCTCCCAAATGGAAGCAAAGATTGGTTACAATGCAAGGACAACAGCCTCACCACCAGCCTGGAGAAGTTCACCCCAGACACCACATATTCCTGCAGCCTTCACTACCCTCAGCTGGTTCAACATCTGTTCAATCTCAGGGTGATTGGGTGGTTCACAGCTAATTGGACAGTTTCTTCTGGGCAACTGTAGAAAAATCTGCTACAAATCTATACATTATATGATTTAACAAAATGGTTACTTAAAGTACAATTTTAATAGTTAATTTATCTTTGCTGACACTTCAAGGAGCAATTAAGTAACTCTCTATGCTTAACATCACCTGCATGAAAGTTGCGAACAAACTTTATTATCATTATCCTCTTAAGGAAGCAAATAAAGATTAACGACAGACAAATATAAACTTTGTTGCATTCCTCTGTTACAGCACAGGTTCCCAACTCAGTGTGCATTCCACTCTCACATAAAAAACAAGTAAATGTGAATTCCATTCCCCCAGCATTCTCCAAAACTATAGTGCTTTAATATATCAGCATGCATGAAAATCTGACAGTTTATTAATTTTTACAATGTTGCCAATTCTGCTAAAAATAGAGTACATGCCAAAGTTGTGAGAAAAATGGACCTCTTGACTACTTCCTAAACTACCAAAATAAAGACATCAAATCTTACCTCCTTTCCATCATTCTGCAGCCGTGTATTGGTGTCAATCACTCGATTCTTGGAAAGAAGAGAGGACAACATAGTGAAGTAGTATATAATTTGAAAACAGAAAATAATTAGCATTCCACAAGAAATGAATTGTATTACAGTTATCAACACAGCTTCACTGGTTCCATGTATAATATCTGTAGTCTACGAGCTTCTGAAAGCTTAAGTGGAGATTGGGGAGGGGGGTGGGACTCAGACTGCATGTGAATCCAGTTATCTACTGCTTCTTTAACCATGACAGTCATCTGAAAATTAACATCTCCCACTCTGTAATGCATTTTTCTTTATCATTATTCTTCTGCTAGCCTTTTCTAGTTGTTTCTGCACATTCACTAACAAGCTTTTAAGTGTGCCTCCATTTAGGTGGGCACACATACACTTTTGTCTTTAAAGCAGTCTGGGAGCAGCACATTAAAATGTTTGTAGTGAATACTGGCAAAACGAAAAGCTGAAAAGGCTACAGCCACAGACCCAATTCCTCTACTTCATGCACTTTAAACCGCTTGGGTTTCAGGAAAAGAGCAGAAGAAATTAAAAAAAAATTCCTGACACTGAGAAAATATAAAAAAACTAAAACTGCTGTTATCATTTTAGGAGTCTCTACAGTAATCTCCACCTTATTGCAGTGGAAAGGTTTGTGTATCTCTTTAACCCTGGGAGCTATGTTGCCCAGACCCTGGTAGGTTCTTAAAGGCAAACTGGTCCCAGATGAGGGGTCACAGAAAGAGTTATTCATAGTCCCTAATGATGCAGATGCCAAACAGTCCATAAATGACATTGTGGTACTGCTCTCATGCAGACCTCACCACCTTTAGGATGAATAGGGACTGAGTGTGATGTAACCTGGGTGATGGTTGAGGGCAAAGATCTTGGCTGACTGGAAACCAGACACAAACTGACTGTCACCTCTCTTGGGGGAAGGATCTGGAGTTGGTGGGTGAGACAGAATGCTATTAAAAATATAGTAGGGTTTACATCCATCCATTCATTTGGTTCTGGATCCAAACCTCTTGGAAAAGATCCTCCTTTACTCTGCAGTTTCCCAGGGGGAAAGGCATCAGGTGGAAGTGAGCGTCATACTGAGAATCTGCCAGTTCGATGTCATGGTGTCATGTTGGAGTTTGCCCCAGACAATTAGAAGATTTTAAGTAGGACAAGTAGGCACCAAATCTTGCTTTTGAAAACTGTATATTCTTACCCCTTGGGGATTAGCATTGGAATGATAAATACTTGTAAACACAAAATAGCTAATGAAGCCTCCCAGTCATTCTAGAAAACAGAGCTAACCATGTGACCTTCCAGTGCTAAGGAAAATACAGAAAAATACACTGACAAATGTGTCAATTAGGAGTAACAATTTGCTATTAATTTCCAAAATATGTGTAAACGTCTAAACATTTAGTGTAAAACAGCCAGAAGCATTTACCAAATTTCTTGGATTTTAACATCCCTAGTGAAGAAATATCTTCAAGAATTTAAACGGTATCTGCAAGAAGTGTCAAATTAATAGTGTATAATCTGTAAAAAAACAATGAAATGTAAGTTTACTTAGTAGATATAAAAAAGTATTTATCAACTTGAAACAATATGCATTTTATTGCACTAAATCTGCAGTTTGTTTCCGAAAGCATCAATTGTATAAATTCAAAATACAAATACAAAATTCTGCATGTACTTGTTAATTCATTTTTTTTCCAAGAATTTATCTTTTCTTAAGAAACTATTTGTTGTGGTAGATGCTGCAGCTTTAAGTCCTTTAAGATTAAGTCTCTACAAGTCTTATTAATAATTTTTTGAAGCAGTACTGGTTTCATTATTTTGAATGGTGAAAACAAATCTTCCAGAACTTAACACAAAATAGTATATCTGTAGCAGTACCTCACAAAAAACATGATTTACAGCAGGGATGTGGTTCTTAGAAAGATGCGTTAGCCTACCATTTTATATTTAAGACAACAAAAATTGATCTCAAGCAACAACTTGTATTATAAAAATGTAATATATTTAATGAACAACAAATACATTTAAAGAGAACAGTAAATGACCATCATTAAGCAGCAATTTAGAGAACTGTGATACAAATAATAATGGGTAAAATAAATTTTATTTATATAGTGCCTTTCCCATGCTCAAGGAGCTTCACAGACTCTCAGAAAGAACAACAGGGTATATTGATTTGATAAAAATATTTTCTGCATAGAAACAGATAAATACAGGATATACAAAACATTAAATAGAATAAAAGACAATAAACCA
Source organism: Polypterus senegalus (assembly GCF_016835505.1). NCBI lineage: Eukaryota > Metazoa > Chordata > Cladistia > Polypteriformes > Polypteridae > Polypterus > Polypterus senegalus. The sequence goes on from NC_053157.1 coordinate 211,265,980, forward strand.
GAGTAAAATACTAAATTCAATACTAGAAAAAAGCCAGAACAAATAATATAATTTGTGATATAACACATACACAAATTATCCCAAGCATCTAGACAGAGAGGTAAACCGAAAGAAGGGGTAGAATGTTAAGTTAAAAGTCTATCTGAACAGGTCAGTTTTAAATTGTTTTTTAAAAGAATGAATTGAGCCAGCTGATCTAACTTAGGAAGGTCATTCCAAAGTCTTGGTGCTATACAGCTGAAGGTCCTGTCACCCACAGGGCGCAGGTTAGTGTGAGGCACAAAAAGATTGCCAGAATCAGAGGACCTTAGTGGGTGAACAGGAGCACAGTGATGGAGAAGGTCACTGATGTAGTCTGGTGCAAGGTCATTTAAAGCTTTGTAGATTAGTAATAGAATTTTATTTTCAGTCCTGTAAGACACAGGGAGTGAGTGAAGGTGAAGCAGGATGGGTGCTATGTGCTTAATGTTGCTAGTTTGTATAAGGAATCTTGCAGGAAAATTATGGATCAACTGGAGCTGTGAAACAAGATTTGTTCTGTCTGCCATTAGGAAGTTACAGTAATCGATGCGGGATGTGATAAAAGTTTGTGCAAGTTTCTCAGCAATAGAAAAAGACGAATGAGCAAACACAGGTATGTTACAGAAGCGCAAGTAAGAAAGTTTCTTAATGAGGTTTATGTGAGTGGAATAATAAATGCTGGAATCAAAAATGACAATAAGATTCCTTGCATTGGAAGAAGGTCTGATAAAATCATCATCAAGACTGACTGAAAAGGAGCTCGTTTTTTACGTTATGCTTTAGTGCCAATTTGCAGGAGGTTTTGTTTCAATTTAATTTTAAAGAGTTATGCTCCATCCAGGTTTAAATTTCACTGTGGAAAGTTGTGAGCTGAGAAAACTCTGATGAAGTTTTACTTTTAACATTGAAATAGAGTCGAGTATCATCTGCATAAAAACTATAACCCAATCCAAAGCCACAAATAATAAGGCCAAGGGGAAGCATACACAGAAGAGCAGAGGACAGAGCCCTGTGAAACTCCTTGTGTGACTGGTGCTGAGCTGTCTCTTGCTTATTAATCACTTAGGATTTAAACCACTGGAGAACAGTAGATTTCATGTTTGACAGTGTCAAATGCTGCACTGAGGTCTAACAGAATTAATATGCAGGTTTGTCCAGAGTCTACTGCCATAAGCAAAACATTAGTTACCCAAAGTGGAGCAGTTTCACAGCTGTGCTGCACTCTGAAACCAGACTGAAAGTGTTCCATCAATTTATTAGAAGTTAAGTAATTGATGAATTGGGAGGCTACGACACACTCTAGAACTTTTGACTGAAAAGACAAATGAGAAATAGGCTGAACATTGTGAAGATTTTCAGCATCAAGACCAGATCATTTTATTCATTTATTTTTTAACATTGGGATTGCAGAAGCAATTTTAAAAGTGACTGACAAAAAGCCAGTGTCAAGAAATGTATTGATAATTGTACCAACAGTCAGGACTATGGCATGAAGGCAGGATTTAAGAAATGTGGGGGGTATGGACTCGAGTAAACAAATGTTCGACCTCATCTTACAAAGGAGGTCAGTAACAAATGCAAATGTGACTAGCAAAATTTTACAATAGTAGATGGACAGGGAAAGATACAAACAGATGATGGATTTATATAAGTTGAACTATTTAATGTTTAATTTCATTAAGTAAAAAGTGGAGGAATTTTTCACAGATCTCAGTACATAAGGTAATTAGGCCAGATGCAGATTGAAGCAGTTCAGATAAACTTCTCAGGTTATTATGGCCACTTCTATTATTCTACCATAATGTGTATTCATGGCTGCAGTTAATGCATGATTATAAGCCCTATGATGGTCAGAGAAACCCTGGACGTGCACACAGAGGCCAGTCTTATGTGACATGCTTTCAAAGTGTCAGACAGCTTCTTTCACAGACCATAATTTTGATTTGTACCATGGATCTGACACTTGAAGGAAATCTCCTTGTGTTTCATAAGATCTATTTTATCTAGTGCTGAATGAAGGGCTAAATTACAGTAGTCAACAAGAATACAACAGATTGTATAGGGGGAAAAAAAGATCAGAAATTGATCCAGAAAGAACAGTGGGAGAGATATTTTTAAGGTTTCTGAAAGAAATTTGATGTTTACAGGTAAGAGGAGGAAGAGGTAATGAGACAGTGAAAAGTACTGCTTTATAGTCAGAGAATTCCATATCACTGCCATAATTATTGTTGACAGAGAAGCCAAATGTGATTATCAAGTCTAATATATGACCACCAGAATAGGTAGGAAAATCAACATGCTGCACCAAGTCAAAACACTCCAGCAATGACAGGAATTAATTTCTCAGTTTACATGTAGGACTGTCAATATGTATGTTGAAATCGCCAAGAAGAATGACTCTCTGGGAAAGGGAACTTAAGTGGGTTAATAATTCAGTCAGATCAGATAAGAAAAAACGTTTATATTTTGGGGGATGATAGAGAACAACAAGTAATATAGGAGCAGATTTTATTATTAGTTTAAGAAGCCAGACACTCAAAGAACAATAGACTATCAATTGTGATTCTTTTGATGTTTAACTCAGACTTAACAATTACTGCAACCCCTTCGCTTTGACTTGAGCAGCGGGCAGTAAATGTACCCACATGGTGTTGCCTCCGTAAGGAATGTAAACTTGTTTGGTTTTAGCAAGTTTCTGTTAAGCATAGTATATTAATGTTGGAGTCTGCAATGAATTCTGATATTACCAATGCTTTTCCAGAAAGAAGTTCTGTGTCAAAAAATGCAATATTAGCTAATGAGGGTTCGTTGTGCACAGATCCATAACCAGAGTTTATTTTAGCATATTTGACACTGAAACTCTTATTTCCAAATCTATGAGGAGGACAACGTACACCTGAACAAATACTGCCAGCAAACTTTCCATTTGCACCCTAGCGGTGGCAGAGTCCTGACCCGTGATGTAAATATTTTGGGAAATATTTATGGAAAGGAACACAGTAAATAGCTATTTCGCTAACACAATATTAGTAATAACTACATACTTGGTATATACAATTAAGCGACTTAGTGGCTTGAAACATACAATAGAATATCAACTGTTAATACTGTTATTTGAGTTGTGAACTGATGGTGAATTGTCAATCCAATTCTCTATTTGTACCTGATGATTTGCAATTCGATTGGATACAAAAAAAATAAAACTACTGCCTTTTTCCAAAAATGCATGACACCAATAAACCAAGAGTTTTCAAACAAGGGAACCAGCTGTCTTTAAATGGTTTCATGTAGTTTTTAAATGAATATAACTAAAATTATGAACAGAAAACTTCAAAGGGACACTTTTGAGACTAAGAAAACAAAGTAGCTATATTTTGTTTTCTAAATACATTCTCTTAGTTTATAGTATAGCATTTTCTTACAAGCATCATTTGTCCAAATGTAAATTTCATCAGACAAGGATAAACTCCCAAAACAACAGACACTCAAATAAGAAAAGCTACTGCCATACCCAGAGACAACCATTTGGAATATAAAAACAAAAAACAAGACCAACGTCCCCCTGGTTGTCACCTATAACACACATCTTGAAGTACTTCGAAACATTACAAGAGAACTTCAGCCAATACTAAATAATGATGAAACGCTGAGAGATGCATTTCCAGAATCTTCCCTCCCAGCATATAGACAACCACGAAAACTGCAGCAAATAACTGTCCGAAGCTCTCTGGGTGAACCAACAGATAATGGTATATTTCTCTGCCTACAGAAACAGATTTAAAACGTGTCATTACATTTATAATACAGATCGTGTAGTTATACCACACTGCCAAGCTAGAACATCGCATAAAGGGATCATTTTCCTGCAGATCATCTAATGTGGTCTACCTAATTCTCTGTATGAAATGTCCAAACACTGCTATCTATGTGGGAGAAACTGGACAAACAAACACTCCACCAAAGAATGAATTTACATAGGTTCCACATTAAGCATGGCAAAAGGGATGCTCCTGTAGGAGATCACTTCACCAGCCACAGATACTGTGAGATGGACTTTAGTCACAGTGCTTATGAGCAACTTCAAAATACAACGAGAGAGGAAAGAAACACATTACAATATGTTTAAAATAGAGACAAGAGTTTTATAAGATAAGGATTGTTTACATCAAAAACTTCAAAAAACTTTGCTGGACATTTATCTAAAGATCGTAATATTGTTCTTCTCTCTTGCTAAATGAATCTTAGCATGGAGAGGTCAATTGATTTTTACATCTAAGATGGCTCACTGAAAGGTTTCCCATTGCTGTATATGTCCTAGTGTCTATATAAACAAAGGGAATTCCAGTCTCTGTATCACATACATGAGTGGCCTTGAAAGCTTGCATATTGTAACCTTTTTAGTTAGTCAATAAAAGGTGTCATTTTGCTTGACTTCTCATTACATCCAGAATGGCTAACATTGCACAATGCCCTAGTACTGCAGGGATTCCCAAACTTGAAGCTGAGGCCCCTAACAAACATTATAGAGTCTGGTCAGGGGCCCCTACAAACATAAACCCAAAGTAGAATACGATTTTTGAAGTTGGTAAATGGCATTATTTGGGAATAACAGTAGACCTATCAAAAGTCAATGTAAATGCTTATGAATTATGTGTGGTATCTCTAAGCCAGGGGTTCTCCACCTTTTTTCCTTGGCATAATCTCTCCAGAAGTTGAATGTTTCAAAAATGTCACAACTGCTTCAGTCTTAAATTGAAAGGTACTGAACCCTGCTTAGGCAGAAATATCTAAAGGCAATGTTTCTTAAATTCCCAATTCCTAATATTTATTGTTTTGGAATTTAAACAAGTGATTACTGATAGCTAAGGGGTGTGTCTTTTAGTTATTCTTATAGAACACAATTTTTTTTATGTTAGTACAGTAGTGTGCTTAGATATGCAAGTAAAAACTGAAAAACTGATATAAAATTTTGTGCAATTTTAATCCACAAAACTGATATAGTTACATATGCATACAGAAAAGAAGCATTTACAAATTACATGCTACTTCAGGTCTGAAAAGGAGCAAACTAACTCCAAGTCTTGGGTATATATCCTTTAGGTTCTCTCTGTCCCTGTATTTACTTTATAAAGAAGGATGAAGGCTCCTTAACATTAAATGTAATGCATGATCCACCTATTTCTGAATGGTTAACAGTAGTCTTTGTTCCTCATTGAATATTCTTCTGCAATACAATTTCTGCAAATGTTATAAAAATTATATTACACTAAAAAAAAGTTTGCAGAGAGAGAGTGAGAGAGAGAGAGATATGCCACACTTGTGTAAATTTCTCATTGGTGGTGGAGTGGGTCTGAAATGAAGAACACATCTTTTAAGATGCTCTTTTTTTCACAAAACTCCCTCAGTGGTTTCTGAGCAATGTTGAATCTGATGTAGTTGCTAAAAGTTGGAGAGAAAGTCAATAGGTTTACCTCGGACCCGAAGTAAGCATAAGACTTTGAAATGGCACAGGCACTGGACAATGAAGAGGAAAACAAAGTAGGATGGGCAAAGTGGCTTTTGAAGTCTCACACCCGGAGCAACGTGAGGTGAAGCAGAGGTAGAATTAAAGGAAAGCCGAGCAGAGAAAAAGTGGGTTAGCCGTTTTGGTTTTATTCAAGTTTTGTATGTGTATGTGTGTGTGTGTGGGCGCATGTGTAGGTTTCCCTTGTGTATCTCCTGAGAGCTGCTTGTGCAAACCCACAGATCTAGTCAAAAAAAATATTGATATTAGGACTAGTTTAAAGCAACAACACCTTTTCTAACGTTGAGAAACTTGTCAATGCTTTTATCACATCCTGCATCGATTATTGTAACTCGCTGCTGGCAGGTGCCCCTTCTAATCTTATATCACAGCTCCAGCTTATTCAAAACTCAGCTGCAAGAGTCCTTACTCGAACCAGCAGCAGCGAGCACATCACACCCATACTGCTCTATCTTCACTGGCTCCCTGTGTCTTACAGAATCGAATATAAAATCCTACTAATAACCTACAAAGCCTTAAATAACCTTGTGCCAAACTACATCAGTGACCTCCTCCATCACTATGTGCCTACCTGCCCACTAAGGTCCTCTGACTCTGGCAATCTTGTTGTGCCCCACATTAATCTACACTCCATGGGTGACAGGGCCTTCAGCTATATAGCACCCAGACTCTGGAATGACCTACCAAAATTAATTAGATCAGCTGACTCCATGAATTCTTTTAAAAAACAACTCAAAACTCATCTGTTCAGGAAGGCTTTTAGCTCTACTTGACTTTATTCTCCTTCTCTCAGTTTACTTCAAGATTCTCATGTAACCTGTATGTGTGTGTACTACACCATCAATTATGTTGTTTGTTATGCTTTTTTTCTTCTTTTTTCTCTGAATTCACTGTCGTAATCTTCTTTATTTATGTATTTGGTTTTTACAATGCTATATGCGGTATACCTTGCCGTTCGTTCTTATATTCTGTAAGTGCCTTGAACATGGGAAAGGCGCTTCATAAATAAAATGTATTACTATTATTAACATTTTCAGTTATACCTATTTGAAATATCAGCCAACTCCTATTTAACGAAGTATCACTAAAATAAACCATATATTAAAGGAGTACTCCACCCTGCAGAACAGAGCTACTGGTCACAGTTTGGTTTATTGCTCTCGCCATAAGATGATGGCCTACAGTAAATAGGATTTTCCTTTTCCTGCAAAGAACTGTGCATCTTTACTCCAATTCCAGTGTAATTTGGATTAAAAATGATTATAAAGTCACCTGAAAGGATGAAAGGATGTCTAAACAGACTGTTAGTCATTTACATATCACTTTTCTTTTGGTGGGAAAGTCATACAAAATCCTTCATGAACTAGATTTGTCAAGAACTTTTTTTAGCACACTAATTCAAAAATGTAACTGACATGAAAGGATTGATATAAAAAATTATATACTAATTTAATCTAACAGCTCTGACTGTTACATGATATTAATGTGTTACTAACAGCAATTTCTTTTGGACTTTGTCATAAAGACTAAAGTAGGCCACAAGGTGGCAATAACACACCATAGCTTTTCTATAATAAGTGTCTCTTAAAACTGGATCATGCACACAATTCAATGTTAAGTACAGTGACTGTTTTCCTATTGTATCAATTGTAATTTTCATTTTCAATATTAGACTTACAAAATTTAAAGTACATTTCCTAAAAATACTAAAATAGGTAGTAAATGAGATCTGTGAAGTCTGCTTAATATACTGGATGTCTTTTTCTGGTACACTTTCAGAAGGTAACAGCTATGAAAATTCCTTAATTCTCTAATTTTATTTTTTACCTTGAGCTTCTGAGCTTCAGCCCGGACTTTAAGCAGTTCTGTAATTGAGTCTACAAAGCCCTGATAATGGAAGTTGCACATTTTCTCAATCTCTCGGTCATGATTGCGGATACGTGCTTCCAGTTTGTCCATAAAGTGGCCATGTTCCAGACCATCATAAACTGACCTGCAGATAAATAATAAAGAGATGTATACATAAATTTCTCTATTGATTAATCAGTTAAGCTGCAATTGTACCAATGTTAAACAGATCAAATTGGAAGAGGCTTGTGATGGAGAAATTAAGTAAGCAAAAGCAGGAAAATATAAAAGGGAAACACAAAAATATTTCATATATATTATTTTTAATATTTAATCTACCGTTTAATGTAAATATGTATTTCAGTGCATTTCAGGGAACATTTACAATGAATTAAAAATAGATGTTGCTTAAAATATATTTCCATGTGGGCAATACTTAAACTTTCATTTAAATAAAATAATCAAGACCAAACCAAAGTTAACTTCCATCATCTATGCCAAAAATAGGGATAAGGATGAATACAGAAGGGTGGTGACTGACTTAGCCGTGTGGTGTGGGAAGAAACACCTGGAAATGAAGATTACATAAAGGATTTTTGTGGTGGACTTTGGGGAGTCCCTAAGATCAGTCATTCGTACATCAGTGACACTGTGCATACTTGCAAGATCTTGAGAGCCAATTTTAAGAGTAAACTGGAGTAGGTAAATAAAAAGCACCATCTGTGAAAAAAGAGCCAGGCTCTTCTATTTTGACAAGATTTACACAGTAGGCCCTTTAACTTGGGCAACAAACTGAGATGTTCTACCTGTCTACTGTGACTATTGTATTATTTTATACTGTGGTGTGCTTGGGGAGTAACGCAAGCTCAGAGGATGCCATTAATCATAAATACACTATTCAGCAATGCAAAATGTATTACAGGCATACCCTGGACTCACAAAAAGAATGGCAAAAAAGTGCAAGAACACAAAATTAGAGGTCATCATGGCTAAAGTTATCCTTTCTCTCTTAGGTGCACTGTCCTGGAACAACTCCAGCTACCAGCTCATCCAACAACAGTGTGCTAAGGAAACATTAGAACAATATTTACACACAGTCCGCCACAACTCAAAACTATCATATTATCTGATTATTTATTCCACATGTGTATGTTTTATGTGTGAAGAAAAACTCTGCAACATATGTGGAATTCAATCCAAACATCCAGTATGTTCAATCCAATATGTGGAAACTTCAATCATGTTACTGCTGAATTTTTACTTGCTTAAACTGAAATGCTTCAACTTCTTCAATGCATTTCCTTGTTCGAAGATCATACCCTCACAGTCCTGAAACTAGCCTAGTCACTATTTTTTGGACTTTCTATAGCCCTGCGATCTTTTTTTGTAATGTATAGATCATAACTGCACACAGTGATCACTAATGTTATATATACATTAAGCTTACTTATCCTTAATGCTTATACCCTACACATTGCGCTAACACACCTCATATCCTTCTTAATGGCTTCAATGCACTGTCTGGATTTAGTACACCATCTCCAGGTACACTTTTGTACTGGATTAAGCATGTACAATTAACTGTGAGTCAACATTAAAATAAGAAATCAAATATATCAAACATAGCAAAGCAAGAAACAACAGAAAAACCTGTTTCTCTCCAAATACATCATATACAGTATTTATTATAAACAGGTATTTCTAAACAGCCTGGCATATGATTTCATACTATAATATTATCAATATTGTATTTTCTGTTGCACAGTATTTCTTGCATTTTACTAGTGAAGTTTTGGTGTTGTTTAACGGAATACCCCACCTAAAAGTAATATGTTTCATGCTCCTTACCCAATGTAGTTTGTAGTGATGATCAAAAAAATGTCATTTCCTGTCTGTATGCAAAAAACTTAATATATATATAAACTATATATATAATGGGAATCTAAAGGTGACCTGTTCTATACAACAGCAAACAATGTGAAAAAGTCCATTGAGAAAGAAAAAAACAAATCTCGCATTTTTCATATTGCATAACCTACATGTCAGCTTTCCAGTCACTAGCTCACAATATAGAAAAGCATGCATTTTGTTATAAAATGTTTTTACCATTTATTTCCTGGAAAGGTGGCATTCATAGTAAACAGGAAAGACTCATTTCCCAAAATTCTGTGCAATCAACTGAAGACAATACTCTTGACCAATGAATGATGCAGGTCTTCAATTCAAACACACAGAATTAGGTAAATATATCTTTCCTGTTTACTATGAACACTGCCTATCCAGAATTCTTCAATATTTTAGCATGCATTCTTTTTGCATAATTTTGAGCTAGCAACTGAATAACTGACATGTCCATGGACTTTTTCACGTTGCTTGCCATTGAACAGAATAGGCCACAATTAGAATTCATCACAGTTGTTTTCTTCTCATCTAACACATGTGAGATTTAAGAAACATTAGGTAAGAACATGAAGTGGGAAGTGAAGAAGAATGATTGGTTTAAAACAACAAGAGTCAGTGATGGAACAAACAGACAACCCACGACAAAGGAAACATGCTCATGGAATAATGAGGTAGAGATACCAACAAGAGAGAAAAAGAAGATGCTATAAAGAGTGACAGAAAACAAGGACAGAAGGAGAGTGATGCAAGTGGGGCTGCATCAGGGATATGCTGATAGTGATGAAGGTGGTGATGAGACAAGGACATGAAGGATTTCCATATTAGTTCTAGCATATAAATGATTATATAATAATAGCAAAACATGAAATAGAATAGATAAGGAAGAAGTGGCATGAGCAGTATAGGTGTTAGGGTCGGGTCGGGTCAGGTCATGGAGCATGCACTAGTACAGCGCATTGGTGCACCCACCACACAACGAAACAGCTCAGGACACTGGTTGACAACCGCCCCACTCCACTCCAATAATCAGTTGGATATGTGGAGTGTCAGAGTGAGAGGAAGATAAACATTGAATTAAGAAAAGACTTGACATGGACATGATAGGTCCTGTGAATAGTGCAAACATAGAAATGGAAAAAGGAGATGGGTGTCATATTAACTATAATTCAGTCTTTGTCTCAGGTCACTGGATAGCATCCATGTCTCGCAGCCATATAGCAAAACAGGAAGGACCAAGACTCTAGAGGCATGGACCTTCATCCTTTTGCATAGATAGATTTTGCCTCATGACAATGTCCTCCCAATCGTCTACTAACTTCATAGGAATAGTTACCAGAAACATGAAAGTCCTGGGTATGATGTTAAATTGCATCTGGTTCTGCAAGTGGTCCTTCAACTGGCTAGGAAATCATGGGGGTTGGTGGCAGGACTGGCACTTCATCCACTTAAAAAAAAAAAGCTTCACACTGCTCTGAGATGACAGAAAGGACTCGGCTCTGCTGCAAAGCCTGCACGCATTATGATGGGGAAAAGCCCTCAGGATCACCATCCCCGGAAAAGTCAAAACCGTCAGAGAGCCAATGGGATCAGGCCTGTTGGGGATCAGAACTAACTGGTGTGGTGCTGAGGCGTTGCCCACTGCATGGCAGTACTCGGGCCCAATTTGAGGCAGCCCATTCGGGTAGGTGCGTGGAACATCTGGTCTATCCAGCATACCCTCAAAAATGGCAACTAAATTGCAGCCATGGCAGATAGCGAACTATACTAATATTTTAGGTTCCACCAGGAGAAATAAATTAAATATACAGTATATCATGTCTTTCGCAAATACTCATAACACACCTACACGTACGGCACACAATTAAGCCATACTACTACTCGCGTAATGCATCAAAGTTGGCAACTAGCAATAAACAGACCTTTTAAGCTTTCAAAGGGAAACACGAACATTAATCACAAAACACAAACACCACTATGTGCTGAAGGAGGAAGATGTCTCATAAATATAATTAGTTTACACAAGACACAAATATTTTTAAGAAAATTCTTCCTCACAAAACAGCCTACACATACTTTAAAACACAAACTACACACCACTTAACTTTCATACAACAAACAAAATCACAGAGGACATAACCATCAGACAACTTAAAACACAAGTATGGAACTGTAAAACACTGTATGGCAGACATCCTTATTAACTTAATCAGCCTTATGTGAATAAGATTAAATAGCTGGATATGGTGAAATGTTTGGCAAGAAAGAAGGGTTTGTGCTAGCAATAGAAGATAAAGCTATAACTAAGAGAAACTACAGAAGATATATTGTTAACAGTGCTAACATTACAGAATAAAGCATGCAAAGTCTACCACAAGATGCAATAAAACACATCACATCATGTTGTAAATTACTGACACAGACAGAATACAAGCACAGACAAAATCAGGTGGCAAATATTACACATCAAAAACAGGCACTACAACACAAACTAGTGCATACACAGAAACCATATCATAAGGACATCCCCAACTCAATACTAGAAAATGCCACATAAACAGTACAAGAACAGAAATACACTGATAGTTAAAACTACCCACAATAACAGACCAGTCATAATACTGACAGAGAGACAAAATAAAAATACATACATAATTAACACTGCCATACCAAACAAACACATCTTACAAAATATACAAATAAAATTAAGGCATACACAGAACTAACAGAAGAAATATGCTACTTGAAGAGAATGGATCAGGTTGTACCACACTTGTCTTCTGTGTAGTGCATGTGGGATGACATTACATTAAAACCAATAGACATGCATAAAAACTACAAAAAGCAGCTATTTTAAATGCATGTCACATAAGAAAGTTTCTTAATACAAACACAATCCTGTAAAACATATACACCCTGTCACTACCCAAACTGTTGTGCCTGCCTGATTTGCGGGCGCATGCGCACAAAGACAACCCGAGCCATGTGCACGCATGCACAGAGCTTTACTATTGTGACCCTGCCGGATCTGCGTTTTTTTACTTTGCGACACGAGTCCCCATCCTATTTGTCTTGCCCACGCGCTCTCTGCTTAATTAAAATTTATTTCACAACGCTGCCTGATTTGTTCTGCGCATGTCTAATGTTTTACAGCACACATCACTCATCTGGTTTGAATTGTACCTGAGAATTATTTTTGTGTTGCCGTTTATCTCCATTGGTAAGTGGACTTCATACTGGAAAAGATGACAACTTTTGAATTTTATAACGTCTTGGAAGAATATTTGTCGTCTGAATATTTTAACTCCAATCGAATGAAGAGAGAGTGAAATGAAATGTGACGTGTGTCTGTGAACTTTATAATGGATACGTATAGCTTTTTGTAAGTACATCGTATTGATGAAAAAGGCAATAAGGATTTTCATTTTTAGTTGCAATAGGACCTTTGTAATCTTGTCGTGTAAATGTGAAAGTCGCAGCATTTTTCGTATTTGGGTTAATGGATGTATTTCATTTATTTGGTATTAGCATTTGGTGGTGTGTTTCTTTTAACATTTGTTTACATTTTTTATCTTAAAGAGTAAACGGCATGCTAATAATTAAGCAAAACATTGTAATCAGGGTGTCAAATTATGAATAGAATTAGGAATGCACGTCTTACACTCGACTGGTGTAAAGTGTACCCTCCAAAGCCATCAGTATTATTTTTATTATGTTGATATCACATCAATACAAGAGTATATCTATAATAAAGTTAACAAAATAATGGTGAAGGCTAAATTACATACAAGAGTAGCAACAACTAAGTTATTACAAGAAAGTGAGATGCAGATAATAGCATTACAAATAGTTAATGAAGCAGATCAGAATCTTGCGTGTTTTAATTGCTTTAGTGTGTTTTCCGTTTTTTAAAGCTGCTTCTAGCATATTAATTCCACAGTTACTACATTTTCTAACATTTAGTCTTCAAAACTGTATACAGAAGAAGCACAATAATACTTGAACAGTGAGATATTGGTTTGTCAATCAAGACAGTAACATAAATAAATCTTTCTAAAACATTTTAGAATAGGAGCTGAAGTAAAAGAAATGTGAGTGGGTCTTCAATTGTACAAAAATAACATATATTAATGTCATACTTATGAATTAATTTGTTAGTTGGGTACTATTTATTCATAATTTTGAAACAGATTTCTTTAACCTTATTTAGTAGAAAAAATTCCATGGCACAAAACAGGCAATTTTACAATTTATGATGTCCAAAGCCATCAGAGAAATGTGGTATGCGTCTGATGTGGCACAGTGACAGGCTGGGCACCTGCTGTTATCACGTGTAATATGTTTGCTTCTTAGAAATAACTTATTTTTATTGCTGCAGTTAGAAAAACAATGCTCCTTTATTGTATTTTTTTCTTGACCCGGACAGGATGCCTGGTGGTAATCAGCCTTCCATGTGGAGGAACAGATGCCAGCGAACCCGAATTCTGAGACACAACTGGATGTTCTTTTCTTCTGCTTTTGAGATTTCCAATTTGGGATGATGTGCAGTTCATGTTAGATTTGTTATTTCTACAGGTAAGACTACCGATGCTTTCAGTTTCAGAAGTAATTTGTGCACAATTTATGCAAAGCCTCCCAATATTTATTACTTGATCTGTAATATTTTACTGCCTTGAATACTGTCCTGTACATTGGGTACGGAAAGTATTCAGACCCCATTCAATTTCACTCTTTGTTATATTGCAGCCATTTGCTAAAATCATTTAAATAATTTTTTTTCCTCATTAATGTGCACACAGCACCCCATATTGACAGACAAAAAAAAGAATTTTTGAAATTGTTGCAGATTTATTAAAAAAGTATTTAGCAGAAGCACCTTTTTGAGCTAATACAGCCATGAGTCTTCTTGGGAAAGATGCAACAAGTTTTTCACACCTGGATTAGGGGATCCTCTGCCATTCCTCCTTGCAGATCCTCTCCAGTTCTGTCAGGTTGGATGGTAAACGTTGGTGGACAGCCATTTTTAGGTCTCTCCAGAGATGCTCAATTGGGTTTAAGTCAGGGCTCTGGCTAGGCCATTCAAGAACAGTCACAGAGTTGGTGTGAAGCCACTCCTTCGTTATTTAAGCTGTGTGCTTAGGGTCATTGTCTTGTTGGAAGGTAAACCTTCGGCCCAGTCTGAGGTCCTTCGCACTCTGGAGAAGGTTTTTGTCCAGGATATCCCTGTACTTGGCCGCATTCATCTTTCCCTCAATTGCAACCAGTCGTCCAGCTGAAAAACACCCCCACAGCATGATGCTGCCACCGCCATGCTTCACTGTGGGGACTGTATTGGACAAGTGATGAGCAGTGCCTGGTTGTCTCCACACATACCGCTTGGAATTAAGGCCTAAAAGTTCTATCTTGGTCTCATCAGACCAGAGAATCTTATTTTTCACCATCTCAGAGTCCTTCAGGTGTCTTTTAGCAAACTCCTTGCGGGCTGTCATAGGTGTTGCCACTGCTCAGTTTGTCAGCTTTCTGTACTCGTGCAACAAAATCTGGAATGCTTTGTCAATAAAGAAGTGCCAGGCTACAATTGTCAAGCATTTCAAAAAACTTCAACAAGCCCACTTTTCTAATTTGGATTTTCTTAATTACTTGTATTGATTGTAATAGATTAGAAATGGTACTGTGCACTGTTTATAAGATCTGCACTGGGCACTAACTTCTGCAGTTTTTCTCCATTTTCTTTTTCCAGTTAATTGCAGTGGTGCCCCCCTGCGTCTCCACCATCTGTTAAATCAACTCCGACTGCCTGTGATGCCAGAGAGAAGAAAAGTTCACAAGACATCCTGAAATTGAGATTGGAATGAGACAGCCACAATTATGTATGCTGGGATGTGCAGAGCAGGCTGTGTGAGCTTTGGCTTGGGACCCCCAGAGGTTTATTATCTCCAAAATCCTTGAAAGCTGCAAGTTTGGCTTCGTCCCTGCCCATTTGACCATGCAGTGTATTTATTCCAAAGGACAAGGACCCCTCCATTTGCTTCTTATTTACTTTTATAATGCCTTGAATTTTTCTTTTCTGTATATACAGTGTATATATATATATATATATATATATATATATATATATATATATATATATATATATATATATACATATACACTCACCTAAAGGATTATTAGGAACATCTTTTCAATTTCTCATTAAGGCAATTATCTAATCAACCAATCACATGGCAGTTGCTTCAATGCATTTAGGGGTGTGGTCCTGGCCAAGACAATCTCCTGAACTCCAAACTGAAAATCAGAATGGGAAAGAAAGGTGATTTAAGCAATTTTGAGCGTGGCATAGTTATTGGTGCCAGACGGGCCGGTCTGAGTATTTCACAATCTGCTCAGTTACTGGGATTTTCACGCACAACCATTTCTAGAGTTTACAAAGAATGGTGTGAAAAGGGAAAAACATCCAGTATGCGGCAGTCCTGTGGGCGAAAATGCCTTGTTGATACTAGAGGTCAGAGGAGAATGGGCCGACTGATTCAAGCTGATAGAAAAGCAACTTTGACTGAAATAACCACTCGTTACAACCGAGGTATGCAGCAAAGCATTTGTGAAGCCACAACACGCACAACCTTGAGGCGGATGGGCTACAACAGCAGAAGACCCCACCGGGTACCACTCATCTCCACTACAAATAGGAAAAAGAGGCTACAATTTGCACGAGCTCACCAAAATTGGACAGTTGAAGACTGGAAAAATGTTGCCTGGTCTGACGAGTCTCGATTTCTGTTGAGACATTCAAATGGTAGAGTCAGAATTTGGCGTAAACAGAATGAGAACATGGATGCATCATGCCTTGTTACCACTGTGCAGGCTGGTGGTGGTGGTGTCATGGTGTGGGAGATGTTTTCTTGGCACACTTTAGGCCCCTTAGTGCCAATTGGGCATCGTTTAAATGCCACGGGCTACCTGAGCATTGTTTCTGACCATGTCCATCCCTTCATGACCACCATGTACCCATCCTCTGATGGCTACTTCCAGCAGGATAATGCACCATGTCACAAAGCTTGAATCATTTCAAATTGGTTTCTTGAACATGACAATGAGTTCACTGTACTAAAATGGCCCCCACAGCACCAGATCGCAACCCAATAGAGCATCTTTGGGATGTGGTGGAACGGGAGCTTCGTGCCCTGGATGTGCATCCCACAAATCTCCATCAACTGCAAGATGCTATCCTATTAATATGGGCCAACATTTCTAAAGAATGCTTTCAGCACCTTGTTGAATCAATGCCACATAGAATTAAGGCAGTTCTGAAGGCGAAAGGGGGTCAAACACTGTATTAGTATGGTGTACATCTCTTACAAAACTTAAAAGTAAGAACAATTATAAGGACACTTTTAATGTTAATTGCAGTCTCAATATGTAAAAATAACATTTTAAAAAGAGCATCCAACAGAGTTTGTGAAATTAAAAACTAATACAATATCTTGCATGTAATTTAAATCCAGGCTTAAGTCCTTAAAAGTATAAAACATGAAAATGCCATGATTTGATCGCCAAACAGTACATACCAATTTATAAAATGTTATGCCTCTTTGTGGTTAAAAAGAAAAAGTTCGAGCCAGGGTCTTCACATTAAATCAGTCCTGCTGCATTCTGATTGGCTGACCAGTCTGTGTCAACTATACACAACTGGTCACGCAGGGAGGACCCGGGAAGCGACCCCACAACCTCCTTACTGCAAAGCAGCAGCACTACCACTGCGCCACCTACATGGTGTTTATACTAACTAACATAAATAAGAAACTCCTACAGATGTTCTATCAGTTGGTGGTTGCCAGTACTCTTTTCTATGCTGTGTTGTGCTGGGTAGGTGGCTTGAAGAAGAGAGATGAGGATTGTATTGACAAACTGATCAGGATCTGTGGCTGGCATGTAAATGGACTCTCTGGAGGCAGTGACAGTGAGTAGAACACCATATAGAAGCTGCTATTATAGACTATGAACATAACCCATAATACACTACGATAATTAGCTCGTTTAGTGGTAGCCTGCAATCACAGAACTACAATATGGACAGATACAAAAGATCTTTTGTCCCCAGAGGCATTAGTCTGTTTAATTCTTCTCAAAAGGGCTGGGGGGTGATTGTGTTCTGGCCCTAATGCTCCTTCTTTGCCCATAAGCTAATATATATTAGCTGTATTAGCTATGCATTATATCTGATCTATCATTACTTGATCACTACTCTATAACCTTTTTACATAATGTGTCGCTTTGAACATGTTACCCTTTTAGTATAACCCATGTAATTTTATTTTATTTTACTTTATTATTACAGTGGTACGGTCATGACCGTAATTCATTCCAAAACTCTAACCGATTTAGTCGTGACTTGAACATTTTTTCCCCATAAGATTGTATGTAAATACAATTAATCCGTTCCAAACTGTACGTAAATATATATTTTTTTAGCATAAAAATAGTTAATTATACCATAGAATGCACAGTGTAATAGTAAACTAAATGTAAAAACATTGAATAACACTAAGAAAACCTTGAACAACAGAGAAAACTAGCATTGTAAGAGTTCGCACTAGACCCCTTACGAACCACTCACCGTAAACACTTTTTACACAGGGAAAACCATCCTCTACTGGCTTTAAATTCCTCACCTTCACCATTCGAAGAAGGATTTTTTTTTTTTTCAGCAAATCGGCATGAACCTTCCTGGCTTTCTCACATATGATTGCCTCACTTACGCTATCCCCTGCAAGTTGCTTCTCGTTCAACCACACTAGCAACAGTTTCTCCACCTCTTCCAGCACTTGAGGCCTCTGCTTGGTTAACATTGTATCTCCTTTTGCAACATCAGCTGCTTTGTTAGGCCCTGTATACGCAAACAGAAGAAAATGGGAAACGGAAAATGGGAAATCATTGGCACGTAGGGAAACTGTCCGCCAGTGTTTTTGTTTGCCACCAGAGCGTGTAGTCGTGAACAGAGGCAAAATTTTGGCAAACTTTTTGATCTGAACCCAATTTGTACATGTTCAGAAACATTCGTGACCAGAGGTTCTACTGTACCTCACTTCATTATCCGTCACTTATATAAACTTATACAATATTATGTGTGACCTGTCACTTTGGTAGTAGTATTATTTACAAAATTCTCATTACACTGGCATTATTGTATGCACCGTCTACCTATATTGGACTGAAAGATTTCAACCACAGTGTACTGTGATTGCATTTGAAAGCCTGTACTTAATGTTATTTGCTAGTGTGTATTTAAATGTTTGTATCTAACTTGGTATAATTCTTGGCTACTGGTATTTAAATTCCTCAGGATCAATAAAGTATCTATCAATCTTTCCCAGTTAAGGCAGAAAGCTGGCTTCTAAATAATGTACATTGTTATGCACAAGTAATTTTTTGGAGTTCTCTTTTGTCAAAACTCTCTGACATCATTAAATTGCGCAAAAAAAGAGTTGATCAACATCGGCCACCATGCATCACAGAACAGGCATGACACATATGATAATTTTCCTGTGTTTTATAAATATGTCTGTACACAAACTGACACTATTTATAGGTTTCTGTTACTGGATTACACAAAGTAAACTTATTTTTCCTTGACTATGTGATTGAGCCCTACAAAAGACCTGGTACTTGTGCTTCTTACCTTACACCCAGTGCTGCTGGAATAACACCACAGGTATTTTTACTTCAAAAAGATAAGTATTGTGTTAGATTACTTGTTACTTTAAAAAGTAATATGACTGCGTAACACACATTACTTTTAACATGTTAACCTACTGCTCTCAAGATTAGGTTCTAAGTTTAGCACAGTATGTTCAGCACATCAACACAAATTTGATGATTTCTAAAATTTAGAGACAGATTATTTCAGTCAGGAAAAGGAATAACGTAATGTCCCAAACGTGCCACTGGAAATGTACACTCACCTAAAGAATTATTAGGAACACCATACTAATACTGTGTTTGACCCCCTTTCTCCTTCAGAACTGCCTTAATTCTACGTGGCATTGATTCAACAAGGTGCTGAAAGCATTCTTTGGAAATGTTGGCCCATATTGATAGGATAGCATCTTGCAGTTGATGGAGATTTGTGGGATGCACATCCAGGGCACGAAGCTCCCGTTCCACCACATCCCAAAGATGCTCTATTGGGTTGAGATCTGGTGACTGTGGGGGCCATTTTAGTACAGTGAACTCATTGTCATGTTCAAGAAACCAATTTGAAATGATTCGAGCTTTGTGACATGGTGCATTATCCTGCTGGAAGTAGCCATCAGAGGATGGGTACATGGTGGTCATGAAGGGATGGACATGGTCAGAAACAATGCTCAGGTAGCCCGTGGCATTTAAAACCCCTTATCAAGCGGGGTCATTTTTGCTAAATCGCTTGTAATTCGACCTCTCCAAATTAGAATCATTGCTGTTATTGAACTATCTGGAGTATAAACACATGTTTGGTCTCTTTGTAAAGGTAACATTCCCTAGTTTCACCCTTAGTAGTCAGAATCACTGTAGGTGTGACTGATCAAAAGTTATGCACATTAGAACTCACAAAAAAAACGAATTTTTTTGTTCTTGCCTAAGTTTTTTTATGAAAATAAAGGAAAATAAAGCTGCAGTAGGTAGGTGGGGACAGAAACACACTATGTACCAACAGAATAACTTGTTGACTACTCACATTTCAAATTTGAAAAGAATACCTGTAAAAATGACATTTTTTAGACCAGTTTTTATGTGGGCATGCCCAGGGCTTTTAGAGGGACCATTATCCACATTTTGGAACATATGGAAAAGTGTAATAACTTTTGAATGCTTCAACCCACATATATCAATGAGGGCTCTACTGAAAGCTTACACCTAAAGGAATCTATATCTACACACAGTGTCACTCTATTAGTTATAAAAATAATAAAATCAATAAAAAATACACATTTCTATGTAAAAATAGTCAATACAAGTCTTATGGGCCAAAAATATATTTATATTTTTTACTTTTTTTTTTATAAAATGCACACAAACTATATACATTTCTTTTACAAACTGTTACAACACAGCTCAGCGTTTTTCCATGTGCCACTTGATGGCAGCAATCACTAGCAAGCAGAAAGCACAAGGGCGTGGCACATGTTGCTCTCTGCCATTAGACCTCTCCTGGACCGGTTGAATACTTTCGCGACGCGTACATGCATCTATTATTTAATCGAAGCGTTATTTACGTTTAAACTTCTACTTTTATTCATATTTAAAATGCGAAAAAACTTGGCGAAATCACAATAAACAACCACGCACCAACTCTGCAGACTGGCACAAATGTCACCTTCGTGCAGCTCCGATCATTTTGTTTACAAGTTAGTATGGCAAGTTACATATCAAAATGCTCGGATGCTCATTGGCTGTAAGTTTTGAGTGTCAATCACAGTGTCCAATCAAACTGGTAGATTCTACCAGGGTTTGGAGCTTTACGTCATCCTTCAAGCTGTCTATGACACTCGTTGGCTATACGAGGTGCCAGTCAACCCCAGACCCGTCGTAACTGGCCAACTTAGGTGTCGATCAGAAGCTAACACTTCCGTCTGATATGAGCAATATAAATGAAAAAAAATTACGTAGGTGGCCTCAAGTTATGAAACATTTTCTGGAGTTTTTGTCCCTTTGAGGATATATCGTGTGTTTTGGACCTAATCGTTTTACTGGATTATATTCGCTGGAGCCTTACGGACAGAATGAGATCAATACTGCTCGGAAATATTGATGTTTGACTTGCAGGGGGTCTTCAAAGGTAGGGAAAGTCAACTCTTAAAAGTATGTACTTCTCTGTAAAAAAGGCTTTAGTGTCAGTGCTGTGGTTGTTGTGTGTCAAAATGGTTTATATCATCGGTAAGACGAGACTTTGAAGTTTCATTTGATCGGTAGGGTGTCGAGATGCATGGCAGATGGGCATGCACACATTACTGTAACGTTTTTAAAACGCTGTTATGTCCCGGGACCGGTACGTGTGTGCGTTAAGAGGTTAAACGATGCCCAATTGGCACTAAGGGGCCTAAAGTGTGCCAAGAAAACATCTCCCACACCATTACACCACCACCACCAGCCTGCACAGTGGTAACAAGGCTTGATGGATCCATGTTCTCATTCTGTTTACGCCAAATTCTGACTCTACCATTTGAATGTCTCAACAGAAATCGAGACTCATCAGACCAGGCAACATTTTTCCAGTCTTCAACTGTCCAATTTTGGTGAGCTCGTGCAAATTGTAGCCTCTTTTTCCTATTTGTAGTGGAGATGAGTGGTACCCGGTGGGGTCTTCTGCTGTTGTAGCCCATCCGCCTCAAGGTTGTGCGTGTTGTGGCTTCACAAATGCTTTGCTGCATACCTCGGTTGTAACGAGTGGTTATTTCAGTCAAAGTTGCTCTTCTATCAGCTTGAATCAGTCGGCCCATTCTCCTCTGACCTCTAGTATCAACAAGGCATTTTCGCCCACAGGACTGCCGTATACTGGATGTTTTTCCCTTTTCACACCATTCTTTGTAAACCCTAGAAATGGTTGTGCGTGAAAATCCCAGTAACTGAGCAGATTGTGAAATACTCAGACCGGCCCGTCTGGCACCAACAACCATGCCACGCTCAAAATTGCTTAAATCACCTTTCTTTCCCATTCTGACATATAGTTTGAAGTTCAGGAGATTGTCTTGACCAGGACCACACCCCTAAATGTAATAATTCTTTAGGTGAGTGTATTTTGTGGACACTTCTACTCATGGCTACTGACAGCTTGTGCAAAGCAAATACATGAAAATGTCTACAAAACCCATAACAGTAAACCAAATTAAGGGTTTACAAGGGCCACATAATCGGATTATTCACAGAGAAATCTACTTCTGTTAATCTTATTTCTCAGAGGCCAATAACCCATATTTTCTAATCAGGATAAGGGTTTACATTGCAATATAAAAACAAGGTTTCTGCAACTAATCAGGTTATTGAAGTGCATGTAAACGTGCAAGGTTTCTGCACCCTTGCCAAAATGGCCACTGCACAGCCTGCTCCAAAGGTTTTCACTCAGTAACTAGAATTGTCTTTGTTGCAAAGGTCAGGCATTTACCAGTAAAACAAATTTTGCTTTCAAATATTTACATAATTGTCTCTACACATATTGCTAGATAGAGCAAAGACACTGTAAAAGTTTGCAGATAAGCTAGTCGCTATTCAGTCTAAATTTTGAAGTTCTCATTCAGCTTTCGAAAGAGCAGAGATTTGGCCTTCTAAGTAATGCCTCTGTAAATTGCAGCGATTGTTTGATGAGAATTTGTCAATAAATAGAAGCCAAACTTTTCAACTCAATATCAAATTTGACTCTGAAGTAAATCTGTTAACTGGAAAAAAATGTGCTTTCCCAAAATGATTTCCAGGCTTTGAATTTATCTGGACAGGCATTTCTTTGTGTGCATTAGTTATACATCCTTACAAAACAGAGATGTTCCCTTTAACACAGAGCTGAAATGAAAAATAAAGTCTTGTATTTTTGTGTGTGTGTGTGTGTGTGTGTTTAATTGCCCTTAACAGTATATGCTCTGAAAAAAGCTTATAAAACAGTTATACGACTTTCCTGGCTAATAATGTTGTGATTAATAAAGTTTATGAGACAACTGCAGAAATGAAAAAGAAAGCTTAGACAACTTATGGGTATTTTGACATTTTTTCTGTGAATCAAGTCATTAGGCTCAGCTAATGCAGTTTTTTATTCAGGAAAGGAACCACTTTTAAACATCAACAAAATTTTCCATTATTGCAATTTGATATTTTTACATTCAAGTTACTAAAATACATTCAAATGCTATTTCTTTTGTGATTTTTGTCACTCATTTTGCTCTACAGCCAAAGGCTAAGCTTATGCTCCTCCCTGTTCTTTTGCATTTTCCTATGCAATCTGCTAATGTGAGAGGTTAATCTCAGTATCATGACAAGTGGGATTATTTGAGAAACGCAAATTTAAATGTTCTAAGAACTATTAAATCTAATAATCAAATACTCCTTCTTTCAACAGTTGTAATATGTGCAAATCAAACTTGTAAAGCATGTGAAAGCTATAAAAAAAAAAAATCAATAATGCTGGAGAAGCCTACGGCAAGAACATTCCAGGTTGTATGATGATCGTAATGTGCATTAAACAGTACATTATATACACACTGTAAAAAATGTAATTCAATTTAAAGTCATTAATGCATGCATCTCTCAAGATACAACGCATACATTATGTACAAAATGACACATTAATTCATTCAATAAACCCCTACAAATGTCTTACTTTATACAACAGGCAAATTATTGTACAGAATAAAACAACTTTGTGTTGTCAGTGAAGTTAATTCTTCATATTGTTGTATTTATTTAAAAGCATCAACTTAACAACCAGATGCTTGCCTTAATGGCACCTGCATTATACACTTAAGAAAGGAGTAAAAAAATATCAGATATCTATGTGACAATTATAAAAAAGTAATTTAACCTGAAATGTTACAAGAAAATATGTTCATGTGAAATCATTATAGTTGTAATCCTTTTTTCATTCAGATTTTTTTGCCAAGGAAAATCTAATTCTTAAAACACACCTGTAACACTGGCATATTATATACTGGCAGTCAGTTATCTTTGCTGCCCATATATCAGTTTTACCATTGGTTGGGCACTAATGTTGATAATATAATGTTTTTTGCAAAACCCACATCTGTATCAATCATATGCTCTTATAGCCTCACACTTTGTATGACATAATAAAGATGTTTCAAATTACCCACTTTGGAGTGAAAAATATTAACTTGATTCAGAGAGGAAGGTTTTAAAGTCAGATATTGACTAGGGAGGAGTAAGCAGTCAAACAGGTCAAACAAATATTTCAGTTTTCTCAGCTACAGTAGACTCAAACATTTTGTTTAATTACATTTGACATAGCTCTACATATATTGAGGGTTTTGAGTTAAGTCAGCAACAAGCAAATTTCCTTATAGACCAATCAGAATATTTTTAATAAAGGGACAATCTTAAAATATTAGCCTTGCACCTATATTAAGATGACATAATGGAATGAACAACGCCAACGCCTAAAGGAAAGAAAAACTGCACTGGGAAACAACACTATATGACTTGACTATTATTACTTAGAAGGTGTACAGAATGAAGCAGTGTATCATGAGTTGGCCATCATCACTCAAGTAACAATATTTAGGAGTAATTATTTTCAGGGGAAGGTGGTATAGGTCAAGTAAAACATTCAAATGTTCTATAAAGCCAAGGCAGCACCATCTGGAAAACAGGACACAGGCATCGTATTTCACCATGTTTGGATATGGTTTGTCATATTGACTTGTCTTCCAAAACATAGGAAGCCTTCAACTTCCTGAATGGAACTTATGCATGAGGACGAGGGCCTGATTACATCGCAACACAGGACGCCGGGAAATGAATGCTCTTCACCCGTTGAAAGCTGGCTTATTTATGCGTTTGGGAAGGTGGCCAGCATGCCAATTAATCTCTCCTATTGTAATGAGAGAAGCAGTTCCCATTTAGGAGCATTAGACCTTAGCCAAGTCCTATGATGCAAGAATGTTTATAAACGCAGACTGCACCAAACACAGAAAAAAATAAACAAATCTGAGAAAAATATGTAAAACCTATTCTTCCCCATAAAAATAACATACAGTATTTAAACATTTTACACATTCCAAAGCGATATGTTGTTCCAGTTAAAAATATATACTTTATTTTAACTAAAAGAAAATGAAAGATGTTTGTATATATGAGAACATTTATTTCCATTTACATCACCAAATCTGCCTTTTACAATTATATGCCACAATTTTGGATAAGAATGAGGTTGGTGCATATTGTTTTCTTTCTTTTTGGATCTGACACTAAGTGCAAAATTAATTTTACATTGTGGGACAAATTGGCCTGAAACACACATTTTCCAGCCAAAATCACAAATTAAAATTAAGATTTTTTTCAGTCTTGCACAATGACCCCTAGTAGCTATGAATCATTCAGTCATGGCAACTTCAGGGTCAGGACTATATAAAAATGATAATCAGTCTACCGACTCATCTAACAAATTCAGTCTTGTGACAGTCTATATAGCACTATTTAGGAATTTTATAAACCTAAAAAAATTCTGTCCCTCTAACCCAAGAGTTCCCAAAGTGGGCGATATTGAACTTTCATGGGGTCGATAGTTTCAATAAAAAAATTTGGGGGTCGATGACAGCAAAAATAGACCCCCTTACTACTTCTATTTGTTTGTTACTTCAAAATATCTATGATTCCAAGGTACCTAATCAAGAAGTAAAATAATTCAAAAAAACACTTTTTTTGATGAAAACACATTACATACCAAACTTGCAAACGAAAAGGTAAAATGTGTCATTAAAAGAGTCACACGTAAAAATGCATGAAAATACATGTAGCACAAACATGTCTGTGCATTGTCACATTGAACGTATCAAAGCAAGTGCGGACATGAAAAAACGTTGCATTTCAGCACTTGCTCGCAGTGGAACGAGACGATGGATATTCGATATTAGCAGAATCTATCAGTCTTGTACGGTCATGCTTTCATAAAACACTAGAAATTGGTTCGCTTGATATGACATACACTTATTTGTGATTTGAACTTTAAATATACAGTAATTATTTATTGAGGAGCAGTTCTACGAAAAAGAAAATAAGAGGACAGTTTATTCAAGTTTGAAGAAAAATCTGTTTCAATTAAGTACATACTTTATTGTTTTTTGTTTTTAATCACAGGGGCTGTCAAAATTGTTTGTTAATAAAAGTTAATTTCTTCAGATAATAATATGACTGAACCAAAAAAGAAATGCAGACAGCTTGGACTATTTGCACTTATTTTGAATTTACATATTTATTTCATAAATGTCAAAAATGTAAAAAAAAAAACTCTGCTCATATTTTTTTGCTTTAATTTTCGTTAGTACAACTTTCAATATTAAATGTTGCACAAGATAATGCCATATTCCGTAGTCCTTTTATCTTTTTCAATCATTAATTATAAGTGATTAAAATGAAAAGTTTGATATCTAGTGAAATATTTAATATCGAGTACTGTACAAATTTATTCATTTGAGTAAGTAAAGTAAACGACTAGGGGGTTGATGGTTTTAAAAGTTTTTCGTAAAGGGGTCTGCGGCCAAAAAAAGTTTGGGAACTCTTGCTCTAACCTAACTAAGTACATTTCTAATCATTATCTGGCACACCTGCTACCATCCACACTAGCAAAATTTGTTGACATTTATAACACAGCTCTACAAAAAAATTCTGCTAAAACTATGTTTCCTTTAAATGTTCAGTTCTGTGCTATAATTCAGTGCTACGATCTAAGAAGCAGCCGAGGTCACTGCATGTTCAAGTTATCTCGGACTGTCAAAAAGAGTCTACATAGATGCATTGTCCATAGCCAAAAATGCACTGTATATTACAGAAAAGTAATAGAAAGTGGCAATGATCACCCAAGAATTTTACCCTCTGTAATAAGTTACTTCAACAAGCCCTCTACAGCTGAATCTGAAAAAAAACTTTTTCTGTGATAAAACAAAACCTTAATAATTCCACTAATAGCTACTAATATCTCTCTCTTTCCAGCTCATTAGAGATATTGTCACTAATTTCATCTTCACCTATCAAGGACCGGTATCTAAAAGCCAGCTTTAAGACACTAGCAAAGACAGTTAAATACAAAACCATACTGTAAACCTATAAAGCCTTAAATCACTAATTGCCTAGATCAGTTCAATTCTATCATCCCACTTCAGTCCAAAAATGCTAGCAATCTTGTCATACCAAAAAATAAACTACAGTACACGCCATGTGCGACAGAGCTCTGTTCCACATAGACTTTGGAATGACCTCTCTAAGTAATTAGATCTGTGTCATTCAAAAAAAAAAAAAAACAACATGTTCATTTAGATATTTAACTCCAATTTTCTTACCCTTTTTAGTGGTTCACCTATTCTGACATTGCTCATATGGTAGCTTTCTGAATAGTACACTATGCCAATTCTTTGTTACCTTTTACACTTTTTATGATACTCCTGTTTGCGGTTTCCTTATGCTTGCCTAGAATTTTGTCTTTTAGGTTTGAATTTTGTATTTGATGCTGAATGCTTTAATATCAACTTTTTTCAATTTCTATTTTTAATTGAGCATTTTCCATGTTTTTATTTAATTTGTACCCTTTGAAATATTTGTGAAGTACTTTAAAAGTAACACACAAGTCTATGTATTGATGGAAGAAAAAGGAAGAATCAAAAGAAACTGCCATGAACACACACACACAAATAGAACAAGCCAACTCCACACGGACAGTAACCTGGCCTGGGTTCAAACCCTGTGTCCTGGGACTGTGAGGAAACAGAGCTAACAACTTCAACAACCTACAAAAAAATCAAAGCACTTGAACAGACTTTAGGGAAAAAGGGAAGCTACTCCAGATACATAAATGAGACAGACACAAACTTGATGTGAGAATACTATGAAAAAATTGTGCTGTAAGTAGCACACAGACATAAGAGTTGGAAAAGTAAAATGCAGATTCAAAAAGCCTTGTTTGGCTATCAGTACTAATACCTAAAACCACAAAGGATTACAGCACAAGGAAAAGAAAATAAATTGATAAACAGGATAATATTAAGATATAGAAAGTCTCTTTTATTAGATGGACAATTATAAAAATACACAAATGAAAAATATGATGCTTTATAAAAGTTTGTATTTAGAAATTGCATAGTTTTAGAAAACTTCTGTTTCAGTAAAATGCATGTTAGCGTAAAATTGTTTTGTATATATTTTACTTCCCCCTTGGAATGATTACATGAACAACAAAATCTGTAAATCTTTACCTCCAAAGGAGCAGAAACACTGATTTGACTGGATAAGATACAAGTTTTCTTGTCCAGTAATGCCAAAGAAAAGGTCAGGGGGAAGTCTAAGGAATAATAAGGGGAAGGTCACATTAGAAGTTAGTACACACAGGATGACGCCAAGCTCCCCAAGGACCAGTCAGAGACGCAAATTACCTGTAGTTTATCTTGCATTTCAAGAAATGTCATTACAACCTGAAGCCAAAATAAAAGACACTTGCGTCAAGTGATTAAGAAAGAAAAAAAAAAACATTTTTGAGCCAGAATGGGTTTGCTTGCTTGTTTACTAAATTTTGTTCTAATTTGAGCTGTCAGCTAAATTACCTGCTTAGTTTGGCAGTACTTCAGACACAAAGGGCGAGGATTTAAATTTTACTTTTTTATGCAAGAAAGCCAGTGTATTACAAAGCATTGTACTAAAAACATTGGACCCAGTTTACTATTATCAGTAGTAATTCATTTTAAACTACAGCTTTAACCCAGGTACTGTATGCTTTTAATTTTTAAATTCTATTTTGTTAAAAAGGGAAAACTTTATTAAAAACTAGCACCAACCTACTGCACAGCCTCCAAAAGATATGCAAGCACAGAAATGTGCCTCAAATAAACAGACATCAGAGTATGTAATAAATATTTTCTGTTTCTTATCACATTCCCAAAAATTCCTCATTTTACATGGGCAAGTGACTCAAAAAAATAAATTGGGCATTAACCTGTGAATAGATGTCAAGCCAAAGAAAGATAAAAAATTGTTTTGCGTTTCTGAAAGTCAATTGGCATCCATTTTGCTTTTTACATCATTAACACAGTTCAAACCACATCCCTAACAGTTATAGTAAACTTTGTGTTCGCAAAACTGACTAAATGTTTGGCCAAAAAATTAGGGTCATTTTTGAAAATAAACGTCATTTCAAAAATCAAACTTATTTTTAATAAATATTAAAATATAAAGGCTTAGATGTGAATACCACTTTAATTCTTTTGTCTGCTACCGCAAAACTTTATTTGCAGAACTGTAAAGACCTTCTTTGTACTCCACTGAAGTCTCTGCGATCTCAAATGATGGTTCAAAATTGATAACTTTTAACTACATTAAGTTACTATATACTAAATATATTTCTGTTTAGTTATTTACTACACCTTTGCTAGAAATGTATATAATAAAGTACAAAAATTAATTGCAATAAACTGTACATGAACATGAAATATATTTATTGTATTGCTGTGTATATTCTGCTTATGCATTCCAAATCACAAAGGCTTTAGTTGAGGCTATTTGCTAATTTAGGTTTTTGGTTTTTTTTTTCCTCCCCCAATTGTACTTTTACTTGAGTTCTATTTCATATCGTACTTTTCTTAGTTTTACTTGAGTCGCTTCCATGTGAGTACTTTTAAGTAGGTAAATTTTTCAGTCATAGGTGCCACCGTGAGTGGCAGCCTTTCCAGCAGCTCCGTGTACAAGTTTATATTTCTACCTTTTTCTCTATTTCTCTGATCACTCCTATCACTTTCTTTAATGTGGATTTGTTTCCTGGACACTTTTTACTACTTAGACATGGATTTTTACACGCCAAGACTCACGTATTCAGGTAATCAACTTCTAGTACTGAGAACAAAGGCCTGTGTCAGTGTGGTTCCCCATTTACCTGACGACGTAAGAAGGCATTATTGTGGCAGTAGAGCCGGTGCCAAGCTAAAGGCTAAGCGGCTAGCGAGGAAGTGGCGATATAAGCCTTCAGTGCCTTTTGTGATCCTGGGAAATGTGAACTCACTACCGAAATGTGAACTCAGATCGCCGAACTGGCTGTGGTGGTAAAAAATGTCAGGACCTACAGAGAATGCAGCCTGTTGTGTTTTTGTGAAACGTGGCTATCAACTAGCATCTCAGATGCTAATGTGGAGCTACCCGGGTTTAGCACAGTTACAGCAGACAGAGACAAATACCTGCGGAAAGGAGGAGGGCTCGCTCTCTATGTAAACACAAGGTGGTGCAACCCTGGACATGTAAACGTCAAAATCTCCACTTGCTGCAGGGACATCGAACTGTTGGTTGTAAGTCTACGTCCCTACTACTTGCCCAAGAGAGTCTGGACACGTCATTGTTGTTATTGTTTACGTCCCTCCTCAAGCAGACGTGGAGATAGCAGGTGACATCATCCACGCCGCTGTTGCTAAACTACAAACACAGCACTGTGAGGCATTTGTGCTGATCTCTTGAGACTAACCATGTGACGCTGGACAAAACATTACCTGCCTTCTCCCATTATGTGGATTGTAACACGCAGGGAAATAGTACTATTAACCTACTGTATACAAACTTTAAAGAAGCATACAGCACCAGCCTGCTGCCTGCGCTTGGGAAGGCAGATCATAACCTGGTTCTGCTTTAGCCTCACTACAAACCAAGAGTGAGGGAGCTACCTACAACCACATGCTCATTCAGGAATTGGTCCCCTGAGGCAGAGCAGGCTCTGAGAGACTACTTTGGAACTACAGACTGGGATATCCTGCAGGGATCATATAGTGAGAACAATGAGGAGGTTGTTGACTGCACTACTGACTACATCAACTTCTGTATGAACGTTGTACAGTGGGTACAGAAAGTATTCAGACCCCATTCAATTTTTCACTCTTTGTTATATTGCAGCCATTTGTTAAAATCATTTAAATTAATTTTTTTCCTCATTAATGTACACACAGCACCCCATATTGACAGACAAAAAAAGAATTTTTGAAATTGTTGCAGATTTATTAAAAAAGAAAAACTGACCAGACCATTTGCTGTAACACTCATATATTTAACTCAGGTGCTTTCCATTTCTTCTGATCATCCTTGAGATCACCTTCATTTGAGTCCAGCTGTGTTTGATTATACTGATTGGACTTGATTAGGAAAGCCACACACCTGTCTATATAAGACCTTACAGCTCACAATGCATGTCAGAGCAAATGAGAATCATGAGGTCAAAGGAACTGCCTGAAGAGCTCAGAGACAGAATTGTGGCAAGGCACAGATCTGGCCAAGGTTACAAAAAATTTCTGCTGCACTTAAGGTTCCCAAGAGCACAGTGGCCTCCATAATCCTTAAATGGAAGATGTTTGGGACGACCAGAACCCTTCCTAGAGGTGTCCATCCGGCCAAGCTGAGCTACCGGGGGAGAAGAGCCTTGGTGAGAGAGGTAAAGAAGAACCCAAAGATCACTTTGGCTGAGCTCCAGAGATGCAGTCAGGAGATGGGAGAAAGTTGTAGAAAGTCAACCATCACTGCAGCCCTCCACCAGTCAGGGCTTTATGGCAGAGTGGCCTGTCGGAAGCCTCTCCTCAGTGCAAGACACATGACAGCCCGCATGGAGTTTGCTAAAAGACACCTGAAGGACTCTGAGATGGTGAGAAATAAGATTCTCTGGTCTGATGAGACCAAAATAGAACTTTTTGGCCTTAATTCTAAAGCGGTATGTGTCGAGACAACCAGGCACTGCTCATCACTTGTCCAATACAGTCCCCACAGTGAAGCATGGCGGTGGCAGCATCATGCTGTGGGGGTGTTTTTCAGCTGCAGGGACAGGGCAACTGGTTGCAATCGAGGTAAAGATGAATGAGGCCAAGTACAGGGATATCCTGGACAAAAACCTTCTCCAGAGTGCTAAGGACCTCAGACTGGGCCGAAGGTTTACCTTCCAACAAGACAATGACCCTAAGCACACAGCTAAAATAACGAAGGAGTGGCTTCACAACAACTCTGTGACTGTTCTTGAATGGCCCAGCCAGAGCCCTGACTTAAACCCAATTGAGCATCTCTGGATAGACCTAAAATGGCTGTCCACCAACGTTTACAATCCAACCTGACAAAACTGGAAAGGATCTGCAAGGATGAATGGCAGAGGATCCCCAAATGTGTGTGTGAAAAACCTGCATCTTTCCCAAGAAGACTCATGGCTGTATTGGCTCAAAAGGGGGCTTCTACTAAATACTGAGCAAAGGGTCTGAATACTTAGGACCATGTGATATTTCAGTTTTTCTTTTTTAATAAATCTGCAACAATTTCAAAATTTCTTTTTTTTGTCTGTCAATATGAGGTGCTGTGTGTACATTAATGAGGAAAAAAAAAATATTTAAATGATTTTATCAAATGGCTGCAATATAACAAAGAGTGAAAAATTGAAGGGGGTCTGAATACTTTCCGTACCGACGGTAGTTCCACTAAGAACAGTACGCTGCTATGCTAACAACAAGCCATGGATTACAAGTGAAATCAAGGGCCTTTTGAACCAGAAGAAAAGGGTTTCTAAAGGCGGTGATCAGCATGAGCTCAAGCGCTTGCAGAAGGAACTCCGAGTCCAGCTCAGGGAGGCGAAGGAGCAGTACAGGAGAAAGCTGGAACAGAAGTTGCAGAACAGCAGCATGAAGGAAATGTGGGGGAATCACTGGCTGCAGCTCGAAGCGGGGTGCCACCATCGAGAGAGATGTGAGAGAGAAAACCTGATAAACAACTTCTTTAACAGGTTTGACCACCCTAACCCACTCTCACCTCAGAGTAATGCATCCTCCACCCATCCTTCTGCTGATACCAGCATAGGAGAGAGTTTCCCCCCACCCACAATTACAGCAGCCCAGGTAAGCAGAGAGCTGAGGAGACTTTGTGCCAGCAAAGCAGCAGGTCCAGATGGAGTATTGCCACGACTGCTGAAGGTCTGTGCATTGGAGCTGGGGAGTCCTCTACACCGCATCTTCAACCTGAGCCTGGAACAGGGGAGAGTTCCGAGGCTTTGGAAAACATCTTGCATCACCCCAGTCCCAAAGGTATCAACGTCCTGGTGAGCGGAATGACTTCCAGCCTGTCGCTCTGACATCACATGCAATGAAGACCATGGAGCAGCTGCTGCTTCACCACCTGAGGCCACAGGTCTGCAACTCCCTCGATCCTCTGCAGTTCGCATATCAGGAGAAGGTGGGAGCGGAGTATGCCATCATCTATATGCTACACCGATCCCTCTCCCACTTGGACAGAGGCAATAGTGGTGCTGTAAGAATTATGTTTCTGGACTTCTCTAGCGCCTTCAACACCATCCAACCTCTGCTCCTTAGGGACAAGAAGACAGAGATGGGACTAGATTCATACCTGGTGGCGTGGATCGTGGACTATATTACAGACAGACCTCAGTATATGCATCTCGGGAACTGCAGGTCTGACATTGTGGTCAGCAATACAGGAGCACCGCAGGGGACTGTGCTTCTCCAGTCCTGTTCAGCCTTAATACATAGGACTTCCAATACAACTCGGAGTCCTGCCACGTTCAAAAATTTCGCTGACGACACTGGTATCATGGGCTGCATCAGGAGTGGGCAGGAGGAGGAGGAGGAGTATATGAACCTAATCAAGGACTTTGTTAAATGGTGCGACTCAAACCACCTACACCTGAACACCAGCAAAACCAAGGAGCTGGTGGTGGATTTTTAGGAGGCCCAGGCCCCTCCCGGACCCTGTGATTATCAGAGGCGACTGTGTGCAGAGGGTACAGACCTATAAATACCTGGGAGTGCAGCTGGATGATAAATTGGACTGGACTGCCAATACTGATGCTCTGTGCAAGTGAGGACAGAGCCGACTATACTTCTTTGGAAGGCTGGCGTCCTTCAACATCTGCAATAAGCTGCTGCAAATGTTCTATCAGATGGTTGTGGCGGGCGCTCTCTTCTACACGGTGGTGTGCTGGGGAGGCAGCATAAAGAAGAGAGACGCCTCACACCTGGACAAACGTGAAAAAGGCAGGCTCTATTGTAGGCACGGAGCTGGACAGTTTGACATCTGTGGCAGAGCAACGGGCGCTGAGCAGGCTCCTGTCAATCATGAAGAATCCAATGCATCCACTGAACAGTACCATTTCCAGACAGAGAAGCAGCTTCAGCAACAGATTGCTGTCAGTGTCCTGCTCCACTGATAGACTGAGGAGATCGTTCCTCCCCCACACTATGTGACTTTTCAGTTACACCTGGGGGGTAAACCTTAACATTATACAAAGTTATAGTCCATTTTTACCTGCATTTTTATCACTGTTTAATATTTTTTTTTTTATCAGTCTGCTGCTGCTTGGAGTATGCGAATTTCCCCTTGGAATTAATAAAGTATCTATCTATCTATCTAAGTTTAGTTCAGTGACCATAAAAATACTAAAATAAAATTATCTTAAAATACACAACTTAACTAATAAAATAAACACAGAAAATATTTATCCGTAATACATTTGGCATAAAAGAAAATAAAATGCTTCTCATAATGCCAGTGTCATATTTCCATCCATTAATTTTCCAACCCGCTGAATCCGAACACAGGGTCACGGGGGTCTGCTGGAGCCAAACCCAGCCAACACAGGGCACAAGGCAGGAACCAATCCTGGGAAGGGTGCCAATCCACCGCAGGACACACACCAAGCACACACTACGGCCAATTTAGAATCACCAATCCACCTAACCTACATGTCTTCGGACTGTGGGAGGAAACCGGAGGGCCGGAGGAAACCCACGCAGACACGGAGAGAACATGCAAACTCCACGCAGGGAGGACCTGGGAAGCGAACCCAGGTCTCCTAACTGCGAGGCAGCAGCGCTACTACTGCGCCATTGTGCCACCTAAGTGTCATATTTTTTAATCTTAAAAAACTTAAAAAGCAGTTTTCACTTGTCTAACAAAAAACAGCTTTAACTGCCATTTTTTTTGTTTACAACAAATTCTTCTGGAGTAGTTATACATATGGATTACAATTTTAATTATGCTGTTATGTACTTGTACTTTACCAAAATATATTTGTATACTGTATGACACATACAAACCTTTTAAAAAAAGTTCTAAATCTATCAAATGTTCATAAGATGTTTTTATCCAGAATATACAAGGCTAACATGTTCAACAAGTTTACACGTAAAACAGACAAATTTTGCATGTAAGCCCCATTTACTTTATCTTTTCTCTTTGTAATTGAAAATGTGAGATGCCATACTAAACACAAACTCACTGTCCAAACTGAGACAAGCAATGTTCCTTTTTAATTAAAGGACAAAATAACAAAGATCTGAATTCATTAAAGTAGCTTTTCTTGCCATTTTTCCTACTGCACGGAATGCCTCCTCAGATTCTTTTTCTTCAGTTTATTACTCCACCTTCTTCAATGAAAATCAATTAATATTTTGTTTCTCTCTCTGTTAAACTCTGCCTTTGTCACAGCAAAATAGAAAAAACTCACATAAAGGAACACAAAAAATAAATCATTATAAAGCAGAGTGTGAAAAAAGTTTTTAGTGATTGGCCAATTTATCAATCATCATCAAGCCTTTTGTGATTAAAACTGGTGGATTTACATTGGTGGCTGATCTCAGAGCATCACTAATTAAACCCTTTCTTTAAGTTTCATATCTGCCTAGCTGCTAGACACTTGGCGAGGTGCTCTGTTTCTGGAAAGAAATGTTTTTCTTTTCTCAATTAAGAACATATATTCTGTAACTAAGGAAACGGACCACATGAAGAATCTTTCTAATATAAAGACCAGGGGCCCTCATGCATTATACCGTGTGCAGAATTCACATTAAAACATGGCATACGGACAAAAGTGGAAATGTGTATACACACAAAAAGATTCAGATGCAAAACGTGTGTAAGACAACTTCATCACACTTCACCTCCATAAATCCCAGTCAGCATGAAAAGTAACCCCCGCCTCCTCCCATAATTGTGCATATTTTGATATGCAAATCAATATAAATATCACCTTCTCTTCAGCATTTGGTAAAAAAAAGGCAAAAGCAGATGAAAAAAATAATTTTAGCAAATGAGAAGGGGAGGCAAGGAACAACATACTATTTGTTGGGATAAACAGTGGTATAAACAACAAAAGGAAGTTGATCGAGTGATACAGAGTGGCGGAAAAAACTTGAAATTGCAAGTTCAGAAAGTTGCACAAAGCAAATAAAAAAATAAGTGGTCAGATATCAAAGTCGCCATGATAAGGCGAGTCTTAACCCACTGTCTGAGCGTCAAACGGAAGCGTATTAGGGTATAGAGAAAAGAAAAAATAGGGACACAGAAAAAAAAAAGTCGAAAATGTCCACTTTATTCTCATAGTTTATTTCGTCATTAAAGTAGAATGTCGTAAACTTAATCTTAAAATCAGTATTTAATTTACTAGAGTTTCTCAGATCCCATCGTAACTAAAGTAGCATGTTAAATGCTTCATATTCTATGTGTTCTTCTATGTGCTCTGTGTGTGTGAATCAATGTGTTTCTTAAACAAGTTTTCTCTTATGCTAACAGGACACAGAATACAGACATTATATTCATGATATTACAACTCTCTGAACAATTAAAATACTAAAAAGTTTACTTGATATTTTCAAGAAGAAATGAATTATAGCATGTATTTAACATAGTGGCATAGTGGTAGCAATGACCTGATGCCCTGTCCAGACATTGTTCCTGTCTCTCGCAAGATGCTTGCTGGAACGCATGCAACCCTCCATGAAATAATTTATTGCAGCAGTACTTTCTCTTTCAAAACGTACTAATCCCCAATTCCAGTCCTTCCTTTTCTTTCTCCACATAACCAATCGCCACACACTAAGCACTATAATAAATGTCAATCCATCTGTAAGATTAGAACGTTGAATCATCAAAACTTTAAGAAACAATGAAATATCTTCATAATATATGTTTAATTATTCCATCTATCTATCCATCCATCCAGGGTCACGCCAGTCCCAGCAAGCATACAGTGCGAGGTAGGAACAATCCCAGGACAGGACGCCAGCTCAACGCTACCGCTCCGCCACCATGCCCACACATTTAATTATTAACAGTATACATTATTTAAATGAAGTTAAAAATTGATACGTATAATGTAATATACATACTTTCATGTATTTCACCTTAAAAATTATATTAAGAGTTCCAAGAAGAGAGCTCTTGGAAATCTAAATCGACTTAGAAGCCAGTCGTCATAATAGATAAATACGCTGTCTACTGAATAGAATTCCTTAATTGTTAGAACATTAGAACACTCTAGACAAGAACAAGCCCTTCAGCCCAACAAAGCTCACCAGTCCAATAGGGCTGCAACTAATGATTATTTTGGTAGTTGACTAATTGTTCAATTTATTTTTCGATTAGTCACAATTATTTCATGCCCGACTACTTTGATGCCTGCTGCCTGTGGTTGCACATCCTGTTCTGGGCTTCAGTGCATGTCTTACCTCATCTGCCCACGTCTGTCAACCTGATGTGTCTCCATTAACACGATTAAAATTATTAATAATCAAATTAAAATAACAACCAGTGAAACATGAATTTGAAAATAATCAGATGTTTTTATATTAGTGTGACCATCACAATAAAAAAGAAATACATTAAGCAATACAAACTAAAGTGCACGTGGTCTTTAAACAAAAAAGTGCATTTAACTTAACCAAAAAATACATTGTTAAAACTGAAATGTTTTTCATATTTTAGTAATAAATGACAAAATGTAGACATAAACTATATAATGTGTAAACCTGAAGTGCAAAGATCAAACACTTTCACAAAAGGTTCAAGGACGATACAATAGTTTCCGTGGTGAAGCGGTAGGAATTGCTGACTTATAATCAAGAGTCCCCCGGTTCGATCCTGGCTGCCTTGCATATTTACTATGTGATTTGCATCTGTAACAGTCACTGTAAATGTATAGTACTTGTAAAAGTTACCATTTGAGAAAGCATATGACAGGGTGCCTCTAGAGGAGTTGTGGTATTGTATGAGGAAGTTGGGAGTGGCAAAGAAATATGTAAGAGTTGTACAGGATTTGTATGAGGGAAGTGTGACCATAGTGAGGTCTGCGGTAGGAGTGACGGATACATTCAAGGTGGAAGTAGGATTACATCAGGGATCAGCTCTGAGCCCTTTCTTATTTGCAATGGTGATGGACAGGTTGACAGACAAGAATAGACAGGAGTCCCCATGAACTATGATGTTTGCTGATGACATTGTGATCTGTAGCTATAATAGGGAGCAGGTTGAGGAGACCCAGGAGAGGTGGAGATATGCTCTAGAGAGGAGAGGAATGAAGGTCAGTAGGAACAAGACAGAATACATGTGTGTGAATGAGAGGGAGGTCAGTGGAATGGTGAGTAGAGTTGGCAAAGGTGGATGAGTTTAAATACTTGGGATCAGCAGTACAGAGTAATGGGGATTGTGGAAGAGAGGTGAAAAAGAGAGTGCAGGCAGGGTGGAATGGGTGGAGAAGAGTGTCAGGAGTGATTTGTGACAGACGGATATCAGCAAGAGAGAAAAGGAAGGTAGTGAGACCAGCTATGTTATATGGGTTGGAGACAGTGGCACTAACCAGAAAGCAGGAGACACAGCTGGAGGTAGCAGAGTTAAAGATGGTAAGATTTGCATTGGGTGTGACAAGGAAGGATAGGATTAGAAATAAATACATTAGAGGGTCAGCTCAAGCTAGACAGTTGGGAGACAAAGTCAGAGAGGCGAGATTGCTCTGGTGTGGACGTATGTATGCAGAGGAGAGATGCTGACTATATTGGGAGAAGTATGCTAAGGATAGAGCTGCCAGGCAAGAGAAAAAGAGGAAGGCCTATGAGTAGGTTTACGGATGTGGTGAGAGAGTACATGAAGGTGATGGGTGTAACAGAACAAGATACAGAGGGCAGAAAGATGTGGAAGTAGATGATTCGCTGTGGCAACCCCTAACGGGAGCTTGTGGAGATGCAGCATGAAGATGTGTAATACTTTACATTTACTGACATTAAATTTCATCTGACACAAATGTACAAGTCTGTATACTATCCAAGTCCTTCTGTAATGATATAACGGATTTCAAATTATCTGCTAATCCACCTATCTTGGTATCATTTGCAAAGTTCGCCAGTTTGTTACTTACAATCCTAACTGAATCATTTATACATATTGAAAATAGCAGCGGCACTAGCACTGAACCCTGTGGAACACCACTCTTAACATCGGCCATATCTGATGAGGATCCTCGCACCATCACCCTCTGCTTCCTGTGTCTGAGCCAATTCTGCACCCATCTAAAAACATCACCCTGAACTCCCACTTCTTTTAGTTTGATGCCCAACTTCTCATGTGGCACCTTATCAAATGCTTTCTGAAAGAACAGATAAATAATATCAAAAGCTCCACTTTGATTGTATCCTTTTGTTGCCTCCTCATAGAATTCCAGCATGTTAGTAAAACATGACCTCTCCCTTCTGAACCCATTCTGACTGTTCAGATAACTTCTATCCTTGCCAGGTGTTGCTCAATCTTATCCATAATAATTCCTTCCATTAATTTTCCTGTTATGCATGTTAAGCTTACTGGCCTATAGTTGCTTGGATCTCCCTTGTCATCCTTTTTATATAATGAGGTGATACTGTATTTGTCATTTTCCAGTCCTTCGGAATTTCTCCAGTGCACAGTGACTTCCTAAAACTCTGTGTCAAGGGTTTATTTATAGTGCTGGGCAGTATACCGGTTCATACCAAAAACCGTTTTTTATTTTTGTTATAATATGGATTTTTCTTATACCGGAACACTGGTTTAAATAGCCAAACAAGGTTTGGAATGTGGTGCAGCGGAAAACTGTTTAAGGGGGGACCTTTTTCACTGCTGCACCACTAAACAGGCATACAACAGAGTACATGCGTTAGTGGAGGTATTGAGCAGTGAAAATGGACAGAGAACATTCCTAAATGGAAGCTGTAGCAGACGATAAACCTCAACATGATGACACAGAAGAACTTTTGACGAAAAAAGGTGCCGTGTCTGTTGTCTGAAGATACTTTGGTTTTAAAAGGTTGGATGTGGACCATTATGTTCAAATTTGTGAATATGTTTCTATACTACTGGATAATACTGCAAGCCAAGTGGTACTTTTATTTATTTTTTTCAATACTGTGTAATGTACCTGGTTACTGCATAATAGTGTGACGATGCCGGCCGCCTACAGACTACATCTTCCCACATGGGAGTCTGTTGACCCAACATCATCGATAGTTATGACTGAGTTGAGCTAAGAAATCTCATTGAAGCAAGGGGATGGTGGAAAGTGCTCAAGTTCTTTTGTTAAAAACAGTCAAAAGTAAAACCAAAAGTGTCCATTGTGCAGTGCAGAAAAATACAGTACCCAAATAAATAGCAAATCCATAAAACCAGTGAAACGTGGAGATAAAATCCATAATAAATAAATAGAGGTTAAAAAGCAGTCTCTCTCCTCGCCCAATTGCAGCACACCACCTTCTGTCTCCATATCTCACCCTACACTGGCATTGCTGGCAGAGCCTTTGCAGCACGAACTGCTTTCTGCCAACCCCTGTCTTGGCTTCCGCCACAAAGCGTACACCTCCCGCCTTCCATCGCGCTCACTCAGTCATTTGTCAGATCTATTGGGAGGCCTTACATTTTGCTCGCCCCACTCTACACGCTTAATCAGTGGGGTGAACCAGCTTCTAGATCGCCTCAGCCTGCAC
Organism: Polypterus senegalus; assembly: GCF_016835505.1. Lineage (NCBI taxonomy): Eukaryota > Metazoa > Chordata > Cladistia > Polypteriformes > Polypteridae > Polypterus > Polypterus senegalus. Next base: position 211,306,741 of record NC_053157.1, read on the forward strand.
TCCCTCACAGAGCCCCAGCTCGTGCTGCCTTCACCTTCCTGGTGACTGGATCGTCTCCCATGACTGCCTTTTCCCTTCTTTAACCTCCTTGTGTTCTATCTTTTCTTTTTTCCTTCCCCCTAACCTGCCGGCCCATAAATATACGTCTCCGTGGGCACAGCGCCTTATTTACATGCCGCAGTAAGCCGATGAAGCAATTGAGACTGATCAAGTGTGACTCACCCCAATCACCTCATAAACTCCCCCGGTCGTGCAATCACACCCACAGAGACGGACACGGCGAGCTGGATTTAAAAAGGGACGTCTTTTTTTTAAAGCCGCAGACCCACTATACTACAAACAACATTATAAATGCAAGTTGCTGTTTTATTATTTAATGTATACAGCTTAGTTTGAAGCAAGGTCCACAATAATGCAATTTGCCTTAATGACAGTTTAGTTGGTAAAGATGTCAACACCAAGTTGCACTAGTTTAATTTTAACTTATTTTGGTACAGTGTACCTGGCACTGAAGTTTTGAAGTAATAGTATTATTACTGGAAGTTGCACTATTATTTATTTTTGTGTTATTATTCAGTAGTTTAAATATTATGCAGTTTAATGATGGTAAAGTTGTTTAAAAAGTCACTTTAACGTGTCAGTGGACAGAGATTGTTAACATTAACAGAAAGTGTAGTTGGTTTACAATAAATATTTACTATTTATTACTTTTCTTAGACATGTTCAGTGCAATACAACTTTTGACAAGCACCTCTGGATATTTTACTAAGTCTAAAGGCCTCTTTGGATGGTTAACAATCTGTTGTGACAATTTTAGTTTTAGTTGTTTGCAAAATTTGCTCAATAAAAAGGTTCTATATTTTGACTGCAACTGTCATGCAATGTAATTCCTTCTCTTCATTAGTGCCACCTCCTTTAAAACTATCACTTTATGGGGCCATGCAAACCTGTATTAATACTTGAGTGCACATTAAAATGTTTTTTTGTACAATGTACAATTGTCATGACAGTGGAATAGGTTATTCTTAGCCAGTCTACTGCAGTAATTGCAGTGGAAAATGTGGTTAACATCCACTCATGCATGGGAAAAAAAATACCGCTGAATACCGTGAAACCAGTACAATTTTAAAAAATACCATGATATACAATTTTGGTCATAACGCCCAGAACTCTATATATATACACTCACTAGCCTCCTTAAGAACTCGGGGGTAAATATTATCTGGTCCTGGTGATTTGTTTGATTTTAGCTTATTTAATCTGAGCAGTACTTCTCCCTTTACAATTTCTAAATCCCTCAGTACCTCATTATTAGTCGCATTTACCTCTGGAAGGATATGCGCTTGCTCATACCTCAGACAAATGTAAGTTTAGGGCATCCGCTATTTCACTGTCTGTATCTTTTAGTTCCCCTTTACTATTTCTGATGCAATTGACCTCCTCCTTGACTGTTCTTTAACTACTAAAATACTGAAAGAATCTCTTAAGGTCTTCTTTTGCCTTATCTGCTATATTTTTCTCCAACTGTCTTTTAGCCTCCCTGATATCCTTCTTAATGGTTGCTCTCATGTTCTCATATGCTTTATGATTCACTATGTAGTTATTAGTTTTATATGCTTTATAAAGCAGTTTTTTCCTTTGCAACTTCTTTTTTAAATCTTTATTAATCCACTGTGGAGTTTTTTTTTTAATTTCCTATTAATTCCAAATTCAGGTATGCATCCGTCCTGCATTACCTGTAAAACATTTTTAAACATTTTCCACTGCTCCTTGACTGTCTCCAAACTTAAAAGCTTATCCCAGTGTATCCTACTTAGACTTTGTCGCATCTGGTTAAAATTTGCCCCACCAAACTTCAACTTAATTTTAGTCTTTGCATCTGCACTCTTACAAAATACTGAGAATTGTATTATATTATGGTCACTTGACCATAGTAGCTCCATTACTTCCACACCTTCAATTCTATCTTGATTATTACAAAATACTAAATCCAGACAAGCTTCACCCTGTGCTGGTGCTTTAACATACTCTGTTAAAAGGCAGTCACTGATTACATCTAAAAGCTCTTGTGCTCCTCCATCTGCAAGGTTATCCCAGTTAATATTTGGATAATTAAAGTCCCCCATGACTATATCATCTCCCTGTAAAATTGCATTTTTGATATTACTAAAAAGATGTGTGTTGAAATTACTGTCTGAATTGGGTGGTCTATAAAACACTCCCAAAATAAGACCTCTTCCGTATTCGGTTTTGTCTATCGTTCCTAAAAAATGTGTATCCCTCTATGTTATACTCATCCCCATCTTTGTTATTTAGCCAAGTTTTCATTATTGCTATAAAATCATAATTATGCTGTGCTACATACATCACCAACTCAATTACCTTATTTTGGACACTTCTAGCATTACGGTAAGTTATTTTTAATGTTTGCTTAGAATTTACATTACTACACATTTTTATTTCTATACCGTTGCTTGTACTAGATCTAAACCTGGCCTGTCCTAATCCTGGACTATCCTACTAATACGCCTCCCCTAATACATTGGTGTTCCTCCGGTTCAGATGTAACCCGTCATGGCGGAACAGGTCCCATCTGTTCCAAAAAGAGTCTCAATGCCCCGCAATCTAATACCCTTCTACCCTGCACTAAGATTTAGGCCACGCTTTAAGCCTTCTAATCTCCTCAGTATTACCTGGACTGGTGCGTGGCACATGCAGACCTTTAGAGAAGACTACCTTGTCACTTCTGCTCCTCAGCTTGACACATAACTCTTTGAATTTGGATTGCAGAACTGTCAGACTACCCTTATGTATGTTATTTGTTCCAACATGAACAATGACAACTGGATCCACCTCCGCTCTGACCAAAAGCCTATCCACCCTTCCAGGGAGGTCCCCCACCTGTGCACCCGAAAGGCAACACACCATGCAAGACTCTCTCTCTCTGGAGCACACCGGCACTTCAATCCCCCGAATGATTGAGTCCCCAACTATCACTACCTCTCTCTTTCTTGGAACTGGTTTTGAGGTGGCCCGCTGGGGCTCCTCATCCCTGCCTACCACCTCAGAATTATCAGTGACACCTTCCAGCTCCACAAGGACATGATAACGGTTTGACTCTTCTAATTCTGAAGTTGATGCCACCGGACAGTGTGTACCTTTTACCTTATGACAATGACCAACCTATTTCTACCTGTCCGGTCCAGAATCTCTTCCTATACCACCTTAGGGGTGCACACTATCTCTTTAAAGGACACCTGGGTCAGGTCCACTAATTCTCTGTTACAACGCAGGTCATCCAACTCCTCCTCCAGTTCAGCGACCCTGAGCTTGAGGTGCTGGATCAGCTGTCATCTCCTGCAGATGTAGCCCTCATAGACAACTGGCTCTTCCAAACCATTATCTAAAAAGTCCAACATCCAACAGGACTTGCATTGCAATGGCCTCATTATTAAAATTTGACTTTGGATTAGTAAAACTGGCTTAACTTTTTTTTTTCTTAAAATTAAATGATTTAACTTAAATGGTAACACTTAGAACTGCCACAGCTATTTTACACCTTTTCCCCTTAAGCTCCTTTACTGTTCGCCCTCTCAGCTACCTGCTGTTTGTCCTACTAGGAGGTTAACTTTAATTTCTCTGCCTTAGGCTGTCGCCCGCTTAACTGTTCTACCTCTGGACCGCTAAGGACTGTTCATTTTAAAATAAATAAATAAAACTTTACTACCTTATCTGCTCCTAACAGCCCCTTGTGCCTGATCACCATGTTAATGATGGCCGCTTACCTGCGCACTGCTGAGCCCTCCCCTTTACTGCTTTGAAGTCAGCAGCAGCCTCTTTATTTTCTTTTCCTTTACACTAAGGAATCGCTATTACGATGAGCGGTTATTTGCTTACAAATACAAATATCAGTTACTGCTAGTTGAAATACAAATAACAAGAACAAGTATGAGTACAAGTACAAGTAACTTTTCCAAGCGCACCACCAAACACCCAGCTACCTTTGCTCTTGTGCGGGCAAAAATAAGCAGAAAAACCCATCTAAAGGGAAAATGGCTTTAAAAATTCCCACATGGTTCCTTAGCAGCAACCAAACCCAAGATTTAAAGAGCAAAATGTATTTTTTTATTTAACTTTCACACCACAGAAAACACCAAAAACTCTCAGCAAGCTCTAGCATTTGTACAGCGCACGTCAGCACAATAGTGATGTGTCGTTCACGAACAAGCTGGCTCTAAGAGCCGATGCTTTGAAGCGAACGAGAGGAGCCGATGCCCGTTGAGCAGAGCCGAAGCTTCAGCCGCTCCTGCTCAGCTCTGCAGAAAATCCATTCGGCAGGGACGGGACTTTATTTATATGGGCACACAGAACATTGGCTCATAATGCCGGCTCGTTCACGAACGACACATCGGACTAGGATCGTACCATTATGTGAAAGGAGGAAGGGGGGCAGACGCTCCGAAGACAGCAAGTGTTGGTACAGGCCAGGTACACAGAGCTGTTGCTGCGACAGATGAGGAGCCAGATTTAAATGCAAGCGCATCGTGAAGAAAAAAAGAAGAGTGAAGAACAGAGGTATGACCAGAACATCATGTGTGGGTGGGCATTTGGCTTGTCTGGGGGGCAAAAAATATCCATCGATCCATCCCCATTTTTGTAGGGGGGTCAAATAATAATAACAATATAGTTTTATATAACATATAAAAGCAAAAATTGTGGCATAAATCATAACCTACTGCTCAATAAAATTAACAGAGGCAATAGAACTTGTATTATAATTTGTGAACAAATATAGAACTACATCTACAAGGTAAATATCAATAATCAAGTAAAATGTATACAACATATGAGAGCAAGAACAGAAACGTGGCTCATTGTAGACATTAGGAAGGCTATAGGATATCAGTTTCCAGTGTTTAACCTGGATATTATATACAGGACTAGTCTGCGGTTACTCTTGGCAAATTCTGAAATAAATTCATTCATGTCTAGATGTTCTGTGATGTTTTTCTCATGTGCCAGAATGACTAAATTTCTCTTCCTTGAATGCAGCGTTGTTTGGCGGAGTAGAGTGAGAATGCGGTTCAAAGTAGAGAAAGAGCTTTTGCATGCAGCTGAAGACACACCAATGATGTGTGCTGTGACACATAGTGAATGCAACATAGGGAAGGTCTCTTTGTACTGCTGAATGCGTTTGCATGCTTCAGAGAGATTAGCATCAGCTGGCAGTTTATTGATCAACATTGCTTTTGCCACAGCAATTTCATTTTGCAAGCTCATGCTGTTTTGCTCTGTCCCTGCAAGTGCCTGAAGAGGTTTCAGGAGAGAATGATCAAGTAATAATTCTGATTTTGGCAGGAGAAGCGATGTGGCCCTCAATAATTTAACATTTCTCTGAGAGAATCTTGTCTCCATTTCCACAATAGCTCTATCAAGAATGCTGAACATAGCCCTTTTAAAAGTCTGATTAGGAGCAGTTTGTTCATCAGAGTCACCATGCCCAAGTGTAGACACGACAATACTATCATCAAGCTGTGAGTTAACTTTCCATTTCCTTTTGAGCGAATTGTGGCCAGTGAAGCTGTCACCACCTCCCCAGCTGTGCACAAATCCACTGCATGTGCCTGTAGAATTGCATTGGCTGGGTTCAGCACACCAAGCACATGAAGGAGTAATTTTCCTGTATGGAAGAAATTCTGATTTTTTCATTTGGTCAAAAGACCACATGCCTCTATGCAAATGTCAAAAGGGGCAGTGTCAGCCTATGCTACCTGTGAGAGAAGACCCCTTATAGCTTCCTCATTGTTGACAATGGATTTTGTGACATCATAATGACTGGTCCATCGTATTTCTAGAAGTCTTTTCAGTGTGGGTGTATTGTATGTGTATGAAACATAATGTCTGTGACAAAATGTGTTCAATGAATTTGACCAGTCAAAGAACTTCTTAGCCAGAGGTTCTGATTCCATTGCATGTATCACTGCTAAATGGAGCTGGTGGTTGTAGCAGTGTACATATGGAATGTACTTACCAACTTTGTTTTGTAACAAAGCCTGAACACCATGCCTTGCCCCAGACATGACATCAAAACACTGACACACTAAATTGTCTGGGCTGTAACCTAGCTCAGAGAGATGTGACTGAGTTTGGTTACAAATATATTCAGCATCCAGCTGATTCAGTTCAATCAAGCCAATCAGGTGTTCTTCAGGGATGGAGATCTGGACAAATCTAATCACTACAGACACATTCTCAATGTTACAGTGATCCCTAGTACCATCACTTTTAATACAAAGTCCAGGAGAGTCAGCTTTTTCATATTTGGTCCTGATATCTTTTACCAACATTTTGGCAAGAGCCTCAATTATTTTATTTTGAATTACATTGGATGTGTATTTTGCATTGTCTGGGATGTATTTTACAATTTCTGCAAATTTTGGCATCTTTTTTGATTGTGCAATCAAAGAACTTAGGAAAAGTCCCTCCTCCCCACCTTCGTGTTTGTCACCACGCAGAGTCAGTTCATTGACTGCAAGGAACTGAATGGCCTCCCCAATGCTTTTCACATAATATCTATTCTTTTCTATCTGGGCTGAACCCAGTAGTTGAACTATGCTTTCACCCGTCTCTGCCCGGCGCCGATACTCTTGCCATGCAGAAGCCACCACCGTCTCTTTCTAAGGCTTTTTTTCCCAATTAGTGTAGCCGTGTTTGGTGAATATGTCCTCGCAGTCCGAATTGGAAATACTAAATTTGCGGCAGGCAAAACAAAAGCTGGCATCACGGACAACAGAATATTCAAGCCATGATCGAGACTGATACCAGCTTGCATTAAAACATATGAGTGTCTTTCCGAATGCGCGCTTGAGATAATTAATTAAAATGGGCTGGGACGGGCTATCCATATTTAAGTCAGGCAGTCCGGACTGTATACTGCAGAGGTTTGTTGTACCCGACACGGGCGCAGAGCTGGAGGATTGTGTATGCTTATCTACATTTTTTGGAGTTTCAGTTCCCGACACTTGGTTGCCCTGTGCTCCGTGTTGGTAGCAGCGGTGCTGGGCTCAACCGTGGAGCCAGCAGCTTGCGGAGGGACAGAGATTGAAGATGTCAACTTTTAAATAAGCCACCTATGCATAGACTTTGGTGTTACCAACCAGAAAATAGAAGAAGAATGGAACGTATACGCTGTTTTAATTAAGGAGTGTGGTCAACAATTTCAAAACGTGCTGCAAAGTGAACTTTGAAAATAAAATGTTATTCTTCTCCAGAGTTTTCATTGGATAGACAGAGCATTTCGCAGGGTGGGCACGGCTTGTATCTGGAGGGGCAGTGACCACCCCAGCCCCCCAGTAGTCACGCCTCCGGTGAAGAAATGAGTGAAAGCCGAAAAGAAGCAGCGTCTGGCTGCATTTCAGTGATATTGGAGACTGCAAAGCTAAGTGCAGAATTTGTAATATGAAAATATCCGTTAGAGCAGGGTCAACAACAAACCTGCACAGACATATAAGAACCACCCAACCATCCTTGCAACTGGAGTAGAGCGTGCCCTCTCTCCTGCCATCCACTGACCCTGGAAAAGAGCCAATTACTTCTGCTGCAGCATCCACTGTCTTACTGAAAACTGCAGGTATAACACGGTCTTCAGTTCAAACCAAAATAAGCACATTTATTCCAAAACAAATGACGCCAGACAAACAAATAAATGTCGATGAGGAGCTGGCTAAAATGATAGCTAGCGACTTTCAACCATTTTCCATTGTGGGAGGACAGGGGATTTACAACTTTTGTACAGGCCTTAAACTGCATGTATGATCTCCCTAGCAGAAAAACTTTGTCCCAAACAATTATTCCACAACTATATAACAAGGAGCGTGCATTATGGCAAGACAGAGTCAAAAAAGCTTCAGCAGTTTGCCTTACAACTGACTGCTGGACATCCAGAACAACATGCTCATACATGTCTGTCACTTGTCACTTTATTGAAAACTTTAAGATGACATCCTGCCTTCTTGACTGTTTTGAGTTTGCTGAGAGACGTACCGCAGAAAACCTAGCAGAGGAGCTACTAAGAGTGGCAAAAGAATGGCAAGTAAATGACAAAGTGGTGTGCTGTGTTACTGATAATGCAGCAAACATAACAAAAGCCATGAAAGATTTGCAGTGGACTCACAGCCCATGCCTTGCACACACAATAAACTTGATAGTTAAAGATGCGCTGAAGGTGGTGAAACCAACTGTGGACAAGGTAAAGGCTATTGTAGAGTTTTTCCATAAAAGCACAATTGCCACAGAGAAGCTGAGGTCTATGCAACGTCAGATGGGGATGCCAGAGCTAAGGCCCAAACAAGAGTGTGCTACAATGGAAGGAAGACTTTGCATTGTCGCTACATCGGTCCCCTCGGAAAGAGTCTTCTCAAAAACAGGACAAATAATCACGAAGAGGAGAAATCACATCAGCCCATCTAAGCTGAGGCATCTGGCATTTCTGAATGCCAACCTGGCCTAAAAACTTTTATTCAAAGAGTCATAGTGTGGTGTTGTTGTTGAGTTTGGACTTTATTTAATTTGTTTGCTGTGGTTTTGTGTTAAGTTGTTCATTTAAAGCTTTTATTGAAATGTTAAACAATGTAAATTTGTTTGCTGTGGTTTTGTGTTAAGTTGTTCATTTAAAGCTTTTATTGAAATGTTAAACTGTGTATTTTTCGTAATAAAAAAATGCATAAAAATACGTAATGTCTGAAAACAATGAATAAGAAATTCCTTATACACAAACCATTCATAATTGCTTAATTAGGCTAAAATATAAGCATCCAAGCGATACTAAACAAAGAGCCATTCGGGAGCCGTAAGAGCCGGCTCTTTAAAGGGAGCCGGTCCAAAAGAGCCGAAGCTTTGAAAAGAGCCGGAGTTCCCATCACTACAGCACAAAGCCACAACATCAGCACCACCAATTGTTATTGTATAGTACAATGAGATTCAATATGCAAATCCTCTATAAACTTATTTTCCTATAAAATGGTCAAACAACAATAACAATAATACAATAAAAACAATGAAAAATAAACAATATGAAAGCATAAGTAAAATATATATGTACATATAGTGCAAATAGTGCTTATAAAGTGGCTCAGGTTGTTCAATATTACAACTGTGGTGCATGTTTACAGTGAGGTAATTGTACTTAAAAGTACAAACAGTTCTACCAGGAGCACCTGATGGACCGATTGAGTGCATATTTAGCTCTTAGGGCGAAACTGTTCCTACAGGAAAGGCTCTGAAGCGTTTGCCAAATGGGCGAAGTTCAAACAGACTGTACGCATGGCTGAGGTAGCGTGGACTATAAATGTTCTCCAGGCCTAGATGCTGTATCCCAATAATCCTCTGCGCTCATGACTAATTAACCCACAAAAGATTTCCGATCAGCTGTGGTTCCACACTCAGATGCAAAGAGTTATAATACTCTGAGTGGTGCAATAAGAGTAACAACACTAAAGGAGCTATGGTATTTGGAATAGTTTGGCCATGCTAAGGACCATTATTCAGAGGAACCTTGGATTGCGAGTAACTTGTTTTGCGAGTGTTTTGCAAGACGAGCTAAAATTTTTGATAAATTTTGACTTGATAAACGAGCAATGTCTTGCGATACAAGTAGTACGTATACACTTTGTCTGCCAAGCGTCAAGTGATCACAACTGAGCTGACGGTTCTTCTCTCTCTCTCTCTCGCTGCGGGAGTGTGGGTAATCGTCTCCCATTCCCCATCTGAGTCGGTGTGCCTCACTCATATAGTCAACATCCGAACGAGAGTATACTGTTTACTACAGCATGGTGACCGTGTGTGTGTAGTAACATGCAAGTCCCTGTCTTGCACCCAACACACAAAGCTGAGTCTCAGTACTTTAGTGACACCAGCTTTATTTAGCTTGAAACAGGAACAGCACGGTTATTTATTGTAGCGGGATCTACCACTAACTACAGTGCATCCGGAAAGTACTCACAGCGCATCCGTTTTTCCACATTTTGTTGTTACAGACTTATTCCAAAATGGATTAAATTCATTTTTTTCCTCAGAATTCTACACACAATACCCCATAATGACAACATGAAGAAAATTTACTTGAGGTTTTTCCAAATTTATTAAAAATAAAAAAACTGAGAAATCACATGTACATAAGTATTCACAGCCTTTGCTCAATACTTTGTCGATGCACCTTTGGCAGCAATTACAGCCTCAAGTCTTTTTGAATATGATGCCACAAGCTTGGCACACCTATCCATGGCCAGTTTCACCCATTCCTCTTTGCAGCACCTCTCAAGCTCCATCAGGTTGGATGGGAAGCGTCGGTGCACAGCCATTTTAAGATCTCCCAGAGATGTTCAATCGGATTCAAGTCTGGGCTCTGGCTGGGCCACTCAAGGACATTCACAGAGTTGTCCTGAAGCCACTCCTTTGATATCTTGGCTGTGTGCTTAGGGTTGTTGTCCTGCTGAAAGATGAACCGTCACCCCAGTCTTAGGTCAAGAGCACTCTGGAGCAGATTTTTATGCAGGATGTCTCTGTACATTGCTGCAGTCATCTTTCCCTTTAATCTGACAAGTCTCCCAGTTCCTGCCTGGCTTCCTCCAAACGTGACGCCTGGCATTCACACCAAAGAGTTCAATCTTTGTCTCATCAGACCAGAGAATTTTGTTTCTCATGGTCCGAGAGTCCTTCAGGTGCCTTTTGGCAAACTCCAGGTGGGCTGCCATGTGCCTTTTACTAAGGACTGTCTTCCGTCTGGCCACTCTACCACACAGGCTTGATTGGTGGATTGCTGCAGAGATGGTTGTCCTTGTGGAAGGTTCTCCTCTCTCCACAGAGGACCTCTGGAGCTCTGACAGAGTGGCCATCGGATTCTTGGTCACCTCCCTGACTAAGACCCTTCTCCCCTGATCGCTCAGTTTAGATGGCCGGCCAGCTCTAGGAAGAGTCCTGGTGGTTTCGAACTTCTTCCACTTACAGATGATGGAGGCCACTGTGCTAATTGGGACCTTCAAAGCAGCAAAAATTTTTCTGTAACCTTCCCCAGATTTGTGCCTCGAGACAATCCTGTCTCAGAAGTCTACAGACAATTCCTTTAACTTCATGATTGGTTTGTGCACTGTTTGTTTTATTGTCAACTGTGGGACCTTATATAGACAGGTGTGTGCCTTTCCAAATCATGTCCAATCAACTGAATTTACCACAGGCGGACTCCAATTAAGCTGCAGAAACATCTCAAGGATGATCAGGGGAAACAGGATGTACCTGAGCTCAATTTTGAGCTTCATGGCGAAGGCTGTGAATACTTATGTACATGTGCTTTCTCAATTTTTATTTTTAATAAATTTGCAAAACCTCAAGTAAACGTTTTTCACATTGTCATTATGGGGTGCTGTGTGTAGAAATCTAAGGAAAAAAATGAATTTAACACATTTTGGAATAAGGCTGTAACATAACAAAATGTGGAAAAAGTGATGCGCTGTGAATACTTTCCGGATGCACTGTATACACAGACACAGCAGTCAGGCAGGGTCGGGGCCAGGTTACTGGCCAAGTACAGTAATACTGTGCCCTGCACATTTATAATGTTCCTGTATTACTCATCAACAGCAGGCACTTATAGCATGTCCGCGATCTTTTCGGTTGCTTTGGGAAGCTCTTCCGCCTGTCGTCCCGTTGGGTGGAATCCCAAAAGAGTTTAGAAACTCACTCACACCAGCCATGATTCTTTTCAAAGGTAAAGTGCAGGTTAATTTGTTTAATATACTTTTACTTTATATTTTGTACTAATCATTTTTATATGAATAGTTTTGAGCTGTGGTATCAATCTTCTAAGTTTCCATTACTTCTTATGGGGAAATTCGCTTTGATATACGAGTGAAAAATTATACAACTATAAATTTAAGGCATCTGATTGTAAACGATGTCATGTTAATTTCAGTATATTTGATAAAGCCACGTCAGAGTAACCACACAGGAACGTTAGCACTGTTTTGATATTGGGTACCGCCAGTTTGCAAAACCGAGCAGAAAAAATGCGTACACAATGGATTGTGCGGCCATGAGAAAGTGTGTGGCTTTATGCCAAGTTTAGTTTTTATATATCGTGATGTGAGCATGGAAACAGGTGCATGCAACATTTTTGTGCATACACACCATTTATATATGAAGTCCTAGGTTATGTAATTCTTTGTAATGTTTATATTTGCTGCTGTTGGTTTTGATACCATTAAATAAACCTTCTAAATAAAAGTTTCAATTGATGTCCATCTGATTGCCACTATCTGAAGGCTAGATTGAGCATTCCTGGTCAAACCATGGTCCCTTAAAGACTCAGAAGCTTTTGAGAAGTCTTCTATATAATTATTGGTAAATTTGGTTGAAATAAAGAAATACAATTAAAGACAGTCCTACTCAGACAAGCACCCTGTTGATGGAGGTCCAAAAGGTTGAATACATGGGGGACAAAATGAACCGTGCATCCTGTAAGAGGTATCTGGTAAAATAGTTGCACAGCTGGTTTTGTCATTTCTTCCTATCTTTAATAGCAAAAGAAACTAAGATTTTAGTTGGTAAATTCATGTTATTTGCATGTCACAGATGATCAGATAACACGATGAAACAGATGCAAACAAGATAAATGAACATTTATAAAAATGTTTAGACACAAAATCTAGTAAAACATGAAAATCTGCTTCGCACTCTGAAGTCATTTGAAAAGCAGGAGTAGATGGTCACAGTACATAGCTTGCAAAGACATACATATTACTTTGGCATAAGACAAAATTGCACTGTATCAAATTCTGCGGTACAACATATTTCCAATATGAAATGTGGCTTTGTATTGCATATTGGCATTACCACATTACTGAAATGAGATACAAAGACAAATGAAAACATCTTTCATTGAAAGCAGGGAATATTACAATCTGATTGAAAAACTATAACTAAAGTATAGCATCATAAACTGAGCCCACTTTGGCAGAATCGTTATTCACCACCTGTATAATGATGTGAAGATAAGAATTGCTGGAACACAGTTGAATGTCACCACACATGAAACTGGGCTTGAAACACAGCAAAGGGTTTCACACTCACACACACAGACACTTAATTTAGTGAGTCTCATCCTTACACGAATATTGTGAATTGCAACATTTTTAATAAATGTACATCTGCATCCATAGGCTTGTTTACAAATCAAACTTTACTGTAACCACCAAAGTACAAACTTGACATTATATTGGATCACTTCTCATGGTACACTCAAACTCTACTACAGCAACAAGCTGCATTTACTGCAGTCCTCACATAAGTGGTTTGTGAGAGCAAGCACCCAGGACAATGATACACCTGATTGCAGCAAGGAGGAATTATAGAGCAGTGGCTCTTACATTGCTTTTAGTTCTCTAATATGGCAAAGTGAGAAAGCAGTCAAATTTCCAACTGTCACATCAGAAAGGTCTTAGTTTCACGCAGTGTTGACATTCTCATTTTTATTAAAAGGAAATTCAACTTAAGTTCTTTGTAAATCTAATCAGATATAGTTAATTGGTCAGTCAGACAATTCAAGCAAAACAAAAATACAGCCATTGTTGGAGCAATGTTTGATGTTAAATCAGAAAACAAAAAGAATATGTATGGCTTCATGGTGCAGTAACTTTATATTGTCACATATACAGTAGAATTCTTACATGAGCTAATCAAAATGTAATACTGATTATGTTGTTGCAGGGTAAATATTTTATTATTATTGTAATAGTCAATAGATTACCCAAAGGATGGTTAGAGCTGAACGCATAATTGACATTCAACTGTCACAAAAGTACTGTATGTAAAGCTCTGTACTCCATAAACTCTTGCATGACCTATCTATCTATATATCTCTATCTCTGTCTATATCTCTGTCTATATCTCTATATATATATATATTATATACAGTGCATCCGAAAAGTATTCACAGGGCATCACTTTTTCCACATTTTGTTGTTACAGCCTTATTCCAAAATGGATTAAATTCATTTTTTTCCTCAGAATTCTACACACAACACCCCATAAAGACAACATGAAAAAAGGTTAATTGAGGTTTTTGCAAATTTATTCAAAATAAAAAAAACTGAGAAATCACATGTACATAAGTATTCACAGCCATCGCCATGAAGCTCAAAATTGAGCTCAGGTGCATCCTGTTTCCCCTGATCATCCTTGAGATGTTTCTGGAGCTTAATTGGAGTCCACCTATGGTAAATTCAGTTGATTGGACGTGATTTGGAAAGGCACACACCTGTCTATAGAAGGTCCCACAGCTGACAGTTCATGTCAGCACAAACCAAGCATGAAGTCAAAGGAATTGTTTGTAGACCTCCGAGACATGATTGTCTCGAGGCACAAATCTGGAGAAGGTTACAGAAATATTTCTGCTGCTTTGAAGGTCCCAATGAGCACTGTGGCCTCCAGTGGAAGAAGTTCAAAACCACCAGGACTCTTCCTAGAGCTGGCCGGCCATCTAAACTGAGCGATCGGGGGAGAAGGGCCTTAGTCAGGTAGGTGACCAAGAATCCGATGGTCACTCTGTCAGAGCTCCAGAGGTCCTCTGTGGAGAGAGAAGAACCTTCCAGAAGAACAACCATCTCTGCAGCAATCCACCAATCAGGCCTGTATTGTAGAGTGGCCAGAGAAGCCACTCCTTAGTAAAAGGCACATGGCAGCCCGCCTGGAGTTTGTCAAAAGGCACCTGAAGGACTCTCAGACCATGAGAAACAAAATTCTCTGGACTGATGAGACAAAGATTGAACTCTTTGGTGTGAATGCCAGGCGTCATGTTTGGAAGAAACCAGGCACCACTCATCACCAGGCCAATACCATCCCTACAGTGCAGCATGGTGGTGGCAGCATCATGCTGTGGGGATGTTTTCAGCGGCAGGAACTGGGAGACTAGTCAGGATAAAGGGAAAGATGACTGCAGCAATGCAGAGACATCCTGAATGAAAACCTGCTCCAGAGCGCTCTTGACCTCAGCCTGGGGCAACAGTTCATCTTTCAGCCGGACAACAACCCTAAGCACACAGCCAAGATATCAAAGGAGTGGCTTCAGGACAACTCTGTGAATGTTCTTGATTGGCCAGCCAGAGCCCAGACTTGAATCATATTGGACATCTCTGGAGAGATCTTAAAATGGCTGTGCACCGACGTTTCCCATTCAACCTGATGGAGCTTGAGAGGTACTGCAAAGAGGAATGGGCAAAACTGGCCAAGGATAGGTGTACCAAGCTTGTGGCATCATATTCAGAAAGACTTGAGGCTGTAATTACTGCCAAAGGTGCATCGACAAAGTATTGAGCAAAGGCTATGAATACTTATGTACAAGTGATTTCTCAGTTTTTTTATTTTTAATAAATTTGGAAAAACCTCAAGTAAACTTTTTTCACGTTGTCATTATGGGGTGTTGTGTGTAGAATTCTGAGGAAAAAAATGAATTTAATCCATTTTGGAATAAGGCTGTATCATGACAAAATGTGGAAAAAATGATGCGTTGTGAATACTTTCTGGATGCACTGTATCTATATCTCTATCTCTATCTATATATATCTATATCTATATCTAAAAAAGTCAATGCGTGTATGTATGTACTGTACGTTCCAGCAACACTTCCAAACAGATGGAGCTATTTTCATGAAACTTGGTGCACATGTTTCTCATTGGTCGACTAAAAATACTGTAGGGTGAAACCAGCCCTAACTCACCCCCTTCTGAGTAGAGTGAGGGATGTACTTGCATGTTATCATCCAGTTGACACTCGGAATGACCACCAGAGGGCGAACTGGAGGTGACTGCCAGCATTCTTGATTTTTGAGCACCACCGCGCCCCTGTTGCATTTGAAATTAAATAGAGTTGACTGATTCCAACCGTCAACTGGATGGTAACATGCATACAAGGCCGCAAGACAAGCACATTAGTGAGTCTTCATTGTTTGTTAATTTATTGTTATTTTTAAAGTTTTTTTTTATTATATCGTTCTCAAAACAATAATAATAATAAAAAAAAAACTATTTTCTTCCCGGACAACACTGGGTATTTCAGCTAGTTCACAATACATCTTACAAGCCAGGTAAGGTTAAAAAATGCAGGTGGAGACTTTCACAGCATAGTACAAATAAAAGCACTTGAAGAACAGAGTGGTGGCTCTGAGGGTAAGGATCTGTGCTGGTATCCAGAAGGCTGCCGGTTTGAATCCCCGTCACTGCCAAAAGAGATCCTACTCTGCTGGGCCCTTGAGCAAGACCCTTAACCTGTAATTGCTCCAGGGACGCTGTTCAATGGCTGAACCTGCGCTCTGACCCCAAGGGGTATGTGAAAACTAACAAATTCCAAATACAAGAAATTGTATAAGGCAAAATAAAAGAACAACATAAGTGGTTTTCAGTGAAATGTGGGTACAGGGAACACTTGACAGTGAAAGACGATCAGGGGAAAGAGGTGTCTAGTTGCCAGGCAGCTAGTGTTAGTAAGTTTAAAAGTGTTTCCATCGGCTATATGAGTGGATAGGAGCTACTTCTCAGAGTATGATTTTTCATTGTTGAATAAATGCACCCAGTTCTTGGGCTTAACTGTCATTTGGTCTGCGCTTTTCCATTTTTCAATTTTAGACTGTATTTTGAGCTCATAATACTTGATAGATATTTATGAATTTTAATTTACCTGAGGTGCCTGTTGGTGCTCCACTGCTGCAGCTCCAAAGACCATTCTTGTTTGGTTTCTGACAGGAACAGTAGTGTTTAAATCTTGCATCAAAGGCTGATGCCACATAAAGTGCAGCCATCTCCTGTTTATTTACATACCACATCTGAAGGTCTTGGTAAATAACTTTTTATACCACAGACAAAGGACTCTCTCCCAGACTGCAATGTTTGTTTTTCAGAAGCTGTTTGTGAAGTGGGGCAATGACCGAGAATGTGGATTTGTTGTCATCGGAGCACAAATGGCCCCTTTTACTGGTTTTACTGCCTGGAAATAAGCTTCTGTATTTGTTGTATCCGACTCTGTAAAAGTCACGATTTCCTTCTCATTCTTCCTCACCTTTGAGGACAGCAATGAAGCAGCTGAAGGAAATTTTCAGCCATGTTATGTGGGAACATCAGTAATTAGCCTGTGCTGCAGAAGATCCAATCATTTCTGCTTTTGCTGCAAAGCTCGAAGGCATTGGATGCTTCTATGAAAAAATTTCAAGACACATTCTTCCAAGTGGCAACATTTGGTAGGCAGTATAAACTTGTTGGCTCAGAGCGCTCTGAATGTGTGTGCATTGTATTTACCATGAGGAAAGCTTTTCAGTCTCACCCATTATATTTAACGTGAGGAAAGCTGTGCAATGTCACCCATTATATTTAACATGAGGAACGCTGTGCAATATCACCTATTACTTGGTGACACTGCAAACTAGCTCAGCCATGTTAGCCTCGGTATGACTTTCATGCATGACTAAGGTTTCTAGGCTGTAAGAGGAGAAGAACCATTCTTAAGTTTTACAGAGTAATAGTTTTAATTCTGCTTTAGCCTCAATTTGGGAAATACTGTATCTGAGCAGGGAGAAAAAAAAAAGTTGTGATAAAATAACATACCTCATATCAGGAGTATGAATCATTAACATTCATGAGTATCCATTTTTTTTTGTTTTGTCTATTCTAATACTGTACTGCAAATATGACACCCTACCCCCACCTTACATATTTTTAATATGAATGTATGCACCCTTAATTCTTTAAGCAAATCAAAGTAAGGTTATATTCAGGATATAGCAAAAAGTGAAAACAGAAAATTCCAAACCACTTTCATCCTCAAAACACAAGTGACAGGTTAATTGCTGCAAACACCTTAATTGCTTACTTTATTTTACTAGATTTCTTCAAATATTTAGAACAGCAGTAGATAGATAGATAGATAGATAGATAGATAGATAGATAGATAGATAGATAGATAGATAGATAGATAGATAGATAGATAGATAGATAGATAGATAGATAGATAGTAATAAAATATTTCAGAATGTTAAACTGACATGTTTTCTTCAACTGCTTTGTAAGCAAATCCCCACAAAATTCAAACTAGCAAAAGAGGTCAAGGATTACAAAACCAAGATAAAGGGAAAACACATTTTACGTATCTTTGTAGCAAAGCATATTCCCACTGTTATATCTGGAACACACCCAATCTTATCCTTATCTTTATGATGCCAGCTCTTTTCTGGGTTCTAGTATTAAACACACATTACCAAACATTATCTTCCTGCAAGCCAGATAGATGGTTAATGCAGACATTTCCCATCTTTCTAAATTTCCCTTTTGAAGCACTGAACAATAGGCACTTTTTTAACCTATTAAATGTGCCAGTTCTTCAAATGTATTATCCAATGATATGAAACAAGGATGTTTCCCAATTTGTTTGATTCATTTCAAACAAACCATTCGTCCCTAAGGTGTCTTAGAAGTGTCAAGCACACAGGACATTCAGCTTTATATTACTATTCCCACTAGTGGAGTACTAGTAGGTTAACTAACTTTTGCCACTAGGACAACATGACTGAAGTTATTTTTTTTTTTTTTTGTAAGTTTATGTTGATTAAAAAAAAGTATTGCATGGGTTGGCAAAAAAGCTATAACTGCTTTCTTGCAGCTCAACAATATTGGGCTTTAATCCTGACTTTGTCACTGTTGATATAGAATTTGCACATTCACACACTAACACATAGACCGATTAACCTAACATGGACACAGTTGCGAAGGAGGAGGAAATCCTAGGCTGTCACAAGGAGAAAGTGCAAAATTACAATTAAGAGATTGATTTGAACACAGGATTCTGGAGCCGTGCAGCAGCAAAGCTAACCATTAAATCACTATGCCCCCAGGACTTAAAACTATACTTATGTAAAATTTAGCCGCTTCTACACAGATGTGTTGTTTGATAGCCAAAAAAAAAAATGCAATTTTACTTTTGAAACATTAAAGGTAATTTCTTTCTGTTTATTAGTTTTAAAATTATTCACATTTAGCAGAACTGATTAGTGCAGCTTTTTATTTTCATAACGATCTAAATACTGCCTTCCCATTAGCCTATAGTAAACCTTAATATTGTGTCAAAGTATGAGAAATTCAAATAGGTCATTCACATTAAAATTTAAAAAAAAAAATTAAATACAGAAGTATAGTGCATATATAAATAGGGCTGCAACTAATGATTATTTTGGTGGTCGACTCGTTCAATTTATTTTTCGATTAGTCACGATTCGTTTCATGCCCAACTATTTTGATGCCTGCTACCTGTGACTGCACATCCTGTTCTGGGCTCCAGTGCATGTCTTACCTCATCTGCTCACGTCTGTCAACCTGTGAATGTCACACTGATGTCTCTGCATTAACACGATTAAAACTAATAATAATCAAATTAAAATAACCAGTGAAACATATGAATTTGAAAATAATCTGATGTTTTTATTAGTGTGACCATCACAATAAAAAAGAAATACATTAAACAATACAAACTAAAGTGCACGCAGTCTTTAAACAAAAAAAGTGAATTTAACTTTACCAAAAATACATCATTAAAACTGAAACGTTTTTCATATTTTAGTAATAAATGATAAAATGTAGACAAACTATATAATGTGTAAAGCCTGAAGTGCAAAGATCAAATAAACACTTTCACAAAAGGCATCAAGGACAATACAATAGCTTCCGTGGTGCAGCGATAGGAATTGCTGACTTATAATCAAGAGTCCCCCGGTTCGATCCTGACTGCCTCGTATATTTACAGTTTTAAGTAGTGAGTTGCTCTTATTGTTAATATTATACAATAAACACATACATTTGATTTGCGTCTATAACAGCCACTGTATTAAATGTATAGTACTTGTAAAAGTTTATTTACCGTTTTTTTTTTCCACTTTTATTCTCTCAGTCACGATCACAATACAAACTACCGGCCCCCAGCAATCTGACGGTGTTACTTTTTATCTGAAACTGGGAATAACTGTAGATGTGAGTGGTGTTTTGAGACAATCGAACTGGAAATTCTCTGATATGGATAGATAAAAGCTGACAACACAAACGCTGGCAAATCTGCCTTATTCATATCTCACTCGATTTTTTTAATTCAATTTTATTGATTGTTCCTGCTTACGCTGAATTAGTATGCATCTTAAGGCCCGTGATGTCAAAGCCGTACTGACAAAAAACAGAGACATAGGCATATATAATATTTGCAATTATTCATTTTATGACCTTATAGTACATTTCGGAAAACACTGTAGCACGGATGCAACATTATTCATATTCATTTGCGTACCTCCTTGCGGTTGTAATCAAAGAATTTTCCTCTGCAAGGTGAGCTATGAATGCTCCTCTTTTCTCAGTGGACAGTGTACATGTCTTGCACAGTACATGTGTTTTGATCACCACCAGGTCAACTTATTATAGCACAAGAAACTGGCCACCTGTGTGCTGCTGCTAGCACTGAATAAGCACACAACCTTCTGGTGTCAGCGTGCAGCACCGGGGTAAAAAAAAAAAAAGAAAGACAAATACTGTGTGTGTGACATTTTGAAGAAATCATTGTATGGCCTGAATAGTACCAATCAGAAAATATCATCGCACTAATGCAATTTTATTTGAAAACGAACAGATCGGGTGTAAATTTGTTACTTGTAAAAGTTAGCTTTTTTTACTTTTATTTTCTCGGTCTCGATCACGCTCTCCCACCCCTCCTGATCTGACTCTAACTAACTAACAGCGCCAGCATAAATTCTCAAGAGACAGTGGCATCACATCTCCAGGATGCTTTCGTTTCAGATGCTCATGCATCACGGTGGTGCTGCCATGAAAAGAAAGCACTGCTATACATAATCTGCATTCAACTTTTTTTTCTTTTTCCGTGAAGTGCTCCCACACTTTAGAAAGTTTCTGTCTCCATTTTTTTCCATCTCCTTTCCCATCCTCTATCCGACTTGCCATTGCAACCATGTTTATTTTCCTCTACATTCTTCTCCTCAGACGTTCTTCATTGGTAGGACTGTGTGCAGTCTTGACAAACAGTAAGAAACGATATTGCCCCCAGACATTCATGCAGTGCATTGCAGTTACAAAAACCAATGTGGTTCTTTGTGACTGGAGCCTCTATGGAAGGTTCTGTTTATGATACATCGCCAATTTTTTGTAGTCAACGTCATTGATTATGTCGACTAATTGTTGCAGCCCTACATATAAATGAGGTGTATGTAAAGTATAGATACATAAGCTATACAGGGTGGAGCAGGGAAGCAGGAAATTTTTAATTGACGAATAATTTCAATACACGAATAAACACATTGCAAAATACATTTAATGATGAAATGTATTGTACAGGTTATGCAATTAATGATGGTAATCAATATATATTTAATACTCATTTTAGATTTTGAAGAAAACATCATGAAGGTGTTGCTTATTTCTCTAAACACATTTGGAAACTCCCTGTTGTGGAAATTCTGCATTGCCCAACATAACATGTCAAGAGGAATGCCAGCAATTTCCTCTTCCATTCTCCTTTTTATTTCAGCAAAGGCTGAAAGATGTTTGTGGTACACTTGGCTTCTAAGATGTACCCACAGAAAAAAAAAATCATAGTGAGATCTGGAGATCTCGGAGGCCATGGATAGTCACCATTTTATAAAATAACATGCCTTCCAAACAATCGTCGAATAGCTGCCATCAACTGTCAGGCAGTATGCAAAGTAGCTGTACCTGGGGTCTCCTTTTTAAAGCTGAACATTTTTCTTCGAAATTACGCACCCATGTTGTAATCACATGAACAGCTGGGACACGATCATGATTACCAAATGGTAATGATGCCAAAATTCCCTTTGCACAGCAGTCATACTATCACCGTTCTTATAAAAGGCTTTCACAGTGAACGCTTGTTGCGTACCACTCCATTTCACCATTATAACTAATGGCATAGGGGTTCTAAACAAGGTCGCATTGGTCCTGTATCCCTGTGCCACCCTATATTTTAAAACATTTCTACAGCAAATTGTCATGTGCTTCACATACAAAAGAAAAAATACAATTACTGCAGTAAAATATAAACAAAAAAAAAATCCCTAAAAGAGTAAGGCTGGGTTTATAAATCACACGATGCGACGCATGCGCCAGCAGACACTCCTGCTGCACAAGCGTTTTACTGTTTATACTTGTGCGCATTCTTTACATTAATCTGGAGGAATCCACCAGGTGGCATTGCAAGATATCATCACAGTGAGAACAGGTTCAGCTTCTCTGTGTTGTGAATTGCCTGAAATACCCATTAAATTCCGATGACACCTTACCGCAATATCTCTGAAAAGGATGTTTAATGATTAAATCCATAAATCCAGGGAAGTGCCCATTCCAGCTAGCATTGGGCACGAGGCAGAAACAATCCTTAGATGGGGCATTAGCTCATCGAAAGGTGAATACAAGCACTCACATACACTAGTGTAATTTTAGTGCCACCAAATATGCATATCTTTGGATGTGCCGGAGAACACTGTGGAAACCCAACAGGAAAACATGTAAACTCCAGGCAGGGAACTCCCTGCGAGACAGCAGTGCTACTGCTCTGCCAATGTGTCACCCCCATGTGTGCAATTATTAACAGTATTCATTATTTAAACAAAATGAATGATTTATCGGTAAAATGTAAAATACATACTTTAATGCATTTCATGATGGAAGTGATATAAAGTACTGGATAAATCTAAGGATTCTAAATGTGCAGAGTGTTGGAATATCATACATTTAAGTTCTGCGTTCTTCACCACATCGAACCATTAATCAAACCACAAAGGATCCGCAACGTAGTTTTCTGTCACATGTAGATAGCAAACGGAGATTCTGACATCACATTCCAACTTTAATCCCACTGCTATATTTTCATGGCTAAGTAAAGTATTATTAGGATGGCTCTTGTGGTATATGGCCAGCCATTCATCCCGGCCAACACCCCCATACCGCCAGATGGAGCCCTCCCTGCGACATGGAGATGACCTGAATTCTAGCAGGGCATCATGGACCTTGGAGTTTTCCTTCACAGCCCTGCTGGATACCATGGGGGCCACCAAAGGATGCTGCAGGGAGGCTCAAGGATTATTTTCCATACAGCCCGGAATTACATCCCAGTCACAGGGACTGAAGAAATGTCGTACTTCCGGGTTGAAGAAAAAGGAGTCTTCATCCAACCCGGAAGTGTTGCCAGTCACATTGACAGAGAGAGAGAAACACTTCCAGGACAAGGACTTTAAGAGGACTGTTTGAGATCCCAGCAGGTTGAGCCAAAGAAGTTGGGAAGAAGGGTGACTGAGCTGCTGGGAGGTGTGGAGGAATTATTGTTGTGATTATTATTGTGTTTATTGAGAGTATAGTGGGGGTGAAGATGCTTTGTACACAATATTGAACAAATAAATTAATTATCTGGACTTTTATCTGGTGGCTGGTGTCTGATCTGAGGGTTCAAGGGGACAACAGCGCCCCCTATCTGTCACACTATGTATCATTAGAGCAAACATTCCAGGAAATTTGCTTTCCATGTTTCTGTGGTATGTTTAGAAATTAAAAAAAATATATAATCCAAAGGGTAAGAAGTGTTTGAAAATGATACAATTGTAATTGCATCTTTCAATAAGCCAGCTACCAGTAAGCATGCACCTGGGAGTGAAAGGTTGCCAACATAGGTAGGCTCAGGGTTATATAGACAGCCAACATTCTTTAAAAATGAAGTCTTCAAAAAAATAAATTCTGCTTTCATTAAAATATGTACTTGCAGCGGTAGGTGTAGCATTTCAAACATAAACAAATAACTAGATTTTTTTTTATTTATTTATAAAGCTTCATTTAAAAAACACTACCTTCTGAATTAGTATGCAGGTTTTTATTCTCGTGTTTTAGCCTTGTTTTAAACCTTTGGGAATTTTACCTTTTTATGGTTTACTTATTTATGAACATTTGATGCACTGCACTTTATATGGACACTGGTTTTGATTTTGGTTTTAATAAAAGCACTTGCACATTTTCTACCATCCTCTTGCTCAGTCTGATTTGTCCCCATCAGACCAGTTCGTCTGGTTACATTACTGACGGTATTAGGTTCGAGAGGATCCCAGAAGAGTGGTGGGAGCATGGAGCAGAACCGGCACCGTCACAGGGACACCATCCGATTGTTACAGGCAGAATCCAGCTGTTAAAAATAGCATACAGGACTAAGTTAAACTGAGTTACAATCAAACGTTATACAGGTGGATCCTACATATGGAGCTGTGGACTGGATGAGGTAGCTAAAATTATCAAGCATTGCCAACATTAAAAATACAATTTAAAATAATGTTTTAAAGCCATTGCAATAATAAAAAGTAAAACCGAAATATGGCCATCTATTTCCCATTATCTTTACTGAGAAATAGGTCCTTATTTTGGTTATAGTGATCAAGGATTCACTTCTAGCATAATTCAGCATTTAGCCAGGGATCTAAGGTCTTAAGAGTTATTTGAAACAAGATCGGGACAAAAATATTTTTATAGCATCAGAGAAGTATTTAACAATCTGTTTAGCATAAATTTAGAACCACGAGCTGACACTAGGTAGAAAAACATGTTCTAAAAGTATGTTAAAGAAACAGAAGACTAACACTTGTACTAAGGATGACACAAGTAAGACTAAGTGATCACACTCTGTGGATAGTCCTGGAAAGCACAGAAGATGCCATCTACATTTAAAATGGAGAAAAGTATTTAAAAAATGAATTTGCATGTTGTGATGAACAGAACAATCCTAGAACACAAAACTATTTGTATTTAGTTTGTGACTTTTGATTTAAAAAAAAATTGCTAAAGAAATGTAAATTAAATTGCTTTATATTTGGCCTAACATACCACAAAATAAGTACAGCTCACTAGAAATAATAGAGTCACTAACTGCAGAAAATATTTTCATCAGAAATACGTTTGTAAATCGAAGTATTGCTTTTTTTCTAGGTATGTATGTATCTAGAAATCCTCATTATGTTGGGGTGTCAAGTAGAATTTTACGTCACTGGGGTGTCTCAATAGAGAAGTTTGCAATGAATTGCGACAGACCCTCTTATAAACCAAAATTTACATTTTTGGAAATGTGCTTTCAATCTTGGGGCAGCATTGAATTAACACACCAGTATTTCTCCTAGATGCAGAAATGTAAATAGTATACTCAACACTTTTTTACATTGTTGACTCTTTATGAAATCTCTTTGAAACATGGACGGAATCATGGAATTAATGCATAAAAAGAGATTTTAAATTTAAAAACAGAAATGTGCAGAAATTAGAGACTGTAGGGATTAGTTTTCTTTTGTGTTGTAATTAATTATTTTAAGATATGCAGTAGATGAAGCTACATATGTAATGATGCAAGTTTTCATTTTGTAAACATTTAAGGTTTAAAAATCATTAGAAATAATTTACATAATTACAATTACTGGTACTGAAGACCAGTACTTTTTGGCAGATGTCATTTTCATGGAAGGCTGCAACTTTTCCACCTTTTCACAGGCAGCACTTCAGTTCCTTTACAACAACCAGCTAAATCTTAATCACACTATAGCAGCGATTACAGACAATGCATCAGACTGTCTGAAAGCATATCAGGAAGTTTTAAAAGGGGTTATGCCTAACAATGTACAGCCTACCTGCTGTGCCATGTCATCAGTTTGGTGGGAGAGATCTGGCAGCACTATAAATACGTTAGTGAGGCTGCATCAATAGTGATGTGGGTAAAGTCTGCCTTCTTCAAGAAGCCTGCCAGGAAACCCAGAGGCAGGAAACACCAGGTGGAATAGCCTGTTCCAATCAGTAGGGTACTACGCTATATTATTCATACTCTACAAAAAGTTCTTTCTGGCTGAGAACACATCAGCTCAGGCTTTAACAAATATCCTAGACCCTAAAAGTGAAGTTAACCATCATCTCAGAAGGATGCATCAAAATAATAACAGGTCTTTCAATTCTGGAGGACAAACACTGTCCTATAGTGCAGTCTCAGCATACATCATCGTGGAATATCTGGGCTGCTACCTGATGAATGGAACTGCAAAATAAGGCTGTACTAGTGTGCCGATTCATTAAAAGGTATTTAAAGTGCCATTTCATTATTGTATGTCTTGTTATATAGGTGTTGCTACTTACAGTTAAAATAAAAAAATATATAAAAACTCAAAAATCAGAATCAAAGAAAAATAAAACAGTAAAAACCAAAAATAAAAAAAAAAAACAGAATTTGTGAAAAAATAAAAACCGACTCCATAGGGCCCTGCAATTATCCAAGTAAAAGTGTCACTGTATACAGAACATTACTATTACTAATACTGGATCGATATTAAGGGGGATGAAAGCAAATAAAAGTTAATGTCAATATCACTGGCAATATCTCTTTAAATACACATTGCACAGAAATGGTTCTCATATCGTTTTAAAGCTCTTTTCCAGCTCTGTAGTTTGCTTAAATACAAAGCGATCCCCAAAACAAAAACTTAACATGTTATGATAGATTAAAATATTAAGAATTGAATAACGAAAAATCTAGATTTTAAAATTGTTCATTTTTTATAACATTATGTTAGGTCACTTACAAAAATTCTTGGATAACTCTAAACTTAACAGGGTAAACTGATAAGGGGAAGGGGATCAGAGTATAGGAGAATCAGGTGGTGAACTTTGCATCAAACAAAACCAAGGACCAAGTTCAAGGAGGCCCACATCAGTGACAGGTTGGACTGCTCTAATAACAGAGAGGAACTATATATGAAAGTGCACAGCAACCTTTTATCCTAAGGAGACTGCATTCCTTTAATGTTGGCATTGGCATCCTTTACATTCTCGACAAATCTTTTGATGGTGAGTGCAATTTTTTTACACTGTGGTGTTCTGGGCTGGTAACATCACTTCAAGAGAGTCCCACCGAATCAACAAGCCATTTAAAGGATCCGGATCAATTCAGATACACTCAGGACCCCCTGGAAGTAGTAGAGAAGAAAAAAATCTTCGACTGACTAACACTTAGGATTTCCAGTCAACAGGCTCCTTTCTACTAACATCAATACATACACCTGCATAATACCTCACTATCAGGTCACACACACATATATACATATATATACACATATACATATATATATATATACATATATATATACACATATACATATACACATATACATATATACATATATACACATACACATATATACATATACATACTTATATATATATATATATACATATATATATACATACATATATATATATATACATATATATATATATATACATATATATACATATATACATACATATATATATATATATATATATATATATACATACATATATATATATATATATATATATATATACATACATATATATATATATATATACATACATATATATATACATATACATATATATATGTATATGTATATATATATGTATATTATACAGTCATGTGAAAACATTAGGACACCCTTTGAAAGCATGTGGTTTTTGTAACATTTTTAATAAATGGTTATTTCATCTCCGTTTCAACAATACAGAGAGATTAAAGTAATCCAACTAAACAAAGAAAACTGAAGAAAAGTCTTTTCAAGATCTTCTGTAAATGTCATTCTACAAAAATGCCTATTCTAACTGAGGAAAAGATAGGACACCCTTGCCCCTAATAGCGAGTGTTACCTCCTTTGGCTGAAATAACTGCAGTGAGACGGTTCTTGTAGCCATCTACCAGTCTTCGACATCGGTCTGAGGAAATTTTACCCCACTCCTCAATGCAGAACTTTTTCAGCTGTGAGATGTTTGAGGGGTTTCTTGCACGCAGCCCTTTTCAAGTCACCCCACAGCATCTCAATGGGATTCAAATCTGGACTTTGACTTGGCCATTCCAGGACTCTCCATTTCTTCTTTTTCAGCCAATCTTTGGTTGATTTACTAGTATGTTTTGGGTCATTGTCATGTTGCATGGTCCAGTTCCGCTTCAGCTTTAATTTTCTAACTGATGGTCTCACATGTTCTTCAAGCACCTTCTGATACACAGTAGAATTCATCGTGGATTCTATGATGGTGAGCTGACCAGGTCCTGCTGCAGCAAAGCAGCCCCAAACCATGACACTTCCACCTCCATGCTTCACAGTTGGTATGAGGTTCTTTTCTTGGAATGCTGTGTTTGGTTTACGCAAACATGTCCTCTGCTGTTGTGTCCAAATAATTCAATTTTGGACTCATCTGTCCAAAGAACATTATTCCAGAAGTCCTGGTCTTTGTCAACTTTATCTCTGGCAAATGTCAGTCTGGCCTCGATGTTTCTCTTGGAAAGCAAAGGTTTCCTCCTTGCACACCTCCCATGCAAGTTAAACTTGTACAGTCTCTTTCTGATTGTAGAGGCATGTACTTCTACATCAACAGTAGCCAGAGCCTGCTGTAGTTCTCGAGATGACACTTTAGGGTTTTGGAGACCTCTTTTAGCATCTTGCGGTCTGCTCTTGGGGTGAACTTGCTGGGGCGACCAGTCCTGGGCATGTTGGCAGTTGTTTTGAAAGCCCTCCACTTGTAGACTATCTTCCGGACAGTGGAATGGCTGATTTCAAAATCTTTTGAGATCTTTTAAATCCCTTCCCAGACTCATAGGCTGCTACAATCTTTTTCTGAAGTCCTCTGACAGCTCTTTTGTTCTCACCATGGTGCTCACTCTCACTTCAACAGTCAGGAGCACACCAAACTAAATGTCTGAGGTTTAAATAGGGCAAGCCTCATTCAACATGCAGAGTAACGATCTACTAATTATGTGCACCTGGTGTGATATACCTGTGTGAGATCTGAGCCAATTTAAGAGGGAATACATGTGAGGGTGTCCTATCTTTTCCTCAGTTAGAATAGGCATTTTTGTAGAATGACATTTACAGAAGATCTTGAAAAGACTTTTCTTCAGTTTTCTTTGTTTAGTTGGATTACTTTAATCTCTCTGTATTGTTGAAACGGAGATGAAATAACCATTTATTAAAAATGTTACAAAAACCACATGCTTTCAAAGGGTGTCCTAATGTTTTCACATGACTGTATATATATATATATATATATATATATATATATATATATATATATATATATATATATATATATATATATATATATATATATATATATATATATATATATATATATATATATATATATATATATATATATATATATATATATATATATATATATATATATATATATATATATATATATATATATATATATATATATATATATATATATATATATATATATATATATATATATATATATATATATATATATATATATATATATATATATATATATATATATATATATATATATATATATATATATATATATATATATATATATATATATATATATATATATATATATATATATATATATATATATATATATATATATATATATATACATATATATACATACATATCTATATATATATATATACACACATATACACTGTGTGCACAATTATTAGGCAAGTGAGTATTTTGACCATATCATCATTTTTAATGCGTATATTCCAACTCCAAGCTGTATTAACTTGAATGCTTATTGGATTTAAGCACGCCAGGTGATGTGTATTTGTGTAATGAGGGAGGGTGTGGCCTAAGGAGATCAACACCCTATATCAAGGTGTGCAGAATTATTAGGCAGCTAGTTTTCCTCAGGCAAAATGGGCCAAAAAGAGATTTAACTGACTCTGAAAAGTCAAAAATTGTAAAAGTCTTTCAGAGGGATGCAGCACTTTTGGAATTGCTAAGATATTGGTGTGTGATCACAGAACCATCAAACATTTTGTTGCAAATAGTCAACAGGGTCGCAAGAAACGTGTTGAGAACAAAAGACGCAAATTAGCTGCCAAAGATTTGAGAAGAATCAAACGTGAAGCTACCAGGAACCCATTATCCTCCAGTACTTTCATATTCCAGAGCTGCAACCTACCTGGAGTGCCCAGAAGTACAAGGTGTTCAGTGCTCAAAGACATGGCCAAGGTAAGGAGGGCTGAAACCCAACCACCACTGAACAAGAAACATAAGTTGAAACGCCAAAACTGGGCCAAGAAATATCTGAAGACAGATATTTTTCAAAGGTTTTATGGACCGATGAGATGAGAGTGACTCTTGATGGACCAGATGGATGGACCTGTGGATCAGTAATGGCACAGAGCTCCACTCCAACGTGGAGGTGGGGTACTGGTATGAGCTGGTATTTTTAAAGATGAGCTAGTTGGACCTTTTGCATTGAAGATGAACTCAAAATCAACTCCCAAACCTACTGCCAGTTTTTCAAGACACTTTCTTCAAACAGTGATACAGGAAAAGACCATGATTTTTATGCAGGCCAATGCTCCATCACTTGCATCGAAGTTCTCCACTGCGTGGCCAGCCAGTAAAGGCCTTAAAGATGAAGGAATAATGACATGGCCCCCCTTCCTCATCTGACCTAAACCCTATCGAGAACTTGTGGGCACTTCTTAAACGCTAGATTTACGGGGGAGAAAAACAATACACCTCTCTGAAGAGTGTCTGGGAGGCTGTAGTCACTGCTCCACAAAAAGCTGATCGTCAACAGATCAAGAAACTGACAGACTCCACGAATGGAAAGGCTTATGACTGTTATTGGAAAGAAGGGTGGCTATATTGGTCATTCATTGATTGATTTATTTTTTTTGAAATGTCAGAGATGTTTATTTGTAAATTTTGAGGTGTTTGTTTATTATTCTCACTATAACAGATGAAAATAAACAAGTGAGATGGGAAAATTTTCATTTTTCCTTTAGTTGCATAATAAATCTGCACACTAATAGTTGCCTAATAATTGTGCACATATGTATTCCCCTGATGATGTTCACACTCACATTTCCGTTGTGAAACATTCAGGTTTCAGGTTTATTAACATTTTGGATTGACTGATAGCACTGTGTTTGTTCCATATTAAAATTAATCATCAAAAATACAACTTGCCTAATAATTGTGCACACAGTGTATATACAGGCAGTCCCCGGGTTACCTACAAGATAGGGACTGTAGGTTTGTACTAAAATTTGTATGTAAGTCGGAACAGGTACATTATTTTAATAAATGCTATTGTTGACCGACTGCAAAATTTGCAAAAACCTCAAGTAAACTTTTTTCACTTTGTCACTATGGGGTGTTATGTGTAGAATTAGAAAAAAAATATACAGTATATTAATACAGTATATTTTATATATATATATATATATATATACATACACACACACACAGATACATACACATATACACAGTATCTATACATAAAGCATATTACATATAAGGCTTATTATGCTCTCTCGAAGGAGAGTACCATCTTCCCCACTAAGGCAGAGCTCTTATACTGAATGTGGGGATGCCCTAGACTGGCAGGTAACAAATGTGAAAAGGCAGAGATTTGACCCTGAGTGGCCAACCCATCAACAGGCTCACATCCCCTGGAACAAAATAGGGGCATGGCTAAGGCCATGGGACAACAGTCCCCTACAAATGGTGCAACAGGTGACATGCTACCTGCTCTTAAATCAGCTCCCTAAGGGTTTTACCCAATCGGTCTAGGGACAAAAATTTAAAACTATAGATGAGCTCATTGAAAAAGACTGGATGGCCTCACAATCTGAGAGGGCAGAACCGTCCCTTAGTCGAGACTGGACGGATTACATTCCAAAGTTTCAGCCACTCCATTGTAAGCCGGAGCCTGTGCCAATGTCTCCAGATTTGCGGGCGCGCAACCTACTTGGGGACGAGGAGGAATACAGGTGGAGGGGTTGGTGTGCACCGATAAACCCTCTGGCGATTCCACATACAGGAGTGGTGATTGTAAATGGATATAAAACCGAGGCCTTGTTCGATACCAGTAGCAAAATTTCTATTGTTGCCCGATGATACATGCTTCCGTGACAATGACTTAAAACACAGACCAGTATAGCCTGTATCCATTAAGAAAACACACCGGTACAGATCCACTGCCTGTTACATCAGCTGTGAAGGATCGCTAGTGAAATTAACCATCCTTCCAAATCCTCCCTTTTGCAGTGATACTGGGGCAGGACTGGTCGAAAATCAAAGGTGGATCAGCACTTCCCACTCCTACATTAAAATTAGGCCTGGCTATAGATGAAGAAAAAGCGTCTAAAGCTTCCTCCATGCCGTGTAAACGGCCGTCAGAGAGAGGCAAACCATCCACTCAGTGTGACGTACTTCTTGGACCATCATAAGCCACACAACAATCATCCAACACCGCGGCATGACTGAAGAAAATGATGCCCATTGAGGTGGGCTCTGAACCTCTCTCTCAATTACACTTTCAATTTAGAGAAACACCAGCTTCCTTTAAAAGGGAAAAGTGGAATGACGATTCCCTTAAATCTGCAAAAAATGCAGTTGCTCGTCAATGGCCAGCACACTCATCAAGCTATGCCACAGGGTCCTCACTTTGTTTTAGAGAATGATCTGTTGTATTGGGTAGCTGAGCATGAAGGGAGATGGGGAAGCTGCTGCTAGTTCCCCGAACCATCCAGTAGCAGGTCTGTGAATTATCACACGCCCATCTCCTAGGAGGCCATTTGGGCAACAAGAAAACTTTGGAGAGAATTAAGCTCAGATTTTATTGGTCAGGAATAAATGAGGAGGTTCTTTGCTTTTGCACATCTTGCCCAGAGTGTCAATTGGGACAAATTCCAAGAAGGGACTGTGCTCCTCTCATTCCCCTTCCCCTGATTGATATCCCATTTTAGAGAATCGGGGTCGACTTGGTGGGACCCCTAGAGTCCTCAGCCCGAGGACAGAAATATATTCTGGTCCTCGTCGATTATGCTACCTGGTATCCGGAAGCTGTTCCCTTGTGCTCTGCTACTTCTAAAGCCATCACATGGTAACTGGTAGGGGTCTTTGCAAAAGGTGGCACCCCTAAGGAAGTCCTGATGGACCAAGGGAAGCCCTTCACATCGGAGACGTTAAAGGACACTGCCAAATTACTTAAAATTAAGCATCTAAAAAACGTGGTGTATCATCCTCAAACCGACAGACTCATAGAGAGGTATAATCAGACTCTTAAACAGATGCTTCGCAAGGTGGTCAGCGAGGATGGGAGGAACTGGGACCAGCTCCTTCCCCTTGTTCTTTTTGCATATAGGGAAGTACCACAAGCCTCTACAGGGTTCTGACCTTTTGAGTTATTATACGGACGACAACCCCAAGGTATATTGGATATTTTAAAAAAAGGGTAGGAAGAAGAGGATCTTCCCTCCACAAACATATTAGAATATAATACGTAGTTACACGATGGACTTGGAAAAATTCAGCCAATACTAAAACTTTACATGGATGAAGCACAAGCAGCACAGGTCAGATATTATGACCAAGCCATGTCTCTCCAAGAATTCCACCCAGAGGATCAAGTCATGGTCCTAGCACCTACCTCTCATTCTAAATTACTTGCCCATTTGCAAGGACCATATGAACTTAAGAACAGGAAAGGAAACATTGGCTATTTGATGAAACAGTCCAATCATCGACTGACCAAGCAAGTTTATCATGTAAACTTACTGAAATCATGGAAGGACAGGGATCCTGATCTCTCCTCTGGCCAGCCCCGCTCACTCTTTGCCCACAAGGAGAACCTTAACTTCGGCCTGAATTTAAGCCACAGGCAACAGCAAAAGCTGGAATCGGTCATCCTGTCTGTAACGGAGGTAGTGAGTAAAAACCTGGCAGGAGCTCCCTAAATGTGCACATCATCGTTACAGAACCCAGGGTTATAGTTCAAGAGCATCCCTATCATCTTCCCGAAGCAAAAAGAGCTAAAGTTGAGCTTGAGATCAAGCACATGTTGAAACTAGGAGTGATAGAGGAAAGTTATAGTCCCTGGTGCAGCCCGATAGACTTGCTCAGTAAGCCTGATGGAAGATGGAGGTTTTACAATAACTTCTGTTGACTTAAGTCTCACAATTTGATGCCTATCCGATGCCACAAGTGCACAACCTCCTCGAGAGGCTAGGACAGGCTAAATACTTGACATTACAAAAGGGTATTGACAGGTTCCTTTAACGAACTCCGCAAAGGTTAAGACCACATTTAGTACCCCTAGTGGACACTGGCAGTATTGCATCCTTCCATTTAGGTTACACGGGGCTCCGGCTACTTTCCAACATCTATGCCAGCACATGTAAGGAACAGTTACAGCAGGTCCGAGCAGTATTGCAGATGGTAGGCGGGACCGGATTTAGGATTAATCCAAAGAAATCCTACTTTGGATTAAACAAAGCCAAATATTTGAGCTACCTGGTGGGTCAGGGTACCATGAAGCCACAGTGTTCCAAAATTGATGCCATTCTGAGATGGCCCCGTTCGCGAATCAAGAAGCAGGTCCAAGCCTTTCTCGGATTAACAGGGTACTCCCAACGGTTTGTGCCTCGATTCTCAGAGAGAGCAGTGCCCTTGAAAGAAGTGGGCCCCGAACCATGTGGTATGGTCTGATAAGACAGAGGCGGCCTTTATTGACCTATAACAGGCCCTTACGTCAGCACCTGTCTTAAGGGCACCTAACTTTCCTCTGCCTTTTATTCTCCAGACGGACGCTTCAGACACAGACCTGGGAGCCGTGCCGAGCCAGAATGTCGATGGTGTTGATCACCCTGTTATGTTACTGAGTCAGAAACTGTTGGAACGAGAGACCAGGTATGCGGTGGTGGAGCAGGAGGCCTTGGCGATGAAATGGGTGATTACACAGCTCAGGTACTACCTTTTGGATTGGGAGTTCACCTTTCTCACGGACCATGCACCTTTACAGTGGATGGCCCTACACAAGGAGACAAACCCACGGGTCACCAGGTGGTTTCTTGACCTGCAGCCTTATAGGTTTTCATTCATCCACCGTAGAGGTTCTCTTCATGCCAACACAGATGCTCTCCCGTACTGATGACCTCCCAGGGGGGCCTTGTCACACACGTGAGCATGGGAGGCAGCTAAAGGGTCTAAATGAGAGTAATTCCACATCAAATCAAGGGGGTGGCGAGGTGCACTAACCTTTTTTCTTACTTTCCTGCAGACCATTCACAGGAAATTGTGGCTGGCCCTAATAACGTCACATTTCGGTTACACTTGGATGATGTCACTTCCTGTGAAGAACCCATGAACAAAGAGACTTCCTGTTCTGGCCCTTCTGATGACGTCACGTCTGGGTCTGAACCTATGGAAGAGGACCCTTCCGCTTCCGCCCTAGATTACTTCACTTCCTTTTCTAGCCTTTAAAGCTGCCATATTTGACTAACCTAATCAGTTCTGCTTTGGACTCAATACTGAGCACATCAGTGCAAGCAATTTACCCAGCTGGAGCCAGGGAAATCAATATGTGGACAATACAAATTTCCATACCGGATCGGTTGAGTGCCGGGTTAAGAACGGCCGCCACTAGTACTGTTCACCAACAGGGTGCTGGCGGAAATTGGCCGAAGAAGAAGGGAGGGAGACAGGTCTGGAGGCAAGAAGAGAGGAGGAAGGTATAGAGAGTGGAACTGAAGGTAGGAACTCTGAATGTTGGCGGTATGACTGGTAAGGGGAGAGAGTTAGCAGATATGATGGAGAGAAGGAAGGATGATATATTGTGCAGGCAAGAGACTAAATGGAAGGGGGGGTAAGGCCAGGTGGATAGGAGGTGGATTCAAATTGTTCTATCATGGTGTGGATAGTAAGAGAAATGGAGTAGAGATTATTCTGAAGGAACAGAATGTCAAGAGTGTTTTGGAGGTGAGAAGAGTGTCAGACAGAGTAATGATTATTAAGCTGGAAATTGAAGGTGTGATGATGAATGGTGTTAGTGCATATGCCCCGCAAGTAGGGTGTGTAATGGATGAGAAAGAATGGACATGTTGGTGAAGGGAACAGAGGAAATGAGGAAGTGATGGGTAGGTATGGAGTCAAGGAGAGGAATGAACAAGGTCAGAGGATAGTGGATTTTGCCAAAAGGATGGACATGGCTGTGGTGAATACGTATTATAAGAAGAGGGAGGAACATAGGGTGACATATAAGAGTGGAGGAAGATGCACACATGTAGATTAAATCCTATGCAGAAGAGTCAATCTAAAGGAGATTGCAGACTGCAAAGTGGTGGCAGGGGAAAGAGTAGTTAAGTAGAATAGAACAGTGGACTGTAGGATGACATTGAAGATCAAGAAGAGGAAGAGAGGGAGGGCAGAGCCAAGGATCAAATGATGGAAGTTGAAAAAGGAAGACTGCATTGTTGAGTTTACGAAAAAGGTGAGACAGGCACTGAGTGGTAGTGAAGAGTTACCAGACAGTTGGAAAACTATAGCAGATGTAGTAAGAGTGACAACAAGGGTGCTTGGCGTGACATCTGGACAGAAGGAGGAAAAGGAAACCTGGTGGTGGAATGGGGAAGTGCAGGAGAGTATACAAAGGAAGAGGATGGCAAAGAAGAAGTGGGATAGTCAGAGAGATGCAGAAAGTAGACAAGAGTACAAGGAGATAAGGCGCAAGGAGAAGATAGAGGTGGCAAAGGCTAAGGAAAAGGCTTATGATGAGTTGTACGAGAGGTTGGACACTAAGGAGGGAGAAAAGGACCTGTACTGACTGGCTAGACAGAGGGACCGAGTGGGGAAAGATGTGCAGCAGGTTAGGGTAATAAAGGATAAAGATGGAAACGTACTCACAAGCGAGGACAGTGTGTTGAGCAGATGGAAAGAGTACTTTGAGAGGCTGATGAATGAAGAGAACGAGAGAGAGAGAAGAGGTTGGATGATGTGGAGACAGTGAATCAGGAAGTGCAATGCATTAGCAAAGAAGATATACACATATACATACACACACAGTGCATCCGGAAAGCATTCACAGCGCATCACATTTTCCACATTTTGTTATGTTACAGCCTTTTTCCAAAATGGATTAAATTAATTTTTTCCCTCAGAATTCTACACACAACACCCCATAATGACAATGTGAAAAAAGTTTACTTGAGGTTTTTGCAAATTTATTAAAAATAAAAAAAAACTGAAAAATCAAATGTACATAAGTATTCACAGCCTTTGCTCAATGCTTTGTCGATGCACCTTTGGCAGCAATTACAGCCTCAAGTCTTTTTGAATATGATGTCACAAGCTTGGCACACCTAGTTTCGCCCATTCCTCTTTGCAGCACCTCTCAAGCTCCATTAGGTTGGATGGGAAGCATCAGTGCACACAAATTTTAAGATCTCTACTGGGGATGTTCAATCGGATTCAAGTCTGGGCTCTTGCTGGGCCACTCAAGGACATTCACAGAGTTGTCCTGAAGCCACTCCTTTGATATCTTGGCTGTGTGCTTAGGTTGTTGTCCAGCTGATAGATGAACCGTCGCCCCAGTCTGAGGTCAAGAGCGCTCTGGAGCAGGTTTTCATCCAGGATGTCTCTCTACACTGCTGCAGTCATCTTTCCCTTTATCCTGACTAGTCTCCCAGTTCCTGCCGCTGAAAAACATCCCCACAGCATGATGCTGCCATCACCATTCTTCACAGTAGGGATGGTATTGGCCTGGTGATGAGCAGTGCCTGGTTTCTTCAAAACGTGACGCCTTCCATTCACACCAAAGAGTTAAATCTTTGTCTCATCAGACCAGAGAATTTTGTTTCTCAAGGTCTGAGAGTCCTTCAGGTGCCTTTTGGCAAACTCCAGGCGGTCTGCCATGTGCCATCTACTGAGGAGAGAGAGAGAGAGAGAGAGAGAGAGAGAGAGAGAGAGAGAGAGAGAGAGAGAGAGAGAGAGAGAGAGAGAGAGAGAGAGAGAGAGAGAGAGAGAGAGAGAGAGAGAGAGAGAGAGAGAGAGAGAGAGAGAGAGAGAGAGAGACTTTATTAATCCCAAGGGGAAATTCACAAATTTTACAAATTCACAGAAGCTTTCGTCTGGCCACTCTACCATACAGGCCTGATTGATGGATTGCTGCAGAGATGTTTGTCCTTCTGGAAGGTTCTCCTCTCTCCACAGAGGACCTCTGGAGCTCTGACTGAGTGACCATCGGGTTCTTGGTCATCTCCCTGACTAAGGCCCTTCTCCCCTGTTCGCTCCATTTAGATGGCTGGCCAGCTCCAGGAAGAGTCCTGGTGGTTTTGAACTTCTTCCACTTACGGATGATGGAGGCCACTGTGCTCATTGGGACATTCAAAGCAGCAGAAATTTTTACGTAACCTTCCCCAGATTTGTGCCTCGAGACAATCCTGTCTCGGAGGTCTACAAACAATTCCTTTGACTTCATGCTTGGTTTGTGCTCTGACATGAACTGTCAACTGTGGGACCTTATATAGACAGGTGTGTGACTTTCCAAATCATGTCCAATCAACTGAATTTACCACAGGTTGACTCCAATTAAGTTGCAGAAACATCTCAAGGGTGATCAGGGGAAAGATGATGCACCTGAGCTCAATTTTGAGCTTCATGGCAAAGGCTGTGAATACTTATGTACATGTGCTTTCTCAGTTTTTTTTATTTTTAATAAATGTGCAAAAACCTCAAGTAAACTTTTTTCATGTTTTCATTATGGGGTGTTGTGTGTTGAATTCATTTTTCTCCTCAGAATTCTATCCATTTTGGAATAAGGCTGTAACATAACGAAATGTGGAAAAAGTGATGCACTGTGAATACTTTCCGGATGCACTGTATATATACATGTACATACATATACGTGGAAGAGAAGGTCTCCGATATGGTTTGCATATTTGCAGCTGGAGATCCACAAAGGGAGAAAATGAATCACGGATTATAAAGTAGTTTTTATTCCTGAGCTTTCAGTCCCTGCCAGGGAACTTCATCAGAGGATAATGCTTAGACTTACAAGAATCAAAGGCAATATATAGAAAAAATTATGTGTTGACGGAACTGCTGGGTGGAGAGGAAGATTAATTTATTGTGATAATTATTGTGTATTGTGGAGGTGCTTTGTGCACAGTATATACGAAATTACAATTATTTCTGGTACTTTTACCTGGTGTCTGGACGTGTTGTCTGTGGGTCTGGAGGAGCGACAGCGCCCTCTAGTGTCACAACAGGTAAAATTCCGTTACAAGGAACTCCCAGGGACCTAAAAAATTTCGTTGTAACTAAAATTTTGTTGTAATGAGATTCTGTATTTGTTACTATAGTGTTTTCTTTAACTTGCACCCAGGTGTTTGCAATCATTTCAATAGCTTCTTTCACAATAAGTTTAATCTCCGTCTACCTACAATTTATGCTGATGAGAATTTTTCTCAGCATTTCCTTGCAATAATACACTTTCAGGGTGCGAATGATGCCCAAATCCAATAGCTGAAGCTTTGCTGTGCAATTGGGTGGGAGGAATTCAACGCGAACATTATCTAAATTTGGCAGCATGTTGTGGTCAGCACAGTTATCAATCAAATCATCCTTTTCTTCTTCATATTGTGAGGTTTCTGAACTCTTTTGAGACCCTCCCCCACTCCCCACCCAACGGGAGCGACACACTGAAGTGTGTTCCTAAGCGTGATTGCAGCATCTGTGGAATATTGTTTGTCCATTGCCAGGGCAGGGCAACAACAGGCTCATAGCGCTGCAGTGAAGGGACACAGAAGCAAATCATAAAAGACTAGGGTCGCGCTAGAAGTCTCTGTCTTGCACCCCAAAACACGAGGCTTAGTCTCAGTACTTTAGCAAAACCAGCTTTATTCAGCTTGATACAGGAATGGCACACTTATTTATTGTAGCGTGATCTGCCACACTGCTATACACAAACACAGCAGTCAGGCAGGGTCACGGCTGGATCAATAATCAAGTAATCCTGTTACCTGCATTTACAATGTTCCTTGCATCACCCATCAATATATTTTCTGTTTGCTTTGGCAGAGAGATGCAGCATAGCTTTGAGCCTGCAGTTTCCCCGGCAACAAATAAACAGTCTACATAGACACGGAGATCGGACTTTGGGATGCTGTTCGGTGTGTTGTCCAGTTGGGGGAGGTCCCAAGAGAGTTTACAAACCTCACATTTTCTTGAATGAGTGACACATTAGTAGGAATGTTTCTTGAACAAACCTCACTGAACCACATAAAAACTTTTCAACATCTTCAAATGCAGCAGTTCACATACGTTTGCAACCCGAGATTTTTCTTCATTCTTTGTTCGGTTTTCAAGAAAGTTGATAGCATCAGTGGCGAAATTCTGAATTCACTGGCAACGTCTTTTTTTCTTTTTGCAACAATTGAGAGCTGCAAAAATGTATTTTCTAATAAGAACTGTTATCGTTTTTCCTGTCTGTCTTTTCTATAGGAGAGTGACAATGAGTTAAATTCCAATGGATGTTTTTCAGATGTTAACGAGCAATAAGCAAAAGGCATCACTGAAAACCGCAGGAAACAAAAAAGGCAAAAAAAAAAAAGCAGTACGAGGAAAGTAAGAAGAAAAGAAAAAAAATTACAATGTTTCTGTTTGGAGGGTCGCTGTGTACAACAGAGCTGCAGCCATAGAACTAGCTGCTCTGTGGAGGATTTATTCAGGCATTTCAAGGTCTTTTGGGCACTTTGTTGTAATGAAAGTATCTGCTGAATGTACTTCGTAGTAACAAGATTTCTATAGACTGACATCATATGGGAAAACTGTCGGGACCATAAAAATACTTAGTTTTAATGAAAAGTTTGTTGTAAAGCTATTCGTTGTAACAGAATTTTACTTGTGTGTGTGTGTGTGTGTATACAGTATATATATACAGTTGTGTGAAAAACTATTTGCCCCCTTCCTGATTTCTTATTCTTTTGCATGTTTGTCACACAAAATGTTTCTGATCATCAAACACATTTAACCATTAGTCAAATATAACACAAGTAAACACAAAATGCATTTTTTAAATGATGGTTTTTATTATTTAGTGAGAAAAAAAATCCAAACCTACATGGCCCTGTGTGAAAAGTAATTGCCCCCTTGTTAAAAAATAACCTAACTGTGGTGTATCACATCTGAGTTCAATTTCCGTAGCCACCCCCAGGCCTGATTACTGCCACACCTGTTTCAATCAATAAATCACTTAAATAGGAGCTGCCTGACACAAAGAAGTAGACCAAAAGCACTTCAAAAGCTAGACATCATGCCAAGATCCAAAGAAATTCAGGAACAAATGAGAACAGAAGTAATTGAGATCTATCAGTCTGGTAAAGGTTATAAAGCCATTTCTAAAGCTTTGGGACTCCAGTGAACCACAGTGAGAGCCATTATCCACAAATGGCAAAAACATGGAACAGTGGTGAACCTTCCCAGGAGTGGCCGGCCGACCAAAATTACCCCAAGAGCGCAGAGACGACTCATCCGAGAGGTCACAAAAGACCCCAGGAAAACATCTAAAGAACTGCAGGCCTCACTTGCCTCAATTAAGGTCAGTGTTCACGACTCCACCATAAGAAAGAGACTGGGCAAAAACGGCCTGCATGGCAGATTTCCAAGACGCAAACCACTGTTAAACAAAAGAACACTAGGGCTCGTCTCAATTTTGCTAAGAAACATCTCAATGATTGCCAAGACTTTTGGGAAAATACCTTGTGGACTGATGAGACAAAAGTTGAACTTTTTGGAAGGCAAATGTCCCGTTACATCTGGCGTAAAAGGAACACAGCATTTCAGAAAAGAACATCATACCAACAGTAAAATATGGTGGTGGTAGTGTGATGGTCTGGGGTTGTTTTGCTGCTTCAGGACCTGGAAGGCTTGCTGTGATAGATGGAACCATGAATTCTACTGTCTACCAAAAATCCTGAAGGAGAATGTCCGGCCATCTGTTCGTCAACTCAAGCTGAAGCAATCTTGGGTGCTGCA
The DNA here is from genome assembly GCF_016835505.1 of Polypterus senegalus. NCBI lineage: Eukaryota > Metazoa > Chordata > Cladistia > Polypteriformes > Polypteridae > Polypterus > Polypterus senegalus. The sequence continues at coordinate 211,348,695 of NC_053157.1, forward strand.
ACAGGACAATGACCCAAAACACACCAGAAAATCCACCTCTGAATGGCTGAAGAAAAACAAAATGAAGACTTTGGAGTGGCCTAGTCAAAGTCCTGACCTGAATCCAATTGAGATACTATGGCATGACCTTAAAAAGGTGGTTCATGCTAGAAAACCCTCAAATAAAGTTGAATTAAAACAATTCTGCAAAGATGAGTGGGCCACAATTCCTCCAGAGCTGTAAAAGACTCATTGCAAGTTATTGCAAACACTTGATTGCAGTTATTGCTGCTAAGGGTGGCCCAACCAGTTATTAGGTTCACGGGCAATTACTTTTTCACACAGGGCCATGTAGGTTTGGATTTTTTCTCCCTAAATAATAAAAACCATCATTTAAAAACTGCATTTTGTGTTTACTTGTGTTATATTTGACTAATGGTTAAATGTGTTTAATGATCAGAAACATTTTGTGTGACAAACATGCAAAAGAATAAGAAATCAGGAAGGGGGCAAATAGTTTTTCACACCACTGTATATATATATATATATATATATATATATATATATATATATACACACACACACATACAGTGATACCTTGAGTTACGAGTTTAATTCGTTTCGTGACTAAGCTCGGAAGTCAAAATGCTCGTATCTCAAATCAATTTTTCCCAATTCGTGCCAGCCCCAAAAAAACCACACCAATTTTTTGTTAAATGTTTTCAATATTGTACACAAACAAAATATGAGAAAATGTTTTTTTGCTTTCACTTCACTTTTGCTTAACTTAATTTTCTTCTTCACTAGTTTTTTTCTTTTTTGCCACGCTTTCGGCACTTTCATTCTCAGAGCATTTCAACAGAAACCTGTCCATGAAGCTTTGTTTAGTCCTCCCCTTTAGTATGTTTCTGAAATGAGTTAGCCAAGTGTCATTAAATAGCACCACTGCACGATCAGTTGCAACTTTTTCAGGGTGTTTCTTTTCTTTAAAGTTTGTTACATTGGGGCACTTGTATTTCAAGGCACCACTGTGTGTGTGTATATGTATGTATGTATGTTTTTTTAAACACTGTAATGTACCTACGTTTGATCATTGATGCACACAACTTGGGACACGTTATAACTTAAACATCACAAGCTGCTGTTTCTTAAAGTGGCAAGACACATAGTATGGTAGGTACATAAAGACAAAATAGAACACTAAACAGGATGACAGACCATAACACTATAACTATCATTCAGAACAGATTTTCTCACAGTAAATAGGAGGCTCAGCTCACCTTCAAACAAAAATACAAACTCAATATGAAAATAAAATGGCCAGTAAAGCAGTTTATCCTAGAACGGATACATGATCAGTGGAAAATAAAACAAGGTTACTGTTTTTACTCTTGATTGTAATATTTCCGTTGCAGAGAGCATGTGAAATGAACAGAGGAAGGCTTACAGGCTGTGTGGACATCTCACTTTTGGTGTGATGTGAATTACTATGAATGACTGAATAGTGCAATTATTTGATTACTGCACAGGTAGGTAAAAGTGTGGTTTCCAATTGAGTAGTAACTGCAGCTGTTTCAACCATCATTGCTTGTCCACACTTGCAACAGAACATCAAACATTTTAAGGAAGCTCAGGATGCGATCTGACAAGCACGCAGAACAGCACAATATTGCAGGTGCTACAAATGCCAGGATGACATTTTTATATGCAGTAACATGTATTGTCTCTATGTGCTGTACTTCTTTAACTGCCATCCTAGGAAAATCAATCCAATTCCAAACAGCACTTCTTACCCTACTTGTTCTAAATGTTTCATCTAATCCTCGCCCTATTTTTCACAACCAACGCCCCCCAGGCAACATGGGCAGAGTTAACATTGATTCTTTCAGAAAAATTGATGGAGATTTTAATGGATTTTATTTAATATGCAGAGGTTGTTGTGGAAGCTTAAATAAAAGTGTTTAACATTGCAATACTGGCTTTTGCATGCTTACATATCGAATCACATAAAAATGTAATATATTGCCCTCCTCTACTTATTACCAGTTTCAATTCAAAAGACTTCACTTTCCTGTAAAATTGCTTTTTTACAAAAGCCATGATACTAGAAAAAGCAGGAATTGGTCTAATGCAGGAATGTTTTAATAATGGACAAATTTATATCTCAAGTTCAAGTATACGTGAAGGTAATCTGGCTTCCTCAGGGTAATCTGGGGAGTGAGAGGCAGAGAGTGAACTGTAAACCTTGTGGTTTAAAGCCCAGTGCCTTAGCAACTGTACTACACTGCTTTAAAGTCCAACTTTGATTTCCCTCAACCACCAGTAAGCATTTGAAGTACTAAAAAAATTGCATTCACAAAGGAAGTTATTATGCACAACAGTGACTATGCAAAAACATACCCTTACCCTGTTTATTTAAAATGTTTTAATTTACAATTCCCATATAATTCACTTACAAAAAATGTGTTTTGAATATTGCCATGTCACTGTTTATTACCAAGCACTGATAATTACTTGATTTAGAGTGTTTGCTATTTTCGGCAAGCCATCTTCACAACTGCACTACATTCTGCTATGCTCAAGGGCAAACATGTATAAGTATACTACAGACTCCACCGGCTGAGTCATTGGATTTCTTTAGACAAGAGACAGACATAAATCAAATTCAAGGCAGACACAGCACATCACTGCAAACAGCTAGAGGCTTTCTAGTTTATAAACAGTCTGGCATGTAGCCAACACTGGGAATGAACCATAGTTTAGCTAGCAGTTCTCACTCTAGGTTCACAGTAGAAACTGTCGCCATGGCAAATGCAACTGTAGTTAATAGTGCAGCACACCACTATGATGTCATGTAATAGTAATACAAAGGAATAGTTAACATTAATAAAACATTCTCTAAACTACTTACGTAAATCAGGATTACTATAACAAAAGAGGAATGTTTAAAACTATTTCCATTAAGACAAATCTGTTTGCACTGCAAGAATTCAAACACAAATATAACACAAAACACAATTTGATGTTAAAAAAACAAAAAGAAAAAAATGTAAAGGTCAGTGCTTCTTTTCAACAATTGCATTATCTGTAAAATCAAACTGAAAAGCTACTACAGAAAGAAAACAAAAATTCAATTCTATATAATTTTCATAATTAATTTACAGGTGATTTAAATAGACAAAAAAAACACAAAATATATGCCTCCTAAATGAAATGTTATCTAACAGAATTTGGGTATAGTATTAAGTAAAGAAAAACACCTGCCATAAATAAAAATTTTGAGTACTAGCCAACCCGTGGCGTACCATACGCCACATAATCAGGCCGGTTTTTTAATAATTTTTAAGCACTGGGAGAAAATGAACATTTGAAAAATCGGTAAAGTAATAAATCAGCAGGAAAAGCAACATTGTAACAATGCACGGAATGAACCAACACACAATCGTCCATGCGGCGCTCAGGCACGGAGGGTGGAACGGGAGGAGAGGGAGGAGAGGTGAAGGACGTCCATTCTGCTCCCTCCGTCATGCTAGTCTGCTGATTTCTTGTCCAGTATGCACTGCCTGCTCATGTGCCCACCTCCAACTCGTCACTTGAGTCGTTGTCGTGTTTGCACAGTCCAGATGCACCTGTGACTCACGTAGACTTTTCACTGCTCTGTGCGGTTTTGGCTGCCTTTCTATATATAATCCACCAAGACACCCGACCACGGTAGCAGCGAGGTGTGAGGGGGGCGTGTACAAAGTGCAGGAGCATCTAAGAAGACGAATGTTTGTCGCGGAGGCGAATTGCTGTATGTAGCGTGTAAAACAGTTTGCTATGGTTCACGTGGTCGTGCGTCGTAACCGAAAACTCGGTTTTTAAAGACTGCTTATTTCATTGTGTTTTAACCTCAGTTGTAAAGGAATGTTTTAAAGATCCTATGGGATACCCCTCGCAAACCATTTCACACGCTGCATATGGCAATTCACCTCCGCGAGAAACACGCCTCTATGAACAGTCAACGTGGCTCGGAGTAGCATGTGGCTTCTACGACAGACGAATATGAATGACGCCGTTTTTTCTGTGTCGTCGCGTCCGAGTTGGTGGGCGTGGCTCTGCGAGTTGTCGTCGTATCCAATGGTCTCGGAGTTGGTGGGCATGGCTCCATCCTGCATGCACCATAGGTGTCTTACTTGCCGGCGGCTTAGTGAATCCACGCCCCTTTCGGCGTGCTTTCTATGGGTGTCTTGCCTTAGTGAATTATATATATATAAATAGATGTTCCAACCACTTCCAACAAGATGCAAAGAACCCATTGGAATTTATAGATCAGGTTACTTGCATAAATGCATGACATTTCTATTCCTGAGCATCTTCTAAAAAAGGAAGAAAGTTGCAGAAAAGTCACCTTTAAGTGCAATAGCTGACATTAAACTATACATTTAACAGGAATGTCATTATTATAGAAACAACATCTGTTAACTTAATGTGTTATAAACAAATAAATCAATTGAATGCTTTCAAAATGTTTCTCAGCTGCATACACCTGTGCATACTGTAAAAGATGAAGCAACAGACAACATAAAGGTTTGGGGTTTCCAGCCCCGTCTACTGGAAAATTATCCACAGCACAAATCAAAACAGGTCATACATAAGAAATAATATTCTTCATATATTGCACGACCCCAAAGATGGCGTTGGCGGACATTTTATGGAGGAGGAGCCGGAAGTGGAGGAATGCTGGGAAGGAACCGTGGTGGAAGATGGGACTGATGACGTCAGTAGTAGTGGACGGAGGAAGGGCGAAGTAACGTGCTGCGGGAAGGAGGAGGCTTATGGCGGCGGAGTGTCTTTTTTTCTGTAGGAAATAAAATGAGAAAGGTTAGCACCCGCCACTCCCTGCCGGCGAATGTCTTCCCGAGCGTATCAAGGTCCGTCCGCGGTCCCCTACTCGCGCGTGCGTGACAATACAAAAACATCATTAAATTCAATATCAAACCTTCTCTACACCATCATCTCAAAATTACAGCCTGGTTTTAAATGCACCATTAACCTCATCTTAAGCCTCACAACCTGTTTGAAACGTTTTAGCCTGGTTTCACTACAATATTCTCAATATTATACTTAATATTCTAACATTTCCAGTGCAATAAATACTCTTTAAACCTAACAGTACAGTGAAAGAAGTATATTTTAACATGGCTGACCACAGCATACAACAGAAATAAAAAAAAATAAGTTTAATGGGCAGTAAGTTTAAATAATATTTAAATTACAGGTAAATTGCTTTTGATATACGTATAGATACATCTGATTACACTACTTTTTCATTCATGATTCCAGCTAGATGTAAAATCAGTCAGAGCACGTCTAAGACCAATACTCCTTTCTCTGACTTTTTTAGTCGGTAGCATTTAAAAACATAATATTCACTCTCAAACTTATGTAGATAACATTCAACTGCTCTTATCAATTAAAGCAAACATTTCTCCCACAGTGTCAATAACTGTTTACCGGTATAGTACCAAAGAGAAACTACATAACAAAGAGCACTACATGCTCTTTTTGCTTAGGAGATGGTACTACTTTAAGGAGGGAACTGACATATTATACAAGTTCTATATAACTCTATGTTAACCAGTGCAATTTTCTGCACTTTGGTGTAGTGTGCTATGCCGGTAATTTTACTCTAATTTATGTAAACTGAATCAGGAAGTTAATTATAAAGGCAACTATAGTAATGGGACGCACCCACGACCTGCTAGTGTGACGAAACACTGCTAGGGAACCTTCATACCTACAGCTATATGCCTTTAAAATGCCTCACCACAACTGCTTTCTTATATTTAGGCAAGTAAGAAGTTTTCTTCTTTTTAGTAACTCTAGTTTGTATTTGAAGGGGTTGCTGTTTTTTATAATATGTCTATATTCATTGAGCTTCTGTAGAAGTTCAATTTACCCCTTGTAATTAATAAAGTAACAGGTACATTATTTTAATAAATGCTATTGTTGACCGACTATAACCAAGTCCTCTTCCAATGAATGATGGAGTTTCCCCTCTCTCTGACCTTTTTATTATTTCTACTTTATTTTCAATGGTGATGGTTTTTCTCTTCTTTACTGTATCACCAGCACTTACATCAGATTTGTGTTTCAGAGACATTGTTGAAGGGTGAATACGAAAGGTTAAGATGAGCTCTTCTGCACAGCACTGTACACCCTATCATAGCAGGAATTCACCAGTCGTCAACACGTCTGATGTACTGACAACAGACAACTTCCTGCTATATACAGTACAAATAGGCTTTCTATTGAGAATGAATGGTTCATCACCAGCCCACCATACAGTCACCTCCACTACAGTATGCTGCCTGCAGCGTCCGCCCACCGAGAATGAACACAGTGCAGCCAAAGGCGGGTAAGTGAATCGCCCCCATTCAATAGGCAGCCATCCAATGCACAATACAATGCTACTCCCCACCACCCTGTTCACCCTCAATGGCCTCCATTCAGCCACAACCGGGTCACCGCTTGCAGCATTATCAGCCGCCCACAGAGAACAAATGGGGCAGCCGTGTGTGGTGGGCAGGCACTGAAACCGCTTGCACCTGGGAGCCGCCCAAGGGACACTACACTGTGCAGGCAGCGAAATCGTCTGCCTCCAACCACCACTTGCAGTGTTCCCAGGCCGAAGATGACGGAGCGGCAGTTACTGAGGCGCATGTGTCACAGCTGTGGCCTCGTTCGTAAGTCATAGGTCAGATGTCTGTAACCTGGGGACTACCTGTACAACGTATCTATCTAAAAGAGTGGATATGATAGCTACACATGCATTAACTCAGAAGAATAGAAAGTAGGTAGAAGTCTGGAACACATCAAGATCTATGAAGAGAATACTTTTGAAAAATTCAACTGAAACTTAGAAGCTTTCCTTTAAAGTGATGTTTCTTAAATCTTCAAATAATACTTTTCCTTTATTTTTTAGATTGGTAATAAGTATTGTACTGTACTAAGGCAATTTCACACAACATTTTTCATATTTTTTGTTTTGGAGATACAAGCTGCCTCAGTTCTTCACTAATAAATTTATTTTAAAGTGTCTTACTTGGCTCACTGATCTCTCACATTAAGAATGACAGCAACTAGAGTACAGGGAACTTATATTAATATGGATGTAGATATTTTGATCAGAAAACTCTGTGCACATTTAAATAAATTATTTAACTTAATATTAGATATTGTCACTGGGAGGAGTGGAGAAGAAAGAAAGAAAGATTGTGTTGTGTGCTGGGGACTGTGCTTTGCTTGTGGGAAACAGGGAAGGCTTTGTCCACAGGCGAAGTAAAGAAAATAAAAAGCTTGTACTTTTATAAGTGTATCTCCTGCATCTGTCTGTGTCATTGAAAATTAAGTACCTAAGCAACTTTACAAACATAAGTCATTGCTCCCATGTAAGGTTAGATGACATATTAATGTGTATGTTATGTAAAGCAACAGGGTATTATTAGTCTTGCTGAACAGAAACCTGAATTCCAATAGTACAACTGAGAGGAACCAATTCAATGTTTTTTCTTATTAGATGTAAATGCCTGACACATTTGTAAAATATAATCAAATGAAGTAAATACTGCCACAATTACTAACAATAACATGTACCATACTACAGTGAAGGGCAGATTTTGCAAGATTGAGTTGAGTTTTGCTTGAGTTTTCCTCCCATATTATCATAGATGCACAAGACAGACAAACTGTGGGTATGTGTATGAATGAGCCCCATGATTGAATGGTGCCCTCTCCGGGGTTGGATAGGCTGTAGTCCCCATAAAACTCAACTGGATTAAGCAGGTTTGAGAATGTCATGCACATTAGTGTGTTGCCAGTGACTATGTATGATAGTTTAGTGTTTTACATTTAAAATGTGTGGATCTAATCTGAGGTTGTCTTCTAAGATGAGAAATATGTAAGAATAAACAACACTTTAAAAAATTTTGCTCAAAACTCATGCACTATTGAATATGGGGGTGATTATGATAGTGTATTTGTGACAGCAAAATGTTAAAAGACTGAATATATATACAAATTCAAAGTTACTGTATTGTTCTGCAAAAAGTGTAACTCTAATTTTATGTTTCATTAAAACAAAAAAACAGTACTTTGAGGAGGATTTCTTTCACTTCAACAAATAAAAGCAGAATTAACATTATTTATATGTACATTTATCATGCAAACATAAAAACAACACACATTATACTGAGAAAAATATTTTGAATAAATCACATATATATATATATCCGGGGGAGTAAATGCTAACATCATTTTTTTTTTTTTTACTATTTAATTTAATATTGTATCAGTATACTGCTGCTGGATTACGTGAATTTCCCCTTGGGATTAATAAAGTATCTATCATATACATTATGTTAAAAGCAGGTGCTTACACACAGGTGTGTTCATTAAGATAAGTTAGCTATTAACATTTCATAATGCTTGTGGTAATGTATAAAAACCTTGGGCAGACCCAGCTGCTCATATTCTTGGGACATATTTGATAGGAGCATCAGTTGTCGATCCTTCATAAGAACAGTGGTTAAAATATGATGTGTAAGTGAAAGGCATTTCCAACACTTCTGTGAAGAGGATTTTGCAAGAGGACCTTACTTTCTACCCATACAAAATGATGGCAGTGTGGGAACTTGCCAAGAGAGAGACTGGGAGAGCCATAGAGAGTTGTGCACAAACATTCTTTAAACTGTTCATCGAGACGCCATTGTCGTGCAGCGACGAGGCACATTTCCATTTGAATGGTTGTGTAAATAAGCAAAATATTCGGTACTGGGCTGAAACCAACCCTCGTGAACTTCATCAGAGACCCCTGCCCATTGAGTGTGTTACAGTTTGGTGCGCCATGGCATTGTAGGCCCTTCCTTTTTTGAGGCAGGGGGAGCAATGGTCACCGTCACTTCAGAACGTTACATTGAAATGCTAGAGAACATTTTGCAGCCTCAACAGGAAGAAATGGATGTAGTGGACGACTGGTTTCAACAGGATGGAGCAACAGCCCATACAGCACGGAGATCCATGCAAGTTTTGTGGGAGATGTTTCCGGGGCAGTTGGTCTCTCTGCGCTGCAATGTTGGGTGGCCTTCACATTCGCTTGATCTTTCTCACTGCAATTTCTTCTTGTGTGGCTATCTCATGTGGAAGGTATACACACTGACCTCAAAACCTTGAAGTCCTCAAGGACACTATCTGCCACGAAATTATCGCTATTCCCCTTGAAATGGCCTAACGAGTCATGCAAGCGTTCGCAAATCGTCTCAAAGAGTGTATCACTAATGATGGCCACCACCTTGAAGACATAATTTTCAAAACACACTACTTTGTGCACACTTTGTATCATAATGAAATTTTAACTTGTAGCGTTTTTGTAGAATAAATATTTGAAATGTGGTACTTTTTGGCTCACCCTGTGCAGGGGTGTAACCATGCACTAAAGAATATGCTGTTTGACCCTGATGTCTATTTCAACTTGCACTTCACACAGACAAGCATCTCTGGATCATATGACTGAAAATTTCAATCTATGGCAACAGCACAACTATTAACCAAGTGTTTCACATAGAAAGATGTTATCATTGTTCAACCATTTACTACATCAAGCAGGGAATGCAGTCATGTAGTCCAATAAGTCACCTTTCCCCTGGTCTCCAACAATGAGACTTTTACATGCATGGTGCACTCCAAACGAAGTCTACAGCCCTAAAAATGATTATGTCCCAGACTGAGATATTTTCTAGTCATTATTTTAGGTAAAGGAGTGTATTTTCCTGGTATGGTTTAGATCTAGAGACTAACTCAAAGGAAAAAGTTAATAACAATATGAACATAAAACTATTCTAAGCAATTAAAGTGAACCTTTAGTGAAGCACCTGATGGTGGTAAAAATATTCCTGGGCACGAGTAACAGCAAACTGTTTTTAAACAACAAGACAATGATATAAACCATGTGTCACAGTCATTGCAATCAACACATTTCAACCCAATTAAAAACTTAAAGGAGATGCTTAAGCAGAGCTTAGATACAGTAGCATTTTTCGGCACCTCACAAAAAATAAAGTGTTACATCTTTCCATTAGGATTCCTACTACTTGCAGAATCTAAACCAAGGAAAACCAAAACCGTTCTGGTAACTTACGGCATCAAAAGTTCCCATGAAGACAACTTACATTCATTATTCCTTAAGTTATCAATCCTCTCAATAAGCAAATTTCTGATGACCAGGTACAAGTGCTGATAGGGTAGACAGCACCGGATTGTGTCAAGCATACACAGACAATTTTGAAAGCAAAAATATAACCAATGACATTCCTTCCCAGTGCAACATTAGATAAAACACTTTCCATAGAATGGAAGGAAGAGTTTAAGAAAACAAAAGACAAATTCCCTTCAATAAGAAGCAGGCCGAGAAGCGCATTTTTGGGAGTGACAGTAGCAGAGCTGTTTCAGAAGTAAACAACAACAACACAGCAATTAAGTACCATCCATGTTCGTATATGCTTTTAAGATGTTAAATTAGTCAAATAACTGCTCAACTGGAGCTTCTGATAAAATGATTAGAACCATCTACATTCATTTCTCAATTATGCATGATACCTCATACTAAGAGCTATCAGGTGAATATTATTGTCACATCAGAATTGTTCACAAATACTTTCTGCTTAAGTGACTGTGAAATTACAGCAACACAATGTACAGCTATTAATTATGACGTACACCTCTTTTGTAATTCAAGTACTCAGTGAATACATTTTTAAAACAAAACAATTTCAAACACTTGTACTGGGTTTTTTTCCCCCCACAAAGTATGGATCATTTAGTTTAAATTGCATATTTAAAATAATAAATGTATTCATTTTAAATTAGATATAAAAAGATTTAGAAGCATACACTATCAATATAACAATTAAAATTTAGCAGGAAAGGGGCCTGTCAGCTTAATATTTTGCGGAAAATAAGGAAAGCTGCCATCTTGATAAAGACCACCTCGCATGCAATATGTACCACATTCACATGAAAAGCTCACTTACAGACACACAAATCCACACACAGTATATATACACATTTTCTGCAATATATCTATCGCTGAGGTAACATGATGGAACATCAGTAGCTTTCTAACAGTATATTCAAGTTTTGCTCCCAAACTCCTGAAGACTTTAGATGTATATGGAATCAGCACATTCCTGCCTTACAACAAATGTTGTCAGGATCAGCTCTGGGAACCCATGACTCTGAATTAGTATATATTCGAGTATAAGCCAACCCAAATATAAGCCGAGGTACCTAATTTTACCTACAAAAACTGGAAAAACTTATTGACTCAAGTGTAAGCCTAGGGTGGGAAATGCAGTTGCTACTGGTAAGTTTCAATAATCAAAATAAATACCAATAAAATTACCGTACATTAATTGAGGCATCAGCTCATTAATTGAGCACACAGCCCGGAATGAGTCTCACAGAGGCTGCACAGCACCACACAGAGTCCGCAGCAGTTCTTCTACCGCCCGCAGACCAAACCAGGTACAGTGGAAACTGAAGTATTACCTGAAGTAATTTCCCCCATAGGATTGTATGTAAATACAATTAATCCATTCCAAACCGTACAAACTGCATGTAAATATATATTTTTTTAAGATTTTTAAGCACAAACATAGTTAATTACACCATAGAATGCACAGCATAATAGTAAACTAAATGTAAAAACATTGAATAACACTGAGAAAACCTTGAACAACAGAGAAAACGAATAATGCAAGAGTTTGTGCTATAGCGCTACGAACCGCTCGCTAAAAATACTTTGTTTAATGAGTTTTAAGCACAGGGGAAAAAATGAACATCTGAAAAATCCGTAATTTAATAAGCCACCAAGAAAAGTAGCATTGCAACAACGCACGCTACGAAACAATCACTGTAAACAGAAGTGAAGTGGAGGTTAAAATCCAATAGAAAAAACTCTTCATTAAATACCTTCTCGCACTTATGCCGCCAGCGCTCTCTCTCGCTCTCTCTCTCATGTGTGTGTGTATCTCTGTATGTCTCTTGCGCACACACACTTGTGTGTGTGTCTCTCTCTCGCGTGCATCTGTGTGTGTCATGCTCTCTCTCGCTCTCTGCACGGGGAAACACTGAACACGTGCGGAAATCATCGGCGCGCACAAACCGAAAGGGAAACTGGCTTGTTCTTATACCGAGTGTGTGGTCGTGAACAGATGCAAAAGTTTGGCAAACTGCTTGGTCATAACCCGATTTGTACTTGTTCAGAGATGCTCGTGAACCGAGGTTCCACTGGTACTGTACACTCCAGCTTTCTGTCGGGTTGGCGGGGGCAGCGAGACCTGACTCGAATATAAGCCGAGGGTGGCGTTTTCAGCACATTTTGGGTGCTGAAAAACTCGGCTTATATTCAAGTATATACGGTAAATGGTAGCGATGCTCCGATCAATTGGCAGCCAATCTAAATAAGCTGATTTCACTACTAAAAGAACAATTGTTCATCTACAAATTGGACTATTAACAAAAAATATTTTCTTCAGCATCTGCATTTCTAAGCTGCATGGTAATATAGTTGTAGTGCTCCTTTACGCAAAGTATTACAGTAGTGGATCAAGCACATATCTTTCTTTTGCTGCAAACATTAAAGAGAGAGCAGCAAAGCAGACTACCAGACAGAGAGAGAGATAAATACCATAATATTAACCTTTATACCAAAGACAGTGCAGTAATAAAATAAGAACAAAACAAAAAAAACAGAGGAGTCATCCTGTGCAACTAAACAAGCAAACAGAAAAGTTGCTCTAATGAATTCAGACTTTTTTAATTTGTCCATTAATTAAAATGGACACTGCATGTCTAAGTTTGAACAGTAAGCAAGCTTGGGTTTAGTACAGAAGCTCACATTTTCAATTAGAATAAAAAATACAGCATTTGAAATTGTAAATAAGCTTTTTAGCTTAAAAGCAAAATTTGTCTATTTTACTTGTCAACATGTTAAACAAGTTAGAAATTTATTTTCTTGATAAACATCCTATGAACAGCTGTTAGATTTGCAGATTATTTTAAGGATTTGGACTTTTTTGTGTTATACAGTTTAAGTCTTCGCAAATCAAGTTTTGCATAATTAAAATGGTAATCCATATTTATAATTACACTTCGAGAATTAGGAATGTCCAACCTGTTGTAGGGAACAGTTTGGAAAAAAAAAACATACAAATACAGAAAAAAGTGCAATTAATTATTAAAATTATTTAAAACTATAAGTGCAGGTATATGTATATTTAAATAGTGTTTAGTTGCCAATATCGCCTAAGTAAATAAATGTGTGAGTATATATATATATATATATTTGTTAGACAAATAGTGAAAAAAATCTTCTTTAAACTAAGCTTTGTTTCAGATAAGTGCATTACAGGAGAAATTAAACAATATGACAGCTTGTAATTGTAATGAGAAGAGTGTACATATTTTATTACTTTAAAAAGTATTGCTTATGGTAATTTTATTCATTGTAGTACTTTCATGGTCACTGACCAATAAGCCTAAAGAATTTAATTTAATAAATCAAAATGTCAACACCTGTGGTCTATAGTTTAAAAATAAAATGTTAAAATATACCAAAGTTAACACTCTGTGAAAACATATATTTATCATAAGGCTTCCAAGCATTGCATTTGTGGGAGTATGGTGTAAAAATCTTTTTAAAACAATTAAAAAAATCTGAAGTCGTAATCTAATCTGCCAATTCGGTAACATAAAATTGGTGATCAGTAATGGCTCTTAAAAACCTGATCAGACCATCCCTGTTAAATGGGTTTAAGAACATTATATTTTATTATGCATTGATACTCAAGGTATACAGTACTGCCTACCCAATTTAAATAATTAATTTATGGCACTTCCCAAACTCAAAGTATTTTACAAGGCAAACAAGAATACAACAAAAAGCAAAACAAAAGATAAAGCAGAACTTCCAAATGAATCAAACCCAATATAATTCACAGGAAATTACCAAGACATCACAGAATACATGCACATGCTCTGACATCAAGTCAGAATATCAGAATAAAAAACAATGAACTGAATGTTGTACAAAGAAGCCCAATGACACTATGAAGTAGAAGTATGGAAGCAAACATTAATTCTGGAATGGTGAATTTTAAAATTTAGAGTATTAGGATAGAAATTAAGATCCACAAAGACACACATATAAGCTTGAATGTGCATGTAGTAAAACACTGACATAAGACCCCAAGTTCAGAAAACATGAGATGTTTTCCAGTAGTGAACAGTGATGACACAACACAATCTGTAACAATGAGCATAAAATTATTTTTCATTTAGCCTGAACTCCTGGGGGTTAATGTATTAATCTATAAATCAGAACCAACATTTATTTCCCAGTATATACTTTTAGAGTGCCAAAAGAAGCAACACTGGATGTGGCAGCTGATAGCTGCAGAGCACACTTACTGCAGGACACCATTACACCACCAGGAGATAAAGTATCAACATTCTATTTATCAAGCCAGAATTAATATGAGAACATTGAAAACACAATGCCAAAACACTGAGCCTAACAAAAATGCCAATGCCTGCATCTTAGATGTCGTAAAACAAAAGTCTTGCTAAGGAGGTTAGGAATAGATTGATAATGTTGCAGATTAACTCTGCTTCTCACAGAAACAGAAAACTTTGTCACCAATCAACACTGGCAAACCAAAAGAAACTGACTTAAAAAAATGTTACTAGTCCTTACAAATTATTTAATGGATGTAAAATAATTAATACTTATTAAAACAATCAAAATATTGATTACCTTAGTAGGAACTGGGTAACATATGTGCCTTGTTCCAGTACTAAATAAAGAAATCAGTAACGGAAGCTAAAAATAATCCCAGGGTCATAATCGGAGAAGTGCAGTGTCTACTTGCAATTTAGGGTAATCAATTCTCAAGCTCTACAGCTGGTTCTGCTGTTTTTAATCCGATGGTCTTGACTCGTTTTGTCCCACACACTCAAACTTTTGAGCAAACCATATGACACAGAGTCTGCTTGGGTTGCACACCAATTATTTGTCTTCATCTAAAGCCATTGGTGCGAGTTTACTTGCAAACAAATCAAATGAGTGTTTTTCATTTGGAAGTTACACTAAACTTTCTAGACGTGTAAACACTAGTTTTAACAAAGTATCCAATCTGCTTGTTATAGGTTATTACATATAGAAGTTAACAGTTATAAATGTTCAGATAGCAAACACGGTGGGAACTCATTCATTAAACAATTTCATTGATGTTAAGATTATAAATTTAAATAAAAATAAGGATGACAATAGTGACATGATGCAGCATATTCTCATGGTGTTGCGCATTCCCAGTAATTTCGTCTTCTATCTGAAAATGGACAGTTCCCCAAATCTGTTTCCGTTCAAGACTGGATGCTTATGTGTGTTAAATAACGTTTTATGTAAGGCACTATATCACAGGAACCATACTTCTGATAAGGACACAAGTCATCTGAGATAAACTAGGTGGTAAATTGAAGATCAACAGGAACACCGAAAGTACGCAAGGGATACATACGGTTCCATTTAATCTTCGGCAAAGCGAGTACTTTTTTATTCACTGCCTCAGTGCGAAAGTCACAGCACCTCGGCCAAACGGAGCGGCTCTTCACGGCTCAACTCCACAAGTGGCTGTACAGCAATAGCAAGCTGAAGCTCGCCCGGCTTTCGCAAGCATTTATGCCACGCTCATACTTGAAAAAAGCTGTCCCAGCGTAGTGGCTTAGAAAACACTTCGCAGGTGCAAGGTGACCCCGAATGGGGCGTGTACACTCCACTTAACAGAACACCGGCCTCACGGGCTGATGACACAGGAGCCCCACTTCTGCAACCTATACTCCCTTCCTAAGATACTCCTTGTTTCTAGTTTTGTATTCAATGGGAACCTCCCTAACTAGTAAGGAGTTAATTATCTTTTCCTTTCTTACGTTTCTGGCAAGCAGGAATTCACAGAAGTCCTAAACACGACTTTCAATTGCGTAATCACCTATGCTTACCGTAGGGTTGGTCCGATACAATTAGAGTCTGTGCTTTCCAATTCCCGGAGAATCCGCTCATGCTCTGCTGCTGTTTCCAAACTCGCCATCTTTCCATGTCCCGGTCTCGGCGCGGTCTGCGTCAGCTACCCCAAAACAAACCGCCGCCCCGCCCTTGTTCCTCGCAGGGAACGACGGGAGGCCGAGTTCCAAGACGCAGGAAGGCAAAACAGATCGCGGAGCAGGGATACTGACGGCGCGTTGAATCTTGGGTAATGTCGTTTTCTCCTCCTTTCTTAACTCTGTTGTAGCCGGAGAAAGTAGGGTGAACTGACTGACACCTTTTATTGGCTAACTAAATAGATTACAAATGCAAGCTTTCGAGGCAGCTAAGGCCACTTCATCAGTTCGTTTGGGGCCATTACGTAATAAAGCATAGTGACAGTCAGATGTGTCTCCTGCTTATACCATTCCATGTGAGTCATTCTGGCAGTAGCCACTACAATGTTGAAACTGGAGAGTGGTAAAGTAAATGGCTTTTACATTGTCTAAATTCTACACACACACACACACATATATATATATATATATATATATATATATATATATATATATATATATATATATATATATATATATAGTGGCAGGATGCCTCTATGCATTGAAAGAGTAGGGGACGTAGTGTTTCCTGAGTTGGAATTGAGTGAAGCCCTGTTGGGCAACGTGGGCGCTGCCAGAGGGTGCTGCAGCTACTGCTGAGAACTTAATTGCAGCACTTCTGCCACACCCAGAACTATTGCCAGAAGAAGGTCAATAAGCACCTGGAGCTCTTCCAGGTGCCTTAAAAAAGGAGCCAGCAGCCACTACTTGGGAGCCAGAGTCGGGTGGGAGAAGACGAAGCTTGCCAGGAGAAGTGGAGGAGAAGAAAAAGAGAGAAAGAAGTGTGTTTAGTGCTGGACTGTGCCTGTACTTGTGACTGTGCTGTACAGGTGGAAAATGGTGGAAGGTGTTTCCCACAGTTAAAGAAAAAAAATGAAAACGTGTTGCACTTTTTTTCTGCGTCAGTCTGTGTCGGTTATGGGCAGCAGGAGCTCCCTCTTCAGGCCACATTATATATTTGCTGCCTCAAAAGCTTGTACAGTATATTGTAATTGTTTCATTTAGCCAACAAAAGGTGTCATTTTACTTAAAACAGCTTACAATTTAAAATAATGAGAATTTATCTACCACACAAATTTTTCTTAGTAATTCTAACCGGTGTTTACAGTTGCTATCATGCTAATGCTACTCGCTGATGTAATCACTGAGATTGAAAAAGACAAACCAGACTCGCAAATCATTATTTTGCATGATTTTAACCATGTCAGTTTAACCAGGTCCTTCCTGTGCCCTGCTTGGTAATTCTGACCATTCTATGATTCACCTTATTCCTGTTTACAAACAAAAGCTGAAAACTGTAAAGTTAGTAAAAAGTACAGCTAGATAGTGGACCAGCAAGGCAATAGAGGTGCTTCAGGAGTGTTTTGCCTGTACAAACTGGAGCACCTTCAAAACTGCCACCTCTAACATACAGTAATACACTAATGCTGTAACCTCTTAAATTAGTTTTTGGGCAGATGTTTGCATTCCGGGCGGCACAGTGGCGCAATGGTAGCAGTGCTGCCTCGCAGTAAGGAGACCTAGGTTCACTTCCTGGTTCCTCCCTGCATGGAATTTGCATGTTCTCCCCGTGTCTGCTCGGGTTTCCTCCAAGTTCTCTGGTTTCCTCCCACAGTCCAAAGACATGCAGGTTAGGTGCAGCGGCGATCCTAAATTGTCCCTAGTGTGTGTGTGTGTGTGTCCTGCGGTGGGCTGGCGCCCTCCAGGGGATTGTTTCCTGCTTTGCGCCCTGTGTTGACTGGGATTGGCTCCAGCAGACCCCCGTGACCCTGTAGTTATGAAATAGTGGGTTGGACGATGACTGATTGACTGACTGTTTGCATTCCAGCAAAACAATTGTGATGTTTAGCAATAATAAGCCCTATAGCTCAGATGACTGTGCCAGGACAAAGTGTGTCCTTTCAGATCTGGCAATCGTGAGGAATACAGGAAAGCCAAGTGTCTTGGCGAAAGAAATCAAAAGTGTGAAAAGAAAGTACTCATATAAGCTGCAGGAAGTGCATCAGTCTGGAGAGGCCTTAAACAGGTACAACAAACAAATATCAAAATTCTGCTGATCTCAGTCTGGTCAATCAGTTAAATCAGTTTTATGGTCACTTCAAAAGACAATGGGACATACTATAGCTGGTATTGCCCCCTTTGGCAGAAACAACCTCAAGTAGGCATTTCCTATAACTGTCTACCAGTCTGTGATTTCGACTGGGAGGAAGTTTATCACATTTTTCCTCCATACATAATTCTTTCAGTTGTGAGATGTTTGAAAGATTTTTTGCATGCACAGTCCATTTCAAATTTTCCACACACTATCTCAGTGGGATTCAGATCAAAGCTTTAATTTTAACAGACATATAAGGCACCTGTATGTGACCACTGTCCTTTACTTCAATCAACCAATACATTTCTATTTAACATCCATCATAATAAAAGTGCATTTCAAAACAAAAAATATCACAGTACAATACTATACTAAACACAAAGTAACACATGGTTTATTTTGTTTAGTACCTTTTTCCAAAACACTTTAGAAGCAGAGGGATATGCAACAATTTTTCACATGTATGTTGTGAACTGCAAGAGGTGTACTGGAATGATATTCAACCCACAATGATGCCAAACACTCTAGACGGCTATTAAGGGTTCTAGGAAGAATATAATGAATGCAATAACGAGTACAGAATAATATACAAAACAACAAAACTATGCAGCATTGGGGATATTTTAAAACAGTGACTTCCTAAATCTTTGCCTCACTCCAGACTTCTGGTCATTCTATCCTCCTCTTTGCCGGATGAGCCATTGTCTAATCACCTTTACCATCTCCAAGGTCTCTGAGTTGAATGGTCAGATGTCCTTATTTAAATGGCTCCTTAGCATCCTGCCCTAGTTTGCCAGATCCTTAACTAGAGGGAGAAAAAGCCTAAGCAGTGCCCCTCCTTTCACAATGTTTTAGAATTGGAGCTCAGGCAGATTACACATCTTGGTCAAGGTCACACTTTTAGTCAGTGGGGATTTGAAACTGCAGCTTCGAATCTTCAGTGCAGATCTTTAACCAACAGACCAAACTGACAAAGCTTGTGAATAGTACACAGTTTAGAAAAAGATCATTATTGGTAAGAACAAGAATGTAATCTCAAATGACACTGAGGGAATTTTTTTAAAGACCTGTCATAAATAAGAATGCATTGTAAAAACAATAGAATCAATTGAAGTAGGAGTTGATGTAACACAATAAAGACAATAGGAGCTGTAAAAAATGCTTAAGGTTTTGGAATGTTGATGTCAAGGTTTCTGTAACATGGGCTCTGTCTTATACTGAGACATTGCAGTTGTGCTTGAGATCTGTACCTTACAAAAGCTTCAACTCATAAATAAATCATAAAAACAGAACATGATGGTATCTTAGATTTCAGAATGAATACAGTATAAACAGTTCTAGAAAGACTTGGGACCAAATGTCACAGATGATGGAGCCACAGACCACACTAACATGAGTAACAAATTCAAGAGAGCAAGAGCCACACACCTTCATGAAATCTGAGCAAGATTTGTGCAGCAAAGCTTTTTGACCATCAAACGCAGTGGCTTTAGAAAGACATTAGCTGGCTCTTAGATTTGAGTTATTAAATCAGTGTAGCAAGAAATTCTGAGGCAATGGTGTTGATAGTTTTGTAAGCTAATAGTGTGATAGATGGCTATGATAACCTCTTGCTGATTGCATAGCATCATAGCTTCAGTTTTTTGGGTTTAAATTATGGAGTTTGCATGTTTTCTCTGTTTCATAAAGAAGAGGTTTGATAAAGCAAAAATCCATCTGATATACTATATATAGTTTGTTCTCTAAAATATCAACCAAATATTTTTTTATCCTGCAGGTACCCTTATTATACTACACATCCTAAAGATATGCATATTAGGTTAACTGGGAGTTCTAAATTAGCTCCATGTAGATTGTGGGTGAATGTGCCCTGGGATGGACTGATTCTCAGCTTGGCAAGGTTGCCAAGATAGCCACTGTTTCCCTCTGAGCCTGATCTACATAAGCAGGTTAGAAACCAATGAATCAATGAATATACTGCATAGCTAAGAGGTTAGTTCAAGTGAGGCACTTTAGGTACAGTATATTGTGGTCAGAGTAGAGATATGCAATTCCAAATTCAGGTTAAAGCTGAATGCAATGCCACTGGTAGGCTCAGAGCAGAGTGACAGAAATGGAGACCATGTTCTACAAGAAACAACATGAGTTTAATGAGTTGTTCAGGAGATCCCAACAGATGCCATTCTGCCTTGTTAGCATTTTGCTTAAGTAAGTACAGTATTATTATTATTATTATCATTATTATTATTATTATTATTATTATTATTATTGTTACTCTGGCTTTCCAGGCGATTCCAAAAATATGCAGACAGTATGAGTGCATCCCCCAATGAACTGCTGTCCTGTCCATTGCCATTTCCTTCAACACTGACTCCAGCATGACCCTTAACTGGATAATCAGGTTACAAAATGGATGGAGGACTTGAAGCTTGCATTCATTCAAGTGATGATGTCAGTGACTCAGGTAGGGTGCTTGTTTGTGACCACTGTTCTTCCAAGAATGGTTTTCGGTAAATGTTGTCTTAATAAGAAGAAAATTTGTGACAAATAATGTAAAGAAGATCAGATACGTAGATAAAGAGCTTTGAAGAAGGCCACAAATTGTTGGAATCAGGGATACTAATTCACTTCTAAAGCAACAGACAGCTGCAGGGGCAGGAACATATCTTGGTATAGCAGGTTTAAATTGCTCCTGTAGAGTTCCTCATGCTGTTTATTTTTTTTTTTCTTGTCAGCTGTGTCTGAAACAGCTGTAAGGCCAAGAAGAAGGAAGGAGAGGAGGTAAGACATGATATAGAAAAAAGACTATTTATAAATTGTAGTGGGAATGACCCCAAACTGAACATTATTTCAATAATGAAGTAATAGTCTTCAACACACCTCAGGAAATACAGATCTACGTACATAACTATTTTAAATATGAAGAATTCGGCTAGTGCATTGGCTAGCACCACACCATATATATAGAGTGCTGGGATTAAAATGATCAACCTGGCTATATCTGTATATAGGTTGCTTATTATCCTTATGTCAGCACAATTTTCTTTAGTTACTTTTATTTCCTCCCAGGTCCAAAAGATGCATTTCTTAAGTTGAGCAGCAACTCTAAATTATTCATGTCTAAGGCTATGTACCCTGCAGTAGACTCAGTTAGTTCCTGCTTTGCATCAAAAGGTGCTGTAATAGGCTCCTTTTAAAGCAAGCTTTTTTCATTTTAGAGTCACAGATTGGCAGATCCAATTCTGGAAGCAATAGGCACAAGGCAGGAGCCAACAATGATTGACAAGTCTATTGCAAAGTATATATGCACAGTGCCAGTTAGAAGTTATAATCCATAATAAAGAAAAAAAGTGTAATGGCAAAACATACACTGGAATACCAGGAGAACAACCCAAGTATACATTGGAAAACCATGCAAACTCCACACAAACAGGGTGGCAGTCTGGTGTTAGAACTCAGGAAGCTGAATCTATAAACACTGTACAGTTCTAACCGGAAACAAATATAGGAAAAATAATAAGATAAATAGCTGTAGTGTGCAGCAAGTATAATACTGTAAATAGTATTTCACTTTGATTTATGATTTAAATGCTGTGCAGATATAAAGGCATATTTTTTCAAATATTTACACATTCTATAACAAATTTATCTTGTATTTAACAACAACATAAATATTGTTTACCTTGAACCTGGAATATTAGATGGTATATGAGCCTGAGACAAGACCCCTTTAAATGTAAACATCCAGAGACAAACATCAAAACAAAATTGGCTTGTGGTGGGCTACATCCATAACTGCAGAGACTTAGTGTAAGACAGGAACTATTCATGGTAGGGAATCACATTAGATCACAGGGCACATTCATTAGTAAAGCACTAATAAAACAGTTGATGTAACACCCAAAAATGACACATGGGATGAAAGACAGAATATCTAGAGAAGAGCACACACATATATGGGAGATACACTAACTAAATCAGGATTTAAATGGTTTCTTGGAGCTGTGAGGCTGCAGTTTTGACTACTGTGCCACCTTACATAGATAACATGTTCTTTAGAATTCCATACCGGAAAGGTTAGTTTAGCACTTGTCAATATATCTCCCAAACTGCAGTTCTGCCAAGTATGAAATATTCTTTGTATTTCCTGCCTGGGGATTTCATGAATTCATACTGGAATAGTCCCATATCTCTATGGGAAGTGTTTTTTTTTTGGTTGCTCAAGTAGTAAATTGTGTACTACCTCTTATCTATGTTTTCCCTGACATTTTTAAGTCAAAAGTAAATTCACTTTGTACAATCATCCAGGAAATAATAAGAAAGAAAAGCAACCATTCATGTAAAATATGTGAATGGGTCATGAGGGTTCAATTGTTACACTGAATGTGGAATAATGTAATGTAGATATGAACAAGAATCATACATGACTGTTAAGACAGTAATCTAATTAACTGCTCTGTTTATTCATGTGTCATATATGGTACTTGTATCTAGAGTCTCAGATGAGGTGGAGAACAGCTATCCTGACTGATAGTCATAGTAATTGTTTTACATGCTTTTCTGCCTATATCCCTTTTGTATGTAATTAAAGGTTATTGGGGTAGCGGAATTCAATTCTAACATTGATTACTTGCTGGAATGTGGTTTTTAGGCAATTCCAGATTTATTGTGCCTTTAATGATGACATCTTGGTTTTCTTGTACACAATTTGTTACACCATAAGCAATCAGGAATGGCAGGTAGTGTTTTTCAAGTACAAGAAAGACCTGTAATACTCTACAGGAGGACATTCAATACTTGTAAACAGATCTCACACATTTCCTTACTTACACATATTGTAGATAGAGAGACAATTACCACAGTTGTAATTGTTCTTTTTATTGCTTTTTCATCATTGTTTGGGATGTTTTTTCTGTACTGCTTTATGCTGTGCAGGACACCTGTCTCTGCCAACTTCTTTTATATCAGCTTATATTTAGTTTAGTTAATGACCAATGTTTCCAAGACACCATTGTACACCTCCAATAAGTGCTTGCACTTTGTGGTTAATATATTACAATTATTATTGTTATGCATACAAGAACTGAACAAAACAAAACACACCTAAACAACTAAAGAGCAATAATTTCTTTGAATACTGAATTTTCATTTGCATTTTGTCTTACATTCTTACAAATAAAGGTGCCAGACCGGATCATCAGAATGATGCCACAGGGGAACCATTTTTGGTTCCCAAAAGACCCATCCACATGAAAGTTTCAGAAAGAACCTTAATTTGTTTATTTATTTCTGTAAGAGGCTCCTGTCACACACATGTGCATAGGGAACAGCTTGAAGGCTCTGGTGATGGTACTGTCCTGTCACTCTAGGGGCTAGCACTGTGTACAAACACCTTTTCTTTTCTACATCTAGAAGACTGATGGCTTTAATACCAATGATGTCATTTCTGGTGTCCATCCTGAGCTCCTGTTATTGGAGGTGTGTCCTCTCAGGTTGGGAACTACTCACAACGCCACGGTTTCACTGCAAGGTCATATCCATATGTGTTCACAGTTTCAAAGAATAGAAAACAAATACTTGCTGTTTCCTTTGTTTAATGATCTTCTGGCTAATACCTTTGGTTTGATATTTTCAACCCAGATTCTCATCTCAAGATTTGGTTTTAGTTAATGTATTCTTAATCACCTCTCTGTTCAAGCTGTTTCTGTCTTTTGACCACATCTTTTCTCTAGGTTAACTTACAAAATCCATTGTGCTTTCCTGTAACACACAATACCTATACAGTGGTTATAGTATTATTGGGATCATTTATACATATAATTTCTTTGTGAACGTGATTATTTATGACAAGGATTGTGAGATTTGTTTTTAATTTGATTTATGAAAGTTTTATTTTATTCACGTCTTGTTTTCTTATTTATGTGATGCTCCATGGAGGGCACATTGATGATGTCAGAGCTTTCTCAGTTGTTGTTCCTAGGCTTTGGAATGACTTGCCTTTTCACATCAGGTCTTCATCATCTGTCGAGGTTTTTAAAAGCCACCTTAAGACCTACTTGTTTTCTTCCACCTTTCACTATGTATAATGGGATTGTGGTGGATGTTATAATTGGTTGTTTTATTAATCTGCTTCTGCATGATTGTTTGCATTGTGTTGTGCTTCTTTGTACAGCACTTTGGCACAATTTCTATTGTTTTAAATTTGCTTTGATAAATAAATAATTTAATAATCTAAAAAATAATCTAATCTGTGAATGGTACCCCACGAGGTTTGGCCACTCTGAAGTCACCACATGGGAGACTTCCCCCTGGCTATTTAAGTCAAGGAAAAGAGGATCTCAGGCAGTGGTTCATTGTATTTGGTTGGATTTCCAGGTTTATGTGATTTATTTGCTCCTTATTTTGAATTTGCTATTGGGTTTTTTTTTGCTCCTTTGAGCATTTTTTGTTGTTTTCCTTATTTAGTTAAATACATCTTCAATTTATAAAGATTCAAATTTTGGTTTGTCTTTACAAGTCAGAGTTTTTTATGGTTTCTCTCACTTGTGAAGCATTTTCAGTATGTTGAGACCGTTAAGAGCATTTTGAACTTTAAAAGCCATGATAAGCCAGTGATTAATGAGTATAACTATGTTACCTTGAAATTTCTACATTTCCCATCTGAAAAACTTAAGAACATATTTGTCATTACAAGTAAAACTTTATTCTGGGGCTTTCAGTAAATATACGGTATCATCCCAAAGTGCACCATGTATATTTTTCTACACTTACGAAATAATAATAATAATGTGAAAAGGTAAGCACTCCCAAGTCCCAATCATCTAATTCACTTTATTTGCACCATTTTTTGATTTTATTGCTTTGTTTTTTATGTAATTGTTTATTTTTATTATTATGATAGTGACATAATTATGCCACCGTTTTATATTAAACTTTCTTTTCCCGTGGCCATGTTGTTTCCAATGCTTGACCAGTTCCTGGTCACATGTTATGTCATCATAGTCTCCTTATAAAAGAAAGTGGAGCCCTTTGCTCAGTCTCCAAGTTTTGGATTCTTTTCATTATAAACAAAGCTATTTGTAGCACATTTGGGGGCAAATAAAACAAGTCAGATTCAAAACTTTTGCTTTGAATTCCTAGACATTGATTTTGCTTTGCAATTCTGGTTTTGGCAAATAGTTTCTTATTTCCCTGACTTTTCAAACCCCTGACTGTCTAATGATTACAATTTGGTGTACCCCCCAATACTTCTATTCTGGCTTTGGGCTCTTCCTCTATTCCTTTTGTAAAATCATAAAGGTGTGGAAGATCCTGGGAATGATTTATGGAAGAGAGCTGAGATGCCAGCTGTCAATTTTATTTATTAACAAGTCTGGTACCTCATAGCCTTACACTGGATTAGTGGGTTATAAAATGCATTATTATTATTATTATTATTATTATTATTAATTTCATCCCTACTGTTCCTGTCTAGCACTTTGGGTCTGCTTTCTGGACCATTCGGTTGCTCCTGGTAGTCTCTCCAGGTCCCAGAGCTAGCTGGAGTTTTTTTCATCTCCAGCAGCACAGGATCACAGCTGTTTTTTCCTGAATTTGGGTGTCAAAGTCACAAGAATCCTTAAGCCGAGCCCGCCTCTTATCTCCTTCCTCTGCCCACCTAAAAGGCTTCCTTTCACATTTCTAAAGAGTGAGTCCACCTACTTGTTGTGTACAGTTCCAGACTTATTGCTGCATGTCTCACCTTCCTGGCAAACTGGCCTCTGGAAACTTTTTCTCTATATGAAAAACATTTCTGGGAGTCATTGCAGGTCATGCAAAGACGGTCCCTGCAGACACCACTAGTGTAATATGGAGAAGGGCTGTCATTTGATTTTTTCTTTGTCACATACACACACCTGTCACCACGTCAGTGATAATGCAGACACATTTGCTAACATGCACAAATACTGTACAGTACATTGCACCTCTTCACAACCAAAGCTTCATATCTTGACTACCCAATCCTGTATGTTTTTGTTTTGGGAAAAAGCAAATAAAGGAAGTTCTTGAATACTAGGTACTAATTGTAAAATATACCAGTGTTTTAAAATACTTCTCTTTGTATTAAAATATAAAAAATAACAAAAACAAATGAGTGACGGGGCAATTAAGACAAATCTATACTAATAAAAGGCAAAGCCCTCACTCACTCACTGACTGACTGACTCACTCACTGACTCATTACTAATTATCCAACTTCCCGTGTAGGTAGAAGGCTGAAATTTGTCAGGCTCATTCCTTACAGCTTACTTACAAAAGTTGGGCAGGTTCCATCCATCCATTTTCTAACCCGCTGAATCCGAATACAGGGTCACGGGGGTCTGCTGGAGCCAATCCCAGCCAACACAGGGCACAAGGCAGGAACCAATCCTGGGCAGGGTAAAATTCTACGTGTAATGGTCATAACTGGAAGCTATTTTTCTCCATATACTGTAATGGAGTTGAGCTGGATGGCTGTGGGGGGCAGAGTTTCATGTGACATCATCACGCCTCCCACGTAATCACGTGAACTGACTATCAACGCAGCACGTAGAAAACCAGGAAGAGCTCAAAAAAGAAAACATGCATTATATAATTGAGAAGGCAGCGAAACAATAAGAAGCGAGCGACTGACATATACAACCATATTCATGAGTGCTGCTACTTCGGAAACAAAGCACGGTGTAAACCTAAAGTTTAAATTAAGTTCATAGACAGGCTGCCGCTGGCGTTTGTAATTTAGTGCCTGCCCATATAAGGCCGTCCGTCAGCGGCAATCCAATAGAAACACTGCCGCTAAATATTCACGGGTGAAGGACTGTGCTTATGCAGAGGAAGATGAGATGGTCAGGGTGGTGTTTGGCACAAACTCAGCGAAACTGCGAGAGAAACTTTTAAGTGCTGGGTCTTAGCTAACATTACATACAGCCGTGGACATCACACGAAATGGCACCAGCACAGCTGGGAACCTTCGATGCAAGAACACCAAGCGGCTCATGTGAACTGACGCAGTGCACAAACAAAAAGCAACAGTTCCAAAGATTGCTGAACAAAAAATGAATTACACAATTGAGACGGCAGAAAAAAAATATGAAGCGTCTGATACATACAAGCATATTCATAAGTGCAGCTACTGCGGAAACAAAGCACACGGTGGAAAAAGTCAATGTCCCGCTAAAGGAAGACAGTGTAAAAAAACCCGTGCATGCAGTGTGTCACATCTCAGATAAAGAGGAAGACGAGCTGTTTATTGATGCAGTAAGAAACGAATCGATGAATGAAACCTGTTATCTTTACAACGATTGACAAACACAGAATGTAACACATCCTGCAAATACGACCCTGATTGAAAGAAATAATGAGAATCAAATCCTTGATGACAGCAACACTCAATAACACTCACAAAACAATTACTGTATATTCACAATCATGTTACGTTATTTTTAAAATGTTCCCTTTCCTTTTTCATAACTTTTTTAACACACTACTTCTCCACTGTGAATATATATATATATACCCCGATCTACATACTCTCAAATAGACAAGCCACACGCCGTAGCGCAATTGTAGAGGCTTCGCCTCTAGCGCCAACATCCGAGGTTCGATTCCCAAGAGGGGATGCACTGAGTTTGTACGCGCGCTTCCCGATTCATTTTACCCTCGCATCTTCTTGGTTTGGGACGAATGAAAAAATATGCGGTTAATGCAGAATCATGTTACGTTATTTTTAAAATCTTTTCTTTTCTTAGTACAAGGATAGCTGAGAAGCTTCGGTGCATGTACTCCATAACGCGTTAAAAAAAATAACGCATTTAATCACACTTTCAATTCCAAGCAAAGGGGAACTTTTGTCAATGCATGATTTCCTGGTACATCGATTACATTGATGCACACATCACAGCTACAAAAATGTTAGAGTCGGAATGAAGCGCGTTCCTACAACTGATCGGAGGAAAATTTCATTTCAAAAAACTACCCGAGCAAAGCCTTGATAAAAGCATGGTTTTGTGCACACTGAAGAGCAAGCAAAATTAGATGCATTACAGAAAGCGGACTTTCTGGCTCTTACTGGGGATCATTGGACTTCCGTGACTGTTAGTAATTCTAATTACATCTAATTACAAAATGTTCAATGATCACACTGTTTTAGCCTAATGTACAAAATAATTTTGGCTAAGGTTACTCAGAGTTTAAAGATTAAGTTTGTCAAATTACCTTTTATGTTTCTAACTTATTTTTTTAAGAAGAAAAACTGCACTTTATGTTGAAATTTTGGTTATTATTATTTAAAGACAATACCATTCTGAAAATGTACTTAAAGTACTTAAACTACCACTTTATTTTTAAGTCTGCCCAATTTTAACCAGGGATGATATTTTTGTTTCTGTTTTGAATTCAAATGCAGTTTAAAAGCATTTTTTTTTTCAGAAATTAAAACAGATTGAGTTTACAATATTCATGTCCATGTCTATTATTTGATTCTGTCGCCCACTAAAACCCTTTTAAATTAAAAAAACATTTGCGATTTGGGGCAAATTTACGTGTGCGATTACATATGATTAATCAAGATTAATTATTACACAGCCTCTAATTAATTGGATTAATTTTTTTAATCGAGTCCCACCCTTAATATATATATGTAGATATATATATGTAGATTTGTATATATATGTGTATATACAGTATATAGTAGATATGTATATGTGTATATATATGTACAGTATATACTGTATATGTATGTGTGTATATATATATGTATATATATATATAACTGTGTATATATATGTGTATATATGTATATATGTCTATATTTGTATATGTGTATATGTATATATGTATGTATATATATATACATATGATGTGTATATATATGTTTATATATGTGTGTGTGTGTGTCTGTGTATATATATATATATATATATATATATATATATATATATGCCAGCAACACTCATGACAATGACAAAACAATTACATTGTCAATCATGTTACGTTATTATTAAAATGTTTCCTTTTCTTTTTACTTCTCCGCTGCCAAGCGGGGATTTTGCTATATATATATATATATATATATATATATATAGTATATATATATATATATATATATATATATAGATATATATATATATATAGATATATATATATATATAGATAGATATGACAACAACACTCATATCAATGACAAAACAATTACATTAACAATCATCTTACGTTATTTTTAAAATGTTTCTTTTTCTTTTTCATAACTTCTTTAACACACTACTTCTCCGATGTGAAGCGCGGGTATTCTGCTAGTATATAATAAAAGCATATAAAAGATCTCTGCATAGACACAGAGATATATTTTTGAAGTGTTTTCCTGAGTTCGGACAAAATTAGTATGTATTCTCACTTACTCGTACCTAGCAAATGGGATTAAAGAAAGTATTTTAAAGCACTGGTATATTTTACAGTTAGTACTTTGTTTTCACCTTTTCCCGCAACAAAACATACTAGATTGGATAGTCAAGACGTCAATCTTTGATCATGACAGGAAGCCTACTGGAAATCATGCTCTGAAAAAACCAGGGCATTTTCTGTGTTTAAACCACACCTCTTCATAACCAGAAAAATAACAGGGACCTAAGATACCTTTTGCCTCAACTGCATAGCCATCCTCCAGATAGATAATTTCAAACTGCCCCTACAGAAGCATTTATGATGTACTACTTGCCACCCCCCATGGCTCTGCCTATGTAGTAGTGAAACAGGACAAACTTTAAAAATCAATAAACAAACATGTATCACTAGCTAAGCAGAGGCAAGGAACAGTCCAAAATATGGCCTCAGGTAGAGCGATTCAAATGAGGCTGGCACATGAGTGAGGAGGGCCCTCCCCGGCTCTCTCCCCTAGACCCACAGCCTCTGTCTCGGATTAACATGAATTAATCTCTCCTGCAAGCAAACTATGATACTTAACGCAATGAGAGAAGTCACAAAATCAACCAGTATGTTCAAGCAAATTACTGTATAGAAAAACACCCGATCTAAATCCATTAAGTAGTTCTCTCATGAAAAGTGGACATACATATACAGTAGACAGACAGAAGCTGGATTTTATACATAGAAAGATATAACTAAAGTGTAAATAGTGCCAAATAATGATAAAACTTCCATTTACATGTCCATTGTCTACAGCACCTGTTCATTTCAGGGTTGCTAGATCTGAAGCACACTTCCACATTCATACATACTTGGCCAACACAGGCAAACATGAGGAAAGCATGTACACTCCATGTAGACAGTGACTGAACTATGATGTAAACTCAGGGCAGTTGCAGTGTTTATCACTGCTGCAAATAAATGTAGTTGTAGACATGGTAACAGATTCCCAGGTTACTCCTGATCCCAAAGCCTCTGTAGTTGTTGTAAATGAAAGTGCAGATCTGTGCAACTGGATTTAAACATTTTTGTTAAGAATTTCTTTGTTCCTGTATTCTTTGCGGTGTGCTGTAGTGGTTAGGCTTTGGATTTCAAACCTCTGAGGCTGTGGGTTCAAATCCTGCTACTAACACTATGTGACTATAAGCAAGTCTGTGCTCCACTTAGAAAAAAAAATGAAAAGAAATACAACTAGTTGTATCTCTCAGATGTTATAAGTTGCCTTGGATTAGCAAGTGATAATATTTTTTTGCAAGCAGTGTGGCATAGTGGTTAAGGCTTTGGACTTTAAATATTGATGCTGTGAGTTTAATGCCCGCTACTGACACTGTACGACCATGAGCAAGTCGATTCATTTGCCTGTCCTCCAACTGGAAAAACAAAAGAAAAGGCACCTTGGAAAACGGTGTCATCCTAGTAAGTAATTGTAAATGCTCTTAATGAAGCCTGACATTTATTTATTTTTCCCCATGGGCCTGTGCAAAATAGCATTAGAGAAAGAAGAAGGTTAATTAATTTTGTTTTTTGTAATCTGCCTGCAGGTTTGACGCCCACCTTTCTCTTTGGGATTAAGTTTGGAGGGAAGCTAAACTGATTCACATTTAGAAATTTTTTTTTTTCAGTGTGTTTTCATTTTAAGTCATTTTCAGTCTAAATGAGCTCCTGTAGTTTTCTTTTCCATGCAGGAATGTGTGGCATAATTGCACCCTCTGCTGGCATCTACTTGATTTCTACTCTGGGAGCTATCAAGGCTTCATGCTGCATTTCATGAAAAGCCTATTATGAAAAGCATATAATTTAGAGGATAACATGTAGTAATGTGGAGAGCTTACCTGTAGATTTCCTGGACCCTTTCATGGTAGAGCTTTATCCTTAACAATTTACCCACGCTGACATATTCAGCATTCTATAGTATTTTTATTTAAACAGCCATTCATCCATCCATCCATTCATTTTGTGAAAATGCTTATCCAGAGCAGGGTTACAGAAAAGCTTGAGCCTAACCCAGCAAGCATCAGGCACATAGCAGGAACAATCCCTGGACAGGGTGCCAACCCATAAGGCACACACACACACACACATCAGATGCCAATTTAACATTACCATTCCATCTAATGTGCATGTCTGTGGACATTGGGAGGAAATTGGAGTAGCCCGAGGAAACCCACATGAGCATTCTAACTTTACACCTTTACATATTATTTAAACATGAAAATAACAATTTAATGTCTTAGCAGATTCAAATATCACAACAGTTTATATATTTTCTGTCCTCTGTTGGTCACTTTAATATCAGTTAAACTTGCTTGTTTGTTTTGTATAGTATCTGGAGTGAAAAAATCCAGTAGCACATACCAGAGTGAATGTAATTTGATCTGGCATGACTGAGAGGGTAGTTTCTCAAGCATACCCTAGGATGGACTACATCATGTCCTGTGTTGGTTCTTTCCTAGAGTCCAGCTCTACATAACCCTACAAATGAAACAATCAATCAGAAAATAAATGATAGTGTTTTCTGTAATAGGGGCTATATGAAATATAATAATTATATAATGTCTGAAATGTTTAGATATTTCAATAAAATGGAAACTTAATTCATGAAATCCTCCAGTTTATTTTCCATTAAGTTCAGACACTTCCCCATAGCACAGTCTCATGAGTATGGCCACTATGACATCACACAGTGGGCAATAGTGACGTAGAAATAATGCTGTATTGCAGAAATAGACAGTTCAAACAGAGAAGGCAATAATGTCATCAACAATGAAAACTCAGCAAAACCATTGTGAAATAAAATGAATTCCCTTCAAAATTAAGCATATACAGAGTCTGACATAAAAAGTATCACCCATCTCTTGGTGCTTTAAAATGCTGATAATACTGATATCCTCCTTGTACAATGTGGTTGGTGGGGTTTGTGGCTTCAGACTGGTGTTTTTAAGTGTTATGTATAGTATAAATGTATCTACTTTGGAAGCAGTGATGCTCATTACCAAATTCAAATTTCAATCCTTGGTTAAAGATGCAGCAAATTACAAACAGTTGTCAAGTGTTACCCAGATCCTTTTTTATTGCAATGGTGCTGGACAAGGTACTTTTTCCAACTAGTGAGGCAAAAAGCACACAGTTCTTTTAAGGATAGTGAGTCACCTCAAAGAGTCATGTAAAGTGCAGAGAGTCGATCCGTTGCGGTGCTTGGTGCCAACACTATACTATAAAGGTGCCTTCAGAGAATGAGTTTGCATATTTAAATACAAAGCATTTCCACTCTATTAATGTGTAGCTCTATAGTCCACAGAAAGTGTGTCGTATTGTGCAAGCATGTAGCGTGCTGCATAATGTGGCACACAATCGTGGCTTGCCTGTACCTGAAGAGATGCACTATGATGAACCTGACCCTGATCCACTAATTGATCAGCCAAATCGGACAGCGTTACAAATTCTTTTGAATGTAATTAGCAGAATGTAAAATCAGGTAATTAGATGCAGAATTTATTTTTTGTTCAATTCATTTAGTTTATGGTCAGTATGATATACAGTAGTACAACCCTTGTATTTTACTTCATTGGCCACATCTCTTACAGCATCCACTATTGCATTTTGTGACTCCAGAACAATGTCCATCAACACTCAACCAAATGGTTGCCCAGTGATTTCTGAGCAGAGGTGGGTGTGCAGCCAGCACTTGAAGATGCTCCATCACCCCGTAGATTTGCATCCTTAGCACGGGGATCAGGTTTTGTAATATTGTCTGAAACAGAACAAACAGACAGTGGGCTGCGACTTGCCTTTTCACTTCAACTTTGATTTCTGACCACTTCTTTTATTTCGGGCATTGCACGACTCTAAACTTGAACTTTCAAATTTTTGCCATGCTGTATCACTTTATCACTTACCTTTAATTTTCTTCAGCTGAAGGACTCCAGCCACAACACAGTCCCAAACAAAGCACTAAACACAACCAAAACACGCCCTTCTGGCACCACCACTCCTCCCTTGAAGCTTCATCCTCTCCTCCCGACTCTGGCCACTGAGTGGTGTTCGCTGGCTCTTTTTATAGTCCACCCGGAAGTGCTCCAGGTGCTTGATCGCCGAGTTCCAGCTGCACTTCCGGGTGTGACGAATACGTTGCCCACATGAGTTCAGGAGTCCCAAATACAGCGCCCCCTGGTGGTGCCTGCAGGACCCAACAGGGCTGCACCCAACTCCAATCCCCATGGAACCCTGTAGGAAACCGAGGCACCGCTCCAACCCGGGGGGCGGCCATCTAGCGTCCAGGGGGAGGTATTGGACTGTCCAAGGCTGCTCCCCCTGAATATAGTGTGCAGGGGCGTCCCGGCTGGGCATGGACCCTGGCTGCCTACCACAACCTTTTGTTGCTTATACCATTGCTTAAACCAACAAATAGTACATTTTCCTTTGCCTCCACTTCACATTCACTGAAATTTTTCTTTTTTGCATGTTTTTTTGCCATTGTCTTTTAAAAAAAGGCTGAATAAAAAAAGGGGCTATTTGTATTGATTTGTATATTCAAATATGTGAAATTCTGGGAGGAGTTGGGGTGCGGTTGTAGGCACGAGCACATGCATTAAATTTCATGTTCATTGGGATTTATAACGGGGAGGTGCATGGAACATGGTGTACATACAGTTTTATGAATCTGGATATTTTTGTGCATACGCACAGTTTTGTCCATACTCCATGTTTTGGTGTGAAGTATGCACAGCTTTATACTTGAGGCCCCAGACGTTTACTACTGCTCTAGTGACTAAAATGCAATGCGCGTGTCCTCCCTTGATATGCCTAATAAGTATGTACAACAGTCAGCCCTTTACTTCACCCTATACTGTACACACTTTAATGGCACCTAACACGAGAACAAGAAATGGTTTCTCATATTAGTGCTGTTCCTCAATGATGGATGTCATGTTGGGAAACTGCTAGAGCTATACTGTATGTTTATAGGTTTACAGGTTTATAGGGTTATCATTGTCATGTGTACATTGAAATTATTGCTTGCATGTTATAATCAACATTCAACATGTTGCCGCTCTCCGGTATTAAGTTTAGTGA
Organism: Polypterus senegalus; assembly: GCF_016835505.1. Lineage (NCBI taxonomy): Eukaryota > Metazoa > Chordata > Cladistia > Polypteriformes > Polypteridae > Polypterus > Polypterus senegalus. The sequence goes on from NC_053157.1 coordinate 211,383,514, forward strand.
GAACTAAACTAGTGAGAAGTACTGTACCTTACCTTGAAACTTCTGTCTTCCTTACCTAATAATTCTCAGATTGCATAACTTTGCAGCAACAAATTATATACCAGTTGTAGTAACTTGCTTGTGAGAGAATTATTCAACTATTCATTATTTAACAAACTTAATTCACTCCGGGGTCCCAAAATTACTCACACAAAGCCATTTTGGTGTGCTCAATTCAGCTAAGCTGTCAAATTTTCTTAAATAAACAGAGCTGCTAAATTCATACTTTCATGTAGACTATAATGTTATTTCTTTGCTGTGTGGAATTGTGGCTTGTCTTGTGTATGGTAGCACATTTTAAATATGTGTTAGTGTACATAACATTCAATTTCAGTTTCAATTTAATTTTATGTTAACTGAAAACAGAGCCGGAGTAAAATACTCTACAACTAAAATGCACTAACAGCAAAAAGTCACCACCATTATAAAATAAATATGTCTAGCTAGCAAATAGGGTAGGAAAGTAAAAACTCCAGTCAACATCATTTTCAGAGAAAATTAACATCTGTGGGTACAGACAAATAGAAAAACCTGTCAAAACATTTTTGAGGAACTATTGTCTGACCAGGAAGTGCTTCCAGCCTATAGTGCGGTAATAGCAGAAGTACTCCTGGGTCTGGCATAAAAGAGGACACTTGCCTGGAGGAGTGGAAGAAAAGAAAGAAAGAAAGAAAGAAAGAAAGAAAGAAAGAAAGAAAGAAAGAAAGAATCGGAGGAATTATGCTTGTGCTGTGTTTATTCATTACCTGAGAAGGGGTGTTCACCAGGAGGTGACAAGTTATTATTTTAACCATCCTTTTAGGACTAAGGGTCTCTGGCTGTAGCCAATGCCTGACTCTGCCCCAAAGTTCAAATAATTGGGAGAGGGTTGATTGCACTGGGTTGTATCTTCACTGCCTATAAGCCCTTGTCTGCTGGTCCGGATCAATACCGTACCTCAGCAGCACCTGGACCAGCAGCACCTGGACTTTTAGTAGGTCATAATCAGCAGAGGTCTGCTTGTTGAGGTTGTAATAATCCAATTGAGCTGGTCCCCTCAAGAACAGTGCCAGTATGTGCGTCCAGTCCATATGCTTCCAGTGATGATGGGTAGTGGTATGTTCAAATACTAGAAAATAAATCTCAATATCATTATCATTATGTAATGGTAACAATATGTGGGGTGAACCCATCAGTCGTTCCTGCTGGAGGGAACACGTGTTTGACTACATACCTCTGTCTTGGTGAGCTGTGTTTGTTGTTCTCCATTCTTGACATCCAGTGATTAGAGTTCTGATGCCATGGCCTGAAGAGCCTCCATGTACTGTTGCTCCATCATTATAGTAGCAAACTTTTACTGACTATGCCACTGTAAGAGAATCAAAGAACAACAACAAAGAGTTGAGGCACCAGCCTGGGAACTCCACATAATTGAATTTGTAAGAAAGTGAAAAAAAACATGCAATAATTGTGAAAAGGTCTTTTCAGACTTGAGTTTAGGACAGAATTGGCAAAGATGGCGGAGCTTCCAGCTTTCATTCCTCTTGGCAGGAAGAGGTGGGTCCAAATGGATGGACACTGAAAGGGACGTCAGTGGTGGTATAGCAGTCAGTCATTTAGTCTGTTTAGAAAGGAAGAGAGAAAGGTATTAGGACTCAGTGCCAACCCTTGGTATGGCAGTAGAATTATCACTAGAGCCATTCAGCTGTATATATTATATATATATATATTGTGGAGCCGACCCGGACACAGACAGGCGAACATGTTGTTTTTAAACCACCACACGTTTATTTTACAAATATTTACAATAATACGGTCACTCAGAACCCAGTTCAAAGTGCACAAACCCCAATACATTCCTGGTCACTCAATGCCTTTCTTTGGGCCGCCTCCACTCTCCTCTCTGCCTTGTCCTTCTTCCACCCGACTCTAGCCCTGAATGAATGGAGACGGCCCCTTTTAAACAGTTCCCGGATGAGCCCCAGGTGTTCCCGGTATTCCTCTCTTGGCCACGCCCAGCGTGGCGGAAGTGCCGGCTGTCCTCCCCACAGCTCTCCGGATGCCGTCCTAAATCTTCCCCCCAGCACTTCCTGGTGTGGCGGAAGTGCTGGGGTAACAGGTCCCCAAGGCATTGGGGCGCCTCCTGGCGGTGACCACGGGCCCCTACAGGGTGGAGCTTCCATGCCCTATACCTGTGGCCCCCAGAGCAACCAGGAAGGCGACCCCCACGTGATCCAGGGTGGGCTTTGACCCTCTTCCAGTCCCTCACGGCGTCCCGGCCGGGTCGTTGCCCCTGGCATCCCTGACAATATATATATATATATATATTATATGCTGTATATATATGTTGTGGCATACAGCCGGGGCAGTTGCTTGGCCAGGTTACCTCCATGTTGGAAGGAGCATATTCAGAGCTGGAGTTTGGTTCCATGGGCGCTGCCAGGGGGTGCTGCTGAACCCTTGGTTGCAGCATTTCCGCCACAACTGGAAGTGCTGCCAGAAGAAGGTCAATGAGCACCTGGAGCACTTATAAAAGGAGCAAGTGCCCACTACTTCAGGAGCCAGAGTCGGGTAGAAGAAGACGAAGCTTGCCAGGAGGAGTGGGGGCGACAGAGGAAGAAAAAAGAAAGAAAAGGTTTTGGGCTGAACTGTGTCTGCTGTGCTTGTGACTGTGCTGTACATGTGGGAAACTGGGGAAGGCATTTCCCAATGGGAGAAAAACAAAGAAAAATAAAAGTGTGTGTACTGTCCTGCATCTGTCTGTGTCGGGTTTGGGCGGCAGGAGTGCCCTCTTCAGGCCACAATTTTAATATATATGGGAAACAGCTGAAGGACCTAAACACTAGTAATTCTACACCAGGCCAGGGGCCAGTGGAGTGTAATGACTATCTCTCTCAGTCCCTTACAGACCTTTCCTGGGAAATCCCGCCTGTTGCCGGCCCCAAGGATGACGTCACTTCCGGGCATGAGAACACCACTCCCAGTTCCTGCACCGATGACGTAATTTCCCTTCCAGGCCTTTAAAACTGCCATCTTGCCTCAGTACAGGCAGTTCTGTTCTGGACTCTGACATAAGCACATCATGCTACAAAAAAAAGGCAGTTTTGCAGCCGAGAAAATATTATACGGGTGGCTGCCCCAACTGTTTATGATGTCTCCGACTCATTCTTCTTACTATATATATATATATTGTATGGGATGCCAGGGGCAACGACCCAGCCGGGACGCCATGAGGGACCGGAAGAGGGTCAAAGCCCACCCTGGGGGCTGCCTTCCTGGTTGCTCTGGGGGCCACGGGTTGAGGGCATGGAAGCACAGGAAGTGCTGGGGGGAAGACTTTGGACAACCCCCGGAGAGCTGCCGGAAGAACAGCCGGCACTTCCGCCACGCTGGGGCGTGGCCAACGGGGGAGTGTCGGAAGCACCTGGAGCTCATCCGGGTCATGTATAAAAGGGGCCGTCTCCCTTCATTCGAGGCTAGAGTCGGGTGGAAGGAGGACGAGGCAAGAGAGGAGAGTGGAGGCGGCCCGAAGAAAGGCATTTGAGTGACCAGGACTGTGTTGGGGTTTGTGCACTTGTGGACAGTGGGTCTTAGTGACCATATATATTGTAAATAGTGTAAATAAAATACGTGTGGTGGTGAAGAACAACATGTCCGCCTGTCTGTGTCTGGGTCGGCTCCACTATATATATATATATATATATACATATATATATATATATATATTGTCAGGGATGCCAGGGGCCATGACCGGCCGGGGCGCCAGGAGGGACGGAAGAGGGTCAGAGCCCTGCCTGGACCACGTGGGGTTTGCCTTCCGGGTTGCTTTGGGGCCACGGGTCGAGGGCATGGAAGCCCTTCCCTTTAGGGGCCCGTGGTCACCGCCAGGAGGCGCCCAATGCCTTGGGACTTGTTTCCCAGCACTCCTGCCACACCAGGAAGTGCTGGGGAAGATTATGACGGCGCCGGAGAGCAGCCGGGAGGACAGCCGGCACTTCCGCCACACTTGGGCGTGGCCAGGCGATTGCCGGGAACACCTGGGGCTCATCCGGGTCCTCCATAAAAGGGGCCGTCTCCATTCATTCGGGGCTAGAGTCGGGTGGAAGAAGGGCGAGGCAAGAGGAGTTGTGGAGCGGCCCGAGAAGAAGGCATTGTGGCCAGGACTGAGTGACTGTTTTGGGGTTTGTGCACGTGACTGGGTCTGTGTGACCAATGAACTGGGGTCTTTGTGACCTAATTATTGTAAATAATTTGTATAATAAACGTGTGGTGGTTTGAAAACAAGATGTCCGCCTGTCTGTGTCCGGGTGGCGTTCACATCTGGCGTAGTCGGCAGGATGCTCCGCCTGTTCCAAGGCGGGACCTGTTATCAAAAATTTGTTGTGGGCGACCGGCGCAGCAGGGGACCCCACCGTGCGCGGGTGCTGCGTGCACACAGCCCGCGGGTAAGAACCCCACGGACCGCCAGGGGTCCGCAGGAAGGCCATGTTTCCCTGATGCGGGCAGGTGGCGTGCCTACAACGAGTGCAGCGGTCTCCTACAAGCAGGCCGTTGCTGAAGGCGCCCGGGACCGCATGGCGTCAAGAAAGGCCACGCCGAGGAAGTGTCCTCGGTTTGGCGAGTCGGGAAGGTGAGTTCCCTGCCTAGCGGCAGCCGGCCCATGGGGACCGGGCGTGTTTTCTCTTTTGCAGGCAGGGACCTCCCGGATCCACGTTGGTGGCAGGCGCATGCTGGTCTGCGGGGCTCCGGCAGCGTGGCGGCAGCGCGAGGGCTGTGGAGGAGGAGACGCTGCAGCTCGAAGGCGCTGGCAACAGCAGGGCTGCCGGCAGGCACGCCGCCACCGCAGAAGGGGAGGCAAGATGGCGCGGACCAGAAGTCCCTCCCCTGACAGGCCGCGATTGGGCGGTGTGTCTTGTGGGCCCGCCGATGACTGCAGAGAGGCGGGACCAAGGAATGTCCATCACGGGCAGGGGGGAGACCCGATTGGGCCGGAGGAGAAGGCCCACAGGAAGTGGCGGCGCTGGAGGCTGACAGAAAGGTAGGCTCGCGTCGCTTCACTTCCGTCTTTGCCGGCTGCTTTGGCGGAGCTGGGGGTGTCCCTTCAGCCCACCGGGCAGCGTGTGTTGCAGGTGCTTTGTAACCTCCGGGCTGAGGTGCTGGAACTGGAGAGGAAGGCGTTAGCGGTGCTGAGACTGTTTCGATCACCAGCGGGGCGGCGCACGTTGGAATCTCCAGCCGGAGAGTTACAGTGGAGGCGGTGAGTACAGCCGACTCCGTACAGCATACGGGAGGGTCTGTTGAAAAAGGCTGTGATGATAACGATCAGTTCCGAGTAAGCAGCCCTCCGACAGGAGATGCGGCGCCATGGGCTGTATCTTGGGCGAGGGGAGTCCGAGAGGGCGCTGAGTGGTCACGGGCTGCTAAGTGCCCGGGTCCTAGCCCTCCGCCCCAAGTCAGCTGCGGTCTTGCGCCGCACTATAGGGACGCAGGCGGGACAGAGCGCCTTTTATTCCATAAGGAGTCTCAAATCGTCATGGCGTCCCAGAGTGAATGGAGGAATAAGAGGCTGGGTGCGATTCCTCCGATATATTCGCGGACGCAGACGGAAAGGGGCTCATGTTGGTTATCGAGTCGCATATCGTCAAGATGTCCGAGAGTGAAGGGAGGATTAAGCGGCTGGGTGCGCTTCCTCCAATATGGTGAGACAGCGTTGCTGGGTGCACGCGTGCGGCTGGCTGCCCTCTGGGAGAGCAGAGGGAATCCCTGAGGCCGGCGGAGAGAGCAGGCGGTGCCGGCGGCTCCATCATTGAGAGGACACGGAAGCGCGGAGAGGGTGCCGATCAGGCAAGTGCGGGCGATTGGAGGGGGGAACACTGCCCGTGCGTGGCACGAGCTGGGTGCTTTGGCAGCGGTTCTGCCCCTGTGTTCTCTTTTGTAGGGGCGGACCCAGGCGAGCTGAAGGAGCCCCTTCGTGGCGGAACAGCCCTCTGATGTCGGGCCGTCTGCGGAATAATCTCTCTGCTGGTGCGCAGGTGCGCTCACAGCTGGAGGAGCCTACGGGGGAACGAGTGGCTCGGAACAAAGGCGTGGAGGCCTCGGAGAGGGTGCCGATCGAGGAGGCCCGGGGTGCGGTAAAGGGGAGCACAACCTGTGCGAGGCACAGGGATGCACCAAGGGCTGGTGCTCGGATTGTGTCTCCGCCCCTGTCCCTGCTAGGAGTGCGGGGCCGGACCCCGGCTATCCTCGAGTGGGGCCCGTTTCGGGGCTCTGCTGCCCTCGCGGGGCGGGTCTCTTACCCACGAGTGGTCTTCGCTGGCTGTGGGGCACTGTCAGGGATGCCAGGGGCCATGACCCGGCGGGGCGCCAGGAGGGACGGAAGAGGGTCAGAGCCCTGCCTGGACCACGTGGGGTTTGCCTTCCGGGTTGCTTTGGGGGCCACGGGTCGAGGGCATGGAAGCCCTTCCCTTTAGGGGCCCGTGGTCACCGCCAGGAGGCGCCCCAATGCCTTGGGGACTTGTTTCCCCAGCACTCCTGCCACACCAGGAAGTGCTGGGGAAGATTTATGGCGGCGCCGGAGAGCAGCGGGAGGACAGCCGGCACTTCCGCCACACTTGGGCGTGGCCAGGCGATTGCCGGGAACACCTGGGGCTCATCCGGGTCCTCCATAAAAGGGGCCGTCTCCATTCATTCGGGGCTAGAGTCGGGTGGAAGAAGGACGAGGCAAGAGGAGTTGTGGAGGCGGCCCGAGAAGAAGGCATTGTGGCCAGGACTGAGTGACTGTTTTGGGGTTTGTGCACGTGACTGGGTCTGTGTGACCAATGAACTGGGGTCTTTGTGACCTAATTATTGTAAATAATTTGTATAATAAACGTGTGGTGGTTTGAAAACAAGATGTCCGCCTGTCTGTGCCCGGGTGGCGTTCACAATATATATATATATATATATATATATATATATATATATATATATATACAGTATATATAGGAATATACAGTGCATCTGGAAAGTATTCACAGCGCATCACTTTTTCCACATTTTGTTATGTTACAGCCTTATTCCTAAATGGACTAAATTAATTTTTTTCCTCAGAATTCTACACACAACACCCCATAATGACAATGTGAAAAAAGTTTACTTGAGGTTTTTGCAAATTTATTAAAAATAAAAAAACTGGGAAATCACATGTACTGTACATAAATATTCTCAGCCTTTGCTGAATACTTTGTTGATGCACCTTTGGCAGCAATTACAGCTTCACGTCTTTTTGAATATGATGCCACAAGCTTGGCACACCTATCCTTGGCCAGTTTCGCCCATTCCTCTTTGCAGCACCTCTCAAGCTCTATCAGGTTGGATGGGAAGCTCCATGCACAGCCATTTTAAGATCTCTCCAGAGATGTTCAATCGGATTCAAGTCTGGGCTCTGGCTGGGCCACTCAAGGACATTCACAGAGTTGTCCTGAAGCCACTCCTTTGATATCTTGGCTGTGTGCTTAGGGTCATTGTCCTGCTGAAAGATGAACCGTCGGCCCAGTCTGAGGTCAAGAGCGCTCTGGAGCAGGTTTTCATCCAGGCAGTCTCTGTACATTGCTGCAGTCATCTTTCTCTTTATCCTGACTAGTCTCCCAGTTCCTGCCGCTGAAAAACATCCCCACAGCATGATGCTGCCACCACCATGCTTCACTGTAGGAATGGTATTGACCTGGTGATGAGTGGTGCCTAGTTTCCTCCAAACGTGACGCCTGGCATTCACACCAAAAAGTTAAATCTTTGTCTCATCAGACCAGAGAATTTTCTTTCTCATGGTCTGAGAGCCCTTCAGGTGCCTTTTGGCAAACTCCAGGCGGGCTGCCATGTGCCTTTTACCAAGGAGTGGCTTCTGTCTGGCCACTCTACTATACAGGCCTGATTGATGGATTACTGCAGAGATGGTTGTCCTTCTGGAAGGTTCTCCTCTCTCCACAGAGGACTTCTAGAGCTCTGACAGAGTGACAATTGGGTTCTTGGTCACCTCCCTGACTAAGGCCCTTCTCCCCCGATCGTTCAGTTTAGATGGCCGGCCAGCTCTAGGAAGAGTCCGGGTGGTTTCGAACTTCTTCCACTTACAAATGATGGAGACCACTGTGCTCATTGGGACCTTCAAAGCAGCAGAAATTTTTCCGTAACCTTCCCCAGATTTGTGCCTCGAGACAATCCTGTCTCGGAGGTCTACAGACAATTCCTTTGACTTCATGTTTGGTTTGTGCTCTGACATGAACTGTCAACTGTGGGTCCTTCTATAGACAGGTGTGTGCCTTTCCAAATCATGTCCAATCAATTGAATTTACCACAGGTGGATTCCAATTAAGCTGCAGAAACATCTCAAGGATGATCAGGTGAAACAGGATGCATCTGAGCTCAATTTTGAGCTTCATGGCAAACGCTGTGAATACTTATGTACATGTGCTTTCTCAATTTTTTTGTTTTTAATAAATTTGCAAAAACCTCAAGTAAACTTTTTTCATGTTGTTATTATGGGGTGTTGTGTGTAGAATTCTGAGGAAAAAAATGAATTTAATCCATTTTGGAATAAGGATGTAACATAACAAAATGTGGAAAAAGTGATGCGCTGTGAATACTTTCCAGATGCACTGTATAACATCAAAACTTGAATATATAAAGTCAGCATCGGAATATATAAAGTCATTCATTATATAATGTTTGTCTGTCTGCATGTTGCCTATACAGACCCTTTGACTGATCTGAACCAAATTTTGCCCAGTTGCTCTCTAGGATCATACAAAAAAGACAGACTGCTTTGGAACTAAAAATTTTGACCCCAGGGTCCCAGTTGTTGTTTTATTTCCCTGTGTACTACAGTTTGCACACCACTGCTACCTGCTGGCTCAAAGCATGTGAAACATCCAAACAGACTGAAGACAGACTAACAGACAAAATGACCAGAGCTTAACATTACCTACCCAGCCAATGCCATGTGCTGCTTCTATCTACCGTAATATAAAAAGGAGTCTTGCGCGCTTTTTTAGGGGGTTGTTGGGTCAGGCTTGATTGAGAGACAAAGAGTTGTTATTTAACGCCTGCTTTGTCAACTTTTCTTTATAATTTAACCACTACAAGCTGCCCACCTTGAACTAGGACAATAAGTCAGACATAAAAGCATTCATGGTTACAACCCACCAAGGAGTTACCACAATTCTGGAATCCTAAAAAAACAAAACATTCTCAACTTACGAGAGCAGTAACATTGATAGAGAGGCTGTTTGGATGACAGATGAGACAGCTGGCAATAACAACAGGGTTACCACTTAAAAAACACATAAATCTTGGCTTTTTTACCTTAACCCATTCTATAATTTGTATTTCATCTACTATATATTTATAGGGGCATAGCCGGTGAGGGGGGCGGTGAATTCATTCGACCTACCACAAACTGCTAGCAACACAAAAAATAAAACATAATGAGCACATAGTGCTTTATTAAAAAACTACACAACACACACATTAAATATGTTAATTAAAACTGCAATGCATGCCAGAATGCCAAAAACATGTGTAGCCACTTTGAAACAGCTGGTTTACCCACTGTACCATTCTACCAACCAAAAATTTTCAAAATGAGGGGAATGAAGAGAGGAAAAAATAAATGTAATATAAAACAGCTTTCAACTAAACTTTTAGTGTTATTTAAATTGTCAACCAATTAGCCAGCTCCTTTGAGTTGAGGAAGCCATTACCTTACATCTGGTAATACTTTGCTGTACTGTTCTGACTTTGTCAGTCATTAAAATGTGATTGTGTGTTCCTTGTGATTCAGAAAGAACACTGGAATATTTGAATCATGAGTATTAAATTAAGTTGGTAATCATGACTGGCAGGAACATGTGGAAAGGCATTTAGGCCAAAATGAAATATATAAAAAGGCAATTATGAAATAATCACATAAAAAAGTGCAGTGATATAAATAAATGTGTTTTGGTCATGTGAGGTATGACAGCTGGGCTGAAGAAATGTTGGGGTACCATCTGGGTCACCCCATTTAATAGTAAATTGAGATATAAAAACTAAAAACAGTACACAATGGCACAATAACAGAACATAAACTGCCCACAGCATGGAATTCTTAGCAGGTCAGGTCTTATGAGCGGGTATGCAGAATGAGATGCCTTCTATGACCGTCTCATTTTTATACACTTTCAACTGGAAGGAGCAGAGTCAATTGCCCTCACTTTGCGTCTTCTCCTGACTGAAGGAAAAGAAAGAGATTACACAGTTAGCGACAGCAGTCCCTCTCATCCTGGAGTGGCACTGCTTTCCCAAGATAAGTTAGGAGTATGATCCACAGGCAAACAACATTGATTTAGAAATAACATGGTCAGAAAGACAGCAGGCTTAAGAAGGTGTCCAAATTCGGCAAACTATACACATGATCTAAGCTAATATTGAAAGAAAATTCACAAAGCATTCATAGAAAATACAGAAAAAACTAGAGTAAATCAATAAACATACCCTTTATTTCCCATATGTCCATCATCCCAAACTGAAATGCAGATAATGAGGTACAGTACAATCTATCCAGTCAATCATCCATATTCTTAACCCAGTTGTTCCAATTCCAGCATTGTGGTCTAACCTAGCCTTACACTCCCTTGACTTAACAGAAACTTTTTTATATCCTTTTCTTCTGACACCATCAATGCTTAGGTATGTTTCTACCAGATTAGAATTAACAGCACCACTGACACATGCTCTCTGGTCTTTGCTTCCACTTTTTCTCTTAACCCTCCTCAACCTCCTTCCCGATCCTCCTTGTCTGTTGATGACTTTGCAACTTTTCTCCAGGATAGGGTGGCTGCCATCAGCAGTCTTTTCTCACTCTCGCTGCCACCCATTATGCCTCCCCCAAGCAACACCCCACATTTTTCACATTCTCTCCACTGTCTTCCACTAATGTTTCCAACCTTTTCTCCAATCACCCCACTAGCTGTCCGCTTGACCCTATTCCCTCACATCTCCTTCAGACCATCTCCACCTCACTCATTCCTGCACTTACACATATCATTAACATCTCACTCAGCTCAGGAACATTCCTTAATATCTTCAAACTTTTTCTGATAATCCCACTTCTCAAAAAAACAACATTCAGTGCATCCCAAGTTAAAAACTACGGGCCTATCTCTCCCCTGTCTTTTCTTTCCAAAGCACTTGAATGTGCTGTTTCGAACCAGGTCTCTTCCTTCCTTGTACAGAATGAATTTTTCAATTCCAACCAGTCCAGCTTCAAGAGGAGCCTCTCAACTAAGACAACTCTACTAACTGTGGTCGACCAGCTACGCCGTGCTAGAGCTACCAACATGTCAAGTCCTAATTCTGCTATATTCCTCTTCTGCTTTTTGATACAGTCAGACACAACATCCTTCTTATCACCCTCTCTGACCTTGGCATTACAGGGACTGCTCCCAGATGGTTTGAGTTGTACATCTCGGGCAGATCCTACAGTGTATCCTGGCAAGCTGAGTTGTCAAAGGCACACCAGTCATGCACTGGTGTTCCCTAAGAATTGTGGGAACTGTGCTGTATCCTCTTCTCTCTGCACACCAAATGTTCAGGCTCCATCATCCAATCCCATGGGTTCTCTTATCAGTGTTATGCTGATACACCCCTGTCATTCTCTCTGGAGGACAATACAGTATCAGCTAGAGTCTCTGCATATCTTACTGATACCTCAACCTGGATGAAGGACTGCCACCTACAGCTTAACCTGGCAGAAACTGAGTTTTTTGTGATTCTGGCCAGCCAGTCAGTTCAGCTCCCCATCTCTGTACAGCTTGGCTCACTGTTGCTAACACCTGCCAGGTCAGTTCACAGCCTTGAGGTGATAAATGATGAGCAGCTAACTTTTTCTGACCACATTCCTACTGTTTCTCATTCATGCAGGTAGTACAACATCTGTAAGCTCAGACCTTATCTGACAAGAGTATGCAGCACAACTTCTGGTCCAGGCTTTGGTCTTGTCACATCTGGACTACTGCAACTTTCTTCTGGCAGAAACCCACATGTGCTGTCAAACCATTACAGATGATCCAGAATTTAATCAACTGAGACAGGCGCCTGTCACTCCTCTTTTCAGGTTGCTACTTTGGCTCCCTGTAGCAGCACACATTAAGTTCAAATCCCTGATGCTTGCCTACAGAGTAATCAATGGGTCAGTACCTGAGTATATGGAGACACTAATAGAGTGTTATACACCTGCTTGCCCACTCAGGTCTGCCAGAGAACACTGTCTGGTGATGCCACCTGTATTTGGCATCAAGTCTGAATCCAGACTCTTTTCCTGTACAGTTCTGAGTTGGTGGAATGGGCTGCTAACCTTCATCTGTACTGCTGATGCCTTCAATGTATTTAAGATGCAATTGAAGACCCATCTGTTCTGTGAATACCTGTCTAAATGAAAAGTGGAAAAAAAAACTTTGAGCTGTAATACTTTACATTCTTGGTTAACTTGTTTACATATAATCTGTGATTGTAAATGTATGAGTTATTACATCATTTGTGGCAATCAACCTTTGTTAACTATCCTATTACACTTGCGGAACAAACAGGCCTTAGCCTAATGTTACTCTATTGTTTACCTCTGTTGTAAGCCACTTTGGATAAAAGCATCTACTAAGCAAAATAATGTAAATGTAAATGTAAACAGAAATGGAAGGTTAAATAACTTGCTTAATGTCAAAGCAGTTGGGATTGAACTGATAGCTTTATGGTTTAAGGTCCAGCACATTAGATGTAAGGCCACTCTGTCTGCTCTAAATAACTAATACCAAAGTTCACTCTCCCAGAGAAGTCAGCCTAGGTGATCAGATCTTTTGACACTCTCCTCATATACACATTCTATATTTACAATTTCCACCACTGATGGATTAGAGACCGATGGTGACTCTTCAATAAACATTTTATTGATGCCATAACAATATGTATCAAGCTCCTACCTGGATATTTTCCAGCTGCCTATAAACCTTCCATCTGAAGTTCTGAGCTCTCAGTTTCATGTATTGCTCTCACATTACCTACAGTCATTTTACTGTTTAATATTCTCTTAATTTATGCTTCTGCTACCACTCATTTTGACTTCCCCACATTTTAAAAAAAGGCAGCTACTAGGACTTGAACTGGTTTACATATAAAAATACATTTAGCTAAAGTAACTATGTAATTTAAATACAGCACCACGTAATTTCTGAACAAGCTGCCACAAAGATGCTGCTAGCCGCTTAGAGGTGCAATGAAGACTGACATCAACAGGTGGCTCTCTTGGACCAAAATATGCAGAGAAAGATTTAAAGATTATCATGGCAGTCCGTTTACAGCAGCAAAACATCAGTTAGCTCATTGTTTCCAGTCTGACAGACTGATTTATTCTACTTTTCTACAGCTCCTAAAACACAGCCTGGGACCTAAGAACTAGGTTCAGACCCTTGGCCACAGCAGTGACATTGTGGAGTACAGTATATTCAGCAAAAAGCCATTTATGTTTTGTCTGGGCATGCGGGTTTTTTCCCACATCCTTAAGATGTGCAAGTTAGCTTGACTGGGTGTGTGAGAGTGCCTAGGAAACTACATTCATGGCTGGTATGATGTTAATGCTCTGCAATGCTGGATTTGAATAATTAAGATTAGAAAATTAAAGCATAATTAATTGTTTGAATTTAAATTGTGAGTATTAAATAGGTAAGGCACTATATAATAGATAGATATGAAAGGAACTATAAAATAAACTGAAAGTAGGTAAGAAATAATAATAATAATAATAATGATTCTTTAAATTTATATAGTACTTTTTTCACAACTCAAAGGACTTTTCATAGTGAATGGGGAGCCACAACCATTACTAGTTAGTGGCATCCACCTGGATGGTGTGATGGCAGCCATTTTTGTGCCAGTACTATTATTACACAGTAGGTATTAGGTGAAGAAGTGGTTAGAGAAAGAGCCAGTTAGAGACAGGGTAATTAGGCAGGCAGAATGACTAGACCATGGAGTGCCTGAAGGGCAATTTAGCCTAGATGTCCAAATACACCCTGCACTTTACAAAGGATGCCCATCGATCTTTTATGACCACTAAGAGTCTGGATATCAGTTTTAGGTCTCATCCAACAAATGGTGCCATTTTTACATCACAGTGCCCCTGTCACTGCACTGGGGCCTTGAGGACCACATTCAGACCACAGGGTAAGCATCCCCTGCTGGCCTCACCAACACCTCTTCCAGTAGCAACCCAAGCTTTCCTAGATGGTCTCCTATCCAAGTAATGTCCAGGCCTAAACATGCTTAGCTTCAGGTGGAAGACCTGTCCTTAAATGCATGGTATATGGCTTCTGGTTGCACTTTGTAATTGACATATACTGTAGTTGTGAAAGTACCTTATATGACAGATAAGTAGATTGGTAAAGCACTATACGAAAGATCCTTTAGACAGATAGACAGACAGACAGACAGACAGACAGACAGTTAGATAGATAGATAGATAGATAGATAGATAGATAGATAGATAGATAGATAGATAGAAATGGACATAAGTAGATAGACACTATTTTATTGATTCTTGAGGATCAAATTTACAAAGGTTCCTGTTGAAAAATAAATATACTTAAAAACGCAAAAATCAATAACAAAGATTCTGCACAACACTGGAAGTAAGAATTTTTTTGTATTTATACTTTTGCAAAGAGCAGGACACTCACACTTTGACAGCCATATAGCTTGACTACAGAGTACTGTACAACATGTTTTAATGATGCAGATGTCATCTCCTGGGTGGTCTTTGGCAGCTCATCTGCTTACGGCCTCTGGCTTTTATCTTTTGCAGACAGTGGCATTGTTTGGGACTTAAGGATATGGAGCAACGGTAGCAGGTCCAGCAGACTGACTGCTCCCATCCCATGTGGTGGTCCACTATTGCAAATGTGCAAGTGAAAAACCGTTAGAGAAAAAAGCGTCCAAAACCAAGGTATTAAATGTTTCTGACACCATGAATGGTCAAATACAAACATACTCCTTTAATTCTCCTAGTGATGCTCTTGACTTTATCTCAGCTTCTTAATTTGTTCTTACCACTGAAATCTTTTTCTCTACATTTCGTCTGAGCACTATGTTTTTCACATTTTAATCTTGGGATATCCAATTTATAGTGCAAATTTCCGCAGTCCTTTCCATTTGTTTTCTTACTCTGTTCTCCCAATAAGGGGTTATGTGGGTCATACTAGGGAAGAGTCTGTCTTGGAAGCATCCACTTGAAGGTGTGCAGAGACATATTTTTGCACTTACTTGCACAAGGCCAGGAGAAGGACACATTTCATCTGGGTTTTTGTGGTAGAGTAAAGAAGAAAAAAATAAAAAAGAATTATGCTCTTGATTGGGAAGAAGGGTATTTGAACCCAAAGCTGTTGTCCGTTTAATTGTGTGTAATTGGGTGTGGTGGTCTGAGATGACCTCTAGTGGTCGCAAAGTCGATTCTAAATATATACAGTCAGCATCTAAATACAGTATATTATCTACTCTCTATATACAATCCTAAGCTTAAAAGCGCGAAAATTTTTTGCAAAGATTTTATGTGATTTTTTTATGTCACATTTTTGTTACACTTTAAATCGGGCTTATTTTAAAACCTACATATATATGTTTGGTATCATTTTTTTCAGAATATATCGAACTTTAATGTGATGTTGTTAGATTTTCAGACTCTTATTCCGTTTTTAAATTCTAAACTAAAAAATATGAAGAACTCACATCCCGCGAGACGAGGACTTGTGCCAAGAGATTTATTCACGTCTGGGACCGGAAATAAAAGACAAAGAGTAGGACAGCTGCTGTACAGGCTTTTAAATGTTTGAAGTGCCGTGTGAAATGCTGATCACGTGGCACAGCAGCAGCAGCAGCCAGCCAGCAGCTGATCGGGCAAAGAGGAGGTAAAAAAAAAACTGTATTTGTTTCCCATTGTACCACAGTTTAAGAGGGGGTTTTGAAGGAGCAACTGCATCTCCTTGGGGTGCTTTCACCCCCCCTCTTCACAATGCGAGCAGCTGAGATGTGAAATCGCTGGCATGTAGCACAGGCTGTGGAGGTTGGTGAGTGAAGCGAGCAGGGGGAGAACCCCCTAGTCTGTATATATAAAGCTAAATTGAGTTTATATAAACTCTGTGCCCAGCTATATAAAGTGAAATTTGGTATATATTATGTGAAATTTGGAATATATTTATGTTTAGTACTCCTGCCTCACAGAATAAGAGACCTGGATTGGAATCCCAGCTAGTCACATGTGGAGCTTGTACATTATTCCCATGTATGCATGAAAAAGATTAGAATTTTGGTAGGAGTTTAGTGCTGCGACCTATTAGCTTCAAAATCCTGGATTCAGACTCCTTTCTAGGCACTGTCTATGTGAAGTTTCATCCCATGTCTCCTGGGGTTTATCTGCAGTTATTCTGTTTTTCTTCTTGCATACCAAAACAATGACTCTCAATTGCATGTGTGCATGTGTGTGTGTGTTTTGGGTTTGTGATGAGCTTCCATGATTGGTTCTTGTCTTGCACCCAGTTCTCTTGGGCATGGGCTCTGACTCCTCTAACTCTAAGGTGTGCTGGTTAGGTTAAGTGAGTATACTGAATGTGTGTACAACAGAGCAGCACACTTTCTAAGCTTGTTTTCAACCAATCAATGTTGCTAGGAAAAAACACCAGCTCACTGTCACCCTGAGCTGCACAAGGGTTTATTCTATTTTTTTCTTATTTGGCTGACACCTTAATCCAAGGCAACTTAAAACATTTAAAATGCAACTGGTTACATTTCTTTTGTTTTTCCAATTGGAACATCAAGTTGGTGAAGTGACTTGCTCATAGTCACAGCAATGTCTGCAGTGAGACCACACATTCTCCTTGACTGCCATGTATTCTTCTGCAATTCAAAAAATAGTTTTGAGTTAATATCCAACTCTGGACATGGTTGTATTAGAAACACAGTGGAATAGAGAAAGGCACCAGTTCCTCCTAGTATGGTAATGAAAAAGTAGTTAAGTAAATGAATGCTTGGTCATGATGAAGATGGGTTATGTTTTGATTCTTACTACTTGAATCTTTTATATAGTTTCACTTTTCTGCTTTTTCTTTTTTATTCATTCCCAGTTCTGATAAATTCAGCTCTTAAATCTCAGATCAGTTTAAGTGAAACATTTCCATACTAATTACAATTCTTCTTGAAATGCAAAATACACTTCATGAACAACAAAGCCGCACACTTACAAAGTTTTTACATTCAGGAGAGACAATTTCTCACTTGGCACCTGGAAGGCATCAGCTTGAATGTCCTGCCGAGCCACCTAATCCACATGAACACCTAAGTGGAGTCATCACAAAGTCAACATGGAAGGAATTTCACAAAAAAACAAGTTTGTCAGTTTGGTCTGGTCTTCTCTGCAAAGATTGCTGGGCCTTGCCAGTCCAAGTAGACACCTACAGGATGGATTTATCATTCTGAACAATGATGGCCTTCATAGAAATCTTCATTTGTTTTTTTAAAATTCAGTCTTAGAGCTTTAACATAACAGGGAGGCCTGACACTTTATAAAATACCACAGGTTATTAATCAGATAAATAAATTGGTTCAAAAAATAGATGGATTGATGACACTGCCTTAAAAAATATGGTGTAGTAGCACAGAACTGGATCTGAATCTGAGCCCGGGTGTGCACATTTTCCTCATGGTCTTTCTCCATTTTCTTCCCAAATCCAAAAATGTGTAGCTTGGTTTATTCAGTGTCGTCTCTCATTTGACCTGGTGGAAACGATGAGCTTCATGCCTTGTGCCCGTGCAGCTAGGATAGATTCACCATAATGTTAGTTCAGAAAATGGATATTGTAAACATAGAAATACATATTTTCATTCATGACACATAATTAACATAGTGAGCTTTTTCATTTTTAAAACATATTGTCACTGTCACTGTCAACTCAAATTGCTAACTACTAAAGGATAATGAACAGTCATGAAAAATATGCTAGATGTATCCTGGAGAACAAGTACAACACCCACTATTGACTCTGAAATAAATGAAATTCTTTAGCTCTTTTCCTGTTAGAAACAGGTCCTCCTGGTAACAAACACGTGGGGGAAGTGACTGTAATTTTGTAATATCTTGGCTGGATGAGCCATGGAGAGTGCTAGTAGAGCATGACTGAGGCCTTCCAAAGGTCAAAGCAGAGAGAGCCACAGTACAGGTAGTTCCAAAGTAAGAGTAATATCAAATTAGAAGCAACTGTCCAGAGAGAGAGAAAACAACTTGGAGATTTGAGAGGAAGAATGGATATTTCAATGTTTTGTGGTGTGAATGGGATATAAATGGAATTAACCCTTTAAATTCAGCCTCATTTATGTCTGATTTCTGTTACATTGCTGTAACTGGTGTAGGAGGAGAACAGGCATCCCAGCCAGGGAGGTGCATGGGTTATTACTTGGATGGGAGGCCTGAGAGGAATGATGGATGGATTGGCCAGCTGGGCAGAAAGATGTGCACAGCTGGTATAAAATAATGGGTTGACCAGTGGGAGCTGGAACTTGGGAGTGGCTCTGTCCCCTATGCTCTAGGTGGCAGTGGTCCTCATATGAGAATCCAGTTAGGACACCTGTAAGGGTGCTATGGGAATGGAGTCCAGAAGTGCAGCCCTGTAGGTGTCACTTAGGATTAGTAGAGGCCACTGTTGGGGGATGACCACCCTACTTTGTCTATGCCCACAAGTGCTTCCTAGAGGGGACAGTATGACATGAAAAGCATTCTCAGGTCCAACATAAAAGGATGGAAGGAGGAAGGTTAAATAATATTTTTGATTATATTTGTGCTTTGGCCTTTTGTTTGAAAGAAGTCTATGGAAAGGTGTTTGGGAAGGAATAAAAGTCCTTTAATTTACCCAATCAATGTGTGGTGCTTTACTGAGTCTGTGGTTTGGGGCTCTCTGATACACCCTTGTGGTTACACTGGCTATAACAAAATCATCATTCACTCAACATTCATGTTTGACATTTTTCTTTTCAGAATCTTTATATCTTGAGAATATATAGTTATGTCCATAAATATTTGGACAGAGACAACTTTTTTCTAATTTTGGTTCTGTACATTACCACAATGAATTTTAAATGAAACAACTCAGATGCGGTTGAAGTGCAGACTTTCAGCTTTAATTCAGTGGGGTGAACAAAAAGATTGCATAAAAATGTGAGGCAACTAAAGCATTTTTTAACACAATCCCTTCATTTTAGGGGCTCAAAAGTAATTGGACAATTGACTTAAAGGCTATTTCATGGGCAGGTGTGTGCAAGTCCGTCGTTATGTCATTACCATTTAAGCAGATAAAAGGCCTGGAGTTGATTTGTGGTGTGGTGCTTGCATGTGGAAGATTTTGCTGTGAACAGACAACATGCGGTCAAAGGAGCTCTCCATGCAGGTGGAAGAAGCCATCCTTAAGCTGCGAAAACAGATAAAACCCATCTGAGAAATTGCTACAATATTACGACGCAAAATCTACAGTTTGGTACATCCTGAGAAAGAAAGCAAGCACTGGTGAACTTAGCAACGCAAAAAGACCTTGATGTCCACGGATGATCGCAGAATCATTTCCATGATGAAGAGAAACTCCTTCACAACAGCCAACCAAGTGAACAACACTCTCCAGGGCGTAGGCGTATCGATATCCAAGTCTACCATAAAGAGAAGACTGCATGAATGTAAATACAGAGGGTGCACTGCAAGGTGCAAGCCCCTCATAAGCCTCAAGAATAGATTGGCTAGATTGGACTTTGGTAAGGAACATCTAAAAAAGCCAGCACAGTTCTGGAAAAACATTCTTTGGACAGATGAAACCAAGATCAACTTCTACCAGAATGATGGCAAGAAAAATGTATGGAGAAGGCGTGGAACAGCTCATTATCCAAAGCATACCACATCATCTGTAAAACACGGTGGAGGCAGTGTGATGGTTTGGGCGTGCATGGCTGCCAGTGGCACTGGGACACTAGTGTTTATTGATGATGTGACACAGGACAGGAGCAGCCAAATTAATTCTGAGGTGTTCAGAGACATACTGTCTGCTCAAATCCAGCTAAATGCAGTCAAATTGATTGGGCGGCGTTTCATGATACAGATGGACAATGACCCAAAACATACAGCCAAAGCAACCCAGGAGTTTATTAAAGCAAAGAAGTGGAAAATTCTTGAAAGGCCAAGTCACTCACCTGATCTTAACTCAATTGAGCATGCATTTCACTTGTTGAAGACTAAACTTCAGACAGAAAGGCCCACAAACAAACAACAACTGAAAGCCGCTGCAGTAAAGGCCTGGCAGAGCATTAAAAAGGAGGAAACCCAGCATCTGGTGATGTCCATGAGTTCAAGACTTCAGGCTGTCATTGCCAGCAAAGGGTTTTCAACCAAGTATTAGAAATGAACATTTTATTTCTAGTTATTTAATTTGTCCTATTAACGTTTCAGCCACTGAAATGAAGGGATTGCGTTAAAAAAATACTTTAGTTGCCTCACATTTTTATGCAATCTTTTTGTTCAACCCACCGAATTAAAGCTGAAAGTCTGCACTTCAACTACATCTGAGTTCTTTCATTTAAAATTCATTGTGGTAATGTACAGAACCAAAATTAGAAAAAAGTTGTCTCTGTCCAAATATTTATGGACCTAACTGTAGTTATGTTGTACACATATGTTTCTGAAAAATAAGTTGAAAAATTCAGTTTTACTAAAAAATGCACTTTGAATGTTATTCTTATTTCCCTACATGTTGGAATAAGCTTCCAAAGAACTATAAAAGTATCAGTGATCATGTCAGGAACACCCAGAGAAAAATATTTTACAAAATCTACCAGTAATATGTCTAATTTTACTGTTCTGAAGCAGTACAAAAACAAGGTTTATTTTATCTGCTTTTATTGTTTTCAAGTGTTATTTTGCATTGTTAAAGTATACACATGCATTACTGAAGGCCAATGGCATCGTAACATTTTGAAGAGCAGATCTTAGTGTTAGAGTAGAGTTGCTAAAAAATATACCGTGTATCCAAATTACAACACTAATAGTTGCAAGATTCCAAAATGTTTTCCAAACCATTCTTTCAAGAAAATTTGATTAAGAAGATTAAGAGGTGACACGATTAAAGTGTTTAAAATTTGAAGGGAATTAGTTTAGTGGATCGAGATTGTTACTTTAAAATGATTTCATCAAGAACAAGGAGACACAGTTGAAAACTTGTTGAGGGTAAATTTCATACAAACATTAGGAAGTTTTTCTTTACACAAAGAACGATAGACAATTGGAATAAGCTACAAATTGGTGTGGTAGACAGTAGGACTTTAGGGACTTTCAAAATTCAAT
The DNA here is from genome assembly GCF_016835505.1 of Polypterus senegalus. Lineage (NCBI taxonomy): Eukaryota > Metazoa > Chordata > Cladistia > Polypteriformes > Polypteridae > Polypterus > Polypterus senegalus. The sequence goes on from NC_053157.1 coordinate 211,404,953, forward strand.
TTGATGTTATTTTAGAAGAAATAAGTGGATAGGACTGGCGAGCTTTGTTGGGCTGAAAGGCCTGTTCTCATCTAGAGTGTTCTAGTGTTCTGACATCTTTACAAAAACAAATTTCTGAAATATAGAAGGTTGGGAAGAAGAAAACAGGAAGGCCTAAGAGAAGGTTTATGGATGTGGTGAGAACGGACATGCAGGTGATGGGACAGAACAAGATGCAGAGAACAGGAAGATATGGAAGAAGATGATCTGCTTTGGTGACCCCTAACGGGAGCAGCCAAAAGAAGAAGAAGAAGATTGTGGTGTCATTTACTGGATAATAGTCTGTCCATCAAATTGTACACATCACAATCAGGATGTTCAAGAAAGTCATTGGGGCGGTTGGGAGCAGCTGTTGCTGTGATACAACAATTTGGTCAACTTTAAAATACAAAAGAAAAACTTTGCAATGTGCTATTGGAGTATGCAATATGGTGTTTAAGCATTGTACTTAGCATTGGGGAAATTAATGATTTGATGCAGTTTTTTAAAAAAAAATTTGGCTCATTATTAGGTCACAAATCAATGGGGCTGAGTTTAAAGGGCTAATGAAGCTTATGAAACTGGAAATAACAAACCAGAAGGCAGAGATTAGGGCATTCAAGAAGACATGTAAGAAAGTGCCTAGAACATTCTCTGTGTAGTTCTCACAATTAGGGCTAGATTGTAAGTTCATGGAATGGTGTCCTTAGAGCGATGATAATTTACAAGCAATGGGCACACTTGAACTGCACTTGCTGATTGTTCTGATTTCTTGATAAGATGTAATTTTAAAAACAGATTCTTCTGTGACAGGGGGAGCAGACAGAAAGTCACATTGCCAGCCTATTAAAATGGGTAGAGCACTATGTATGCTACAATATGCAATAATGCCTGACCTGTTTCTAACAGGAAAAGAGCTAAAGAATTTGTAGAGTGGGTGTGCAGGAAGAAAAGTAGACAAGGGTACGTACAAACTTTAAGGACCAATCTGAGCTGCAAACAGAAAAAGAGTTTTTTCTTCCTTATAATCATTTTTCCCTACAGGATGTGTACTGGGCAGCACGGTGGCACAGTGGTAGTGCTGCTGCCTCGCAGTTAGGAGACCCGGGTTCGCTTCCCGGATACTCCCTGCGTGGAGTTTGCATGTCTTCCCCATGTCTGCGTGGGTTTCCTCCGGGCGCTCCAGTTTCTGTCCAAAGACAGTTTAGGTGGATTGGCGATTCTGAATTGGCCCTAGTGTGAGCTTGGTGCTTGTGTGTGTCCTGTGGTGTGTTGGCTCCCTGCTCGGGATTGGTTCCTGCCTTGTGCCCTGTGTTGGCTGGGATTGGCTCCAGCAGACCCCCGTGACCCTGTGTTCAGATTCAGCGGGTTGAAAAATGGATGGATGGAGGATGTGTACTGGTGATTCTTAATGGGCTCAGTATGAGTGAGGGTGGATATATCTGTGAAGCTGTGCTATGGCAGACTGGTGCCATTTCCAAGGGTAATTTCCACTCTGTGACAAAAGGTATTGAGATAGGCAATGGCTACCCATAAGCTGAATAGCTGAGTTAGAAAATGAATGAATGGATTATCTTTTTTCAGTGAAATTGGGATTGCACACTGGTCTATTGGCAGATATCTGTAACACTTATAAATGGATGATATAAGAAGCGATGTGTCAAGATGCAATATCCGCTTTGGCATTTAGATGAGCTCATCAAAGACATTTTGAGAATGGGCACAGATTAGAGTCAGGAATGGAATGATCACAAAATAGTGTAGAGGTGATACGAAAGAAATCACCATTTTGGTGGTGACTGACTGATTTGTAAGACTATGTGCTTTTCACTTGAAAACATCTAAGAAAAGTGCATGCCAGTTTATGACTGGGTCAACATCACATCAGCTTTCCAATGCTGGCAATGAAAATTCCACCTCTTGTGACAAAAATATTATACTTTCACTTCTAAATTAAGTTTACAGTATAAAAGTTAATATATTGTAAATTGACCATTTACATCATAATACAAACTTCTACAAGTTTACATAAATAATCCCTCCAGGGGAGCTCATGTGTCATTCAGCGGGACAAGCCACCACTTACCTGCTTTCATGTCAAATCATGTAGCCTTTTGCTAAAGTCTTTAAAATATTTAACCATACAAAGGTTCACCTCAATAACTACAGGTAAACATTATAAATTGCCACAAGTGGACAATGGGTTCTGTTCAGTCCGCCATTTTTACTGACTACCACACTTAATGAACACACCTCACACCAAACACCTTAATGGTTAGAGCCAAACACTGTGGCACAGTGGTAATTAATCTGGCCATATTACAGCAGTTTGTGCTCTGTAGGCCCACTACAGTGCCCTTAACCTGACAGATCATTCTTGTCACCTGCTTGAACATGACCATAACAGTCTAAATATATGAACATAGTTCCTTTTTGTTGAACATATTTCACATCTAGGCATGAATGACATCATCACACTTATAGATTCTGCTTAATGTACTTTAATGGTCAGATGACTTTCAACGTTACTGAGGTCTTGTCCTCAAACCATGCTAGCTGTAGTTCTTGAGTTGCAAGACCTGGCTGCTGTTTTCAAGCACTGTCATCAAAAAGCACATTTCCAATTTCAATAAGATCCATCACAATTATTTAATACTTGTCAATATACATTACAACTGTTAACAGTTTTTTAAGAGAAATTTTCACTGTCACAAAGAATGGCAAAGCAGAATTTCAATCAGCAAACTTGTAGTTTAAAGTTAAGACAGCAAACCACCGACATATTTATTATTACGTGAAGGGGTGTATGAATGGTAAGAGAACACCAAGAGCAAGGATACCAACAACATGGCAAAATAGCAAAGTCCAGAGGAAAAAAGGGTATTATGGTGACAAAAGTGTACAAACCACTGTGGGAAAAGCAGTGACCACTAGGGGAAAGAAGACAATGTAAAGTATGGTGCCCTAGAAGGCAGAGGTTACCACTACACTACTGTAGGAGTGTGAAAAGCTAATGTTCCTTTAAACTGTCAAAGGGCAGTTGACTCCAGAAGGTATTGGGGAAGCCCAAAACCTCTGTCTAGAAAAAGAGAACTGGTAAAGCCACAAGTCCACCTAAAATTTGCTATGAAAACTAGGGCCATTTTGTCCATTAGTGAGAATAATCAGGCAGGGCTGAACGAAGGCGTGTAAAAAGTAGTCCAATTTTTACAGGGCAAATGTGACCCTTCAGAGAAACCTGTCTTTTTATAAGATGCTCAAGTCTTGCAGGGACCCCAGGGGCTGCTAGAAGGAGTTTCAGCCATGTATCTCTGTTGCAAAAGTAAGGAGGCCCATAAAATAAGAAGTAATTCTAAACCTGGCTTGAGTTGACCGAGGGCCAAACTTCTAAAACTTTGTGTGATTTCGATTGTGAAATTTTGTGTACCCCCAAAATTATGAAAATGCTTAAGCCAAAAAAAACAAACCAGATGTATAAAACCTGCCATATACATGTTTCTACAAAATTTACCCTTTATAAATCACAGTCACCTTGGCAATGTGCCTTCGTGAACATGCTTCAAGCCCCTCTCTGAAACAACCATATATGGACCATGCTAATCAACCCAACACATATGCAGTCACGATGCTGCAGACCTTCATTGGCTCATGGTGCAACCACATGACACATCCAGTAGCGCAAGAGAGAAGTTCTCATCTCTAAATTAGAGGCACGCAAAGAACTTTTACTTGGTGGCTTTAATGCAAGTGTTGGCAGCAAGCGCAAATATGTTGAATGGCAACATGTTACTGCTTCTGTGAATGCCATGAGGTAGATCTGCACCATGACTGGAATAAAAGAAAAAAAGTTTAGCGAAGTGGATCAGTAGTCACCAGTAGAGTGTGCATGTAATGGGAGAAGGAGAAAACACATCTAAGTTTACCTTTAATTGGAGCTGCCTTTATGCATCATTATGCCAGAGCAGTCTTGAGGATAGGCAGTCTCATCTTGGCATCACAGATGACTCTCATGTTAATAGAATGTAACTGTTTACGGTTAACAAAAACAAAGCTGTCGGCCAGTTCCCTGAGAAGTGACAACATAATTGACGAAAAACTTCAGTGCAAATAAGGGACCTAAAATACAGTCTGTACATCACATCATCACGTCTGAGGTGTAATATATCTGTCACATTAACATTGTTATAATGGCTTGGTAATCTGATTTATGGTGTGTGCGAATCATCATTTAGCTGGTTTGGCTGCATTTCCCTGTGTGATAAAGGGTATCTTCATGTCTCAGTTTCTCCTAAATGTTGTGTATGCATGGGTCATAGTTGTCATAAATATTTGTATGTTCCCCTGTTAAGTTTTCTTTTATAAATCTCAACATTGGTGTGGTAAGCTATGTTCACATATTTCTAGCCTCTTTTTATATGCATATGCTGGCTTTATAAAGGCACCTTGAGTCAATAGGGAAGTTTGGGGCAGAAGCTCACTAGTTAGAGTAAAACAGATAGAGGGTGAGAGAATGGGGTAAATGGGTGAACCACCTTGCTGGGTAGACAAGCATTCAAGTCCTGTGTAGGAAGGCTAGAAGATGCAATTCCCTCAACTTTATTTTCAAAAAACACACCTATTTTATGTGCATAGCCACCTAGGTTTAGTCTGACTTGGTAGGGTCACCACAAAGGTGCCTTATTGTGTTAAAATAAATTTGTATCGTGGCCCACCGTCAGATGAACCCAACACAGACAAGCGTGGGACACAAGTTCAAGGCATGTCAGTTTTTATTCGCTTTTTTCCCTTGTGGGAAATGCCTTCCCTGTTCCCCACAAGTATAACACAGTCCCAGCACAAGCACAGCACAATACCACAAGTCGCTTTCTTCACTCTTTTCCTTTTCCTCCTTCACTCCTCCGGTCAAACTTCGTCACTCCTCCTCCCGACTCTGGCTCCCCGAGTAGTGGCTGATGGCTCCTTTTATAAGGCACCCGGAAGTGCTCCAGGTGCTTGATTACTCGTTTCTGGCAGCACTTTCGGGGTGTGGTGGAAGAACTGCCCCATAATGGCTCAGCAGCTCCTGCTGCAGCACCCCCTGGTACCAAACTCCAACTTCCATGAAGCCCTGTGGGAGTCCAAGGCATCGCTGCAACCCAGGGGGGTTGCCATCTAGCATCCCGGGGGAGGTAACGCACTGGCTGCACTTGCTCCCCCGGTCCTCCCAGCGTGGAGGTGTCCCGGCCAAGCAAGAGCCCCGGCTGCACGCTACAGTATGCATGTGCAGAATTGTCTTTCCTCTCTATTATTATAATTGATCTATGAAGGATTTCCAAATTAAATGCAGTTAATCAAATTCCAAATTGAGAGTTAGTATACTTTTCATATTCATGATAAGCTTCCTCCTTTAATGCCTCCAGATGGCCACAAGCATTTTTTAGTTATCTAAACAGGCATTGTCATTATGTTAAACAAAGCGTCAGAAAGTCACACTGAATTAATTTCAGACTGCAAGGAGTTAATAATCCAGAAAACTGCAATACTTACTGATTTCATAATCAAAATGTATCAATGCTAAACTGATGGTAAAATGGCCACTGCATGGTAGATAAAAGTGAAAGCACTGAATTAAGTACTAGCCACTGTGGGAGTTCACAAGCCTTTGTATAGTCTCAAGGCAGGATTGCGTCTGCATGGCTACTGCTTCCTTTTAATCACAGCAACCCATTGTCAGATCCACTTTGGGACACCGAGCAGCTGTCTCTTTACTGCAGGCTGATGGACAAGGCCTTCTGCACACAGACTGGGCCCCCCGTGTTTGCAGAAGCCATCCCCCACACCTGTCCTCTATAACAAGCCGTGCCATGCAGCTGCCCTTCCAAAACAATAAGATAACATGTTCTTTTCAAATTAACAGAAGAATGCACCTGCCGTGGAGTAAGAGTCTGAAATGGAGAGCAAATGAAAGACATTCGCCAAAATCCTCAAGGGCTCATAGAAAAACATTCAACCCAGAATCCTGTTCTTAGACAGTAGTGCTAGCCATTGTGCCACCATGTTGTCCTCATTTTTATGTTAAAGTTAGTTGATTAAAGACCTATTTCTTTAGAGCAAAAATGTTTTGAAAGTAGGGATTTTGCCAGAATTGCTTGTTAGACTTTAAATAATGCATTTCTATATTGAGCACTATCACAAAGTTTACTACAAATAATGAACTAACAAAAGACTGTGTCAAAATAGTGCAGTGGGCTTTGTTTTGTTAACTAAATGACATTTCATTTTTAGAATCTATCCATCCATTATCCAACCTGCTATATCCGAACTACTGGGTCAGGGTGCAAGGCAGGAAACAAACCCCGGGAAGGGCGCCAACCCATTGCAGGGCACACACACCCACACACACTAGGGACAATTTAGGATCGCCAATACATCTAACCTGCATGTCTTTGCATTGTGGGAGGAAACATTTTTTGTTTTGTTATTATTTTCACTGTAATTCTATATTGGGTTTCCATTGCTATTTTGTTTATCTTTGTTGCAGTAGCACAGGTCATGTATTACATTACGTCACAAGCAACATAAAAAAATGGCGGTGAACTAAAGGTAGCATCCAAGTATTCAGATCAGTAACTAGTCAGCATCACTTTGTGCTTTGGCTTTGATGCTTGCCTTCTCACACTTAATTAATGTTTTTCAGACTTGGACTTTGCCTAGCACTTTGGTTTTGGTTTCTATGAGAGCTTTATGGTTTTGACCTTCACCTATTTTTTGATTTTGCTTCTCAGTGCCCTTTTTCACACTTAGTCTTCTTAAGTATCATTTTAAGGACAAAGAAAATTCCAACTATTATTTTTAGGACAAACATGTCCTGTCCTGTATGGAAAAGCCTGCCTCAGCTACAGACTATAATAGACTGCTTATACAGTGATACCTCGCTATATCGCGCTTCGACTTTCGCAGCTTCACGCCATCGCGGATTTTAAATGTAAGCATATCTAAATATATATCACGGATTTTTCGCTGGTTCGCAAATTTCTGCGGACAATGGGTCTTTTAATTTATGTTACATGCTTCCTCAGTTTGTTTGCCCAGTTGATTTCATACAAGGGACGCTATTGGCGGATGGCTTACAAGCTACTCAATCAGAGCATGTATTACGTATTAAATAAAACTCCTCAATGATATACGATATGCTTCCCGCACGGTGCTTGATTGTTTGCTTTTCTCTGTCTCTCTCACTCTCTCTGCCTGACGAAGGGGGTGTGAGCAGAGTGGCTGTTTGCACAGAGGCTGTTTGCCTAGAGGATATGGATGCTCCTCTAAAAAATGCCGCTTTATTGCAGAACTTCGGCATACTTAAAAGCCCAAAAGCACGTATTGATTTTTTGATTGTTTGCTTTTCTCTCGCTCTCTCTCTCTCTCTCTCTCTCTGTGACATTCTCTGCTCCTGACACGCATTCTTTGAAGAGGAAGATATGTTTGCATTCTTTTAATTATGAGAAAGAACTGTCATCTCTGTCTTGTCATGGGGCACAGTTTAAACTTTTGACTAAAGGGTATTATTTCATGTCTAGAGGGCTCTAATAATGTTAACAGTGTGGGAGAGTTTATAAGGGCTTAAAATATATCAAAATAACCATACAAACATATAGTTTCTACTACGCGGATTTTCATCTATCGCGGAGGGTTCTGGAACGCAACCCCCGTGATCGAGGAGGGATTACTGTATAGACAGTTTGTATATTGTGACCGCTGCCAGAGTGGGACGTGGCTGCTCTTCAGAAACCCCCTCTTAAACAGTATTTCAGTGGGAAACAAACACACACTTACAGTTCCTCTTTGCAGGATCAGGTGCTGGCTTGCTGCGCGATGTGCTCCTCATGTGGGGCTTCGAACATTTACTGTAAAAGACCGAACCGTGGCCATCCTGACGTCTCACTCTCCTGTCTCTGTTCCCTCAGACTCCCTCTGCTCCGGTCACTGCTTCCAAGCCACTGTATTCCCTTAAGACTAATATAAAAAAAATGATCATCCAAAAATAAGCCATAATGTTTACTAAAAATCTAATCATTCTGCCATCAGGTGTTTAAATACTAACCAGAAATCCAACTCCTAAATACTAACAGTACAATTGTTCACCAAGATGATATTTTTAGGGCAAGAGTCACACACCAAAACTGCTTTTATCCAAATCTTAGACACTCGAACCTTTATAAGGTCACTCAGATGACATCAAACATTGCACATTCACAGGTGGTCCTTGCATACATAATCATGGCAATGGTCAATGTGATTTCTCCCAGATTGTGACAACTGTAACAAAACAAATATGGCATCACAGCAAAATGGTAAATATTTTTCATTTTTTCAGACTGAAGCACAAAATGCTCTTGAGATAATATCTCTCACCTGGCTTAGAAGTGTTTGCAATTTTCTCAGGAGTTGTTGGAATAAGTTGTTGAGAATAAGGGTTCCTGACCTGTGGATAATGTTTTGCAATAGATTCCCATTCAAGTTTAATTTTTTCGCCATTTATCCTCTGGTCAAAAGAACTTTGGGAAAGTGCTGACCCTGGGTGTAAATAAATAGGAGAATGATATCAGTTCCCTGACATCTTCTTTATGCTACCTTATTCTTTTAATTTACTTCACAAAATATCATTATGCCTTCAAAGACTGCTGTCAATAGAAATTTGCTTAACATATGTAATGTTTAGACTTAAGTGAGCACTTTAGGCTTGCAATGAAAGTCAGTGGTATGGATTGAACTAAAGTCTAATAATCTAATTCCTCAAAAATTAGGCCACACTATTTGAAAAACGTGGACATGTATCCCTAGAGTAAAGTGGCTTCCACCATAAATTATCTTTCAATGGCAATCTGTAATCAATAAGGCAGCCTCTTCCACTCTCATGAAATGTGCCTTGATATCCGAGAGGTCTATTCACTTCCTCGTAGGTCAAAATGCCAAATGTAGCCTGGGAAACTGACACCCCTCCCCAACTCCCCTCCTAACGTGGAACAAAGCCAAAACTACTCCTTCTTCACAGGGTGCCAGACTCGTTGCTGTTGAATTTACATGAGCAAATATTCACCTGCCTGTTTGCCATAACTTTGGAAGAATAATGTGGAAAGATGCCAAAGAAATTTGAGATGATGGGAAAACGCCAGACAGAGAGTAATTGGGCTCCATCTGAACCCTGTCTCCCAGAGTTATAAGGCAGCAGTACTAACCACTATCTCACCAAAATTCCCCCCTCTACCACAATGCCTACAGTAATCCAAATGTTTCATATTTGTGGTCATTAAAAACGATGCTGAAAAAATGTAAACTGATTAATTGTAGTTCTGATCAGAATCTCTTGCGGCCCAAGTTGTGTGCTAGCAGGTACTTAATATTATTATATTACTATACATATTTTATGTATAGTGTACAGTATATAAAGATTATGGTATACTAGCTGTGCTACCCAGGTTGAAATCTAAGTAATCAACACAGACCTCAGTGTTAATGTTTGCAGTGCTCCATGCATTGCAGATGTCTCTTTTATATGCCATTTGGTATGAGATTTACAAAAGCAGTGTTAATGTGTGTGATGTGCCATCTGTTGGAATGACAGAGACATAGCATCTGGATTGACACACAGACAGACACTAAGATACTTATCCTTTTAGTAAGGTGGATATATAGTATATATATACTGTATATATATATATATATATATATATATATATATATATATATATATATATATATATATATATATATATATATATATATATATATATATATATATATATATATATATATATATATATATATATATATATATATATATATATATATATATATATATATATAGTCATATATGGCATGCCAGGTTTGGCATTCCTGCCAGGATGGGTCCCAGTATATTACCTGGAGAAAGAAAAGGCAGGAGATTTCTTGTCTTTGCCATGAAGAGGAGCCTACAATTTATGGAGTGTGTCAACATTCTAGCAGGAGTGGATTAAAGACCCTTACCTGGCCAGGAGGACAACATAATGGTATGATCAAAGCAGACTCCATAATCTATATGGCAGAATCCCTGGCCTCAGTCCTCAAATAGACAACTGCAGGACATACTGCGAACTGTAGTGCCATGAAGCTGCCCTGTTGAGTTCCATGGGTGCCTTCATGGCGTACAGAAGGGATTTATAATCACTAGTTTTAAGGGAGATCCGCTTGACCGGGAAGTACTTCCAAATGGATATGTCCTATAACCAGAAGTACTCCTGGGTCTTGGATAAAAGAAGGCAATCTGCCTCACCCAGGCAAGTTGGAGTTGGGTGGAAGAAAGACAACTGGGAGGTGTGGAGAAGAAAGGAGGAAGAGATAAAGGATTGTACTTGTGCTCATCTTAAGGTTATAATACCATAAAAAAGCCTTTGTTAAGGTAATTTTTTATAATAATTCTTTGATTTGAACCTGAGACTTCTGTTTGTGCAGTTATTTCTGGGGTTTTTGGGTGCTGCAATGCTCCCAAGTGTTCAGTATATATATATATATATATATATATATATATATATATATATATATATATATATATATATATATATATATATATATATATGTGTGTGTGTGTGTGTGTGTGTGTGTGTGCGTGCGTGTGTGTCCTGGGAGAAAGCACTGAGCACAAGGTAGAAAATATCCCGGACAGGGCACCAGTGAATTGCCGGGCCCAAAACTACACAGAGATATGCAAACTGGGGCCAGTTCAGACATTCAAGTTAACCTAACAATGTAACAGGAAAAACACAGCCAGTAACTGGGCTGGGAATTTGAACCTAGGATTTTGTAGTTGCAAGTGATTAGCACTTAAATCTTTTATTCACTCATTCAAAACAAGAAACAACTCTGGAAAGATTATCACATCACTGGAGGATGTACTCGCTCATATAATTCCAATATAGAGCTGCCATTGGGCACAGACTCCACATAGACACAGGAGGATGGTGTAAAATCACAGAAGGAGTTCTCAGGCTAGGATTTGAACCAAACAGTTTTAAAGCAACAGTGTCAATTGTACCTTTCGATAATTAAATAAATGTATCTGTATTACATACAGTGTAGGGTTTTTCATAAAAACTGTTATCATGGGACTTTTTATAAAGAAAACTAAGATAACAGCATACATTACATGACTCAGTGGCAAATACAGAAAAAATACTAAAAAGACATCCTTGAATCAAATTGGACTATAAAGCACAATAAACTGAACAGTCACTTGAGTCAGCAAGTGAAAGATTAACACATGATTATCCTGAATTGCAATGTGATGTACTGTAATAGGCCATGGATCGGCCATTTCTGCAGAGAAGGGACTGCAAGACAAGACGTCACCCACCTGGGGTCTTTAGGGAGGAGTTGCCAGCTGGAACTCATCCTGCTCTTTTATGTCAGGTCCACATTTGCATTGGTAAAATGTATCTACTGGAATGCTGACAGACGTGCTATTCTGGAACCCCCATAGTTCAGACAGGTATCCTGGCATGTCAGTGGGCATAGCACATTTGCAGCGGTAAAACTGTGGCAGAACAGCTGGGCCATCTTCAAATTGCTTGTTCCCTTTGGAAAATGCACTGCAATGTTCTCCCTTACTTTGAAGCAACACCTTTACCATGCACAGTATGTCTCTGTTGATTGTTAAAAAGTGTAACACCACTCTTTGTAATCACTTGCAACACTGACACAACTAAAATAGGGCTCATACTAACATGACTACTGTGAAAGGACTCTCAAAAAGCTTCAAACCATGGGTCATCATGGTGTGGGTTATTATGGCAGTCCCACCACGATGAACATTTAAGGAATAAAACATCCCAATAATCTCTGAGCCATCTGCTCCAATGTGCAAGGAAGTACAGGTTGGCTCCACACCCAGACATGCTATTCTGCTTACTGTGTCAAATCAGTGAACACCAATAATCAATAATCCTGAATAAAAGGGCCACTTATTCAGCTCCAAAGTCTACCACAAACATCTGCATTGGCAGTGACACTACAGCCTTGCTCTGGTGCTTGTTACAAAAAATGCCAAACAAATAAAAACTAACAGATTAATTGACAGGGTGCATTTGAAAAGGTCTTGTCATCCTAGCAGCACCCATATGGTCCAAATGTCCTCCACATGCAAAAGTTTCTAATTATTGAGGCCTCTGTGGACTCAAAACGGTGGCAGTTCTTCAGCCCAGAAGATAATCTCGTCCAAAGGGTGCCATTTTGTATCCCATGCACCCCTTAGCTGGTAGTCTGGTTAATAAAATAGTGGCATGTGTGACAATGATTAAAAGTCTAAACTTTATAAACTTTGGCACCTTACATGTATTGCAAATTAATGATTAATTTCCAAAACACTATATAACAGATGTTAGTACCGCTGTCTTATTTTATAAACTTTGACACCTTAGATACAGTATACTGCAAATTAATGATTAATTTCCAAAACACAATATAACAGATGTTAGTACTGCTGCCTTATGGCTGCAGTGTCCCAGATTCCTGTTCTAGCCTGTACATTGTTTTGGGGGGGTTTCACATATTCTTACATGTATCTGCATAAGGTTTTTTGGGGATATGTGTTATGGTAATTTTGAAATTCTATACTGGCCCAGTGTGAGTGAGTGTTGGTGTTTGCATGGGTGTGTATGTGGGACCTGGCAACCTGGCCTGGCTCCTGTAGTACTGCAAAGATGAGGTCTGGTCCTTGTGACCCTCAGCTGGATTAAGCAGTTAGATAATGGATGAAATGATGGAATTCCAAAACCTGCTGACTCTATCTTATATATTTAAACATCTATGTATGGAAGTGTGTGTGTGTATATGTGCCTGTCCGGCCCGGAGGTGAGGGGTGGAGCCGGGGTAAGGGCTCCACCTTCGAGGAAAAAGAAACTTGCTTAGCTGTTAATACACAAGCAAGGTGAGCATGTCAGCAAAACGAAACCTCTGAAAAGAGAGTCACTCGCTTAGCCGCTAATGCACAAGCGATGTGAGCACGTCAGCAAAAGAAAACCTCCTAGGAGAGAGATGCCCAGAGTAATTCTTTTCAATTACCTGACATCTCAACATTTCAAATTTTTTTCTGATAATTTTAATAGTTTTTAGGACTCTGGGCTTTTTACAGCACGCACTTACACAAGCTATGTATGTATTAATATGTGTTAATATGATATGCATTAATTTACAGCATACCCAAAATTAATCATAAAAACTAGAGAAATGAATTTTTGACTTAACACAAATGACATCTAAACAATATAACAAAACTTGGACTTGAAAGTCTTCATATATTATCCTACGTGGTTAGTCTAGGTCAGGGTCAGTGGAGGTCAGTGCCTGTCCAACCAGCATTTGGCAAAATCTATCTTGTCATCTGAGTCCATTATAGGCCTCACACTGCTTTATATCAGGCCAGCATATAGCTGACAATTAACCTAGCACTCACATTTTATGGGATGCAGGAGGAAAATACGCATAGATATGATTTGAAGCCATTTTCTTGCACATGTAAGGTAGCAGCATTTACCATCATGCCAATTTTTAAATTAAATCAATCAATTATAATGCAATTGGAATTACTATGAAAAACACAAAGAGAATTCTGGGATAACAGATTGGTGTTGGGTCGTTGACATTATTTCAGAGTTTAGTAGTTGATATCAAGTTACATCATGGGAACTAATAACCAGAGACAATGCCTTTCACACTCGTCTTTGTCCATGAAGTCAGACAGAGTCTAAAGTGGCTTCTCTCCCTTTCTCAAGCCTTTCAATGTTTCATTAATAGTGAAAGGTCTGAATACAAATAAAATAGCTTCCGATTTAGGGCACTTCTACACACATTTCACTAACTTCCCATTCTAGTGACTCTCAGGAATGAGCAGTTCAAAGAATCTACACACGTCTCTCCGATCTACTTGCATTCCAATGAAAAGGTATTTCAAAGCAGTAAGCTCCCACAATCAACCATCTCAGTTGCCACTCCTTGAACTATTAGAATCTTACTTTAAGATGACCTCCAGAGTGGGATGCAGTTGTCTCACCCAATGCCAAGACATTTGATTATTCCCAGGGAAGTATTTAGTATCAGTTCTGTATCAGCATAACCTGGTAGTTAGTTTAGAGGAGTCCAGGACATACTGTGTCTTTGACAGTGCAGGTACACTGGATGTAGAAATATGGAAACATTTGTGTTTAGTATTCTGCCTTGGGTAAAAAGTTCAATTAAATAATGTAAGGACTTTGCAAACCTCAACATTCATGCAACAGCACTGAACACACCTGACTCCCAGCCAGAATTCAACCCAAATCTACATGAACGTCCTTGCATGTTGGGTCCTCATTCTGTCTAGAAACAAGCTGTTCTCAATAATAACACTCAATTCCCTCAGTCTTTTATTAGGCAGAATAAGTCAGCAGGAATCCGACTCAGCCTTTCCTTGACCTCTCTCAGGATGGAGGGACCTATGCTTTAAAAAAAAAATCCCCATCCCAAAGTGGCCTTCAACAATTAAAGAGATTTTGAATTCCAAAGTAGGACACTACCCTTTCTGGCACCTGTGCTTCACGTTTGAATGGTCTGAAATTTTTTTTCCAAATTATGCCTGCTTTCCCACTCAAATCTAAGTGAGAAAGCTGCAAGAAAGCTATACTCTAGATCTCTCAGAGATGTAATAGATGGAAATTTGATGTGTTTAATGTGTCAATCTTTACTAGCCATGTTGGTTAAAGCTGGTAGGCTTGAACAAAGAATCTCAGAGTGTGTAAATAAAGCAAGGGTTATAAGAATGGAGCTTTGTCCTGGAAAAAGTAGAACTTGTCAGTATCTGTAAGAAATGCTTAGGGTCTATATAATGTATAAAAAAGATGGACTCTCAAATATGGGATTGCACAAAATATCCTTGCATTAATACCCAGGATGTGAACAGGCATTACACAAGTGGATGGCCAGTAGTTAGAGGAACATGTGGACAACTGCTGCAAACAACAAAAACAACAATTTATTTTTTGTATAGTCCAAAATCACACAAGGAATGCTGCAATGGGCTTTAACAGGCCCTGTGCTTTTACAGTCCCCCAGCCTTGGCTCCCTAAGAGAACAAAAAATAAATCCCAAAAAACACCTTTGTAGGGAAAATAAAATGGAAGAAATCCTGGGAAAGGCAATGCAAAAAAATTGGTGTAAATGCAATGCAGAATACCGAATACAGTGGAACCTCGGTTCACGAACGTCTCGGTACATGCACAAATCGGTTTATGACCAAAAAGTTCGCCAAACTTTTGACTCGGTTCACAACCAGTGGAAGCATGTAAAGAGAAGACAGTAAAGGTCCCAGTACTGAGTCCTGCGGGACACCATATTTCAGTTCTGTGTAGAATGATGGAGTAGTGTCAGCAAATTTTCAAACCTACTGGAATCATTTTGATAAATAAGAACTAAACCAGGCAGAGACATTGCCTGTGAGCCCAATGTTGTTTTCCAGCATGCATAGTAAAATAGAATGGTCAATAGTGTCAAACACTGCACCTAAGTCTAACAAAAAAATTACAGTGGAATTTCCTTCATCAGACGATATCAGAATGTCCTTCACAACTTGTTAGTGCCATTTCTGTACTATGACCAGAGCAGAAGCCAGACTGGAATTTCTCAAATAAATCGTGATGTGTAAGCTGTGACTGAAGCTGATCTTAGAGAAAAAGAGTAAATCTGAAATGCATCTACTGTATAGTTATTAAGAATATGACTTTTTAAATAATTGGTTGACCTTTAGTCCATCAGGTACTGAGTCATGTAATAGTGAGCTATTGAAAATGATAAAAATAGGTGCTGAAAGAAAATCCATTGTGTTTTATATTAGTTTTGTTGGCACTTTATATTAGTTTTGTTGGTAATCTAGGGAACAAGTAATAGATTTCATTTTAGAAATTAAAGTTAAGACTTCCTATTTTGTTACAATATAGACATTAAAAAAGTGACATGTGTAAGGTAAGGTAGGGTTTGCCAAGATAGTATTAGGTTTGCACTGATATGCTGAGATCTGGGATCTTATATTTTTAATTTTCTTGTTAAAGAAGTTCATAAAATCTATACTGCTATAATCTGTTGGTATTTTGCACTGTAGATCTGAATTCCCTTTTGTTAATTTAGTCACTGTTCTAAATAGTACCTGAGGATTTTTATTATTACTATTGTTTTAGAATAGTAATCTGAGCAGGCTTTAAAGAGAGCTTTTTTAATATTTTTAAACACTCTCTGTCCATGCAATTTAAAAGAAATGCAGCTTTGATGTTCTCCATCTGCGCTCCAGTTTTCGACGCTAATTTAAGAGCTCAAGTGCTCTCATTAAACCAGGGTGAGTTTCTATGTTCTTTGATCACTTTTGATTTAAGAGGAGCCACTGTGTCCAAAGCACCATTCAAAGTTATATTATAATTTGATGTTAGTTTATCTAAATTGTTTTTCAATGATTACAGTTGACATGCTCAAAATATGTACAAATTTTTAATCAGAGTTACAATCTAGATGTCGCACTGTCTTTGTTTTAATCCGTGAACGTACTGGTAAGGGCAGAATCAAATCAAATGTAATTAACTAGTGATCACAAATCACTTCTTTGAATGGAGTAATATTTAAATTTTGAATTTCAGCTTTGCAAGTTACAATTAAATCTATCCATCCATCCATCCATTTTCCAACCCGCTGAATCCGAACACAGGGTCACGGGGGTCTGCTGGAGCCAATCCCAGCCAACACAGGGCACAAGGCAGCATCCAATCCTGGGCAGGGTGCCAACCCACCGCAGGACACACACAAATACACCCACACACCAAGCACACACTAGGGCCAATTTAGAATCACCAACAATTAAATCTAATGTGTGGTTATGATTATGTGTTGGACCACTGACAAACTGACAAAATCTTACTGAATTTAACAAATAAGTAAAACATTTGCTAAAAGTGTCAGTTTCCACATCAATGTGTATATTAATATCCTTCATTAACACTACACAATCATTATTTATAGCCAAATCAGATAAAAGGTTGGCAAATTCAGTCATGAATAGTGAATATGGCCCTGATGGTCTGTAGACTAGCACTATAATTGTGTTGGAATCTGTTTTAATATTTAAAATGAGAAGAATTTGAAGAAGCAGTTTTCATTTTGTCACAATGAATTATTCCAAGGCCTCCTCCTCGACCAGAGTCTCTAAACTTATGAAGGAACGAGTATCCATCTGGTGACACCTCAGCTAGGGGAACAGTGTCAGATTTATTAAGCCAGGTTTCAGTGAGAAGATCAAATCATATTGTGTATAAAATATAGCATTTACAAAAGTAGCTTTACTTCCAAGAGAGTGAATGTTTAATAAGTAGCAATCAACCTTTTGGTGACATTCATTAAATATAGCCTCAGTCACTTTCTGCTTCTGTAGTGTCTCTTTCCTTTAATTATTTTTGCCATCTATTAGTAATAATAATTAAAATAATAACAATCATAATATATATATATATCATCAAACATTATTTTATTTATGTCAGGAGGTATAATGTAATTTTACCAAAGGCAGTTTGCTATTCTACTTGATATCAGTAGAGACCCCTGTATTCTTACCAAACAGTTACCATTAGTATCAAGAAGTGAATACAACATGACGTGTTTTCATCGCCCTGAAGGTCCCTTGCAATGAGAAAAGCAACTGTAAGATATGAGGCCATGTGCTTTCATGGTTGTAGTCATGGAGGTAAGGACAACAAAAAAAACAGCTAAACCTGCTCCTACTATTGTTTCATATTAAAAATGCAAGAGTGATCAATACAAAGATAAACCAATTAAATATAACATTTTGTGTTTTTTCTTTCAATATTTAAAAGAGAAAAATTGAGGAACTCTTTGACACAGTTTGCTTTGGGAAGCAGAGTCCTGAAGTTAATGGTTTAGTCCAGCATATAATATTAATTTAGTATGCAATTTCCAAGTAGTATCAAATGTGATATACAAATAATTTTTAAAAAGAATGATTTTATAAGCAGTATTGGATGCTGGGATGAATATGAATTCAGTCTAGGATTGGTTCCTGTCTTATACCATTTTCTGAAAGGACACACTCAGACTTCACATTTTCTGGATAAATGGCCTTTCTATCTCCTGTATGTGCTGTGGCAGTCATCAAGTGGCCCGTATTATCTTACTGAGAAACTGAGGGTCTTACCTCCTGTCTAGAATTAGTGATGTGAAGATGGAGGAAGCTCCCAACTGGCTTGACAGGACAAGCAGACCACCAGACTACACCAGAGACTTCATGAATGATGCTGGTGATTGTGGCAGGAATGTGGGTCCTGCAGGGTCAAGTGACTGTTGTACATAGATATCACATATCTGACTTGCTCATCTTGTTTAAAATACAATATTTAGGGTTGCAAGTCCTGTTTTGAAAGGACAAGACCGGGTGTAGAGGTCACAGTGGTCGCATGCCACACATTCCCAGAGCCTGAAACAAGGAACAAGAGATCAAAATGGTTACATAAAAGGCTACACAGAACACAATAACATGACATCAAAATCAAATGGTGGTATTCTTTACCTGCTCTCCTACTTACAATTTAGTTACCCAACAGAAGCTCCAGCTTCTGCTTTCAGCTCTTTGATTAATAACAAAGTACTCTCTTGGCATGACCAATGGGCGCTGCATTTAAACTTTCAATAGCAAAAAAAATTATACATTTTATTAGGAACACCAGCCTAATAGTTAGTGGATTTTCCTTTAGTCCTCACAATAGCATAGATTCAACAAGACGTTAAAGCAGGGCACAGAGATGCTGGCTTATGTCAACTCCAATGAGACTTATCAAAAACATAATATCCTCTTCATCTAAGTCAAGGTTCAAGGAGGTCAGATCCTTGACCTTCATTGGACAGAAGCAGGAATCAACCATGGGTAGTTGATCACAAGTAACACTCATGCACATCTACACCCTAACTCACATGCATTCAATTCGGAGCCTCCAGTTAACTAGCTGGTGGCGAATCTCTACTCATTTTTACCTCATCTCACATATGCTCATTTGGATAGTGATCAGTTAGCTGGAAATGTCTTTTCATGAAACGTAATTCTCTGGTGTGTGCCTGCAGCCATTCTAGAACCTTCCTAGTCTTGCAACATGAAGCTTTATATTTTTGAAAAAAGGCATTCTCAGATGGGTGTACTGCTGCCATGAAGGGATCCACTGTATGCCATAATAACACACCCTACACCGTTACTCCACCACAAAGGCAACTGGCAAGAAAGAGCTATGGATTAAGGGGATTTTCACCATTGAAGTGAACCAAAACATGTCTAACATTTCTATCTCTTATACTGTTATCACCATACCTTTCAATGACCAGACTGGTACTCAGTTGGGATGTTGGCTTCCACTCCCACCCTTAGACAACCTATGATAAGTTGTACGTTGCAGCCTCACTGACTGACTGCAACCTACCTGTTTCACTGCACAAATCATATCAGACTCCAATGTCCCCTGTAATCAATGGTGTGTTTTCATAGGTCCACCATTAGCTCTGTGCTTTTGGGTTGAGGGCCCATCTATGACATGCCATACCTAAAAACTCTTGCAGTGTTACCAGTTGAGATACACTCAGTCTGACATGTTTAGTGAACACTACTTAGCCATATGCATAACAACCTAAGTCTTTAGTCTTGTCCAGTCCCCTCCGAATGGCAAACACACACATAGACTTTTGCTTTTTGCTTAAATATTTTAAACAGCACTGCTTGCGCATGAGAGTTTGACCCTGATTGAGCAGATTAGAAGTGCAGTACCTATATAGTGTACTGCAGTACATACAAAGGCTGAGTGCTGCTGCCTCATAACAACAGGGACTTGGGTTTAACTCCTGGTTCGGCTACTTTTTTATAAGAAATCTAAATGTTCTTCCTGTGTTCACGTGGGTTTTATCTTGGTACTCAAGTTTCATCCCACATTTCGTTAATGAGCAATTTCAAGAATAAAAACACCTCTCACCCGTCAACTTACATGCAAATAAAAGGTCTTTCAAAACATTAAGCTCCCACAATTATTATCACAAATGCTACATCTTAAAGGAACACAGATTAAGAATAATGGGTGAATCTAAATTAGTACTACATAAGTGTAGGTACTTGATTGATGACTGAGAGACGGGGAACACACCCTGCAGGATAGATTGCTGCTCATATAAAATGTCCTCCTAATGAGAATGAGGGCTCAGTCCAAAGACACGTCATCTGGCTTGTGTAGGTAACTGCTGCATTGTGAGTGACCCTGGGTGTAGGTGTGGAATCACAGTGGGCATGAGTCTTTCCACTAGTACAACTAACTATAGGGTCACAGGGAAGAAAAGTGGGGTGCCTGTCCATCCACACAAACACAGACACATGCTGTGCCAATTACAGTTTAATCTAGTGCCCTTCCTATCTATCTATCTATCTATCTATCTATCTATCTATCTATCTATCTATCTATCTATCTATCTATCTATCTATCTATCTATCTATCTATCTATCTATCTATCTATCATGGCAACAGTAGGTTTTAGAAAGCACTGAAACATAATAGTGATTGAATCTGTGTTAAAGAAAACATGTTGAAGATAACACTTAAAAACTGAGCAAATTCAACTAATTTAAATCTTAGCCATTTGAATTAAAAATATTTAGCATTGACTTACCATTCACTTACCACTCCCTAAAAGAACTTCTGTTTTATCCTGCTAGTCAGCATTTAATAATTATCTATGCAACCATTTATCTAGTGCTTATCTAGAGTAGGGCTGTGGGGAAACTAGAGCAATGGGCTCAAGGAACAAACCCTGGACAGGGCAACAGTCCATTCCAGGGTGAACACACACACATATCAGGGGCCAATTTAGCATCGCCAATTCACTTAACCTGCATGTCCTTGGACTGTGGGAGGAAACCAGAGCACTGGTCCATGTTCTCCATATGGAACAGGGGAGAACATGCAAACTTCATGCAAAAAGAACCTGAGATGTTTACTCTGGTCTCCTTGTTGTGAGGCAACAGCACTACCACTGTGCCAGCACACCACCACATTTAATAATTATATAATTCATTAATAATTATATTATAAATTATAATTTCTCGTTGCTTTGTACCAATAAAGCAAAATTATTCTGTTAATGATTCCATTTTTTTGATTTCAAACATCTTGGCTCTTACGCTTACTTTTGCAAACCTCAAGTCCGTAATCTTCGGTGTCATTTTTGACAGTAACCTCTCCTTTTAGAAACAGATTAACTCTGTATTAAAGAGTTGCTTTTTCTAGCTTTGTCTTTTACCTAAGGTCAAACCTTTTTTTATCTCTTAGGGATCTTGAGAAAGCTACTCATGCCTTTATCTTTTCTCTGCTTGAGTACTGTCTCGTTGTATTTTGGGATCAGCAAATTCCTAATACGCAGGGTGCAGTTGGTTCAGAATGCTGCTGCCCGTTTTTTGGTTGGGGCAAGAAAATTTTATTCTGTTTCTCCAATATTTGCTTCTTTACACTGGCTACCTTTTAGTTTTAGAATTGACTTTAAAATTTTGCTGATAGTTTTTTAAATCATGACCTGGGTATGCCCCTGCCTGTTTATCTTAATTGTATGCTTTACACCAGCCATCCAGAGAGCTTAGATCTACTGGTCAGTTGTCTCTTATGGTCCTTTACACGAAGTTTAAAACTAAGGGAGACAAGGCTTTTGCAGCTGCTGCACCTCATCTGTGGAACTCTTTACCTCACTACATTAAGGAGTCACCTTTAACTGAACTGTTTAGAATGAGACTGAAGATGCAGTTCTGTTCTCTAGCTTTCAGTGACCTTCACTGATACTGATGGTTTTCCTACTCTTAGTCATCTTCTTTCTCTTCCTTTAACTCACCACTGGCTATATTTCATTTTATTGTACTTTATTTCTATTTATGTTATTAATGTTCACTGTTTGTTTTAATAGTAAAGCACTTTGGCTGCAGCATTACTGATGTTGTTTTGAATGTGCTCTATAAATAAATTGACATTAACATTTTATCTATCTGATAGACGTTTATTAAGCACTGATGGCATATCTTTTCAGCATCCCGTATGCCTCTTACAGAAAACCTGCTAAATCTTGTCTTGTTTGTTAGCAGCAGTTATAGTGTATTGTCTCAAATGTAAACCCGTAGTACAACCGAGCAGATCTGAACATATCTTACTCTCACCTACAAGCCTGTGGTTGAGAGCGGCACCTCTCTTATTCAAGCCGGAACATCTTATGTGTGTTCAGGGAGGTTTGTTGTTTGATTGTTTTATTTATTTATAACATAACGTATTTTTTTTAATATATATTGTGGCACCCAGCCCGGTCGGGACACCCAGGAGAACCAGAGGAGGGCTTGTACCTCCTCCAGACCGCGAGGGGGCGTCTGTCCTGGTTATGCTGGTGGCCTTGGGTAGGGGGCATGGAAGCCCAGCCCTGTAGGGGCCTGTGGCCACCGCCAGGCGGCCCGCTGCCTGAACAGCCCTGGAGCCCAGCACTTCCGCCACACCAGGAAGTGCTGGGGGGAAGACAACAGGGGACACCCGGACGGCTTCGGGTGCGCGCCGCACTTCCGCCACACAAGGGCGTGTCTGCGGAGGAGTGCCGGGAAGCAGCTGGAGCCCATCCGGGTTCCCATAAAAGGGGCCGCCTCCCAGCAGCCATGGTGAGAGTCGGGAGGAAGCAAGATGAAGCTGGCGAGAGGACAGGAGGTGGCCAGAAAAGGACTGTGTGGCCAGGACTTTGGGGGATCGGTGCTGGAGGCACTGGGGGTGATTGCACGGTAGAGACTTGTAAATATTAGTGTAAATAAATGGTGTGTGGTGAAATTATGATGTCCGTCTGTCTGTGTCCGGGCCAGCGTTCACAATATGTATATAATGTATACATATACAGTACATTTATCCATCATTCAACCCACTATATCCTAACTACAGGGTCACGGGGGTCTGCTGGAGGCAATCCCAGTCAACACAGGGAGCAAGGCAGGAAACAAACCCCGGGCAGGGCCGCACACACACATACCCACACACTAAGAACAACTTTAGAATCGCCAATGCGTCTAACCTGCATGTCTTTGGACTGTGGGAGGAAACCAGAGCACCCAGAGAAAACCCACGCAGACACAGGGAGAACATGTAAACTCCACGCAGGGAGGACCCGGGAAGTGAACCTGGGTCTCCTTACTGCCCACTGTGCCACCCACTATACATATATATATATACTGTATATATATATATATATATATATATATATATATATATATATATATATATATATACTGTATATATATATATATATATTTTTTTTTTTGTAAAGTTTTAATTTCCCCTTGCGGACAAATTAAGTATATCTATCTATCTCATGGTATTTATGCCACTATGTCAAGTAGCCATGAACTGGTAAAAGAACATCTCTCTTTTTACTTTGGTTTGACTCTTGTTCTATTCATTTAGGTGTCAGGCACACTGGTGACATAAATGTTTTGCCATGTAGATTTGATCAAACATGCTCTGATTCATAATGAACAGTGTTTGAGCTCTTCTGTCCTGCTACACAATAATAAACCTGCTAAATTTGCTTGCTTTTTGACTGTATAGCTCAATTTTATATTTTATTCAAGATTCTACTAAAGGCTTCTATTGGCTTGAGATCTGTTTTAAATGATGTTAGGTGTCTTTAAGAGGTTATTTCCTTTGTTCTACAGGAATGTGATTTTTATGGAAACAAGTGAAAAATGGATCCCAAAGCAATAGGTGTAAGAGCTTTTGAAATGTATAGATGCGTTCAGTTAAGGAGCGTGTCTGTCTCCTTGGTGACGGAGCACAATCCAGCTAAGGCTACACCTACCATCTGCCCAAGAGAAGAAGCTAACAAGTGGTCCCAGAAAAAGAAGACATTTCTAGATTCTAACCTGAACTTTAACTGCTGACATGTGAGACTCTTTTTCTAAGCACCTGGTCATCATACATACCTGGGTGTTCATGTACAGGTAGTTTCTGGTATTCCTAAGGTTGAATATGATGCAGAATCTTTTTTGCATGCTTATGAGCATTATAATGACAATTAGTTATCATTGCTTGTCTTCCATTGCTTGTGACACAGAAGTTTTTATATACTTTATTTATTCCTAACTTCAATATACTGTAGATTTATACATGAAGGATGCCCCTCAAAGTGGTAGAGTGGCTTGGGATTTATTATGATAATTATAAAAGTCTAACAACATTCAATAACATATATACAGAAAGCTCATATGTGGGTTATTTGGGACTTCTTTTCTGGACTGTAAAGCCCTGGAGTGTATGCCTACAGCAAGATAGGGAAACAGTATTTGAGCCCAGGAAGGTCCACAGCTTCCCAAATTCAGGCACGGGTAGTTCTGTATTTGAGAGTGACGAATGTTCCAACTGAGGATAGTTTCAGCTTTGTATCTATTGCTACCAGGGTGGCCTGTGTCCTCAGTGATCCTGAAGTAGATTAAGTTGGTTTAAAAATGGACATTCTAACAGGAGCTGTTGGGTTATCACACCTTCCCTTGCAGGTGAACGAGTCTGCTATGGAAATCCTCTTAGGTCAGCAGACAGGATCTGAAAGCATTATGTTTTTTGAAACATACAGCCCCTGTTCCTTGACTCACATGTTACCTGATCATATAACGCACTGAATGTCAGATAATTGTTAAATGATTTAAAAGCTATGTTCATAAATTGTTCTGGCATCAAAAGTAACAATCAAAACTCATGTATGGTGCTGTTTATCTGACAAAAGGAAGAAAGAGCCAGCAAGATAATTCTACTGTACAACTAGAGAACTTAAGGGAAGCTATACCACAGCATCTATCTCTACAGAAATGCAAACATTATATAACAGGTATCCTATTAAATGCAAAACCTGCCAAACAGTGAATTAGCATTAAAGAATGATGGGATTTCAGTGTTCAAGGGTGAAGGTTGAGCTGTTTGACAGATGATGAAACAAAATGGACCATGAAAAAATAAAATAAGAAGAACAAGATCAAATAGAGGACAACAATTTCCTGCTGTCCAACTTCACGGACAAGTGACAAACTAAAACTAAGAGGAAACAATAACTGGCATTTTCCAAAACTTAACACAAATCTTTAGAAAATTTTGTATTCTACTAAAATACACTCTTGTGTTGCCCAGTTAATGATCGCATTGGGGCTGATGCTGTCATCTGCAAGTACATATATTTAAATTCACTGAGCTTTCACATGAATGACAATTGTATGGTAAATATTTTGAATGATCAACAACTCATCGTTAGTTTTTTATACAAAGACTGGGTTTAAATCCTGATCACAGTCTCCATGATGCCAATGTCTGAACATAATGGACCATCTGAGAATAAGTGAGGCTTTATGTGTGAATATGCCCTGTGAGGCGCTAGGGTTCCACTGATTTTAAAATGAGCTAGTTAGAAAATGGAATATTTAACCTGCTACCAAAGTCCAAGGAAAAGAAAAGCTCTAGGACCCAGAAGGATCCACTTATAGATTGCAGAGATGCCGTTATATTACAGTTTTTCTCGATTGGTTTGGCTCATTTCTTGAAACAGAAATTACATTCTTAAAACTATAAGATCATTTGGCCAAACAGTCTTACAGTTCTCGCAACATTACAGCTCACTAGCAAAAGGTCATATCTTTCCCAAAACTGTTCATACATGCTTCAAAATAGATTCCTTTCCCATATAAAGAGTCAGTACCATCAAAATGTCAAAGATCTTTCTCAATTGCGTTGGCTCATTTGCATTCACTTAGTGCGTTTTTCCAAAATAACCTGGATGGTTTAGCACAACACCATGGATCACCTGCAAAAGCGCGTATCTCTCCCAAAATAGTTTACCCATGTGTCAAAACTAAATTCCTTTCCCATTTAAATAGTTAGTGCCCCCAAAATGCATCGTCCCTTTGGCATCGTGTAAGCACTGCAAGTCAAAATGCCTAGATGTTTTGTCACTATGGCAGAGGTCTAGCCAACAGAATACAATTATGTATAAAACTGAAAAAAAAAGGATTTTACAGTAAGAGCAGCCTCCAAAGTTTGACATCAGACACACTGCACTCCTACTTCCAAGGAAATTGTAATCATTTTATTGACACACATAAAGTAACTTCCATACATTAGAGTACATAAAATGTATACAGTATTCTGTACATGTATGAAATATAAACACAAACAAAAAACAAGAAAAATTATATCTAGCCTACAGTAGGGCTTACAGTAAATAAAGTTTCACAACTAAGGTAACTTTCACTGGTTGTTGTCGTCACCGTCCCTCTCCTGGCCACCATCCTCATCCTCCTGGCCATCCACGCTGCTCTCTGTTTGGCCATAGATTCTCATCCACATCGCAGCGGATATTTTCCCTGCGATGCAGCGAGGAAGAAACGGCGAATGTCTCAACCATCCCCTACACTGATCCCCTGTAATGTCCTCACATGCAGCATCCATTGCATGGAGCAGGGATCTCTGGTCTTGAGCCTGATGTTCATAGACTTTCCACCTCCAAGCGGAAAAAAATTCCTCAATGGGATTAAGGAAAGGAGAGTATGGTGGTAGTAGCTCCATGAGCATCCTTGGATGGGTGGTGAACCAGGCCCTGATGAGCGGCCCACGGTGGAAATTTACATTGTCCCACACGATCACATAGTGTGGTAGGTGAGGCCCTTCGAGACCTCTCTCATTTTCTGGGACCAGATGTGTATAAAGACGGTCCAAGAAAATGAGGAGCTTTTGAGTGTTATATGGGCCTAAACTGGGGATGTGTGTGGCCACACCATTCTCAGATATGGCAGCACACATTGTTAAATTGCCCCCTCGCTGGCCTGGGACATCCACCGTGGCCCGCTGACCAATGATGTTACGCCACGTCTGCGCCCTTGGCCAGGTTGAAACCAGCCTCATCGACAAATACAAGGATGTGAGATGTTTCATTCCCTTCCAATGCCATTATTCTCTACAATAGAGTAAAAAATCAAATCAGTCATATAGAGGAGTCATACACAACAGAAATAGAAAATTACATGGGATTGTTCTATGTTCTCCTCCACAAGTTCAATATAGCCTGCTACTGGCCACTACTCCAGTGGTTCCAAACCTGGGGTACAGGCCTATGCAGAGGCACTGCAGGGAGTATTTGACACAAAGAGGGAGAAACACTGTTGCAGTTTTTAGGCAAAATGCTGTAGTCAGATAAAGCTGGATTCTAAAGGTAAAGAGGATACTGAAAACCAAACAAATTGGGAACCACTGCTTACTGTAATGTTACTATAATAGACAACCAATAACTGACTTACATGCACATACTGGTACCGCAGCTCTTTCACTCTGTCAGAATTCCTCTCAAATGGTACCCTGTAAATCTGCTTCATGGTCATCTGATGCTTCTTCAATACCCGGTCTATTGTGGAGATGCTGATAGAGTTGACATTTTGGAATATGGCATTGTCTTGAAGGATTGCATCACGGATCTGTCTCAAAGTGAGAGCATTATTTGCAATCACCATGTTACAGATCTCTTGTTCTTGTTGTTCATTGAGAAGTTTTCTTCTGCCACCCATGTGAGGTTGTCGTCCAATCCTAGACGTAGAAGTCAAAGGACAACACTGTATGACAATTCGTAATGTATGCCGTATTTGTTACAGAATGAGTTACTGTACTGTAACATCATATTGCAACATCACATTGAGGTAATATATTACAGTACTGTAGGCCTACACACACACACACGGAATGAAGAGTTTATACATGTCTTGCTTTACAGTATGCACAGTACTGTATACTGTAATGACTCCATCATTGACTGAGTACATACCTGTTTTCCCTGCGAAAGGTTTGGATGATGGAGGAGACAGTAGAGCGAGGCACATTAGGCTGCACTCGGCGCCCAGCCTCTGCCATTGTCAGGCGATGGTTAACCACATGGTCTACAATTGTGGCCCGAATCTCATCCGGGACAGCATGGTGTCTTCGTGCTCCTCGGCCTCTTCCACCACCACGCATCCTCACTCCTCCTCCTCCGCCTCTTCTTCTTCCTCTTCCTCCTCCTCCTCTTCTTCTTCTTCCTCTTCCTCCTCCTCCTCTTCTTCTTCTTCTTCTTCTTCTTCTTCTTCTTCCTCCTCCTCCTCGAGCAGGAGGTTGCCCTTCTTGATTTACTTGGTGAGGTACCTCCATGTTCAAATGGTACTGGCCCTAGCCAAGCTCTATATATACACGTTTGGCAGCATTCACAACAATAGACAGCACCTGTCAGGTAACTAAACAAACTGTTTGGTTGGTCATCTGAGATGTGGGAAACTCCTCCTTCGTTGGTCAAGTTCTAATTTCACCTGATTGTCAATTACTGTCATGAATTTATCAAATGTTCCAAGAAATTCATATATGGTGTTCATGGTATTATGTTCTTGACTAATTTTGACAATTGAACAGACTATTGTGCATATGATGACTTACACGATGAAATCATGCTGACATGTTTTGGAGAGAACAACCATTAGACTGAGAATCAACTAATCAGTTTAGATCAGCAAGATCTATTTATTTGGAAAATGTGCTAAATGTGGGCTTATTGTGCTAACTGCAGGCTACTTGTACTTAACCATTTGTAAAGATGCACTGAGACACTTGAGACATGTACTAAGGCATTTGCAATTTGATGAAATCAATGAGAAATGCCATTCTGTTGTGAACATTTGCAAGGTGGTTTGGAGATCTGTCCATGTTATTTTGAGAATGTCATCTCGGTTTCAAGAAATGAGCCAAACCAATCGAGAAAAACTGTAAACAAAGTAGGCTGTCTTTGGACCGATGTTGCAAGCTAGTCTTACAGCGTTCCGTGTTTAATTTACGGTGCTCTTCTTGTACACTTGAACATATCCAAAGAACCACCAAAAAATCTCGCGATTTATGAAAAGTCTCAATTATCCTTTTTTACGACCCTCTACATTATTATCCACCCAGCGTAATCATAACCTGATACGATACGTGCCAGTTTTCTGCAGGGTCTGAAAGTTTGGTTTGAGATATCATTTGACAGCTGGCACGCCAATCCTGTGTCAAGTGATTAACCAATCGCCACACAAAATCACTCTGTGCCCGCCCACAGGCATGTTGTTATTGGTTATTTTTGGGATTAACCCGCCCACTCCAATCATTTTCTTCACTTGTTGATTTCTCAATTCCTCAGGGGGTGGATGGGTTTCGCTGGCACTTTTTTTTAAACTTAGACAGAATGCTCTTTATCATGTCGATTTACCCACAATGTCATTGTGCAAGATTTTGTGTGATACAGTATCTGTGTGGCTTGAGGGAAACATTTCAAAAAGGAGAGAATGTGCGGTTTGAGCGAAACAAATTTGATCGCCGTTGTTATATGTGGCTCTATTTTAATTTTGACTTTAGGATATAGCGGGTTGGAATGACTGACTGACTGATTGACTGACTGACTTCTGGTCTTAAATACAGTTTTGTATTTTTTTATGTTTAGCTTTTTTAAACGACGTCGTTCATGTTATATGAATATGCAAGTGTTTTATGAGGATGCTCCGAAAATATTTAATGCCAGTGAATTAATTGTCCAGGAGTTTATTTCAAGCACGGAAGGAACGTTTAATTGTATACAGCAATACTTAATAAAAGCAACAGGATTTCGAACCTAAAAAGTTTTCTTTCTTTCTTTCTTTCTTTCTTTCTTTCTTTCTTTCTTTCTTTCTTTCAGTATGATATGAAACCCATACTTTTTTAGTTAGGGTTTGTAGCAAGAACCAAATCAGACAACACTGGACTGGACCCCAATCGTTTGCATTGGTAAAGTTATTTAAAGACAAATCCAGGGTTCAAAAGGGCTTGGAAGTGTTATATTACATTTAGAAATGAGCACATTAGAGGGTCAGCTCAAGTTGGACGGTTGGGAGACAAAGTCAGAGAAGCGAGATTGCATTGGTTTGGACATGTGCAGAGGAGAGATGCAGGGTATATTGGGAGAAGGATGTTAAGGATAGAGTTGACAGGTAAGAGGAAAAGAGGAAGGCCTAACAGAAGGTTTATGGATGTGATGAGAGAGGACATGCAGGTGATGTGTGTGACAGAACAAGATGCAGAGGACAGAACGATATGGAAAAAGATGATCAGTTGTGACAACCCCTAACGGAAGCAGCCGAAAGAAGAAGAAGATACTGTACTAGAAAATCCTTTTAATTAGTAGAAATATAACAACATCCATTGAATATAACTAGAAACAATATATAACAGCTTTTTCATGTGGGAATGTGAAAAGTGTAGAAACTTTGATGTTTAGCTAAATTCCTGTTTCAGTGTAAAATGTTGTTGGTTCTTAAAATGTAATACTAGGGTATTGTACAGTGTTAGCCATTATGCATGTAGTGAGAAGTCAAGCAAAATGACATGAGTTGCCTCAAAAGCTTGCATATTGTAAACTTTTTAGTTAGCCAACAATAGGTGTCATTTTGCTTGACTTCTCACTATGTTCTTAAAATGAAAATTGACTAAGCAAAATTACTGCTTGTTTGGAGACTGATATCTTATTTTATTTTTTAATCTCTTTTAGAATTTGGGGACCTCATGTAGACAAATACACAATGTATTTTCTGTTTCAAAGAGATGGGGTCTTATTAGTGATGGGCATGCAGTGCAAGATGGAACAGCGCATCGCATTCCAGGCTTCAAGTCTGTTTTATAAAGGATCAGAGGTAAAACTCCAGTATAGTTATGTCTATCACATTTACCTATGTACTCTGGAAAAGTTGCCTTTTTATCCAATATGAGACAGTCTTGATACAGTTTATATTGTTTTTAATCATATTGGATATGTGGCCAATTTGAAAAGCACTGTATACAATAAGAAAAATGATCCATTTAAGAAAGTCTTGCAAGATTTAAACAAAATAGAACAATGAACTGTTTTAATATAAAAAACCTAACTCATTCATTTATTGTACAGAATGATTTTGGGAAAATTTCATGATTGCTGTAAAATTATTAGACAATAAGAAAAAAAGCCAGTCTTCAAAATGTAAAAAAAGTACTTTATTACTTTATTCCAGGGAAGCACTGAAAACAACCTGAAGGTTTTTGAAACCAAAATATGCCAACTTGTCCACTCTGGATATTCTGAAGTAAATAGTTGTTTTTAAATATACAGTACTTTGTGAAGAGTGTCGTTTCGTTCAGCCTTAGTCGCCTTATTAACAGGTCTGGTGACATGTCCCAGGTTTAAATCTGTGATTGTTTGTGATTTTGGGACTGTTTTCCAGTTTAGGATGACATACTGCTGAGGTTTGAGCTACACTTCCCTTACTCCTTTACTTGTATTTGTGTAGTTAATTCTTTTATTGAAAGTAACATGCAAATCACAATGACACAGTTGCTTCCATATATCTTAATTTGGAGCATTGACAGTCGCTGGTCAGGATCACAAAATACCTCAGCAATTACTTTCTTATCTAAACACGCAACATTCCTTACTTAAAGCTGTGCTTTTACAGCAAAATCTTGTAGGATGATATTTAATTATTTGAAGTGACATGACACACCTATGGTATATGCAGGTGAAGTAAAATGAATTAAAAAAAACATCTTTCCAAAATATTAGAGAACAGATGAAGGAATAATAAAGATGCAAAAAAGAAGACAGTGTAGTAAAGTGTGATGTCTCAGGTGAGACATAAAGACGTTTCAAGGTAAGGCAGTTAGAGCATGTTCACTAATCATGGCACTTGATGGTGACTTATTACACATTGATAAGCACATATATGTAAGAATTTCACTGTACTCCGTAAACCTATAAATACAAATATTTATGTACTTCTAATGGATTGTTCTATTTAAATCCACCTGACACTTTGGGAAAGGCAGAAAAGGAACATTCTTTAGAAATACCCACATACAGTGCCCTCCATAATTTTTGGGACAAAGACACAAGTATTGTAATTTCTACATTGTGTGACCAAAATGTAAGCAAGTACATTGCAAATAAATCAAAGTCTGGAATGTGCACTTTAATAAGTCTGAATTTTTAGATTTGTAATTTTAAACTGTGGAGCAGTGGGGTAAATCAAGGTAAAATATGTCTTTGACGCACACATTATGGAGGGCACTGTATGTAATGGTGACACGCTCCAATGGCAATATATATTTTAATACGTATATAAAATATTACTTCTGAGTTTTTTCATTCATTGCTCCCAGGACAGGCCCTGGCCTCCTGTGATACTGTGCAGAATAAACCAAGTTTAGCAAATGGATACTAAAAGATACGCAATGCAAATCACAAGCCACAAAACAGCACATAAAAAAGGGAAGTATGTGAAAAAAATTGAAACTTGCATAGGAAGCATTATTTTTTAAAAAAAACTATTGTTTTACCATGTTTCACAAAATAGCCACACATTATGTGTTGTTTCCAGGCATAATGTTACATGGCCATTGCAGCAGTTAGCACTACTTCCTCACAGGTCTGTAATCCTAGGTTCAGTTCCCAGTACTGGTGTTGTCTGTGTAGAGTTGTAATGTCAATATGAGTTTTCTCCAGGTGCCATTTTGTTCCTCCCAGATCTCAAGGAATATGCAGATTACAGGGTTGATAAGCAAGTTTGTCTTTTTACAAGCAAATGTAACCCAGTTATCTTTTTGAGTGGAAGTTTTTCTAATCGAATGTGAGATAAGCAAGGTAAGGAAGCATAAGAATGTTCTTAATTTTGTGGGGCTGTGTTAGATTGGCAGAGCAGCCTTATGGTTTTGAGAATTGATCTCTAGCCATCTACCCACAATGCCGACTTTTGCTGGAACTAGCATGGATTTATTTTTAAAGTAGTTTATTGAAAATAAATGGAGGAATACATCTACTAACCCTTTCAGTTCTTCGTCTTCTTCTTCTGTTCCCAGTTTTATGTGAGGACTAAGTGTTTGATCAACCTTCTCCAAACAGCTCTGTTCTGCATCTCCTCTTCTTTTACTTTATGTATCCATCTCTGCTTTGGCATCCTTCATTTTCTTTTCCCCTATACTACATTCCCATCTCTTTTGCCCACATATTCACCCAACTTTCCTGCACTTTCTTAGATATCTCTTCCACTTTTGTTGCATCTCTGATTGTTTCCTTTCTTATTCTGTCCTTTTTTGTAATTCCACACATCCATCTCAACATTCTCACTTCTGCAACATTAAACTTTTTCACTTGTGCTTCCTGAACTGCTGATGTCTCACCTCCATACATCATTACTGAACTTACCACTGCCTTAAAAACCTGACCTTTAATCTTTGCCTTAATTTTATGATCACACAACACTCCTAATATCTTCTTCCAGTTGTTCCATCCTCACTACACTCTATGGGTTATCTCTGCATCTTGGTTTCCATCTTGGGCTACACTGATCCTAGATAAATGTATCCATTCTTTTCAATAGCTCTCCCTGCAGTCTACATTCTGAATCCTGATCATCATTAAACCTCATATATTCTGTCTTCTTCCTATTTACCTTTAGTATTTTATCTTCCAAATCCCTTCTCAATTCTTCCATCTTCCTCTCAACTCCCTCTTTTCTGGTGCTACACGACACAATGTCATCAGTAAAAAGAATGTACCAGGGAGATTGGTCTTTTATCCTGTGACTCAACACATCCATAGTCATATCAAGGAGGTCAGGACTTAAAGAAGATCCCTAGTGCAGATCTACTCTAACTGAGATCTTGTCTGTTACCCCAACACTGATTTTATCCTGAGTCCTCTTTCCCTCATATATATTCTGGACAATTCTCACATACTTCTGTGGTACTCTTTTCTCTCTCATGCACCTCCAGACTCCTTGTGGTAGTATTTTATAAGTCTTCTCCAAATCAATAAACTCCATATACAAACCTTTCTGTGTTTCTCAATGCTTCTGTATGAGCTGTCTCAATGCAAAGACTGCACCAGTTGTTCCTCTCTGTGGCATAAAATCAAACTGCTCCACCACTATGGTTGTCTCTTCCCTAAGCCTTCTCTCTTTAACCCTTTCCATAATTTTCATTGTGTGTGATATCAACATTATCCTTCCATAGTTTCCACAATCCTTAATATTGCCGTTTTCTTTATAAATGGGTACAATCACACTGTACCTCCACTCCTCTGGTATTCTTTCCTATTCATAAATATTCTGCATTAGATCCCAAAACACATCTACTCCCTCTTCTCCTAAACTCTTACTCATGTCCGCTGTTATTTCATGCAGTCCTCTTTCCTTTCCATTTTTCATTTATTTTTAATGCCTCATTTTCTTCCTCCCTCCTTATTCTTGGTATTAGGCCTTTATTTGTGACTCCATCCCCAAATACTACCCTTGGATTTTCTTCATTCAGCAGCTTTTCAGAATACCTTTTCCATCTATTCTTGATTCTGCCACGCTCATTTAAGACCACACCTTGCTCATATTTCATCTACTTTGTCTGACTAAAAGCTTTTCCAGCATTGTTCCTAGCGTTCGCTATTCTAAAATTCCTTTTCTCTCCCTCTTTTGTCTCCAGTTTTTCATACACCTCCTCCAAAGTCTGTCCCTTGGCTCTTGCCGCTGCCCTCTTTGCCTCCTTGTTTGTCTGCCTATACATTTCTCTATCTTCCTCCTTCCCTAACTGGTGCCATATTGAAAAGGTTTGATGGTAGATAAATAATGATATTCATTATTTATTCTTTATTTTTTCATCACCATACAATGTAAATACTATCCAGTACTATACTAGAATGCAGGGATAAGTCTCAATATATGTTAACAGACCGAGTTCTGCCTCTACCCCATCTTGAGCTCAGCTCTGTGGCTGTGCGGAATCTTATGTGAACCTTAGTCACAGCAGCTCACTTGTGCTCCTTGAAATTGAAGCAAGTAAGCAAGATGAAGTTCACGTCCTTCAAAAGTAAAAAATAAAATCAGCCAAGCTTGTGTAGAAATGTATGAAGGATGTCTTCATGACACTTTATGCTACAGTGCCTAGACCTGTACTCTGTATTTCTGTTACACTAAGAACAGCCTCAGGACTGCATTATCTAATGATTAGAATGATTTGATATTTCTCTGACACTGTAATTTATCTGCAAAGTGCAGCAATGATCAGATATCTATCATGTTCAAATGCCACCAACAATTTTAGCTTAAGAAATGTGAACTACAGTTAGGCACAGACATCAAGCAAAACACACGAACATGAATCTTATCACTCGAGTTGGAAACTGCTGTCTATGAAAGCAATTTCAGCCTCAAGATGTTGCAAAAATGATATTTTAAAACATTTACTTTGCATATACTATAGTAAATGTAATTACATTCCATTCTTTCTGTTATTTTTCAATATAACTCACTGTTTCAAAAATATGTGATGAACAAAACGGTGATAACAAAATTGTTGATGAAGTGAGTAGAAAATTGAAAAGTGCTTCAACGTTCAAACTAGCTAACCAAGTCTTTGAACACACCTGAATATTACACTGTATGTCCATTTTCTTAGAACATTAGAAGACGAGAACAGGCCATTCAGGCCAATCCACCTAATTCCTTTAAAATAACTTCAAGTCGAGTTTTAAATGTCCCTAAAGTCTTAGTGTCTGCCACACTACTTGTGTCTGTGGTTATCTGTATGAAGAAATCTTCCTAATGTTGGTTTGAAATTTACCCTTAACAAGTTTTTAACTTTGCCCCCGTGTTCTTAATGTACTCATTTTAAAATAACAGTCTCTATCCACTGTACTAATTCTTGCTTGTATATTAATTTATGTCCTTCGTCTACACAATCCTCTTATGTCTGGTTGCTTGTTCATTTTTATGTATGAAATTGTGCTATAGAAATAAATGTTTTTGTTATGGAGGTTGATCCATCACACCCTGCATTTTCTTGGCTAGCTTCACAAATTACATCCATGTGAAACACTTAATTGTTTTGTCTCACTATTGAGCAAGTCAACACAATAAATACAGAATTTGGTGCTCACAAAGCTATAATCATTGAATGAAATTAGCAAAATTGAACAAAACATTCAGCTTTGAACTAATTTCCACTCCATTTAATTGTATAATAAATATTAGCACATCAGAAATAAAGTATAAGCCAGTGGCAAGCAATAGTATCACACTATTTGTGATTTGTATCAAATTTGGGGTATACACAGAGATAAGCAGATAGAGGTACACTGTACTCCCAGAATATGGTAACAGATGGCATTCTTCCTTGCACATGTCTCAGTTACATTTCCTGTTGAGGTTTTATGGCCCGTGAACTATAGAGGTAGTGTGAATCCTCCTTTTAGCTTATTCTGTTGATGCCTTTTGCTTAGATGAGGAACATATCACCATAATTAGAGGACAGCTCAAACAGGATTCTGTTTCTACATCTTTTGTATTTGGACTGAGCGGCATGATGTGAATTTCCCTGATTACGTGTGAGCCATGTCATTTGCGAACTTTTCCTTCTCCAATAGCAGGCAAGACTTTTTGTCATAGGAAGTAAGGATATTCACTGTCTTCTCAGTGTGATCCTCTGAAATAAACAGTAGCCAATATTAACTGAGTAACTGTTTCTGGTTTGGAATTCCATGTGACTTTTTGCAGCCTACTGGTATTTCCTTAAATAGATACAGTTTGAATCTACAGTTAGCATGTTTACACATACATCCATATACTGACATTGGGCCAATTTGCCAAAATAGAGCTGTATGGTATCTGGTAATCCTCACTATAAAAGACCCTGTGCAAACTACTGATATTTGCATTAATAAGGGTAAACTGGGTTACTTATTGTCTGCTTTCAGAGGTGTTTTATAAAGCAATCATTGGTTGATTTATTTTACTTTGACAGGTGTGGGTATCACAGTCAGACAAATTGTGAAGTAAGAAAATGAGAGCATGTCACAGTAGAGTGTGATTTTGAAGACAAACACTATCGCAGT
Source organism: Polypterus senegalus (assembly GCF_016835505.1). Taxonomy (NCBI): domain Eukaryota; kingdom Metazoa; phylum Chordata; class Cladistia; order Polypteriformes; family Polypteridae; genus Polypterus; species Polypterus senegalus. The sequence goes on from NC_053157.1 coordinate 211,441,997, forward strand.
GGTAGCACTGCTGCCTCGCAGTTAGGAGACCTGGGTTTGCTTCCTGGATCCTCCCTGCGTGGAGTTTGCATGTTCTCCCCGTGTCTGCATGGGTTTCCTCCCACAGTCCAAAGACATGCAGGTTAGGTGCATTGGCGATCCTAAATTGTCCCTAGTGTGTGCTTGGTGTGTGGCTGTGTGTGTGTGCCCTTTGGTGGGCTTGCGCCCTGCCCAGGGATTTGTTCCTGCCTTGCACCCTGTGCTGGCTGGGATTGGCTCCAGCAGACCCCCGTGACCCTGTGTTAGGATATAGCGGATTGGGAAATGACTGACTGACTATCGTTCTAGTCTTCTATTGTGAGCACTGTCCCCCTGCTAATCTGTCCTTCTCAGCAGACCATTTAAAATGCATACCACTTATTTTTATGTCTGTAGTGTACAGTATGTAAGTAGATGGACGCTTGGTGGCTTGGTGCCCAACTTTTTCCCAACAGACAGTATGCAGGACATAGGGTAAAATCACAAAGAAGTTGATTTTTAATTATTTTCTTAAATAAAGTGCACAAAGCACCACAACCACCACAATAAATCAATGATCACACTACAATATATCAATCCTCCTCTCCCAGCAGCTCCGTCACTCTCCCTCCCAACTCCAGCTCGCTTGCTGGTTCTCGACCCATCCTTTAAATTGTCCTCGACCCGGAAGTGCTCCTGTCCTTCTGTCCATGTAATTCAATAGCACTTCTAGGTCAGATGAAGACTTTTCTTCAGCCCGGAAGTACTTCTGTTTTTCCGTCCCTGTGACTTGGGAGTACTTCCAGGCTATAGGGAAAATAAAAATCCCCCCGTCTCCCTGCAGCGTCATACGGTGGCACCTACGGTACCCAGCAGGGCTGTGAAGCCGAACTCCATCTCCCATGGTGCCCTGTGGGAATCCGGGGCACCTCTATGCTGCAGGGAAGTCTCCATCTAGCGTCCTGGATGTGACAACTGGGTTGAACTGCCAGCCATCCATCACAAGTGTCATATGTCTATGGAGATCGTCTGCTCTCTTTTGTGGAGTAAACAACTTGCAATACCTCTTTAAAAATGGTAAAAGTAATCATGAATTAATCATTGGTTATTCCCAACGTTATGGATACTGGATGTGATCACATGTTTTACAGCACTTTCTTTGGCAGACACTTTTCATAAACTCTTTACATAAAGATTCATACTTGTTATGGGGCACAGAATAGTAGTAGCAGCAGTAGTAGTAGTAGTGTTGTCACATGTACATAGTAGAGTGAAATTCAAACATGCAACACATAAATAAACCACAATAAATAGAATGTATTAAAATCCACAATTAACAACCAGCAGCACTTCCGAGTGTGGCGGGTGCTGCATAGGCATCCAGCTCCTCTTCTGGCAGCACTTCCTGTTGTGGCGGAAGTGCTGTGGGCCACATTTCTAGGGCTGTCCGGGCACCCCCTGGTGGTGGCAACATCCTCCCATAAGGTTGAGCTTCCAAGCTCTGGGGCCACCATAAAATTTAGGAAGGTCACCCACTTGTGTTCCGGGGAAGATATAGCCCCTCTCCCGGTCCTTCCTGTCTCCAGGTGCCCCGATGGGGCAAGGTCCCCAATACATACATATTACTTTAATTTAATATCATTACATACAAATTACAGAAACAATTACAGTGGTATTTAAGTGTGGCTCACACCTTTCTTTACCCTCATTCTTAAAGTGAAAATGTGGACATTGATGTCGGAGCCCTGAGCAGAAGACAAAAGCTGAGAGTCAGCTAAACCAGATTATTGGCAAACAAAGCAAACAGAGAAGTGTTTGAAATGCTATTAGTATTCTGCCCCATATTCACGTCGCATTGAGAATGGTTCAGGTTGGGTGTAACAGTTTTCACACTGCGCTTTTTAGGACACACATTCCCTAAGATGGAGTAGCAATTAACACGAAGACAATGGAATCAGTTCTAAAACTGTTAAGCACATACTTAATTAGTTTGTACTTGTACTTTTACAGCCGATTCTTTTTTATACGAATAGATAGATGTCATGTTTGCTTACTTTATTGCATTTTCCTTTCCTATTTCCTTGTAATGTATGATTTTTTTTTCTGTTATCTCATGCACGTTTCCTTGGGTTTTGAAGAACAATTGCTCACAGTTGATTGGTTATCACTATTGACAGCTAACACCTACAGTTTGATCTGTGAAGAGCATAAAATCTGGATCAGCTACCAAAAGCAAAGGGTATCATTTTAATGAGATTTGTTCTCTGATTCAGCACCAAGTTATCCTATTCATAGACTGGAGACCTGGCCTTTCAGACATTCTAGAAATCAGAAGAAATTAACCTTGCTCCTGCCTTTTGTCTATTTTCATTTTTAAACTTAGTTTTGCTTTTTGAAGATTGGTATAGTTAGTCATTTCTGGTTGAAGTGACCCTTGCCTGCCCTCTGACAATGATTTACCTATTCCGTTAACCTCTTTCATTTCCTGGTTGATTCTCAAAAAATGAATTCCTTCACTGTAAATCTCTAAATTGTTCACGATAGGTGCAGACTCTGAATGATGACTCAGGCTGTAACCAATGAGTAACCAGTAATGGCTACTCAGTATTCATGCTACCTGAACTACAGAGCAGGTCATGTTTGGGCCTAGCCAGTACTTGGATTGAAGACCATCTAGGAAAGCTTGGGTTTCTGCTGGGTGAGGTGTTGATGAGGCCATAAAGGATCCTAGGGTATCTTTTAAAAAGAATAAGGTGTTTCCTAATGTTCTGGCTAATGTGTCCTACACGGCTTTGTCCATTCTGACCCCCTAAGCATCCCCTGAATCTAACTGGCTATCTGTCTCTCTCATCCCATCATGACCTTACTGCTAATGTGTGGTTAGCATACTGCCGCAGTAATGGCTGCCATCACAACATTCAGGTAGATGCTACACATTGCTGTTGATTGAACTAGCACCCCTTTCAGTAGTTTGGAAAAGCACTATATAAATGTCATTTTTATTATTATCATGCAAAGGAGAAACCATCTAGGAACTCAGTGCCACCATGTAGCGTGAATGAACTTAAAGAATGCATTTGTGAAATCATCACATTAGTGGATACCAATACATTACACTGAATCTGTTGAGAGCTTGAACAAAGACAAACAGGATATGTATACAGTATATTGAATTCATGCCACCCACTCTGAATAAAATATTTTTACTGTCTTCTTTACCACGAACATCTATTTATGCATTTCCTGTAACTATTTATTCTGTTATAAGGAGTATGGAAAGTTTTTCCAGAAGTATCAAATGCAAAGTAGGAATCAGCCTTTGGTGAGATGCTAGTACATTGTAGGATGCATTGGTACTTGTTGAAATATGTAGACACCAGTCAATATCACTTTTGAGCAGTAGGTCTATGGACATTTCCTGAGGAAAACCACATGAACACAGACAGAACGTGCAAACTTCTTAAAAATGGAGTAAGAAATTGATTTGAGGTGCTTGCTATTGTAGTAAGATTTATTAAACATCATGACATGTTTGAAACAAAATGTTAGAAATTTCTATGGTGAATGTGTATGCTCTCCCAATGTTTCTGTGGATTTTCTCTAGGGATTCTAGTCTTTCTCCCACATTAAGTCCCCTTAGTCACAGTAGAATCCTGAACCACTTGGCTTTCAGTGTTTTGTGATCTAGGGAACTGGATTAAATAGGTTTGATAAGGATGGATAACAATAATAATTGGCTGCCTACAGTCACTGGATAATTGGTAAGCAGCATGGAATCTCAGTGCCTGACAAGTGGTAGGTATGTGCATGGGATTAAGAAAGTTCCCAGTACTGAAGATTGTACCATCATATGGGATATGCCCGTCCAGAATGACAGATCCATCATGGCCAACCATCCAGACATCACACTGTATGATAAGAAGAAGGGAACCTGCCTAATGTTCGATATTACAATTCTAGATGGCATAAACATTATATTAAAGGAAGCAGAGAAGCTCAGTAAATATCAGGATCAGGAGATCGGCTTTAGAAGGATGTGGAGTTCTAAAGCAAAGATACCAGAAGAGGTAGAAGGAGGATTTGAAAACAATCATAAATGGTTATTAGGTTATCATCAAGTCAAAAAGGTGCACTAAAAAGAATAGCACACATCAGCAGGAGGTATTTCAATCTCTGAGTTCTTCAGTTGAGAAGTACACATATTCAGACCACCATTCTAATATTTGTGAAATAAAATGTTGATTCATTTCCTAACCTGCTAAACCAGGGTCACGGGGGATGCCGGAGCTTATCCCAGCTAGCATAGGGCACAAGGCAGGATAAAAAACCCTGGACAGGATACCAGTCCAACGCAAGACGAACACACACAGGTCCATTATTTAGCATTGCCAATTCACCTAACTTGCATGTCTTTGGACTGTGGGAGGAAACCAAAGCACCCAGAGAAACCCACGCAAACATGGTGAGAACATGCAAACTGCACACAGTGAGAACTTGGGACACAAACCCTAGCGTGCTTACTGCGAGGCAGCAGTGCTACCAATGAACCCCCCTGAAATAAAAAAAAATACATCCATACATCCATTAATCCATTTTCCAACCCACTGAATCCTAACTACAGGGTCACGGAGGTCTGCTGGAGCCAATCCCAGCCAACACAGGGTGCAAGGCAGGAAACAAACCCCGGTCAGGGCATCAGCCCAACGCAGAAAAAATACATCATAATAATAAAAGCGATAGGACATTATATTTATATATACATACCATACTGTGTGGCTAAGGAGACTGAGCAGAACACTAAATGCAAAAAAATTAAATCAGTGTAAATAAAGCAAACTCAATAACCTGGAAAAGTAAAGAATTACATTTTGGTTGCTCAGTGATTTTTAATCATCCCCTGTGACTATCACTGCCTTACAATGTCTTAGCTGCTCAAACTGTGAAGACTTGTGGCTTTCATAAAAATTGTGACCCAATTGTCTAAGATGTTGTATAAGAATTGCCAGAACTCACGAGCCTTTTCTCTTCAATTATGTTTAGAGATCTGCAGTCTAATTCAGCCCATTATTCAATAGCAGTAGTTAATACTTTAGATTTGATTTCATTCATATATATGGATTGTGTAAGATTTAAATATGCCAGCACAAAGTACCTGTATTTTCATGCATGGGAGAGTTTCAAATCGTAAGTAGCCATCATGATTCTTGTTTTTGTCAGCCATTGTTATCAGAGTAGTGTTGATAGTAAGCCGTGTGAAACAACGCATGCACCAAATGCGTCTAAGGGAAAATAACGCATTATACTTTTCAAATGAATCTCATGCATGAACACTTTTAACTTTGACAGCCCTAATTAAAATACATTATTTTATTTTATATAACAGAAAACAAACATCAGGTTAATTTACCTGATGTATTCCTTACCCCTATTACACAAAGTAGAAATAGATCAGGATTCTACTTTTGCTTCAATCTGATTTTGTGGACGCTGTCAGAACAAACCAGAGTAGTTCGGTTTTTGTCTTTGTTTTGAACATAATGAATCTGAAAAAGGCTCTTCAGCAGTCCAACATGCCTGTAATAAACCCAAATGCACGCCAAGGATTGTGATTAATGCTAATACAGCAACTTGAATTTGATTAAAGAGGTGCTTCTTTTAAAGACTTTCAACATGAAGCACTGAAACGTCTCAACTTTTTCACTGTATAAATGTTTGAAAAATAACTATATTCAGTGTAAAATGAGGTTGTGTTGCATTATATACAAATACTGTTAATTGTTTCATTTCGGTTTGCCTGATTTCATGTGCATCAAAGTAGTAAAGCCTTGTAAAATTTAACAATTGAGAACAAAGTATTAGTAAAGTCTGTTTTTCCTTTTTCTTGAATTAAAAGCTAACCTTTTGTTTCTGAGACAAAATGGCAAATAATCTGTTGCCACCATCTGGACAGAGGTGCTCAATCCAAAATGCTACATTTGTAAGTTTAACAGGGGGCTATAAAGATTCTTCTTCAATACGAATATTGAGTATAAAGGGCTTTTTTATAAGTGGGAAAAATCAAACAGGCCACAAAGACACCCTGACTGAAGAACTGTAACTAAAACAGGACAACTGAAATCACCCAGTTGTAATTATTTATTGTGTTCAGTCCATGCCAATAAAATCCTTTGTTATTTCCTAAATGGAAATGAGATTCTCTGACTGCATTATTCCACCAAACCAAACTTCAACGATTTATGTCAATTTCAGGATATATTTTACCACATCTGCTTTTAGTTTTCATATACAGTATGTTAATTATGTTTTTATGCACAACAACAGGTACCAGCACTTTATGAATCAAAGATGAAGGCATGAGTTTAGTAATTGTTATATTCACTGCTATTTACTGTACTGCCTGAACGTTGCTGATTTCCTTCTGTTTCTTGACTGTCTGTAAAGTGGCTTGCTGAAGCACTCAGTTTAAAAATTTGCTGTGTTAAAGTAAAAAATAATTGAGAAAATGAATTTGCCTGTGCAAATAATAACAAAGTCTATAAAAAAGTCTTCTAACATGTTAATATAAACAAGTAAATGCATATCAGAAATAAAAGAAATCCCAAGTCTTGGCCCAATGTCTCTGCATTAGCATCTGAATGTGTTCTTTATATGTAGATCAATCCTAAACCACAGTTCGTGTGGCCCCTGTGGTTTTCATAAGAAGCCATCACACCCTTCCCGTAGCTCATGAGTTTACGTAATTACATGCTATCTTAGTGCCAGTACATCTGAGAAGCAAATGGGGGCTTGATGTGCAAAGAGCAGTTTCAGATTCATGTATATAATGTCACTGGGGTTGAAGGATAACAAGATTTGCCCTAATGCTTTGTCAATATTGTCTTTGCTGAGGTGTGGTTCTTGTAAATGTGTTTGCTCGTGTGGCCTGTCTTCCTGTATGAGTTCAGAAACCAATTCAGCAAAGTGCAAACCTCTTTAAACAAACCTACCCAGTCAAATGGAGAGCACACTTCCCTTTTATTAGTTTTGTGTTACAGCCATTCTTAGGATTAGTAGTACTTCAAAAACTCCTCCAGTACTGTTGAACATTACCTATATGAACTTCTATCCATCCATTATCCAACCCGCTATATCCTATGTACAGGGTCACGGGGGTCTGCTGGAGCCAATCCCAGCCAACACAGGGCGCAAGGCAGGAAACGAACCCCGGGCAGGGCGCCAGCCCACTGCAGCACCTAAGAATGCAACTCAAATATTGTGGTAAAAAACATCCTATAATGTATCAGAATCAGAATAACTTTATTGCTAGCATGTGAAACATACCACAGTTGACTTAAACAAAACATGGGATAGAAGACTTTACCAGCTCAAGACAACACAATTTCAACCCATCATTAACCTGACACTGTGCAAATCACTATACAGGGTGGGCCATTTATATGGATACACCTTAATAAAATGGGAATGGTTGGTGATATTAACTTCCTGTTTGTGGCACATTAGTATATGTGAGGGGGGAAACTTTTCAAGATGGGTGGTGACCATGGTGGCCATTTGAATTTGCAGAATGGGCAAAACAAAAATTGGAACAAGACCCTCAGTTTACGCAGAAGATTTTCTTCAATGATGAGGCAAACTTTTATGTGAATGGTGAAGTTAACAAACAAAACCACCGCTACTGGTCTGACACTAACCCACATTGAATAGATCCCTCCAAGACCGTTGGAACAAAAAAATTGATGGTATGGTGTGGTATATGGGGTACAAAGATAGTGGGACCATTCTGCATCAATGGAAACCTCAAGGCCGCTGGATATGCGAAATTGCTACATGATGATGTGTTTCCCTCTTTATGCACTGAAGCTGGCACGTTCCCTGAGTTTTTCCAGCAAGATGGTACACCACCACATTATGGGTGTCAGGTCTGAGCATTCCTAGATGAACAGTTTCCTGGAAAGTGGATTGGTCGTCGTGGTCCAGTTGAATGGCCCCCAAGGTCTCCCGATCTGACCCCCTTAGACTTTTATCTTTGGGGTCATCTGAAGGCAATTGTCTATGCTGTGAAGATACGAGATGTACAGCACCTGAAACTACGGATACTGGAAGCCTGTGCTAGCATTTCTCCTGCGGTGTTGCTATCAGTGTGTGAAGAGTGGGAGAAGAGGGTTGCATTGACAATCCAACACAATGGGCAGCACATTGAACACATTTTATAAGTGGTCAGAAACTTGTAAATAACTCATGAAAGAATAAAGTTACGTTAAAACCAAGCACACCATTGTTTTTCTTGTGAAATTCCCAAGAAGTTTGATGTGTCACATGACCCTCTTCCTATTGAAAAACAAAAGTTGGATCCAAAATGGCTGATTTCCAAATGGCCACCATGGTCACCACCCATCTTGAAAAGTTTCCTTCCTCACATATACTAATGTGCCACAAACAGGAAGTTAATATCACCAACCATTCCCATTTATTAAGGTGTATCCATATAAATGGCCCACCCTGTACAAATACAATTTCTTGAACAAAACATTTACAAACTTCAATAGCTAACTCAAATAAACTGAAAAACTATATAAAACATTATAGATCTCAAATAGTACAAGTTCATCAAGGATCTATGAATAGACAAACAGCAAAGTTACCAGTTATATATGTTAGAGAAGCAGGAATGAACCTATGTAAGTTCATTTAGGATCTGAATAATTTGAGGAAGAAGCTGTGGGGATGGCATGTAGTTTGGGTCATGATAGACCTCTACCTCCTCTGTGATGGCAATTTAATGGACAGATAGACGGCTGCCGGGGTGAGTGAAGTCAGCTGCAATCTTTCCTGTTCTCTTTTTTGCTATGGTGAAGAACAGATCTTTACATGTTGGGAGACAATGATTTTCTCAGCTGAACAAATCACTGACTGGAACCGAGTCTTAGAAAGAGAGGAGACAGAAGGGAACCAAACGGTGACGGAGGAGGTCACAATACTCTCAATGATTGCTGAGTAAAAATTTAACTATACATGCCTTGATATGCTTCTTAAGCTTCTTAAGCATGGCGAAGGAAGAACAATTTCTGCCTGGCTTTCTTGATGTTTGGAGGTGACGTGCTTGCCCCATTTTAACATTTAGTTGATAGTAGTCCCCAGTAATTTTAAATGATAATAGGTTTCATACTAGAACTCATTACAAAGCACCTAGGAATGCAAATCTATCTATCTATCTATCTATCTATCTATCTATCTATCTATCTATCTATCTATCTATCTATCTATCTATCTATCTATCTATCTATCTATCTATCTATCTATCTATCTATCTATCTATCTATCTATCTATCTATCTATCTATCTATCCTTTACATATGTTCAAATATATTGTTAGCCTGACATGTATTTTTGACATAAAAATTGTCTAGACTGTTTATATAATGTTCAAAGGTAAATGTAGGTGACACGTGGCAGCACTGCCGCCTCGCTTATCCAGCTCCAAGGGTTCAGATCCCACACTTGGCTGTTGTCTGTGTGAAGTCTGTAGATTCTTCTCATGTCTGTGTGGGTTTTTTTCAAGGTACCTGAGTTTTCTTCTCAAACATGCGCAGACTAAATTAACCGATAATTCAAGCTGTCTTTTGTGGTTGTGTGTTTGAGTAGGCACTATGACTACGATTGGTTAGTTTTGATCCTTGCACCCAGGACTCCTAGGAAAGGCTCTGGTATCCTGCAGTCAGAACCAGATTAAGTGGGTTTAAGAACGCTGTGCTATGTTAAAGGTAAATGACAGTGATAATCTTCAGCTCAGCTTTACATTTTGATATTACATTTTGCAATGCTTAAGCATTGTCACGCCACTATCTGCCAAACTATTTGTTTTGAACTCTTTCTCTGTTGCTACTTATGCTCCCATTGAAATATGGTAGTCACATAAAACAGGTGGCACTGTGATGCACCATTAAAGTAACTAATATTTAAACATAAAAATATTGGGTCTATAAAACCTATAAGTTACTTATGTGGGCAAAATCATTTCTCGGATGTTCACTTTGAATGTCACTTTAATACTTTAAACCTTGCTAAATGTACACTAATGATACTCCTGTGAGATTTGCTTATAATTAAATCGATCATTAATAATATAACATGAGAGTATTGTAAATGATTGTAAATGCAACCTCACAACTGAAAGCACAAAAAGCCAACTCTGGGCAGTCACAGGCATTCCTGTATGGGCCAACACTGTGCACTCAAATTGTTAGGCTTCATTTCCATTAAGAATTCTCTTATTTTAAATTATGTAGGGTTAATTTAATTAGAAGAAAATCCCAATGAAATTTCATTTGAGTATGTCTAGCAAAGTTTAAAATATTAAAGTGGCTGTTTCAAAATGAACATCCAAGAAATGATTTTGCTAAAACAAAGTAGCTTATAGGTGAATATTGTCATGTGATTCTCTCATCTGCTGTAATGATATGCCTGATAGATAGAAGAAGTTGCAGTAAAGTGACAAAAACTTGTTGAAATAGTAGCAATAATAGTAGTAGTAGTAGTAACAAGAGTGGAGACATTATTGTCACATGTAGAGAGAGCCGTGAATGTCTTACTTTAATGTCCGACCAAATGCAACAAGGCTACATCATAAACAAATACGATAGCTGAAACCATTATGATAAACAACATATAAAAAATATAATTCATCACTTTATTCACCTTTTTAATGAATTCAATTCATTTAATTTTACAATTGAAGTAATAGGCACAAGGCAAAAATCACTGCCATTCCAAACCCTCATTTCTTCACATGAATGGTGAGCAATGTAGTTATAATAACACATATGCATGGGACTGCGGTGGGCTGGCGCCCTGCCCAGGGTTTGTTTCCTGCCTTGCGCCCTATGTTGGCTCCAGCAGACCCCAGTGACCCTGTAGTTAGGATATAGTGGGTTGGATTATGGATGGATGGAGGATGGATTGATATATCTGGGATCTGGGAGGAAAACTTGAGTACTTAAAAAAACCTGGACAGCCATTTAAATTCAACATAGACTGAAGTGAGGTCAGGATTTGAAATCTATTTTCTGAACGTTGAGGTGGTAGAATTAAGCACTGCTGCACACTGTACCAATTACACTTATACAACAAGAACAACAATTTATTTAGTGTATAGCCCAAAATCACACAAACAATGCCTCAATGGCCTTTAACAGGCCCTGCTTTTTAACACAACTCCAGCCTTTACTCCCTAGGAAGACAAGGAAAACAACTCCCAAAAAACACCCTAGTGGTGAAAATAAAATGGAAGAAATCTTGGGAAAGGCAATTCAGAGAGAGAGAGAGAGACCCCTTCCCAGGTAGGATGGGCATGTAATGGGTGTCATAAAATGGGGGTAGTCGACCCCCTACTGTTATTTTATTAATCCTTTGAATCATAAGCAGACAGGCATCTTGAACTCATGATACAAATGTAATTGTTAAAATAAAACACAAAATGTCATTATGCTGGACACATAACTGTATTATATAAACAGAGAGACATGCATAAGCACATTTGTTTATGTTAATATATATACTATGTATAAAGATTTTTGCAAGATTCTTATAATGCATTAATAATCTTTATATGTCACTAAAAGCATAGTGGCATAAAGACTATTAATTTATTATAAGAATCATTTAAAAAGTCTGTATACATTCCTCTAATATTCTGAACTCTCTTTGTGGCATATCCTAATCAATACAAAGACTATTTTTAAACAGATGATATTTCAGCTAAAGTATTACATATAATGCACATATCATTAAGAAACATTTTTTTCTTTCTCTCTATAAAAAAAGCTACAAGTAATGGCTCAAAAGATTGAGCATTTATTTGCCGACTTATTTTACACTTTGCCTCCATCCCTTGGGGCTCTCTGAATCTACAAATTGACAAGCAGATGGAGGCACAAGAAGGTAGATAACCCCAAGCTACATTATCACCTTGTTTACACCGTAACTAAAAAAGACTTAATGCCCTGCTAACGCTTTCCAGTTCTCACCCCTGTCAATGCCGAAGAATCTCAGCTGTCTGGCAATGCTAAGCCTTGTCATTCGATTTCCTTTGCAGAAGAAAAGGGGGTAGGAAGCACTTCTCAGGTGCAAAGAATGCCATTGTTGGGAGATTCTCAGCCAAGCTAGCGGGGGGATGTGTTTGTTTCTTCAGTCTCCCCCCTTCCAATGAGCAAGCTCTTCTTTAAACTTTAAAAGTATATACCTGGTACTTTTCAAACCGATAAAATGAAAGACATTATTTTCCAGCCTCTGTCAATTGAGTGAAATCATAGACATGCTGAGGTTCATTAGAAAGCATGAACTACAGTGTAGCTGACTGTTCTGTATGAATACCTGCATTTTGTCAACGCAGCAGAAAAAAATGACCTTTAAATGTGTGACACCCACGGCCTGGAGATAATGCACATCAAAATCATTTCCTTAGAAACTGTCACTTTGAGTGACTTAATCGTGAATCAAACTATACTTTACATAGCACTAGTAACAGCATATGCCATTGCAAGATAGTTTCTTCAAAACAAGAAAACTAAAGTAAATGACTAAATATATGAACCATATGGGTTTGTAGTTTTTTTCTCTGTAAATCACTTTGAGACGACACTCAATGTGATAGACTATAAAAAAACAATCATGAACTCCCTGACTGAGAAAGTATGCAATCCAAGATTTCAACTGACAGGAGAAATCATTAATGACATGATCAGTTTCTAGGTTCTGATATAAATATAGTATCATAGTTAAAAATGTTGTTAAAATTTGTCAAATTATTTCTAAAAAATTAGGCAGCGGGTTGATATAACCTGTTCTTGTCAAAACTATTATGTTTCAATCCGTTATCAACTTTTTAACATGCCCTATGCTGATATAAAGCACCATAAAGGCAAAACTGGAAATTAATGTTGCAGTTTTGTTATTTAATTGTGTCATCTATTTGTCACCTTACTTCTCAGGCTAAAGTTGTTCTAGTCTGCCATTTAAATGAGACTGTCTCACTTCCTCCATCTGTTCAAAAGTGACAATTTAGGTGTGCCTGAGAGTGTAGCGGTGGGGGCAGGACAGAAATGGAAAAACAACGTCAAAGACAAAGCAGAAAGAATATCTAACCGGAACTGTCTAGCTTTAAACATCTGAAGAAAACTGTTTAGTTTGAGATGCTAGTGAAGCTCAGATCAACGGATCTTTAACGGATTAGTATCCTCCAATTATTCATTTTATGGAGGCGCTTACCCTGTTATGGGATCATTTGGAGCTAGAGACTGTCCTAGGCGGCATCAATTAAAAAAAGCAGGAACTCGCCTTGGAGGGCTTTCCAGTCTATTGCAGGCCTGCACCCATACTCCCTCACAACTGACCCATTTACAGTCACCTACAATCCTAATAAGCACGGTTTTGAGGTTAGGAAGGTAGACAATGAGAGAGCAGAGGGTTGTCATAGTCACAGCTAACAAGCCGGGAATTGAATGCAAACCAGCAGGGCTAACTGTTTTGACACCCAACCCCATTCTGCCATAATTTTACAGATTCAGATGAAACATACAAGCTGTTAAAGAAGCTTCAGACCTTCAGCAATGGTAGAATGCATATTGAAAGACCATTTTCCATTCTATGAAATGCCACTCTCTCCAAAGATGGTTCCTGCCTTGCACTCTCCACAATCCTAGAGAATGTATGTGTACATTTTCCCTTTTTGCAAGCATAACTGCCAAGTTTGCAGAAGAGTGGCTACTCCGGCTTTGGGGAATTAACCTGTGACAAGCACAGCCATAAGGCCAAGCCCACCCCCACAAAACCAAGCCATGACCAGGAAGAACCAAAAATAAAAAAGATGATTGCTGGCTAAGCCATTTGAAAGCTCTTATTACACAATCAAATCCTGAAGTGTGATTATGCAAGAGCTTCGATTTTCTCCAGACGTAAGTGGCTGTTTTTTGGCTGTCACCTGTACCCAACTTTGATGCAGCCCAACACCATGAATGCTCACTGCGGAATGATGATATGGGTCTCACATGTGGCCTTTCCCCTCAATTTACCGCACTTCATTTTCAAAGTATTCAGTTGTTGGTTATTAAGCCTCCTTATGTTTTTAAAGATCAAAAATAAATACATGTACTGTATACAGTTGTAAATTAAATGCATTATAACATTAAACAAATGTGCAATTTACCGTAATTCTAAAGTGTGCATGTCTATCACCGTAGGCTGATTTAAAAACCAAAATGGTCTCCAACCATTACTAGCAATTTGACATCCTTTATGAAAGTATCTTCCTCCGCATTAAAATGACCGAGAATTCATTCACCTATTCATTCATGCACATCAGTTGCGAAATCTTTGAACTTGTCGATAATACTGCCGGCCACAGGATTTATCACAAAATTGTAGCAACCCATAAATTATTTGTCTTTTACGCATGAATGCAGGATTGAAAACTGTAGAAAATGTAATTTAGATGCATTCAAGTAAGCAACAGAACAAGCGCCATGCAAACAACCCTACTATATAAATATGTTGGAGTATGTTTTTTTTTCTGTGCATGATGACCAATCAGGCAATGAGGTGTTTTTAATGAGCAGGACCTAACCAGGGAAGGCTTATTTAATAAGAATAAGCAAAGCAGTGCACAATTAGAGATTACTCTTTACAAAACCCAAGTTTTCAGAAGATATACATCTCTGAAGAGCATTTTCAAAAGTCTCCATTTTCGGAGTTGGGATGAAAAGTGAAACTGGAGGCTAAAGTCTGTGTTTTTAAATGAATGTGGACGTAGCCTTAGGATAGTGTTCAAAATGATAGGTAATACAAAAAGAACTACACATAAAGCATACTCAGCTTTCAGCAAAAGGCCTCTATAGAGCTCTGAAGAGGTTACTATGCCAGTGTTAGGGAAAAACTTTCTGTATGAATTTGCAAAATGCCTCTGACTGTGCCTGCCATTTTGCCTAAGACACTTTGTACCATTTGAACCTAGCACATTACGACAGAGAGAAGATTATATGACATTTTAACTTTGCAACTAAGGTATTATATATAGAAAGTTCTATTTAATGGTCAGATATTTGCTAAAGGCCTTTAATTTGTTTAACTATTTTGGGACCTTTATATATACAACAGAAATAGGTGTGCTAAAGATTACAGCATTTATCTGTATGCTGATTGGTGCAAGGTGATGTACTTCTTAACAAAGTTATGCAAATGAATGTAACTTATTCAAAATTTTTGCTTTGTTATATTCTCCAGTCTTGTCATGGTGAGCTCACCTGTGCACCTGACAGGCTCCCTTAATTCTATTGTAATAAAGGACGTCCACTTTTGAGACACTGATAACACTGACCTTGACCATTCTTGTTCTAAGACAGTACTTTTCCTGACAGCCAGTCTCTTTGGCATAGAGAACTTTTCATTTCAGCTCAATGATAAGCCTGAACATTAGACTGAAGGAATCCCTCCTCTCATTCTAAGCTTAGCAGTGTTTGTTTTATGTCTATACATTATTACAGGCAGGTGGAGGAGTCTAGTAGAGGCTAAAGATTTGGTCTTGAAGCCATTAAGTGGTGGGCTGAAATCTTTGTTTAGTTCCCTGAATAATGCGGAGTCATTGCTCCACCTGTATTACACAGCGCATGAATACGTATCATATGATATACAGTAGGAGATTAAGAAAGGCTGCATCAGCATTCATCTTTAAAGGTATCGTAAAGGTTAGTCAGGTGTCAGCACGGAATCTGTATTTTCTACCCATCTCAACATTGGTTTTACTCATTTTCCTCCCAAGGCACATGTGTTAAATAAATTAGCTGCTTCAAACTGTCGCCCTGTGTCTGACTACAAGTGTTAAGCATCAGTTCATCCTGTATTGAACTGGCAGTCGGCTTAGAAATGGCTCCCATATTGTGCCAAGTGCTGCCAGGGGAGGCATTGGCTCCCAAAAACTCCAAACAAAATAGGCAGGTTAGAAAATGACTGAATTGTTTGTGTGTTTTAAAGAACTAACACACACACACACAAAAACTATTGGTCATCCATGGAACTCAACACTATCCATACCAAACTCAAAGAGGCGTACAAGAAAGAGTCAGACCTAAAGCATTGTTTACATGGAATAAAACAGCAAATAGAATGAACGGGATCAGCATGCTTACTTTATAATTACATTAGTAACTTTTTACCAAATACCAAACAAAATTATTAACAGATACTCAAAAAGAGAATGTGATTTTATTTCATTTTAGATAATACAGAACTTAATCTTCCCACAGAGTTGTAAGTCACATTGGATAAAGTCATCAGCCAAATAAGTAAATGTAAATGTAAATGAGTAAGGTAAGCATTTGAACAAACAGTGGGGTATAGGATATTGCAACTGATTTTTTATAGCACATGGATAATTAATTAAAAAGAAAACTGGAAATCCTCAATGGCCTGGTGTCTCATTCTGTGTTGATTACTGAAGAGGCCTGTGATGTCGGGAGAGGCTCCAGCTCCCTGAATGAGTGAAATGGTGTAAGTGGCTTGGATGGATCTTAGAAATCAAAGGCTTTGGAAAATGTTTTTGAAACCTTAAGAGCAAAAAGTTTGTGTTCTTAATCTTTTTTTATCTAACTTTCACCTGTAGTTTATTTTGTGATTTAAATTAGTTTTATAACCTTATATGATGCTAGCAAAGGAGTGAATGAAGGCAAAACTGATGGCCATTATAAACAATGCTGCCCATCCTCACTCTGACACAATTTAATTAAGTACTTTTAGCCAATAAATTATTTAGCAGTTATTTATCTTTAATGTACAAGACCAACTGAGTGTTTCTTTTGCAGATAATAAATTTTACTTTGATCTTAATTGTGGACAACATATACAGAATTACTATATATATTTTAACTGGCACACTCTAAGGTTCAGTAAAATCAAAATTGAGTGCGTGAGTGAACGAGTGGAGAAAACTAAGACAATACAATATGATTATTTATTTATAAATATATATTTTTTTGTGGTGGCACAGTGGTGGGCGGCATGGTGGCGCAGTGGTAGCGCTGCTGCCTCGAAGTTAGGAGACCCAGGGTCGCTTCCCTGGTCCTCCCTGCGTAGAGTTTGCAAGTTCTCCCTGTGTCTGTGTGAGTTTCCTCTGGGCGCTCCGGTTTCCTCCCACAGTCCGAAGACATGCTGGTTAGGTGGATTGGCGATTCTAAATTGGCCTTGGTGTGTGTCCTGCGGTGGGTTGGCACCCTGCCCAGGATTGGTTCCTGCCTTGTGCCCTGTGTTGGCTGGGATTGGCTACAGCAGACCCCTGTGACCCTGTGTTCGGATTCAGCGGGTTGGAAAATGGTTGGTTGGTTGGCACAGTGGTTCACGTACTGCCTGCATGGAGTGTGCATGTTTTCCCTGTGTCTGTGTTGGTTATCTCCATAGTCCAAAGACATGTTGGTTAGGTGAATTTTCATTGCAAAATTGGCCCCAGTATGTGTGTTCACTGTACAGGTGTTGTTCCTCAAGGATTGCTGGGATAGGCTCCAGCTTCTGGTGACCCTACTCTGGATAAGGAGGTTAAAATAATATATGGATGGAGTAGTACTTGACAGTTTTTAATGTAATACATGTTATTATAAATTGCATTTGTTGCATATTTAAAATAAAAACCATTATGAAACTGATGATGAAAAATAATTTAGTGACTAAATTAAAGACTTTAGACTGGAAAAAACTGAAATGTGTGTAATTTTAAGCGCTAGTCGGCAGTTTTTTGTCCCTTCATTGGGAACAGTTTTTAAAAAAAAACTGTAGGAAGAGACTCGGCAGGAAATCAGACAAAAGGCTGGAGCCTGCGCCTAGGTTTCTTTTTCACTCTTCATTCTATGCGTGTGGCAAAAGAAAGTTAGTTTGAAAGAAAGGGAAAGAATGACGGGAGGTCAGGCAAAAGATTACCACCCCCTCCTTCTTCGCGGCGCGTGTGCGTGAGGTTCAATCAGAAGAATAAAAGACTGTGAATGCGAACGGGTCACAGGAGGGGCAGGACTTGGCGCGGAGGGGCGGGGCTCCCGTAAGAATGACATTTATGGGCGTGTCCAGGACGGGGAGGTGGGTCTCTTTTCGTAAGAGTCCCGCGTTTCAGAGATTTGAACAACGGCTTGGCGGATGTGCTGCTGTGGGCGGAGACAGCTTCTGTAGCGCTACAGGATTTCTGACCCTGACTGACAGCTCAAGGAGGAAACAGGGTGGTGACAGCCAGGAAGCTTTTAAGGTCATCAGACACGAAAAATAAGGATCGAACGTTAATATTTATGTATGATGAAATACTTTCTTTACAGTTAAGGTTGCGTTTCTTTGCAACTTGTATATCAACATTTTTAACATTTTTATAGGGGAAAAAATAAATGGCAAGTGTCAGAGAAGAATGCGCTATACAACAAAGTGTGGAAAGTCTGCCATTAAAAGTGATTATGAATAATTAAAGTGTCTATTGATGACAAGGAATTCTCAAGAATGAAAATACTTTTTTTCAATTTCAACATTTTTTTCTAAATTACATGGTCTGTCCCAGCAACCACAGGGCACAAGGCAGGAACAATCCCTGGACAAAGCACCAGTCCATTACAGGGTGATCACAGAGACACAAGCACCACTATGGCCAATTTAGCATCCACCTAAATCTGCACATCTGTTGGAGGAAAACCACACGAACAAGGAGAGAACATGAAAGCTTCACACAGAGAGAAGCTGAAAAGTGATCCCTAGTCTCCTTATTGCGAGGAAGCAGCGCTACCACTATGGCACCAAGCCACCAGTTTTTCAGTTCCATTCAGTTCAATTCAGTTTATTTTTGTATAGCGCTTTTCATTAAGTGCAGACTGGTAACCCCTAATATAAAATAATATAAAAAAAACTTAGATTGTGACTTTCTATTAGTCAATTGATTTAAAATGGTTATATTCATAATATATAATTGCATTATCATTTAGACATTTCTTGCACTAGAAGCGGGGACCTAACCTTTAGTCCCTGTCTAAGTGGAGTTTGCATGGTTTGATTGCTTCTCATTGGGTACTGCATCCTTTACTTCAACAACCCAGAGATAAGCAGGTTAGGTTAAGAAATCTAACTTTTTCCAAACCATCTAATTTCTATTTCAGGGCTGTGGAGTGCCAGGAGCGCTGGGTACAATGCAAGAAGCAGTTCTGGACAGGATTCCAGTCCATCACAGCACCCATTCATACACCCAGAGCTGCACCCACTAAAGACCCAAAGAGTTGTCTCTGTGTGAGTAAATGTGGGTGTGTGTGTCAAACTGCCCAGTGAAGCACTGGTTCCCCATTTTTGGGTTGGCTTCTATTTTGTGATTAATGCAGAATTAGGCTCTGACTGCCTGAAACTCTAAAACAGAACAAGCAGATTCAGAATATGAATGGCAACATACTATATATAAAACTTAAATTGTTTAATTAGACAACCGTTAAGTCCGTTTCCAGTTACATTTAAATTATACTTGATAGTGTACACTATGGAATATAGTATGGAACCGATACACAAGAGAGAAATGTGGGAGTCTTGCAACCAGCGGTTTTGCAATGTTTTGATGTTTCAATAAAATTGGCATGTTTTTGTTATACTGTATGTATTTCTTTTGGGGGGGGGATTCTGTAAAATTTTGGAAAATATAGTATAATATAATCTAAACTAACACTTTAATTAGTTACCTGTTAACAGGCTCTCTTTGTTTTTCTAAATGATTTCAGATGCTTACATTTTACATATTACAATCTAAAGTAAAACAAGATGTATGCTAAGATAAGATAGACTAAAGTAAAACATTTGCAAAAACCAAAGTACCAAACATCTGGAATTTGGCTATAATATAACATCACAGTTAATAATCAATATTTATTTTATATAGCACTATTAACAGCTTATTGATTGGCAAACATGAATATACTGTAACTAGGGCATTAGAAATAAACGTGATCCCTTAGGATTAAAAATCAAGGTGGAGGTAAAGATTTTAGAGGTAAACATTGACCTTGACTTAGACTTTAAATCACATATGAACAAGATTATGATGACTGCATTTTTTCATTTGAGGAATAGAGCAAAAGTTAGATGTCTTATAACTTTACAAGATGCTGAAAAATTAGTCCATGCTTTTGTTTTTAGTCAGCTCGATTACTGTAATGCACTCCTCACAGGACTACCTAAGAAAGACATCAGTTGACTGCAATGAGTGTAGAAAGCAGCAGTCAGAATCTTAACTAGAAAAAGAAAATCTGAGCACATCTCACCAGTTTTAGTGTTGTTACATTGGTTACCTGTCATTCAGAAATTACTTTAAAAATACTACTAATTATTTATGAAGCCTTAAATAATCTCACTCCATCCTACGGTATATTGTGGAATGCCGTCCCCCTACATTCCAAGTCGTAACCTTAGTTTTCTAAAGGCAGTCTGCTTATAATTCCAAGAGCCAACTTTAAAAGAATTAGTGAGGTGGCCTTTCATTGTTAGGCACCTAAAATTTGTAATACTGTACTGATTCAGCAGGCTAATAACGTGGAACATTAAAAAAAAAAAAAAAAACTGCTATTAACCCATTATTTTAACTAGGCTTTTTTGTAGCTACATTTCAGTTGTATTCCTTATAGACTATATGGGTACAGAATACCATACTCTGGTGATCTTTTGGCCTTGGAACCCCTGAAGAGTTTGTTTTTTCCTAACTGAAGTTTTCTGTTCTCTCACCTATCTGACCTTACCTTGTTTTGTTGTTACTTATTCCTTAATATTATTGCCTAATCTTAATTGTTTTTCTCTTTGTTATCTTGTATAGCACTTTGAGCTACATTGTGGTATGAAATGTGCTATATAAATTAATGTTGTTGTTGTTGTTTCTTGCTTTGTATCTGGTGCTGCCAGGATAGTGTCTCCCCCCATAACTCTGAACTGGATTAAACAAGTTAGAATGTTGTTACTACTAACAGCATGCACTGTAACAGCATGCTTTACGGAGCTAACAAGGTTCAAAACAATAAGATTGAACAGTATAATATGTAAAAATATATGTCTACCACTACCACCACTTGACAATGAGGTGGATGTTCATTAAAATGAAAAACAAAAGTGTAAGCATTCATATTTTTAATTTGTAAAAACAGGGGTCTAAGAACAATAAAAATAAATAGCCTCCTGTCTGGCCAGGATGAATGGGATCAATTAATGAAGCAAAAATAAGAGCAATATGCAGAGGACTAAGCAAGAAGATATAGCTAAATAAATGAAACGTGTTACAGCAGAAATTAAAATGGTCAGAATCTGTTGGCAGGTTCCCATTATACGATGTATGATGTAAATAAGATACAAGGAAACTTTATAAACATCTCAGTTATATTATGTGTCGAATCATCGGAATTCCCAGCTCCTCAGCACCAGATTTTCTCTGCATTCCGTAGCTATAGAGTAACCAAGGCACAAACTCTCATCTTCTTGGCACACCGAATCATCTGAAAGTGGAGAAGTAAAGCCGAGGTGAATTGGTACATTTTCCTCTGAAAAGAAGAGGAAGTCTTCTTCACCTCTAAAATGATGAAATAAAGAGCACAAGCGACAACGTTTTGTACAATGAATGTTAGTGTTATGACTAACAGTGGTTTACATCTGGAAAATCTGACTGTGACTTGCTAATTGTCATTTCCTACTGATGAGTTGATTTGTTGGCATTTCCTATTCTTTCACTTTATAAAAAGAATGCCTGATTGGATGAACGATATTAGTATAGATCGTATAAAAATAAATGGCAACTTATGCAGGATATAAAACATGGGAAAGGTTACACATCAGTATTCCAAAATAATTAACCCTATAAAATTTCTGAACACTCTTTTTGAACCTAAGACACTCATGTCGGCATCAGGAGCAAAAATGAATCCAGTGGCAGATGAGACATCGAGTTATTATATGAGTACACTCATGAACACTAATACTCTTCCTGGGGGTATGTAACATCTCCAGTTAGCCTAAAGTGCATTCCTTTGGGAAGAGGAAGGAACC
Organism: Polypterus senegalus; assembly: GCF_016835505.1. Classification (NCBI taxonomy): domain Eukaryota; kingdom Metazoa; phylum Chordata; class Cladistia; order Polypteriformes; family Polypteridae; genus Polypterus; species Polypterus senegalus. Next base: position 211,464,056 of record NC_053157.1, read on the forward strand.
TGAAGTACTTAGAGAAACAAAATTCCCTGGCATGATATGAACCGGACTTGACAACTTCACTCCGACACTGATCAGGCTTTGTCTGTGACCAGGTCCTTGTAGATGGGAGGCAACATCTCTAACCACTGTGCTACCCTAACAAAAACAAGTTGGGCTTTTTAATTTTTTTTCTTAAACAGTGTGAAAAACAATCTATGTAGAAATTTAATCTGCATTCAATTTATATAAGACCTAAACTGGAAAACAGTGAGTACTGAAGCACTTTGAGCAACTGTTTGTATGAAAATGTGCTATATAAATAAATGTTGTTGTTGTTGTTGTTGTTGAGTGAGACAGGATGGGATGAATGAATTCCTTTTGTTTAAATATCACATGTTACTTGGAAACAGCCAGTTTTAAAGTGCAGTAATACTTTTCTGTAATTCAATTCATGAATACTGTACTTGAATTTGCTCTTTTATTTGCAACTACATAATCCAAGAAGTATATATTGTAACTTTTATTGTGTAAGTCAATCAATCAATTTGAATTATATGAGAGACGTTCAAAAGGTTTCTGCACTTTTACATTTTTGTTGGAAACAGTGAAGGCAGGAGGAGTAGTAATCGGGCATTAAAAAGTTGGTACAACGCTGGGAAAATTACATCGCAAACAAAGGTGACTAAGTATTTGTTTTTGAAATTCTTAATAAATAGAGGTTAAAAAAGTGCAGATAATCACCCTTATGAAACGCTTCACAGAGCAAAGCAAACATTTTTACACAATGATATTTTAATATCTTAGAATCACAGAACACATCCATTATCCACGGAGATCTTTAGTGCTTGTATCTGTTCAGAACTATTAGAACATTAAACAATTTGTGACAAGAACAGGCCATTCAGTCCCACAAGCTCATCCATCCTATTCATCAAAATAACCTCCAGCTGAGATTTCCAGGTCCCTAAATTCCTACTATCCATCACTACTTGGTAATATATTCTGTGTGCCTGTGGTTGCTTGTGTAAAGAAAAACTTTCTTCCCACAAACACGGCATCTTGGCTGTAACACATTTCCAATTGTTTTCCCATTGGAATGTGTTGGAAAGTAATAACTGAGGTCTACTATAAGAATTCCTTTCACAATTTAAACCACTTTAATCATGTCACCCTCTTAATCTATTATCTGTAAAGGTTCAACTTTTGAACCTCTCCTCATAGCTCATACCTCTCAGTCCTGCAATCGACCGAGCTGCTCTCATTTGGACTTTCTCTAGCGCTGCAATGTCTCTTTTGTAACACAGAGGCCAATCCGTCACACAGTACTCCAGATGAGGCCTCACTAGCGTGTTATATAACTATAACATAAACTCTGTTGACTTGTATTCCTCACATTCTGATATACAGCCTAACATCCTATTAGCTTACTTAATCGCTTCTGTACACTGTCTTGAAATAGACTGTGATGAGTCCACTATGACTCCTATAGGTCCTTCTCATGAAATTAGCTATCAAGTTTCAGATGTCCAATTTTGTATTTAGATCTAAAATTTTTACTTCCTACATGTAATACTTGACATTTACTCACATTAAATTTCATCTGCCACAAATCTGCCTAAGCCTGAATCCTGTCCAAGTTCCTCAGTAACACTTTTAACATCATCTAATTCTGAGGAAGTCTCCCCTTGTCATAACCCTTTGCTTTCCTGAGTCTGAGCCAGTTTTGTACCCACCTACAACCCACACCCTGGATTCCCACTTCTTTTATCACTAGCTTTTCATGTGGTCCATTATCAGATGCCTTCTGAAAATCTAGATAAATAAAAGTATATGCCCTTCTCTAATCATATGTTTTTGCTGCTTCCTCAAAGAATTTCAGCATAATAGTTAAATACAACTCACTGGTCACTAACACTCCTGTCCTGGATATGTGCTGCTTGATCATTTCCTTAATATTTACTTTTGTTAATTTACCTGTGATGCACCTTAAACCTACTGGCTTATAGTTACGTGGATCAGCCTGAGAACCTGTTTTATACAGTACAACTGGAAAATATTTGCTTTTCTCCAGTCTTTAGGAATTTCCCTAGTGTGCAGAAAATTTCAAAAAACATTTCCGAGCAGCCGTTAGGCATCGGCCAAATGGTGGTACTGGACGGGACGCCAGTAGGTCTCCCCGCCCGATCACTCATTCACGCATGGAGAGTTCATTCTTACCACACGGGGCGATTCCCACATTTATGAAACGGAACTTGTGCTAAATACATGAATACTAGAAAGTCTGGGTTAAACAGACTTGTGGCAGAATAAATTTAACATACGTAAACGTAAAATGTAACACGTAGGAAATAGAAATGTTGGATTAATACAAAATGGCAGGTCCGAAACTTGAAATTCCCCCTTATGAGAAGGATCTGTTAATCATAATGGACTCGTCACGATCTACATAAAGACAGTGGATAGAAGCGAACAAGGAGACTAATAGGATATTAGGTTATATATCGCGATGTACTGAGTACATGTCAAAGGGAATTATGATTAAGCTATATGATTTACTAGTGAGACCTAACCTGGAGTACTTTGTGCATATTTCAGAAAATACGTAGCAGCACTAGAAAAAGACCAGAGATCGAGCGACTAGACTGATTCCAGAATTTTGAGCTACGACATTTAAGGTTAAGATTTAAGAAGCTGAGCCTTTTCAGTTTAAGCAAATTAAGAGTATGTGACATGACTGAAGTGTTTAAAAATATGCAGTGTATTAGTACAGTAGATCCCAGCTGTTATTTTAAAATATATTCATTAACAGGAACACGCCTGGAAAGAGCAGAATTTGCACAAATGTTAGAAAACGATTTTCACAAAAACATCAGATGCAAATAATAAATTACCGGGTGATGGGGTAGTGCAGGATTTCAGAGACCTAAACAAAGAAGTAATGTCTCCATGCCTGGGATGACTGCAGGGTGGCTGGAGTCTAAAAACTGGACTAGGGCCTCTTAAGCACTCACATTTCACTAAAGTGGTAAAATTTATGTTTTACACCACCTATATTTCTTTTTTAGGATGGCATCGCCACGTAGAGCGTCATATGTCATAAACTTGCTCTCGCGATTGGCTAGAACTAAGCATCGACCGTTCTGGTTGGCTAAAAGAATCATGGGCAGCTTAAATCGCTCCGCGGGAAAAATATGTTATTTTTTGTTTGCTACATTTCCCGCCCCCTTTTCCTCATTTTTTTAGCGAGTGACAAAGCTGAGAGGTTGAACGGTCTCTATATCGAATTGTGATTGGTTAGAAGATCGAACACTCAAGTTAGGCGGAGAAGCCCTGCCCTTGTTCTTTGCTTTTCTTATTGGAAAATGGTGGATGGGGTGGGTCTAGTGATATTAGAGCTTCTATGATTGGTCGAAGTCGGCGCTTTACGCGCATTGTTTTTTTCGGATTATAAATACCTTCTTTGCGGGCTTTTTTTTCAAGAGAGGTTGACGGTCAGAAACTAGAGGAGCGGTGGGGTTTCTGACCGTGAGGATGTTGGTTTTTAGTAGTTGGTTTTAAATTTAGTAATGTTATTTTTGTCTTTATCGCTGTAGTGAGACGTCGCACGTCTTTAGCTTTTTCATTTCTTTTTTTTCATTCTTTTTAGTTGATTTTAAACTGTACCGGAGTGTGGCGATGAGCTTTGTCTTCCTACTGAAAGTCATTTAATGGCACGCCAACTTCTTTTTCATGATTAAATCTTTTTTTGCTTGCTAATTCGTGTTCTTTTTGCTTGCTCGCATCAGTTGCTTTTGGAAAGCTGCTTGCAAACGGATTGCTTTGTTCCTTCTCGGACTACGGCGATACTGTTTGTATTGGCGTTCGCGCCATTAAGAAGATGGAGGTGAACCCTTTGGTATCCGCTTGTTCCTCTCTAGCCCCTGCAGCCGATGACAGCAGGCCCTGCACTCTCCCTGGGCTTTCTTCATCGTTGCAGCTGGGAAGCTGTCGCCGCGCTCCTCCATGCATGCGTGCGCTGTACTCTCCCGAGCGCCAGGCCGTGTTGTCGCCTATCACCAACTTGGCTCACGGACTGAACAACCTGGATGTACTTGGCAGGTAAGTTGCTTGGGGAAAAGCAGAGGGCGAGTGTGCGGTACATCTGCGAGTGTTATGGTCCGAAAGACTGAAACATTTCTTTATATGGTCTCTTTCCCTCGTATGTTTGGCTGGGGATACTTAAATCAATCTCGTATTTAATGAGTCGATAAACCCTTCTGGTTGACATCTTTACGAATGCACTCCTTTGTTTTGAGTTTGATAATGGAAAACACCGCGCTCGATGTTTGAGGTGGGACGTAGAAAATGTAGCGACACGTGAATACATTCTATTTAAAACTTGGAAGAAAGCTGTCTGTTCACTTAAGGCTTATGTCAAATGTACTGACTCTTCCCGAATAATCGAAAGGTGGTTTTCGATTTTGTGCTGAACATTTGCCTGTTGCCCTTTTGCCAAGTTGTCGGGCATTAATAGTTACGCAATTTGCACCACCTTGGCGAACTGTATGGTTGTTGCTCGGTCCTGCAACGTTGCTGAAGCACGGGCTTCTCATCATGGTGTGCAATTCCGTGTCCATCTCTGGCGGCCGTACCACCTGCACTTCAGAATAGGTCATCCACATGAAAAGGGGTATATTTGGGCCTGGACAACCATTTGGATGGGAGACCATGCATGGAATCTTGGGTTGCAGCTGGAAAAATAGGATGTCTGTGATTTCCTAGCTAAATTGCTCACCATGGACTAATGAATTTGATCAACTGATCGTCTTTCTGTAATTGGTTATCTCTGTCACCCCTTCACCACCTAATGGCTAGTGTGTGGTGAGCGTACTGGTGCAACAATTGTCGCATCATCCAGGTGGTAGTGGTTGAATTGTCTCCTTTATTGTGTATGTAAAGCGTTTTGAGTTGGTTGATAATCGCTATATAAATTGCCTTCTGAAGTCCACTATGGCACGGTTTGTATAGCCAAGTGCTTCTGGGCAGGCTGTGAGGGCTAGTATATATAATTTATATATTAAAAAAATCCTCGCTTGGTGTCCGAGACTGGCTGTGTGTGATCCCAGTGGAGTCTGCGTTTTCGTTTCTGTGTCAACTATGGCTCTCATTTAGCGTTTTAAGATCATAGCTGCTGCTGTTCTTAAATACCTATTCATCACTGGGAGTACAGTAAAAGTAATATTTTCAGGGAGAATAAAAGGCCATTTAAGGTTCTTATTGATGAGGTTGGGTTAAAATGTCAATGCAGAAGTGCTTTTGTGCCATACAGTGCATGGCAGCTTGCACTAGAAATTTGATCTAAGGTGCAAAAGTGTAGGTATATTCCAAATGTTGACTTTGTGTGGGTGCTGCTTTCCTGAATTCTTAGCTTGGTGGGTTGCCGCCTACCTTCTGCCTTTCTCGTGTTGTGGCTTGCAGCTAAGGTCACCAGTTTATCAGTCTTTTTTTTTTTTTTCTCTTACAGTGACACTCCAAAACGAAGACCCCACACACTAAACAAAGTGCCATCTTTTGCTTCAGACACTTCGGATGCAGGTTATTTTAATTTGAATTTTTCATTGTTTGCTAGCCTTCTTGGGGTGGAGAATTGAAATTTGTTGGAGCTGGCAGTTATGTACCACACTGATGTGTAAATTTAGAAGGTAGTGGATATAAAGGGATCATAATCCTTCCAACTTGAGTTAAATTATGTGCAAAATTATATGAAGCCATTTAAAAAATGCGATGCTGCTTTGACAGATCAGACTAAGCTTCATTTTTCCTTTTCTCAGAAGCTCACAGCTGAGTTTCATAGTTGTAGGAAAGTGTTCATTTCAGGGTCTGCTGTACATTGTGGTGGTGGTTGAATCTGTACTATTATAGGTTATAGTAGAAACAGTTGTCATCTGTGTAATTATAAAAAAAGAAGAAAAACCAAACTGTTAAAGTGGTTTACTTTACATACCCATTCCACTGTAAGGGTATTGCATCCTGAAGCCTATCTTGGTAGCATCTGGGAGTAGGACAGGAATCCTTTCTGGAGGGAGTATCTTGTCATTGCAGGGCACACGCTCCTATCCTTGAGGTCACTTTATGGTTGCACTTAATATATGTGTTTGAAAAGTGTGCTTGTATTAAGCACATGCATGTATAGCAAAAATGTCTGCCCAGATTCCCTAAGGTGTCCTTTAATCCCAAATCTCTGTGGCTGTTGGTGTGCTGATTAACTACATGGTGTTGCTACCTATGTATGATGTAATTGTTTTCGGAAATTGACATTTTTGTAATGGTGTGTTTTTAAATAGAAGGCCTTTATTTCAGGAGACCCTGCATGATTTCGAATATCAAATGCAAGTTTTCAATACATTTTTGAGGGGGGGAAAGTGCTTCAGCACAATGTCTTCCAAGCCCTGCCCTATGAAATCCTTTTTCAGTGACTTCTGGGTTGCATTTTGCAAGTGCAATTAGAGTTTTTAAACTTAGTGACTACTTTTTTGGTGTGTGGTAGTCATTTAGGTTTGTGTGAAAATGTTTTTAATTTATTAGACCAGTTTGAAGAGTGCAATGCTGCTAATGGTGGCATTTGCATTTTTTAAGATTAAGTTTAAGATTTTGCTTGGATGTATTACTAACACCTTTGATTACACTTACAGCAAAATATTGAAGCATGTACTATTACCTTGCAGGTCTTTGCATGGATTCTCCAAGCCCCGTAGATTCAACAATATTTGATGAACTGTAAGTATTTTTTTTTTTTCTTTCTACACCACCACCATGCCAAATGTATGTGCTTTTGTTTAATACAGAGCTCCAGTCTAAATGATGACTGGATCACTTGCCTTGAGGATTAGAATCATTGTTGCTGGGGGTCAAGGGGTTGTGGCACAGTTGACTTGGCTTCAAGATGTTTCTTTGTCTAAGATGGCTTGTTACACTGTAAAGAATATTCCAAAGGTTTCATTTTGTGCTGTAGAACTTGTTAAAGGTGGTCAAGAGGTTTTAGAAGTCTTCCTTTATATCTGAAACTTAAATAATAAAAAAAAGTACTTCCACCCTTACTAAACAGAGGAAACAACCTTAAAACCCACAAGTCAAATAGAACATTCACCTGGTGCTTTTTAATTTGCGTGTCTTTCAGTATCCTTTTATGTTGGGAAAGCTTAATGCCCTCCTTCAGAGTATGTGGTCTTTATGTTGAATGGTTTACTATACTACCCTTTTAAGCTTATTCTGTTTATCTTAAATAGAATATTCTAAAATGTAGAAATGTGTGGTTTTGTTTTTTTTTTTTTCTCTCCTACTTTAACTTGTGTAGCATGAAGTTGTGACTGGAAGCTGCTTATGAGGGAGACTGAGTGTCATTAAGTTTTTAAATTCCACTGCAGCTGTTGCATATCCGCAGATTAGGATTTGTTTACTAGCCTCTGCTATGTGAAGTTTGGCACGCTTCCCATCTGCCCTGCACTAATGTGTTTTGTCTTCTTTACACGCGTGCTCAAAAGAGCTCTCTACACTTGAATGGCTTTGATGAAAGGGCTGTTTCCAGTTGTCCATACCCCCTTTCCTTAGCTCCCCCCCCAGCCACAGCAGTTGTGTTGAGAAAAGCATCTGCCTGCAGTTGAAGCCAGTTAGGGGGCTGGCATGATGCCTCAGGGTCGACATATGGCATCCTACTAATAAACACTGGTGTGGGCCCCAAGCTCTTGAATAAGGCTGATTTGCATACAGGTGGAATAGTTGTGTCAAGGGAAGTCCACAAAAGGACCAAGGGGGCCCTGCTTGTCCTTTCAGCCTTTGTGGATTCTATTAATTTGTTTTGGCATTGAGACTGTATAGAGCCAAGAGGCTAATAATTGATGTATTACATTTTTTGTCTTAAGCTTGTGCAGTGAATTTTCTAAATGTAAATGTTTTTGGTTTGCAGATATGACAATGTTCCAGTAATAAAAGAGTAAGTGTTTTTTTTTTTTTTGTTCCTTCTACATTTCCTGCCAGAATACATACACTATAAAAATCAATCCCCTGACTTCCTCCCTTTAGGCAAGGAAGTTTACCTAAGTACTTAAATACTGACCATGCAAGACAGGGTAAAAAAAAAAACTAGGGCAATATGTGTGTTGATTAAATTCTGTGTGTCTAATTCACAGAGAAAGGGGGAATAGAGGCAAATTAGTCTTGTATGGATTAGTGTGCCCTGTAATTAACATACCATCTTCAGTTGGTTCTTGTCTTGGTCTTGACAGTTCCAGGATCAGGTCCAGCTCCCTGCAACACATAGCTGTACTGAGTGGTGCAAAAAGTGGTTGACTGGAAATGCTTTTGCTGTCAGTACAGTTGTGGTGAACTGAGACCATCCCTCGGTTGAGTGGTACTCCAGAACTGGGCACCGCCAAACATTAGAAATGGGGTGGACTTAATTTTAATGAAAGCAAAATTGTTAAATGGGGGGGAGGGAGACACTGTATAAATTTGATTCAAAAAGTAGTTCATTTTCAGTTAATGTGCAATTTAAAACCGTATTTTTATTTTGTATAAGTCAATTTGCTTGTGGCAGATGCCTGAAATATTTTATGTACAGCAGCCAAATATAGGATAAGACAAACACTGAAATTTAAAAATATAGCCACTAGAGTATGGTCAGTTAAACCAATTTCATTTATCTTGAAGTTGTAGAAATTTGTTTATATATAAAACAAAAAAATAATTTTTTTTTTTTTTTTCCAGCACCAAAGTACCTTTCAGAAGAATAAAGTCTTTACCGGTATGTTATCTTATGTACAGTAACTGTTTTTTTTTTTCGTAGTTGCAGCTAATGATAGACGTGTATTGCACCACTTTGCAGAATTTTGCTGTCTGTAGTCTTGTTTGGGTAGGGCTTTGTGGTGCATATCTGTCTGAACATGCAGTATGCCAAAGCAGTGAAGATTCTGAAGTGTTTTTCCTTTTAACAGATGAGTCTTCTTGGCTCAAGTCCTTCCTTTAAACCTAGAGATCATGAAGCTGAATCCTTTGTATCTGAATGTCCAAGTAGAGTGGAATCTGATAAAGAGAACTTGAATGTAAGAAGGCATTATCTGTATTCTACTTTGTTCGTGTTTTGATATGGCTTCTGTAACAAGGTTGGTGTGATTTGGTTTCTATCTGGTAATTTATGAGGATTTGTTTTTAGGCAGGGTTTGAGTTCAAGAAACCCACACGGCCTATTTCCCGCACCAGACTTCATACCATCCATGGAAGTGATGGGAAGGAAGCCTTTGCCAATCGGCCAAATTCTGCACCTGCACTCATGGTAGGCTATGCTTTTGTTGGTGGGGTTGGGCAGTCTTATCCCTGACAGTTGCCAAAAATATCCAAGATCTCTTGTGCTGGAAGTTGAATTCATATGTTAACCATAAGGAAACAGTCTTGAAGCATACATTTTTGTCCACAACAAAGTGTATGCATCTGGTTTAGGGGGTTAGGGTGGCTATGGGCGTGGACATGACCAGAGTTTCTTGTTTCGTCAGTCCTGAATATATAAATATTAAATGTCAAATTAACATTCTGATTAAAAATTGTATAACTATGCTTAAGTGTATAATTGTCATAGTTGTTGTACTTTGTTTACTTGTTGTTTTATTGGACTCTGTTGTGTTAGTGTTGCTATACATTTTGCAAAGATTCTCTGCGAGGATATAAGGCTGAAATGATTATTGTGCATGCTCCTTGTCCCATATGCATCTGATGGCATTTGTCCTGTTTTTTATTTTCTCATGAAACTTCCACTATTCTGTCTCTGCAGTTCTCGCCATCACCAGAGTGGGCACATCCAGAAAATGAGAGTCCGATTTCATTACGTCGTAGTTCATTTACCTGCTCTATTAATGATGAGGACGATGATGGATTCCTTGAAATTCTAGATGATGAAATAGAGGTGAATGTTTTTGCTTGGTGGTTATAACTTCAATGGCATTTTCCTTTTTAATCACATGACCAGTCAACTTGCTAAATTGAAATAAGGTTTAAGAATAGCCTAATATATAATTACCCAATCATCTACAGGGAATGGGGTTTTTTTTTTGTCTACTGATAGTTGCAATAAGAGTCTTAATGTCTAGTGCTACCCCATGCCTTCAAAACTTAAGTGACATCATTCCAAGAAGGATTGAAGCGGTTTCTGTTTCATGACATATTGTACTAAGAAAAGCATAGTAGTTTTTCACTATTTTATCCCACAAAGTGTTCTGCACTAATATCCTTTAATTCAGTGACCAAGAAAGACATTGGTCTTCATCCAGGGGTTAATGATTCTGGAATAGGAACACTATTGTGCAAAAAGTATTCCCTTAATTGTGCACATGGTTCATGAAAATGGCCAAATTCATTGTTCCTACAACCATACAGTGCAATCTAACCTAATGAGATAGCTGTCCACATCATATGTCCCTTGTCACTTATGTAATAGTTGAAATCCAACATTGTGGCTGAAGGTATTGCTTTCTGTCTATTGATCTAAGAAATGTAGAGTGAAAGATGGCTCATCACCCTTTTTCTGCTTTCCCTTGTTTATGGGTTCAGTGTTTGCAGGTTATGATTGTGCTAGATTCATGTAGTTTGTGAATGGCAACCCTGCCGTCATTCTTTGGTATTTGTCAACTACCATGTGGAGTGTCTGTTTATCCCTGTTTTGATGACCTTTGCATCATTAAAGAAACCATGCACTTGTGTGTCTGACAACACTGTCGTTTGAGACCATTCCCATGACCTATTAAATTTTGCAGTTTGTGATCTTTTGGATCTGTGATTTGAAATCTTGCCCAAAGTGTTTATGCCAATTTGTCAGGTTTATAGCTGATACTATCCACTTAAGATGATACATGTTGGCAGCAAAACTTGTGATTTAGGGAATCTTCTCTTCCATGGCTATCCTTTTATTGACCATTAATTTGAGTAGTCTTGTTATCTATTTGGTTTGTCACTAATACCCTCAAAGTAATTTTTAGGCTTTATACAGCAACATGTTTTGAAGACTATATTTGCTGCCTCTTGAGTTTAACTTTGTGCAATTTTATTTTTTTGCTAGAATGATGCAGATGTACCTACTGGGATGGCTAGCCTACTGACTGCTCCACTAGTCCGCAAGAAGGAGGAAGTGGATAATGTAAGAAAATTGATATTTGTATTACTCCTTCATCTTTAACTTATGTACAACAGCTCATTTCAGCTCAATATTTTGGTGCTTCCGTTTGATAAATCAAGAAATGGAGTCCTCCGGCATGATATGGCAATTGACTACTTAATGATCTGAATCTGTTTTGAGGACACAATTGAGCCCATCTGGTTGGATACTTTAGATTCTTTGAGCTTGGTTATGGTAACATTACCGGTTATGGTGAGGGTTAAAGGGTTTTTTCTGAGGCTTCATAAAGTGGTGTAGTAGATGGGAGGAGCATAATTCTTTATAGAATTTTGTACCTGTTCTGGTAGGCAGAAATTAACTTACTCGAATATGTGGAGATGGTGGTTGACCACAGGAACAGCAATGGGGAGGGGGGGAGGGGGGGGCGGTTCAGGGGGCGAGGGAGAGATTTCTCTTGGAATTTGTTGCAAAAGCAGCTTGGCCTTTGATATTGGCTCTTCACTGAACAAAACCATAACTGTGTAGTGTTATGGATTTGTATGCATGCTGTCTAGTTAAACCTTCAGACACAGCCTCAAGTCTTAACTTTTAATGTATTTTAATTTTATATTAAAGGGTTTTTGGTTTTCTTTGTGGCATTTTTGGTTGAGTTTAAGGATTTTGATTAGACCAAAGTGGAAAAGTGTTTTGTGCGGGTTCGTAATACTGTAGTATCATTTTTTTGCACTACTTTAAATGCATTCTAGTTGTACTCTGGGGTTTGTTTTTTTTAAATGGTTTTCACATGTCCGTGTGTGGATTTTTTTCCTATTACTCTGGTTCTCCCCAGACATTTTTTAATCGAGAAAATTTTGAAATGCACCTATTTAGTTGATGGCATATTAGTGTCTCGTGGGTGAGAGATTGTCTTTGGTTGTTTCACCAACCACTGGTTTGAACTAGACTAAGATCGATTAATTAGAATTGATTTCTAACCACCCTCCCAGTTTTGTTTTTTAAATAGTGCTCAAAAATCTACCTGATAATACAATTTTTGTAATGTGCTTTTTAAAACTTGCAGCAGCCTATAATTCGTGGTCAACCCCGAGGCCTTTTCAGAACTCCATCTCTTCCGTGCTCCATAACAAGACCGGCACTGAAGAGGCCAGAGCGGCCCCATGATGAGAATAGTCCACTGAAGTTGAAGAGGAGGAAGAGTATTGCTGGTGCAGTGGTAGTAAATGATGACTTTGAAGAGCAGGAACTAATGGTTAGTTGTATGTAAGGAGGTCTTTTCCGACTCCTCTCTTTTTCTCTCAAACCCCTCACCCCCCACCCCCTTCTGTAGAGTTATAAGAGATTAATGTAACACTTCATTGGATTTATTTTTTTATGATTAAGTTTTGTGTAACTTAAATGTAACATTCCATCATCCTTCACTGCAGAAGTGTCGTTTTGCCCAGAGATCAAAGTCCTTCTGTGATGCAGACATTGGGAAGTTGATAGAGAATGATACTCCAGAACTCATTGGCGATTTTTCCAAGGTAATGAGAGCTTTGTCTAGATGTGTATAGTTGTGATACAGTATGCCTTCCAGTAGAAAATGTGTTTTACTTTTTTTTTCCTCTTTATATTCCATGTAAATTTTGGTGCAGCCTTTTATTTTGCCTACCGTAGAAGGTAAACATCAGGACCTTAAATACATTACTCCTGAAATGGTGAGTATGGGCTAGAATATATATATTCTTTTTTTTTTGCGTTGTAAAGATAAAATGCTTAAAATTTTGAGGAAATAGTTTCTGCTTAAGATTGTTTGTTTGTCCTTTCAGGAAAAGTCAATGATTTGATCAGTACAATATTACTGATGTTTAATGGTTTAAATGCCAGAGTTGATTCAAAAGTGTTAATTTTAGTTTGAACAGCTATTGGAAAAATGAGGCGCGCACACTACATAATGCTTCCCTTATAGTTTTTCTTCATCCAGTGTAATTTTAAAATTCCCTACCTATAAATTGGCCATGCAACTTCCCTTCCATTTTAGTTATCTGATTTTTATTTTTTTACACCTCGCCTGGGTGTGACTTCTAAATCTGTCGATAAATGATAGAGCCCGAGTGACCCATGCTCTGGTTGTTTAGGGTGTTTAAACTGACCAGTGAGTATTTCCATTTACAAAGGATTAGGTCTTCCATAACTTTATATGGAATACTATAAAGTTTATCTGTTTCCTTTTAAAGGCTCCTAGAGTACACGCCCATTTTAAAAATGGCAATCTACAGTGCAAGTAAATTTGTATTTTGCTGAAACTTCTATTGGAGTAGAACAAATTATTGTATGTTACGTTTAGTCTGTATTCAAATTGTTGTACATTGCATTTAGTCTATATTCTGCTTGCTTTCACTCAAGTAGTGCCCAAGATTTCTGTAGAAGTTAAACATCTCAAAATTTTGTTGCATTAACACCCAATATGTCCAGAACTGACTTGTTAGTTTTGTTAGTAGTCATATGTATTTTTTTCATTAAGTAGTTTTTGAAGGGAGCACTAATTCCTCGGCTAGTGATCATTTAAGGGCATGTAATAGTAATTGGTTAACATCAAAAGTGCAAGTGGCATGCTGTTTCAGTCTTAATTCACAAATACTACAACAGACATTTAGTTCAGTGTTGGCAGTATTCAGTCTTTAGTGATTTTATTTGAAGGTATTGTTTGATTTTTTTTTTTTTTTAAATCATGCATGTAATATAAACATGATTAATATCTGTGGCTTTCCTTTCAGATGGTGGCAGTGCTTAATGGGGAGTTCTCTCATCTTGTTGAGCAATTTGTGATTATAGACTGCCGTTACCCATATGAGTTTGATGGGGGACACATAAAGGTAAGATACCACATTCAAAGTTTATCTAACAAGGAAGAAGATAGAAAAGCAAAATCCAAGCAAGTAGAATATAAGTTTTCATTTTCTTTCAGGGTGCACTGAACCTGCACATGGAGGTTGAAGTGGAGGATTATCTGCTAAAACGTCCCATCACACCCTCCTCTCTAGATAAGCGGGTGTTGATTATCTTTCACTGCGAGTTCTCATCAGAGAGAGGGCCACGTATGTGTCGCTTCATCAGAACAAGAGATCGAATGCTCAACAAGTATCCCAACCTGCATTATCCAGAACTATATATCCTTAAAGGAGGATACAGAGAATTTTTTCCTAAATTTCAGGCAAGTGTCTTAAATTTTCATCTTTAGAAAAATAATTGCATCCTTTAATTACTGTGACGTTATGTAAATGTATATCTGCTTTCGTTTTAATTTAGTGCACTTTCTCATAATGGGCTAGTTAGGGTTAATCTTGACTTATTGTGAATGCCTTGTTTATATCCACATTCTTAATTTGTCTTGCCTCGTTTTTGAAGCAGGTGCTGTTCAGTCCAAGCTTTTTGCAGAACACTGGCTTGACTGAACTAATTTTATATAATTCAAATGGGCAAGTTTTATGTTTGTGTATCCAACCTTATAAAAAGCCTTGCTCGTACAAAGAGCCCCAGAACCATATGTTAATATCATCGGGCCTTTGGAAAGGCTAATCAAAAATTGCCACATGGAAACCATATGGATACTTTTATTTGAAAGCAGGTGTCATGCTCTTAATCAAAATAAATGGATATTTTGTAGTGTAGGGACAGTATTGGATTGGCAAATACAAAGTGAATGTTTGGTAGGTCTGTTCAGTTTTTTTTGTTGCAGCAAGACCTTTATACCAGCGATTAGGCATAGCTAAACTAGTGCCACGCCTTAGCAGTTCTTTGTCTGGACTTAGTTAAATTTGCGGTACCATTAGTTCTTTTTAAGCTCCCCAAGAGGATTATCAGGCCATTCCTTTGTAGGTTTAGTTACTGTGCTCTAATCCGTCTACAGAAGAATGACATTAATGTCATGGAACCTAACAAAACAGCTGTCCAGGCAAGAGGTGTGGAAATTTTGTGGTAGGGCTATAGATATATGATTGTTTCCATGAAGGTAGTTTGATTTGATCTATAGACTGATCAATAAATAACTGAACTCGACTGGATACACCAAGAAGGAAACTTCCCTGTTTAATGTGGAAGGTTATAATTTATTATTCTGTAGGTGTCTGCTATCTAGTTAACTGAGAGTGTAACATTGTTACTAAAGTAATATAGCAATGTAGCAAAAATATAACCATGCCAAAAAGCCTGAATTGGAGTAATAGCTTTTTTCCTCATGCGAGCTAGGTACAGTATCTGTACAAATGGCACCTTTTTGTTTAAAGCTGAATAAAGGTATAGAAATGTTTTGTTAGTGTGGAAGCTGATACCTTGCCTTAGCTTTTATAAAGGGGGCTCAAGCATTAATGAATGAGACTTATACAGATTGTTTGCTTCTTGTCATCTTCATTTGGTTCATTGAACCGAAGCAGTGCCTCAAATAAGACAGGCTCAGCAACTGAGTAGGAAGCATTGGAAAAATAGAGTTGAATGCTGAAATGAAAGAATGTACATTGTGAGAGAAGTGTGCTTATAATTAATTGAATATGAATTGAAAGGAACTTTCACTATGTATGTATATTTGGCAGGAAATTGCAGATTACTATTTACATAATTTGAACAGTGCACTACAGTACAGAAATGAGGTGTCTTGGACATATGTCTTGGACTCTAATTTGTTTAAAAATTGTGGATCAACAAAAGGCAATTTTTTTGGTGATACTAATTTTAGATTATTTCTTAACTTTACAAATTTGGTGTCTAGTTGACTTGTCTTTTTGTGCCAGATTAAACACTCCTGTGTGTGTGTGTGTGGTGTTTTTTTGGTGGGATTTGGTGTGTGTTATAGTTTTTGTCTCTTGTATGCCCAACAGACAAAGTGTGAACCACAAGACTACAGGCCCATGCACCACGTGGACTTCAAAGAAGATCTGAGGAAGTTCCGCATGAAGAGCCGCACATGGGCGGGAGAAAAGAGCAAGAGAGATTTATATAGTCGTCTTAAGATGTTGTAAGAGCAGCTATGGATTGCAGGAAGAGGACGACTTCTAGTTTTCCACATTAAGTTAAAGGCAGTTCAATCATTTTCACACAACTGGGGTTGGACAACTACTCCTCCTTTTGGAATGAAAAGCAAATTCTTTTTTTTTTTTTTTCTCCAGGGTTTGGTTTTAAATTTTACCCCAACGCAAACACCGTACTGTTAAGCATTCAAAGCAGTTTCTTCTAGGTTGGTTTGTTTGAATTGGTGAACAATTGGGAGTTTTCTTTTTGCAGAGTTTTGGTCTCTGTCACTGCCAACTGTAACCTGACAGCTTCCTTTAAACAGAAGCACAGAAAAAGTAATGAAGCTACAGCCGCAGGAGATCTTGCTGTTTTGACTAAATATCCACTGTATAAACTACAAACACAACTCCGAACAATGGAGCTGCCTCTTCCATCACAAGTTGATGCTGCCATTCAAGCACTTGTCCGAGTGAGTTGTGTGAGTGTGTGTTTTTAAGTTTTAATTTTTTTTTTTTGGCAGTGAATGGAATTATTTAAAATGCTACTGTCTGGGGTTGTGCAGGTGGCATTTCTATTAGGCGTAATTTTCTTCCCAGTTTAACCCAGCATAGCCCATTGGATAGTGAACATGCAAGACTGCACAATTGTCAATTTTAATTTTGTGTGCACAAAGCTCAATTAAGGCATATTGCTAAAGAAGCCAAAATCCATCATGCTGTTTTTGTGTGTGGGTTTTTTTTATCCCGGGTTTGTAAGATGCTGGTTCAATCATTGTGTCTTGCCCAGTTGCAGTGGAAGCTGCTGGTCAGCTCAGAAGTTGGTACGTAATTACTGATTGTGCAATAGTGTAATGAAACAATATTGCATTTTAATTGTTTTTTGTTTTGGGGGAGGGTTGGGTTAGTATGCTATAGTCTTTTACTGACTATGTTATCGTTCTGTCACGGTTAAATTTTACCTCCTGCATTTGCAGAAGAGTGGGGAAATAAACAACTCACTGCTATTTCTTGTTTAGTGTGTTTTTTTTGTTCAAGCCTTTTCAGAAGTCTGCACCAGTAAGTCCGCCCTTGGACCTCTCATGCACTGAAAGGCAAGCCAATCTGGTCTAGGCTACACAGCATGTTAAATGTATCCTATTACATTATAGTATTTAAATTATTTGGTTTTTTTTGTGCTGCTTTTGCATCTTGAAATTCTTGACCAGTCACTCAAATGTACCATAACCATTTTACTTCTTTGACTTGCCATTTATGAAATGGTTTTACAGAGTTTAGCATCAGCAACCCCAGAGTGCATACTGCAGTTATGTTGAAGCTGTATGTGTTCTGCATATGTAGCACTGTATAATGCAGAAAGCTCTTTACTACATATTTATTGACGGTAGTAATTTGAATTTGTTTTGGGGGGGACAATTTTTGAACAGAAACAATGCACAAATTTAATGTGGTATGGAACTATTTTATGAAACTAGACTGGTTTTGAACATATGAGTTTGTGTCAGATGCCATGGTTTGTGTAAGCTGCTTTTATCTTGAAACTTTAATGGATGTCACCCCACTCAATATGTTCTAAGCTTGATGCTGTAATGTAGTTGTAGACATAAATGCGCACGAACATCTTCTCCTCCATACATTCCAAGGAAGTTTAGATTTGATTGCATGTGGCTATGGCACGTGGTGTGCTCCTTGGCTGCTTGCCAAGATAACTTTCAAACTGAGCCTTGTAGTTTTTGGCCCAATGAGAAAGCAGAAGGGAAGAAAAATATCAAATGAGTTTACTACTTTTGAAGTTGTCCGTTTTTTGTGTGGGTGTGTGACGTTTGTGGTGTTTCTGCCCTGTTTTGGGTGTGGAAGTGTAAACGTCTCCAGCATTTTTACTTGTATCCCTGAAGTTTCCTTTTGTGGAACAATGTTTTGTTGAGTTACTGCACTATTACTTCTAGCTTGCAAAAGTTATTTGCTCTGAACTTTAAGCACACTTGCTCTTCCACCCCCAGCAGTGGTACACAAAAGGCATTCCTGTTCGAACACTGTTTTGTGGTGGTCTATTTCTTTAATATATCCTGCATTTACATGGCTGTATCACATTTTAAGTCAGTGGTTCTCAAGTAGTCTTGGGAGTCCTATTTGGCTGCAGGTTTCGGTACTAACCTTTATGGTGTGTGGGTTTTTTTTGTTTTTTTTTCCCCTCCCCTTAAGTGAGTTGCCCTCTTTTTAACCTATTAAGAACTAAATAGCTTGTGTTGTGTATCAATGCAGACACTACGAACTCCATGTTCTAAATATTTGCAGAAAGAAGCAGAACTCTGACTAATATATTCTGGATTTTTAAAAGTGCATGTTTTGTGTGGTGTGTTTTTTTTTATTTATTTTTTTTTTTTTTTAATGTTTACTATTAAGCATCAAACTTAGCAAGCATGAACTAGCCCACTGTAAGCAGAGCAGATTCCAGCACAGCAGCAGCTAATGTTATTAGTGGAATTCAATTAATTGCATGCTCAGGTTTTTTTTTTCTCGTGTTCTCCAAACATGTTAGTGTTTCCTGTAGTCCGAAGGTAGGCCTTAAGTACAGTTACCATGCACTTGTGTAAGGTGGCTGGCACTTACTGATTACCATTCTGACAGAGTGATTACAGTAACCCTGAGCAAGATGTTTGTGCAGCAGTGTGTGTCACTTGGGGATTTTAATGCAATACTTATGGCCAGAATTTTTTTTTATTCTTTTTGTTTTTCCATCATTACAAATAACATTGAAGGCATAGCTTGTGTATTGTCTGTCAAAAAGCAGTAGTTTTTTGTGTTCAAGTATTTACATTTGAAAAGCAGCACATACCAAGAGAGCTTAAAGTAATTAAACATAACTTACTATATTGAATTGAAAAAAATCTCTTCTAAAATCCAGCACACTATGGTCAAACCTCGTGTCTCTGGCATAATAAGTCCCATGTCATAATTCAGTAAAATTTGAGAATTAGTTGACTAACTTGGGGTTCCAGGCCACGAGACCACCCAGCCCCTTCTAGGCATTCTACCTAACATAAATGACATCAATCAGTCCTGGTTTCCAGGCTGCACATGGAAGAACTTGATGACAGTCATGTGGACTTCTGGCCTTTAATCCGTCAATGTAGGGACATGATGGTGCTTTGATCAGGTGGTGGTGGCACAGGTTGCCACCTCAAATCTGGAAAAAGAACAGAAGAGAAAGTAGGGGTTAGTACGGAATTTGGAGCCACCATGAATAATCGTGATTGATTGAATATACAGAGCATCAGGATTAAACTAACATGAAGTTATGAGAAAGCCATGTTAAAGTAATGTGTTTTCAGCAGTGTTTTAAAGTGCTCCACTGTATTAGCTTGGCGAATTCCTATTGGCAAGCTATTCCAGATTTTAGGTGCAGAACAGCAGAAGGCCGCCTCCCTACTTTTAAATTTAGCTCTTGGAATTCTGAGCAGACACTCATTTGACTATCTAAGGTTACAATTTGAAATGTAAGGTGTAAGACATTCCGAAATATAAAATGGAGCGAGATTATTTAAGGCTTTGTAAACTATAAGCAGGATTTTAAAGTCAATTGTAAACGACACGGGTAACCAGTGTAATGACATCAAAACTGGAGAGGTGTGCTTGGATTTTCTTTTCCTAGTTAAGATTCTAGCAGTTGCATTCTGCACTCCTTGCAATCGATTTGTCTTTTTTGGGTAGTCCTGAGAGGAGTGTTACAGTAATCTAGCCGATTTAAAACAAATGCATGGATTATTTTCTCAGCATCTTGCAATGTTTTATAAGATGTCTAACTTTTGCTATATTAAGTGGGAAAAAATGTCCTAGTAATCTGATTGATATGCAATTTTAAAATTCAGGTCAGAGTCAATAGTTACCCCTAGTTTATTTCTAATAACCTAATATCTATTGCCAATCACGAACATTTCTGTTTTTCTCTTTAGTTTGAGAAAGTTACTACTCATCCATTCAGAAATCCATTGTATCAGTGAATCAAGAGTGTTGGGGTTGTCCGGCGCTATTGAAGTACTGTTGTGTGTCAACAGCATAGCTGTATTAGCGCACATTATGTCTTGAGATAATCTGACCTAACGGAAGCATGTAAATCAAAAAGCGCAGCGGACCCAGGATAGAGCCTTGTGGAACACCATATAGAATATCATGTGTCTTTTAAAGTGTAATTACCACAACCTACAACTAATTTTATACCTGCCAGGTTGGATTCAAACCAATTTAAGACATTGCCAGAGAGGCCCACCCACTGACTAAGGTGATTTCTAAGAATATTGTAATCAGTGGTATCAAAAGCTGCACTCTGATCTAAGAGAATGAGAACGGGTAAATGGCCTCTGTCTGCATTTGCACTCGTTAAAGTAGTCCATGACTTGTGGGTAGTTTCTGTACTGTGATTTTGTTCGGAAACTTCTGATGAATAGCTCGTTTATTGAGGTGGTCAATAAGCTCCATAATGACTGCCTTCTCTAGAATTTTACTTAAAGGCAGGTTAGAAAGGTCTAAAATTTGAAAAGCAGAGTAGTCAAGATTATTTTTCTTGAGCAGGGGTTTAACTACAGTAGTCTTAAGAGAGCCTGGGAAGACCCCCGTATCTAATAAGTTTACTATGTCAAGAATACTATCAATTAGCACGCCGGATACTTCTTTGAAAAAAACTTGTTGGCTATTGGGTTGAGGATGCAGGTGGAGGGTTGAGAAATTTTTACATAAATCGGGTAAATCTATCCTGGTGAAAATTTGTTTAAAATGGAGTACCGGGGCTTAAGTGGTTAAGTATTGGGGAGATGTACTATATTTCTAATTTAATTTTGTGATTAAAAAATACAGCAAAAGCCTCAGGTTTCACTGGAAGTATTTTGGAGGCATTCCATTGAGTTCCTGGGGTTTAGCAGACGGTCAATCATAGAGAATAAGACTCTGGGATTACTAGCATTCTTTATAATTCTAGAGAAACGGCGCCTCTCGACGGACTATGTTGTTGTTTTCTGTTGTTTTGACCTTCAATATTTCATAATGGACAGTCGGTTTAGTTTTACTCCATTTACGCTCCGCTCTCCGGCATGTTCTCTTAAGATCGGACACTCTTTGGGTCTTCTACAGTATAACAGTACTAGACAGGGTGTTTGTTTTTTTTTTTTTTAAACTTTTCAGGTGTGACTGTCAGCAGCAGCTCTCGCCTTAACGTTTTCTACCTTACTATTTACATTATTCTCACTATTGTAGTAAACACAACAAATGGACTGTTCTGTAAATTTTGAAGCTGATGATGAATCAAAGTGGTTTTTTTTGTTTTTTTTTTTAACGTTATGCTTCTCGTTTAATATTTTCTATCATTTCTATATTAAATAGTAACAGAAAATGGTCTGATAGACCAATATCAATGATCTACTTTACATCAACTTTTAGTCCTTTGGTAATTACAAGTCTAACGTATGACCTGCTTTGTGTGTAGGCTGAAAAATGTGCTGGCTCAAATCAAGAGTCCAGGAGGTTCATGAATTTTACCTTTGGGTCACACTGATTATCGATATGAGCTTTAAAGTCATAGACTATTAGGAAAGTGTCATAGTTCGTAATTACAATTGACACCAAGTCAATCAAAGAGACTCATTGTATTTAGGAGGTCTATTCACGGATAATTGTAGAAACTGAGAAACTCCATGAATAATAACAGCAAGATACTAAAAGGGCTTGAATCTGCCAAAGCCGACATCTTTACACTTTAACCGGCTCAAGTAAATGTTTGCTAAGCTGCCGCCTTTCTTACCTTGGTGATCCGCATGAGCAAAGCTGTAATTCAGAGGTGCAGATTCAATTAATACAGCTGCACCATCAGAGCTAAGCCACGTTTCACTTAGCAAAACTGATTTTTATTGCTCTATCACTAATAAGATTGTTGATGTAAAACATCTTGTTGGTTAATGCTCTAACATTTAATGTTTTGGAAGAGCAGAACTTAATTGTATGTGCGTTATGGGTATTTGAGATAGAAATTAAGTTGTTTTGTTAGTGCTGCCTCTGTGTGTATATTTTATTTAATCTATAATCTGTTTTTAGTTTTAAAGCATTGTTCATCTAGAGGTGTAATTATAATGAAATTTTTCATTTTATGCTGCACTGCCTAGATTTTTTTTTTTTATATGCACTGAAGTTAGTTATTAGAGTGTTTAATGTAGTGCACTTTTGAGGAAGATTTTCTTTCCGAAATATCACAAGCATGACGGAAGGGGTTAGAAGTAAAAATAGTCAAGAGCGATGAATTATGTTAGCAATGTTTTCGGAGAGGACACGGGCACCGAATCTATTTGGATGCAGACCATCCCGCTTAAAGAAACACGGCCTCTCCCGGAAGAGGTCCCAGTTGTCTATGAACGCAACGTTTTCACTCTTGCCGAAGCCTTTCAGCCAGATGTTTCATGCCAGCAGATGACTGTAATATTGGTTTGATCTTCTAACGAGGTAAGGAACCCGAAATGAAAATTCTTGCAGCTGGGGTCCTCTCCTTCGTGGCTTTAATTAGTGCTGCGAAGTCTGCCTTGAGAAACTCTGACTGTCGGTGTCATGTTGTTAACCCTGGCGTATATCACAATGGATCCCACTGCCCTGTTCTTGTGCCTCTCGAAGACTGTCGGCGCATGTCTCATAACTTCTTGAACACGAGCACTGGGAACACGAGAGAAAAGATTTCAGATTAGGGCGTGCGATGTTTAGGTTTCTTACAATTGAATCACAAATACATGACCCAGGGTAGAAGGCAAACTGGTGGCACGGAGTGGTTCGAGCCAGTTCTGGGTGGAGATGCTTGCCTGTGCCGATGGAGGTATTCTAGCCTTAAACCCCTGCCTGCATAGCTGAAACAGGCCAGATTCTTCATCGTTGGCGTTTTTGTTGGTCCGACGATGAGGTGCAGGGGTGAAGCTCACTTGGC
This sequence comes from Polypterus senegalus, assembly GCF_016835505.1. Taxonomy (NCBI): domain Eukaryota; kingdom Metazoa; phylum Chordata; class Cladistia; order Polypteriformes; family Polypteridae; genus Polypterus; species Polypterus senegalus. Next base: position 211,487,106 of record NC_053157.1, read on the forward strand.
CTGGAAAGTGAGCGGCACAGCGTGGAGTCGGTTACCGAACCATGATTTGCTCCGACAAATGCTGAAGTCAGGGAGGATTTTTCCAGCAGATCCTTCAGGTGCCTTTGTCTGGACAGGAGTTTCTGGATCTGGATGGCAAGAGCCTGGCATTCGACGCAGTTCATCTCCACGTTGGTCATTGTTTGCTTCCGCTTCGTGCCCTATGAAAGGGTGGTGGCTGGTGCAAAAGTCCACAACAACAAAACAAAGTTCAACTGAGTTTGTCAAGTTATTCACTGCCAAGCCTATTAAGCCAAGTCCAGATTCTTCTATGCTTGATTATATTGGTTCTCTTATCTATGCTTAATCTTTTGCTAAAGTAGTAGCAGTGATTGGGACAAAAATCAAGAGGCTTTAATTAAAATGCTTTCTAAGAGTGCAAATGGAAAAAGCTACCAATAAGCACAGAAGTGAAAATCCTATTTATCAGTTAAAAAAAAAAAAAGGCAATTTTCATACAATGAGGGAAAAGTTTTTGTGGGGTATGTGATTAATGGACCTTAGCCCAAGGCACTTTTTAAACAATTTTCCCGGCCAGTGTGCCAGCTTTTGAATTGTGCGAGTGTGTTTCCCTCTTTGGGTAATTGGGGTACTTGGCTAATTGCTCCCCATACATGTGCAGAGGAGGGGGAATCTGTACCTGATTAAACTGGCAGGCTAAAGGAGCTAGAATGGGACAGAGGAACTGAAACAGAAAATGAAACAGTTAGGGGGAGATAACAGAGGTTAATAGAGTGAGAGTTGGTGCAAGACCAATGGAAGCAGGTGGATGGGAATGAAACGTGTGGCCGGCGCTCAAGAAGGGGTTGAAGTTTGCTCCTGCTGTGCAGCTACAATACTCCGCAAGACTCCCCCGCAAGGCCGAGAATTGGCAGAGGGAATTGAAGGAGTGGGGGCTCGGTGGGATGCCATAGGATGGGCAGCGGGGGATGCGAGCAGCAAGTGAGAGTTGGCTGTGTCTTTGGAAGATGTTTCCTCGGCTTACCCTGATTAGGTCTCTCAGCACGGAGGGACGTCAGCTTGGCTTGGGAATATTAGCGGTCAGTTTCCTGCGTGAATGTTAACCTCATTTTATTGGAGTTCTTTATGCCATTTTAACCACCACATATGCACCGCTTTATAGATTAGTGAAGAATTTGAAATGCACTACACTGTTTGATCACAGTTTTTGATTTTTTATATATATATATATATATATATATATAAATAAATAAAAGCACTAATCACTTTATAAACCTACCCCTTAGCTGGAGATTTGTGTCCTGATTTGCCCAGCTTATCTCTGTTATGACTATTGACAATCTGGGATCAAGAGACTTTCGGGAGGACCAGATAGTGTGGAGCTGACCTGAACCATCAAAGGATGGTAATTACCAAAACTGCAATAAAGGTTCGCAAATGTTAACATGGCCAGCAATTAAGTCCGTACTTGCAGTGAAGTATGGTGGTGGCGACGGCGGCATATACTGTGGAGCTTCTCTTCCTCATCAGTGAATGGGAGTCTGGTTAAAATGGAAGAATGGATGGTGACAATACAAATTTTGCAAGAATTTTTTCCGTCTGCGGAAACTTGAAGCCTAGGTAAGAGTCAGCTGGAGAGAGATTCCAAATATAAAACAGAAGTAACGTTGGTATGTGATTCACAAAGTAAAGGTGAGTGTTGTTCCAAAAGGCCAGTGAAAGCCCTGATGTTAAACTGCTTGAGAGTGGCAATGTTTAAAAATTATTGTACAAAAATGTCCTCCGACTAACTTGAAAAACATGGAGCACCTGTGCCTTGGAAGAACAGGCCAGTTCCCCCTCACATCGTGCAAATCTTTTGATACACTGATCACAAAAGACTTACTGCTGCAAAAAAGGTTTTCTTTCCCGGGAATGCATGGGAATTTGAAGCCTTTTTTCCCTCAAGATTTTTATTTTACTAATGCAAAATCTGGTTTGGAGTTTTAGTGTTTTAAAATGAAAAACCTCTCTTAGGATTTATTCAGTAATATTAGACTTGGTTAAGGGTCTGAATCATTTTAAAATAACATCCTTATGCCTATGTATGCATATAACCAGCAATTTTACAAATGTGCTTACCATTGTGAACAACCAATGACTGAGGGGAGAGGCGGGGTTTTCAATTAAAAAAAAATCAACCATATTGGACTGTTCTTCACTGTCCTATATGAGGGGATTTTCCTGAAATAGTGCATTTTACCCAAAATATTGTTAAATAAAAGTTTTTTGGAATATTGTGAGCTTCTAACTGGATACCTAACATGAATTATTTTTTCATGGATGATTTGAAATTGTTTGCATCTGTTCAGTGTGGGTCCCTATTGAAGACCATTGGATCAGGAATGGTATTCACTCAGTCCTGACTGAAAAGTATTTTCTCAAACATCATCCAAAAATACTTTTTTTTGCTACTTACCCCATGTGATTTGTAGTGAAGTATTCTTTTAAAGGCAGGTGCATTGAAAATAGTAAAACAAATAAGCTAATAACATTATTTAGTAGACAGTTGTGTTGTCTGCTGTGAGTGTCTACTGCCTCATTAGATGCCTCATATGTTCCAAGGAGGAATTAGACCAATTCCCCCATGCTACCCTGCATGATGCTATGAGTAACCAGGATTTGGAACACCAGAGAGCCCTCCTTGATCAAACAGCCCCACAAATTGACTTTGATATGAAGGAGCCAAACATAAAAACAGTGCAGGAGAAGGTGAAAGCAGTTCGAGCCATCTTAGCCCCTGGACCAAACAGAGTTTCTTACAAGGTTTATAAATGCTGTCCAGAGTTGCTCCACCTACTCTTAACTACCAAACTAACTCTATAAGTTATTAAGCAGTGGAGGTCTGCTGAAGGGTTAGGATTCGCAAGGAGGAGAATTCCTTAAACATTGAGCGTTTTAGATCGATCTCACTGCTCAGTCGCGGAGGCAAGATCTTCTTCAGCATCCTGTCCTGCTGATTGACAATCTTCCTGCTCAAGAACAACTACACTGACATTTCAGTGCAAAACAGAGAATCTCCAGGGATGCCAGACTGCCTTGAACACACAGGTGTAGTCGCCCAGCTTATCAGGGAGAAGAACATCTGGTTATGCTGTGTTTAGTCTTTGCCAGTGCATACGGGTCTGTACCACATAAATTGGTAGAGTCTGCACTAAACTGGCACCGTGTCTCCAGTAGTTTCAAGGACCTCACCTGGGATTACTATAACAACTTCAGATTGAGAATTACTTCTGGGTCAGTAACATCACGTTGGCACTGATTGGAGAAGGGCATTATCTCTGAGTGCACTATATTAGTCATCCTTTTTTTTTTTTTTTTTTTCTAGCCATGAAACTGGTAGTAAAAAGCTGCAGAGGTGGAGTGTAGAGGCCCATCAACCAAGTCTGGCTTGCAGCATCCCCCAATGGGTGAGCTTGCAGTCATCACATCCTCTGTACTAAGGAGCAGACGGATACTCCAAGGGCTGGAGAGACTCATCAAGTGAGCAAGAATGAGCTTTAAGACTTCTAAATCAAGGTTGCTTGTTTTGAAGAAAGGCACAGTTTCAGACAGTTTCACTTTTCCCAGGATGGCACTAAGATTTCATCTATCAATGAGGAGTCTGTCAAAAATGTTTTGACCCCAGTGTCAGAGATGTGGCAGCCATTCAGTCATTCATCAAGGAGCTTGAGACATGGCTCAGCAAAGTGGACAAAGTCTGGACTGCCTGGGAAATTCAGGTCCGGAGTATAATGTACTAATATGGCATTCTGCCTTTTGTTGGATTATGATGTGCCCATTACAATAGTGGAGACAATGGAGAGGAGAATCAATGGATATTTCCTCAGGTGGCTTCGCTTACCATGCAGCTGGAGCAGTGTAGCTCATTTCAAGAAGAATAACATTCTGCAGCTTCCTTTCAGCAACATCACGGAAGAGTTTAAGATCTCCCGTACTAGTTTAGAGACTCCACGGACCTCGATGGCATGGAGTGCCACTAGGGAGCTGGAGTCGGCTGAACACAGGACTGTGGTGGGGGTAGTAGCAATGGGAAGATCAGGACTGGACAGCTTTTGAATGCCTCAATGCAAGGTCCAGGGCAAGAAGAGGCAACTGCTTGTCCAGGTAGAGGTGACACCAGCAGTGGATGAGAAAAGAATCAGTAAGATGAGATGGGAGAGTGCAGTGGAACGAAGGCTCACTTGGACGGGCATTGGGTGAGCAGAGCCCTGACATATTAAATTCCTAATCCAAGCTGTATATGACATCTTACCTAGCCATGCAAACTTCCAGCTGACACGCCTTCCTGTCCACTCAACTCTGGCAGAAGGACACTCAAACACATCATGATCAGCTGTCCAAAGGCCCTAGGGGAGGGTCATGACCAGGTGCTGCAGGCAGCTGCTGAGAGTGTCTCCACAGCTATAGTAATTAGCAGGCCATACTGTCCACCAAGGAAGCAGATAACATTCATCATGGCAGGAGAGCAGCTGAAACCACAGCTCTTGAGCTGCTGCAGGTCTACTTTCCACAGTACAAGACTGGTAGATAATGGTAGATCTGGGCAAGCAGCTTAAGTTTCTATCACATATCATGGCAACATCATTCTGAGCAGACATTGTCATTCTGTCAGAGGCCTCAAAACAGCTTTCCCTGATAGAACTGAGTGTGCCCTGGGAAGATCGTATAGGGGAGGCTTTTGAGAGGCAGCTGGCCAAGTACCAGGGCCAGTGGAGCATAGCCGGAAACAGGGGTGGCGAACACACTGCCATCCAGCGGATGTAGGCTGCAGAGGCTTCGCCGGCCACTCTCCCTACAGAGTTTACACTCTGCTGGGCACTTGTGGGCTGTTAAGAAGGACAGCCATCAGGAAGGAATACAACAGAGACAGCAGAAAGATCTTCCAGGTGGCTATGGATTAAGAGGGGTGAGCTGTGCCTTAATGCTGCTGGGACGCAAGTCGGGGCTTTATCAACCCTGGCTGGTTTACCTGGGTGAGGGTGTAAGATGCTGCGAGACCTGAAATACTCTATGAACCCAAGAAACATCATTGATAATGTGTCCCAGCGCATCCATAGGATGTACCTTTCACCAGAATGGTCCAGAGCTGGGCTTTTTCCAATTAGATCAAGACTGTTTCCATCTCTGCCAGTTTAGCATGCATCTTCTGGGTTCACCAAGGTAAGGATAAGGGAGCAGGCACTTTTATGGCTGGATGCTGACGTTACTCTCCTTCAGTCGCCTTGATCTTATTCTAACCTCAGTTTACAGGGCTATAGACTGGGGGATTGTTTGTTTCTAATAAAACAAGTCTCAACATTTCTCGATTTACATACACCAACTCTTTAATAGTTACATTTTTCTGATTTTGGGATATTTACAATGAGCTTAACTAAATATAGTGTGACAGATGGCCGGGGCCCTTTCCCAGCCAGGATGTCTCCTTAATGGAAGGAGCAGGAGAGTAGACCTGCAAAGGGCACTACTTCCACTGGAGTGCTAGATGGCAGTCCTCCTAGGTTGAAGTGGTGCTACACAGAGCTACAAGGAAGTTGGAGTTTGGCACAGCCCTGTTGAGATCCGTGGGTGCCACCAAGGGGTGCTGCAGGAGTGACGGAGTCCTACTACATCAGGCTTCCACCACACCTGAAGTGCTTCCGTGTGCAGCATAAAAGGGACTTCCAAAGCCAGAGTCAGGAGGCAGAGGGCGACATTTTCTGGGTAGAAAGGTGAAGATGCAGGAGGAGACGGAGAGAGGAAGAAGTCATAGTGCTTTTTTCTGTAAGTATTGTGTTTGACGATTGTTGTACGGTGCATTGGTGGGAAATGGTTGGAGAGCGTTTCCCACAGCCGAATCAAATCCCATGTGTGTTGCTGAACTTGTTCTTTGCATCTGTCTGTGTTGGGTTTGGGAAGCAAGTGCACCCCCTGTTGTCCACAATTGTAAAATAACATTGTGTTCAAAATCGTTTCCTTGGCAGTGCAGTAAAATTGCCACTGAGTGTGTATTCCAGAGATGTAAGATCAGAGTGACTGAGGGTATCTGATCTATTCCTTGGGAATTCTTTTTCTGTTTGTATACAATCTTCAGAATGACTTGCTAGTAAAATTCCAAGTGGTTTGTGTTAACCCATGTTTGAATTATCACCTGGATAAACAGCGAGTGGGGAAGTTGTAGTGTAAAGAGAACTACAGCCACTTTTCACAGCCATGTGCCAAAGGCAAAGCAGACGGGAGCAAGTTTCAGGATGTTTGGTAATGAGCCAGAATACACTGAACTCCTAGGACATGAGATTAAGGAGTGGGAAGGGACCACCAGCGCCCCACAAATGAACAGTTTGTTCAACAAAGAGGAAGTGACATGTCCTGCCAAATTTCACACCTTGAAAAGTGAACTCAAACTCTGAATGGTTTGCATGAAAACTCCAGGAAAAACAAATGGTATCGCCGTCCCTAGAGGTAGTCCAAGTGAGAATGGGGAGACACTGAACCCTTCAGGTCTACCTTGCATTATAGCAGGTGCTTCTTAATGTCTCATTACAACAAAATACATTTTCAGGTACCTCCTATAGAAAGTATGTCGTTCACTTTAATAGTTTTTTTTAATTATTCACAAATTATGCACCCTAAACATAATTGCTGATGCTGAAGATGAGGGCAGGTCCTGGTACAGGAGTCCTTGACATTTTTGAATATCCTATCCAGAAATCAGTGGTCCTAGCAGCTTTGGTGGAATGGCCCGATATGACGCTCCTGGCAAGGGAGAGTTGGGTAGCCAAAGGCAGCTCAGCTGTTACCATTGAATTGGCATCCTGTATGCCTGTATTTCTGATGCCCTTCATTAGAAGTGAAGAATTTGTTAAAGGCTGGGTTTGGTACGATTTAGGGATTTCAATGTTTGTCACTTCTTGGCAATTCTGTACAGAAGATTGATGGAGAGTTTAGTTTTCAATTAACTGTTATGATATGATTTTAGTTCATAAAGGTATTAATTGTTTGTTTTAATTTATTAAATAACTGTAAAATAAAAACAATTAAAATGAATCAATGAGTCAACATTCCATAAGTCAAGTAATTAACATATACATTAATTCCTTTGGGCGGCACCGTGGCATAGTAGTAGCACTGCTGCCTTGCAGTTAGGAGACCCGGGTTCACTTCCCGGGCCCTTCCTGCATGGAGTTTGCATGTTCTCCCCGTGTCTGCATGGGTTTCCTCTCACAGTCCAAAGACATGCAGGTTAGGTGCATTGGCGATTCTAAACTGTCCCTAGTGTGTGCTTGGTATGTGTGTGTGTGTGCGGCCCTGTCCGGGGTTTGTTTCATGCCTTGCGCCCTGTTGTTGGCTGGGATTGGGTCCAGCAGACCCCCATGACCCTGTAGTTAGGATATAGTGGGTTGGATAATGGATGGATTAATTCCTATTGTAAACCTTTTACATATTTTGATTTCTAAACTTTGACATCTTGTTAGTTGTGCCTCCACTGTCAAACCCGCTTAATCCAGTTCTGGGTTACAGGAGGGCTAGACTGTAATCTGTTAGCACAAGACAGGAACCAACTCTGGGTGGGACACAAGGACTTAAAGCAGCTTGGGTGGTCCGCAATTAATTTTTAGTCGCCCTCTTCAAATAGTTTGCTGACATGAACAAGAACAACTGGTAGATGTGTGTGGCTTTTAGACAGAAACTATAACAAATAGTGTTTCTAAAAAGATTGGGAGTTGCTATCAAAAAACAAGAGGACTTAACTGTTCTCATAGTCATAGTCATGAAAAAGAGAACAATAATGCATATGGACCAAAACACTAAGAACGGGAATCGAATCAGGAAGTGGAAAGCTGTGAGTCATTACTGGAAAAATCAGAACCTAAACCACTAAAGCAACACTTGTTCACAGTTCAAATCCATAATCTTGGACAAAGGACTAATGTTACCTTGCTGGAATTTATAAGCAAGATTTTGTGATGTAAATTACTGGGCCTCCTGGGATGACGTCTCTAGGAATCGTGCAGTAGAACTGCTGTATCTACAAAGTGGTGGTGCCCATTATACAACAAAATGGCATCATGGCATAGATGTTAAAAAAATGCAAAACATCCTCAAAACAAATACAAGGGAGATACTCTTCAATCAGATTCCTTGGGTTAAAAAAACAAACTCTACACAAAGAAGATCCCAAAACTTCCCAGAAAAGGCACAAAACATTAATGAAAGGCACCAATCACTACATACGCACTTAAGAATAAATAATAAAAAAAAAAAATCTTAAACACAGATGGCAAATATGACGGTCTCATGAACGCAAAAAATCTTAGGTGAGTAAAAAAAATGACTAATAAGAACACGAGGGTGATCTAATTCTTCGATCTAATTCAAAGAAGAGCAAATTAAAAGCAGATTTCCCAAACAGGACCTCCTTCCCCTCACTGCTCTGAGATTAGTATCAAAATGGTTGAACTGTTTAGCCATCGCAGAACATACAGGTTTTGACGGACCCGGATAGCTCCACCATCACTTGGCAGCACTTGAACCTGCAACCGTTGATAACCTGACCGAGGAGGAACCAAATGTGTATGTAGTGCAGTTAATAAATAAAGTCAATAAATAATTCATAAAAACAGGTGGTCTTCTGTGAGTTAAAAGGTCAATCAATAAATAATCCAAAAGAAAAAAACAGAATAAAACCTTACAGTCATCAGGTCCTTTCATTCTTTCTCCCTTTCAAGCCCAGTGCATCTTCTCCACTTCGTCTTCCCAGCTCACCCTACAGGTTGCTCAGCCAGCAGAGACGCCAGCAGCTGCGGTTCCCATTTCCGGCTTCTGTCCCAGTTTTCTCCCTTGACATCTGGATGGACTGCTCTGAGCTGGCTGTCCTTCCAACTTCCACTACACCCACATTAATGTCTAATGGGTCCCTAGGAGGGACACCTCCATCACTCCTCACTTCTCCACAGGGCTACACCCCGGAGACACTCCGCCATGCTACCACACACACCTACACCCCACATATTTATTTAAATTGATACAATCACCACATACCCTAATATACGACACAGATAACCCTGATGGCTATATTCTTGTTGTGAGTGGCCATTAAGAATGGAACGAGCCAATGTACTCAGTAGCGGAAAATGGACAGGACTTTTGTCTAAAGTGGACAGGCTAAGATGGTAGCACAAATAAATGTTTCACAATTATTCTTTTTGTATACAAACATTAAATTAATTAAAATAATCTAAACTTTGGGTTTCTAATGGTGTTAAAGCTAGCCAGGAATGAAGAAAAGGAAAACTGTGTAGGCACTGTGTGCAGTTTTGGTCTCCAGGCTACAAAAAGGACATAGCAGCGCTAGAAAAGGTCCAGAGAAGAGCAACTAGGCTGATTCCAGGGCTACAGGGGATGAGTTATTTTGGTATTTGGTGCACTGTGTTAATCCTCAAGGAGAAATGGTTTTTTTGCATATAAAGAAAGATTAAAAGAGCAGAGTATTTTCAGTGTAAGTGAAACAATATTAAGATGAGATATGATAGAAGTGTTTAAAATTATGAAGAGAATTAGTAGAGTGGATTGAGACTGCTATTGCAAAATGAGTTCATCAAGAACACGGGGACACAGTTAGGAAACTTGTTATGGGTAAAATTCACACAAACATGAGTATGTTTTACTTTACACAGAAATATATTGACACATGGAATGAGCTACCAAGTAGTGTGGTAGACAGTAGGACTTTAGGGACTTTCAAAACTCAACTTGATGTTATTTTAGAAGAATTAACTGCATAGCACTGGCAAGCATTATTGGACTGAATGGCCTGGTCTTGTCTAAATCTTTCCAATATTCTGAAAAAAACAAAAAGAACAGAAACAATGGGCCAACCAAGCCAGCCCCTCCCTTGGCATTCCACAATGAATGAAAGTGCAGACTTGTCATCCACCGTCATGCTGGTGTCATAGCGAAGGTAACCACTGGTGAAGTCATTCTCTCACATTTTAGGGTTAGGAGGAGTAATGGAGTCAAAGACACCTGAACAGCAAGCACCACAACAGGAGCACAATAGGAATGGTTTTGCAACAGCAGACCATGTTGACATCCACCACCACTTCCATCCATTTATTTTCTTAAACTGCTTTTTCCGATACGGATTGGTAAGGTGCAAGAGCTTATCTTGGCAGTGTTGGGCACAGGAACCTATCCTAGATGGGATTCCAAAAGTCTCGTGCCCACACCCAAACTTATCCATACTGGGTTGTTTTACAGCCCATAAGTAGAAGTCAAATTATCCAAAGAAAGCCCACAGAGACATAGTGAGAACATGCAAAGTTAACATAAGAGAGCAACCAGGCCGGGGATTTAACTCAAGTTCCTGAAGCTGTGAGGCAGCAATGCTAGAACATGGCGCCACAGTTATAGCTAAATAAAGGTAAATTGAAACGACAGATTGCAATGCTACACTGCTAAAACAAGACAAAAGGCTTGATTTAAATGAGAAGAGGAAGAGGACAGAGCATCCCTTATGTTGACAGGAAGCTCACTCCGGAGGTAGATCAGGGCTGTATGTAAAGCTTCCGCAGCAGTTTCATTTGTTCTTTTTGCTCTTGAGTGTAGTCAGTTAATTATCTGAGCAGGACGTTATTTCGACTTGATGCTGTTTTGGATAATGTAGATGAACAGGATGAATGAGCTTGTTGATCTGAGCGGCCTGTTTCTATCACAGCTTTTCTAACGCTCAGTTTCCTCATGACCTTTTACTAAAACAAAATGTCAGGATGAGACTTTGGGACACCCCAAGCATTCGAAAACCCAGTAACAGTGATGGGCTCACATAAGTAACTATAAACAGTGTGAGCAGTTCTGCCGTAAACCAAAGTGGGGTATGTGATATCATCCTAAAACCTAAACTTCGCTTACTCTCATGGTCTTCCTTTCAGTGCATAAAGATATGCGTTGATATAAAAGAACAGCATTCTAACTTTTGTTAAAACAGACGGAGAACTTCTGCCACTCCCTCTGAAGACAGCAGGGCTGCCTCCATGTCACTCTACTGCAGCTGTTTCTTACCAGCTGTCGCCTCTTGAATCCCAACTTTATGGGAGCAGAATTGCCAGCCACTGGACTGCTGCTGACCTCCATCACCTTTCCACATAAAGGCTTTTTCATTTGCAGGGGTCATTATCTGCAGTCAATCAGGCATGCTGGGATACAAGGACAAATTGCTTTTATTTTGTACTTTTTAAGGAAGCTTTCCTTGTTGACATTGTGCCAGTGTGGTCTAATCATCACTATCCGTATCTCATATACTCCCCGAGGTGGGATACTATAAAGTGCAGACATGAAGGTGGGCAAGGAGCACAATTTGGAGAGAACATAAACTGTCACATGGAAGCATTACAGAGAGTGGACGTCAGGAAGTCCAAATGAATCTATGGAGATAAGGAACCCCTCCCTTAAAAGCCTCCACGGAAGGGGGCCTGGTGTGCTTTTGTTATACCACACAGCTGTCCCCACCTATTACATTGCTTTTGCCATTCATGCAGTGTATCTTGAGTTCACATGCAGTGTTTCTTTGACTTAATGGCCCTGGCATATCAATTATTATCCAAACATGTGATCCATGGATATTCAAGGGAATTCTTGGCCCTCTTGTCACTTCAAGGCCCTGAAGGATTGAGTCTCAGGTTACAAACTCTTGTGTTTAGTGTTGTGTTTGGAATTCCTAGTTACATTTCACAACTGTAGCTCCCCTGTAGTAGTAGAGCTAGCAGTATGTCACAAGTAAAGTCCAACCAACATGCAACACGTCACCAGAGTGTTTCAACTGTTAGAACCACTGAGACTTCCCTGCACTTGAGATTTTTTTTGTTTACCAGCTCTCACCACTTCAGATGCCGTTTAATTCTCAGCTATCGAGCTGAGGGCAGAAGAAGCAGAAAAAACATTGTTCATGGTGTCACGGAGCTGAAAACCATCCAGCAGCACACTATTATTATGATGGTAAAGTTCAAGCTCCTTAATGGATCTGATGGGCAGCAAACTCCATGGCAAAAAAAAAACTTGCTGTGTATCTATGCTCCATGGGGGTTCCACTCGAAAGATGGACATGAAAATTGGATTAGCAACTGTGTTCCACCTTTAGTCTTATCCTGTACTACCGTTCACTATGATCATGTGAACCACTCCACAGGCTTGTGTGTGTTGTGGCTGCAATGACAGGTCACAGCACAAAAGAAAAATCCAAAACAAAATCACACGTCTCGGACACAACAATGAAGCGTCCGGTTCTTGGAAAATCAAATAAGGGTCATTCACTGGAGCTCCGTCTGGTAGGTCACTCTTAGAACAAATGATGCCTCCTACCGGGCTGCCGGGCTTCTTATAATGCACAAACTGGAAGGGGCGGGGCTAAGTGCTCTCACTGTGCTGTTGGGAGAAAATGAGAAGGGGAATTTAATGACAGCGCCCTCCCTTGGGTTATCACTCATCTCGATCGAACCTGTGAGGAGCTCCGATACGCATGCGTGACAGTGTGACAAGGCAGTGGACAGCCGCAAAAGTGACGCAAAAGTTGAGTAACCACTAAGTTTACTTAATTAGTATAATATGAGCGATAATGACTAGGAGAAAAAAGCCAAAATCAATGCCAGAGGTCAAACTGATATATCATCAAAATTAATTTGAAGCCCTATAACCAGAACTCATTTCTAAACCGGGAAGCCAATGTTTAAAAGATTTTTGTTAGCTCTACACATGGATTCATCCACAATCCAGATAAAATCCAGAATTGCATACGCTTCATTTTTATGGTCAGTTTGGTAAGGCATATACTGGGGAATTCTGGGTACGATTGCCATCGAAACACCTCACACATTTGTTCTCACATTGGGTCACCTATAGGAAAAACAAAGATGCAATCGTGGCACAATGCGAAAGTTTTTTCAACTTTTAAAATGGTCATTAAACAAAAAACGTTATATTCAGAATCCATGAGTTCTAAAACACCTTAACAGAGGAATACAATAATAGAAACGTCAGTTTCTGTTTGTTTTCTTTTCTTGCTTTTTTCTAGTGGCAGTGTGAGAAAATCCAGTGTATGTGTTGTATGATAAAGTTATATCATGATGGAAATCCCAACTGATGATGACGTTGCTGTATATACAAGGGACGTTCAAAAAGTTTCCGCACTTTTATATTTCCGCTGGAATTGGTGAAGAAGGATGGGGCAGTAATTGGACATTAAAAAGCTGGTATGGCGTTGGGAAAATTACATCGCAAACGAAGGTGACTGTGTAGATTTGTTTTTGAAATTCTTAATAAATTGAGTTTAAAAAAAAGTGTGGAAACTTTTTGAATGTCCCTCCTTTGGTGTCTATTTAATATGGTGATGAGCTCTCCATCTGTGATTTCTGATTGGTTCAGTTTTGATGAGAACCTCTTGTCTATCTGTAACGTGTCAAATTGAATAAAGTGATAAGGACCCACCTTCCGCCTCACACTGCTAGGCACCTGAAGTATTGTAAAATTGACAGCGACCAACACCACTAAATAATTGAAAAGAAGCAAGCTGGATACAGTGACTTTGTTTGCACGTATAGGGGTTACTTTACGTTGGTGGAGGGCAGGAAAGGAATTGTGGCTGTTTTTCATCTTGTCTGCTTGACCTTCTTTTTTGTATAATATATTTCACATTGCTTACGGATGCTGCCTTATAGCTGTTTTTTTTTTTATACTGTATATGTTTTATTCGTCTGTTTGAACTGAACATTTCAGAAGGGGACGTATGGTGTGGCGCTGCAGGGTGCGATATTGGCCTATCCTGTTTATCAGCTGCCTTCTAGTTAGGATGGTGAGCTGTAGCATTCGGCCCGTTTCAGCACGTCAGGGCTGATTCATTACAATGGAAAACAATGGAGATTCCCACTAAGTAACTACAGGATGTCACACTGAATAAAGTCATAAGGACCCCCACAGTCCCCTATGTACCTGATGCATGGCAAAATCAACAGAGATGAACAAGTTAGATACTGTAATGGAGACACCCTGCGTATTTGAAGTGTACAAACCAAATATGGCAGTAGACAACTCGTACTCCCGTACTCCTCAATCCAGACATCTGCTCCTACTCACCATATTACTCATATAGCTCTTGTAGATGCCACATGGGCTGGACGGGCATCCCGGCCAGGAAAGGGAGCAGACCTGGAAGGAAGGACCGGAAAGGGTGAATGGACAACCCATTAAAAAGAGATCTGGATGGACGTTTTTTATTCCCCCAACATACTAGATGGCAGCAGCCCTGGAGTTTGGTGCACAGTAAGGATATGTAGTCTATATACTATGTGTAGTATGTATATAGACTATAAAAAAAAATCTTGGAAGGAGATAAAATGTGATTTTCTAGGTGAGACACTTATACGTCCCGCGAGAATGTTGGTGCGGTACACATGCAGAGCAAGTTAGAGATAATCCATCCATCCATCCTTTATCCAACCCACTATATCCTAACTACAGGGTCACGGGGGTCAGCTGGAGCCAATCCCAGCCAACACAGGGCGCAAGGCAGGAAACAAACCCTGGGCAACGCGCCAGCCCACCACAGGTTAGAGAAAATCGAAATACGAAAATTCGAAAAAAGTGATAGTAAAGATCGTATTAGCGCAAGCAAAAGATAATTATTACTCGGTGAAATAACAGAACAGCAAAAAGAGATTGAATATATTGTTTGGATTTAAATTTTAAATCGGAGACTTGTAGATCGTCTAATTTGTGTTGCCAGAGAGAATTAAAAGGTTCCAAAAACGACGGTGTGGTATGAAGTCCCATGAGACGGACTCTTTTAATACGAGATTCTTTAAAGTCATGCCCAACTTACAACTATTTTCAAACAAGACCAAGGTCATCTAACCTTAGTCGTGTGAATGCTTTTGTCAGACACAGTTCCTTTGCTCTCAGCTGTTATAAATATTATAAGGACAATAATTTTATATGTACTAGATGACACATCAATGACTAACCGAAAAAAGAAAGAGCATGGACAAACATTCGAGAAAGTTATGTTATTTATTACAGGGAAGGAAATGATATTCACTCACAGGCAGTTATACGTTGCGTTATCGTTGATTTGATTAAAAATTGCAAAAACACCCTATGTGCCATATAAGAAATGGGGCAAACATTATAAAGTGATTAAAGACCCTGCTGTGTATCTGAGGGAGACAAGTGAGCATGATAAGTGGGAACGCCCCTAAATATTAGCACTGTGTCAGACTTCATAAGGTAATAAGGACCCCTTCACCCCTTGGCACCTGATGCACAGCAAAAAAAAACCCCACAGATGACCTAATTGACCATGAGGTCTCCTTACGCACCTGAAGTGTGTGAAACTAAATATGGTGATGCAGACCTCCTCAAGTTTTTGCAGTTTGTCACACTCAATGCACCATAATCCCCATATTTCTGCAGCTTTCAAACTCAGTATTATAGGGAGGACTCGTTCATATTTTGCAAACTGAATATCGGGATGAAGGTCCACAGTTAAAAGCTTTACTAGTTCTCCCCTTTGTTTTGACAAAAGGCACTTCTTTTTGCCACAGTAGGGAGGATGGTGTGTAGTGGTAAGGAGTTGAAATGAGGGTCTGAGGGAGGAAACATTGTTATCAACATTTAAAAGTGCCTTTCAGGCGCTGCTGATAGCTAATCAAGAGCTCTGCACAACTAGCAAGCCCTCCTGTGACATTTGGCTGTTTTCTTTTCATCGGTCAGTTTCGCAGGCCATTGGTTTAAGAGCTGGGGGGAGGATTATGTTAATCTGAAAGCGACCCTAAGGGTAACTCTGCCGTTGTTAAAGTGTCTTGTGGGGGGGTGAAGGGAAATAGAAAAAAACTAAAATATTTAGTTCCCAGGCCTCTTTTCTCAGCTCTCCTCCTGTTACAATTATGGGGTGGCATGCAGTACATTTCTATCCAGACCCTTAATATTTTACACATTATATTGGCCTAACAGTGCAGATATGTAAATGGAGACCTGGTAGTACTCGGCCAGCTTCAGCCCCCTTCCAGTGCGGCTCCTATGCAGTTTGGATATTCACGTTGTGTTTACCTGGGCCTACTTATGGGGTGATTGTTGTTTCTAAATGAATAAGTGTGCCCAAGGGTCTGAATATACACCGTGTCAGGCTGGCATCCAGTCCAGAGGTGACTCCTATGATGTGACCAGTGCTGTCGGGATTGGCATAGGCTGGCTGAGTCTCCCTATTAAAAAAGAGAATTGAATGGCTAAGTCTTCTGGAAGTTGATTTATGAAATGGAAGGGTAATGATGTAAATGGGTTTATCAGATACAGAAAAATAAATGGACGAAGAAAATTAAGGAAATTAATGAATGGGTACATAACTTAGTAAATTGTTGGATGTATACGCAACTGAATAAGGCGGATTAAAGCAACTGATAAATGAGTATATAATTGGATGAAACTGTTTTTCTTTTTTCTCTGATGCATTAGTATGGTAGATTTCATTATGTTCTCCAGCACATTCACTCACTCAAAGCCTTTACCCAGCATGCAACAATGCCCACTTTCCAGTTCAATATACACCCCCGATCAAGGGTGAAAGGTAGGAAACAAATCTGGACAAGGTGCCAGTCCAGTCACAGGGCACACACCCACATGGGGCTCCATTTGGTTTGGTCAGCGGACTTCATCTGTGCATGCTTAGGAAAACCAACATGGGAGACATGGGAGACATGGGAGAACCTGCAAACTTCACAATGACAACAACCAGACCAGGGACTGAATCCAGGATTCTGGATCTGTCATGCAGAAATAATAATAATAATAATAATAATAATAATAATAATAATAATAATAATAATAATAATAACAACATTAACTGTACGTATCGCTTTTCTAACAACTTAAAAAGCCCTTTACATAGACAGTGGGGAACCACTTCAACCACCACCAATGTGTACCACCCAACTGGATGATGTAACGGAAGAAGTTCTTGCGCCAGTATGATCACCACACATTAGCTGTTGGAGGCTGATGGGACGAGAGAGAGCTAGGCAATTAGAGACAGAGGACAACTCGGGGTCAGAATGAGATGAGGCCGTAGCAGGCAATTTAGTCAATTTAGTACACCCTGCCCTTTTCAAAAGATCTTTTATGACCACAGAAAGTCAGGAAGTCAGTTTTACATCTCATTTGAAAGATGTCACTGTTTGTTCAGAATAGTGTCCCTGTCACTGCACACAGACCACAGGGTAAGTGCCCCCTGATGGCTTCACTCAAGGTTTACAGGCTGGTCTCAGCTCCAAGTACTGGCTGGGCCCTAATATGCTTGACCCTCAGTGGACTACCTGTTCTGAAGTGCAGGAGGTATGGCTGCTGGAGCATTAGCATGAGCCTCTGTACCATCCCAGCCCAATTCAGTTTAGGGTGGCATTATGCCAGTTCTTTCTGATGCCCCTTTGGTCTGAGTCCTACCAGTTGTTGGACATCATCGTCATTTTGGAAGAAGCAGAGCCTGTCTGTACTGACCTTTTCCTACTTTACTATTCAGTAAAGCAATAAATATTCCTGCTAAGAGAATCAGCAACCTACTCGATGCAGTTTGTAAATAAAGAAGATTGATTTAGGTTACGAAAATGCACAGGCTTTCATCTTGGTGACAGAACAAATCTGGCTTCAGATGTGTTTTCCTTCTGGTTCTCTGCCTTTGCTTGCTTTGCGCAAGGAAATCCTGTGCAGGCTATTAAATTGAGCATCTGAGGACTGTTCAAAAACAAGCGGAAAAAAGAATATCCGCTATATACAAAGATAGCTCTCAGGGTGCAGCACAATGTTGTTATTGTTACTATTTTAATCAAAAGGGGTTAATTGTGCCAAACAGAAAAAAAAAATAAAAATAAAAACACATTGTTACATTTTTAAACTTTTCAATGTACTATCTATCTATCTATCTATCTATCTATCTATCTATCTATCTATCTATCTATCTATCTATCTATCTATCTATCTATCTATCAAATAGTGTTTGTCACATCTACTGTATTCTTATTATATAGTGGTTTTATAGGATCTTATTTCATGTCACAAAGGCAGACATGGCCAAATGATCCAGGACATGTGTTTTAGCCAGCCCTGTTCTTCTTTACTAACTGTGCCAGAAAACTGTAATTATCCTACCACCTTAGTTATTGAAGTGTGCACTTCATATGAAAAGATGCCACCTTCTATGTCCCACAAATCCAAACTTTTACTCCAGGATAACCAAAACCTGTGATTTCTAGATAGATAGATACATGTTTCCAGTTAGATAGATAGATAGATAGATAGATAGATAGATAGATAGATAGATAGATAGATAGATAGATAGATAGATAGATAGATAGATAGAAGTATAAAGCACTATATGATAGATAGATAGATAGATAGATAGATAGATAGATAGATAGATAGATAGATAGATAGATAGATAGATAGGGGTCACCGTTGCCCCTTTCAATCCAAAAGATGGACACACTGAACACAGGGTAAAATCACCAAAAAAGGTTTATAATTCTTTTCTTCTGGTTTGTAGTGCCCAAAAGCACCTCCGCCACCATTCACAGGCAATACAACAATAACAAACACAATAATCAACACAAATCTCTCCTCCATTCCTCCCAGTCAGCTCTGTCCACTACCCTGTCAACTCCAGCTCTCCAACAGTCCTTTATATAGTCCTTGACCCGGAAGTGCTTCTGTCCTTCCGACCACGTGACTGCAATGGATGAGGCTCACCCTAGGAGAAGCACCTTGGTGATCATGGTATCTCCTCTGCCAGCTAAATATGAGTTGTACAGCCCGGCGCTCAACCTCCTACTTCCTCGGCTTCATCACTCGCCAATGAGAGGTGTTCCCCCAGTCATCTCCTTCTGGGTCAGATGGAGAATTGGCTTTTTCTTCAGCCTGGAAGTACTTCAGGGCTCCCATCCTTGTGACTTAGGAGTACTTCCAGGCTACAGGTGAGGCATGGCTCATCTCACAGCTCCTCCTGGCGATACCCACGGTACCCAACAGGGCTGAGAAACCGCACTCCAAGTTCCAGGGTGCCTTGCGGGAATCCGGGGCACCGTTACACTCCAGTGGAGCTGCTGCCATCTAGCATTTTGGGGGAAGCCGTGTCCTGCAAAAGCTGCCATCCCCCATCCTTCCATCTCAGGGGCATCCTAGCCAGGATGAGATGCCGGCCGTCCTCTACAATAGATAGATAGATAGATAGATAGATAGATAGATAGATAGATAGATAGATAGATAGATAGATAGATAGAACTTTATTTGTGTCTTCTGCAGTCAGAGTTAATGTATTTTGTGTTGACCCATTAGGAAAAAGGTTGAAAAAAAAATGAAAAAGAAATACAATAGAAACAAATCCTAGCATATAATTTGAAAATCACTGAAGAAGCTGGTATGGAATTTTGTATAACTACATCTACCACAGTACAGTCCTCCCTGTAACTAATTGGGCTCAGTCTGCTTTGGAGGTCTCCAAGTCATCAGATCCGACTGGCACGTGCTTTATGTCATCAGATGTGACACTGGTCCAGTCAGAGATGACCTGAGCCAAGGAGAAGGATAACCGCCAGTGCTGCAACTGACATACAAGGCCCCAGAGTAGGCATGCCAAATTAAGATCCTGGGGGGGCCGCTGTGGCTGCAGGTGTTCATTCCAACCATTTTTTCCATTAGTAATCCTTTACTAATGCTAATTAAAAACATACACTGTCGTGATTTTAATTAACTGCCATTTTAATTGTTTATTTTTTTTGTTTAACAAGCTGCTACACCATAAAGACATGCAAAGAGAAACAGCAGATAGCCTGGTTAACTTAGATCCCTTTTTGCACCTAAGGTCTTCCATATGATACGATATCCGTCTCAATAAAATAAATAAAGTGAACGGCTGAGAAATATTTGATCTGCTGTGGTCTGTGAAACATTTGGATGGTGGTCTCTGAAAAAACAAAGCCAATCTTTGGAATTGCCTGGTGTGGCAAAACGAGAAGACCAACATGCTATAGAATGAAATAACGTGATTCACTAAAAGATAAATAGGAGACTGGTTGGAGAGAAAATGTTGGCAATGCAGTACTGTTTGAGCCCCATATGTTAGCTGGTCATCTGTTGTGTCTCATTATTGCGTGGCTGCTGATTAAAGAAAAAGAAAATAATTAGGCAAGTTAATTCAAATGAACACACAAGAAGTATGTTCAATTAGCCGCAGTAACAGATCGCTAATTAGAAAAGTGGATAATATGAAAACCTGCAGCCTTCACGGTCCCCTAGAATTTGAGTTTCACACCCCTGATTTAAAAGGAATCAACACAACTGCTCTAGGGTGCCCCCTGGTGGTTTTCCATCTAATATAATTTGTTGGAAACTTTCTCATAATTTCTCAATCAAAATACACATTATTGTTACTCCTTCTGTCATTCTTCATCTTTTTCTGAATTCAGTTTGCATTCTGATGCCCAAATAATGTGGTCCATTTCAGGTTGCAGTTCAGTTAAGATCTTTAAGGCATATTATATCGAACAGATGGTTCTCGGCCAAGTAATTCCTTTAGTATTGATTCCATTGAAACTTTATGAAATCTGATGGGTGACGGGTGACCACTCCTCTTTAGCCAGTTAACTCTCATTTCACCCGCCATGGTACGCACTAATCCCAGCACAAGCCCATTTTGAGCCGCTTTTGATACTGGCCTGGTGTTTGGCTGCCCTCTAGTGTTCAAGCAATGTTATAACCCTGCCGTTACTGATCTGTTTCATAAAACTCTATAGTTAACAGATCTGTTTTGGAAATATTTTATCCACATTGCCTTAAAATTACCTCAGTACTCTTACAACCTGAACTGGCTGTCAAAACGTCAAACATTCTAAGCGATGCATATTGAAACAAAGAGCGAAACTTTTACGTTTCAATCTATTTAAACAACGCTGTATGTATTAGAAATACTTTTATAAATTTCGATTCTGCGTATACTTAATAGAGTGCATAAATCAAAAGTATAAGTTTAGAACATAAGTTTAACAAACGGTTCCTCGGTGAACTGTTCTTCCGGTTTTGTGTACTGTAAAGCCTCTTAATCGCATTGGCTGACACGATAATCGTAACAACAAATCCGATTTTGAGCACATAGGCACAGCTTGGTAGGAAAGTGTGGAATGCCTTCTGGGAGTTGTAGTTTGTTAGCAGCTATACTTAACGCCAGTCGGTAAACCTTTTCACTCAAACTCCCAGAGAATACCGCGGGTTCTCTTTATCCCACCCACACCCAATCAGAACTTTCTCTCTCTCCTGGACCGACGAACGTGAATAAACACGAAAAATTAGAGAAGTGGAAGAGTCGGCGATTTTAAATCTGTGACGATAACGAAAGACATATGTTTATGTATAAGAGATTATTTAATGCATAATGACATTTAATAATGATTCTGTTTTAAACGATTGTGAGTTCGTCGCTGTGTGAAAGCGTCAAAGTCAAAGACAAAATATTGGCTTTTGCTACATTATTGTGTCTCGCAGCTTATCCTGCTGCATTGTGTAAGTATAACTGTTAGATAATTGGATGTCTGTAGTGTAGCAGTCGGGTTAGATATTCTTGAAATTCTATCGATTATGAGTGTGGTGAACGAGGCAGAGGAATCCCGTTTCTTCATCTGTCCTTCTTCACCTTTACTTATTATAATTTAAATGTGGAGGTGAAATACCTCCTTTTAAAAACAGCTCATGGGTTGTCTGCAGGCATTTGTACTGTTTCGATTGTTAACAACATTAAATTCAGTGCGTCTGTTAATCTTGCTTCATCTAGCCTGTCTTTACCAGTTTAGATTTGTCTAATATGTGCATTCCATTTCTTCTTTTGCTCTAGAATGGCGTTTAGACGTTGGTTGAGTTACATTCGCGCGATATCGATCATTTGATGGGGTTGCCACTTAAATTGCTTCAGTGTATTTCATATATTGAATGTCACTAAACATCCGTTTCTCCACATTCTGTTTTAATGACAGAATCTTAAAACACTTCCGCAACTTTCGTTGTCTGAAAGGAGCGAACCTGGGTAACCAAGTGCTTTTTATGTCGTCTGTCTTTTCTTTTTTCTTATCTTTTTGCCTTGATGTTTTAATTGCGACTGCCACTGCAGCGTGTTTTGATGTGGTCTCCTTAAGACTTCAGTGCTTTCTTGTTCGCGTTTTCCACGCAGGGAGCGCTGGTGCTTTGCAGTTAAGGAGATTGGGGGGTCGCTTTCCGGGTCCGCCTTACGTGGAGCGCGCTTTGAGTGCTGGGAAAATCGCTCTATAAATGTCAAGAATAATTATTATTGTTAAACTTGGTCCCGGAAACCCAATTTGGCAGAAGGTTTTTCATTTTAACTGGAGTTCCAGCCAAATTAAGAAAATTATTTCCCAGTTTCTGTGTTTTGTGCTTAATGTAGAAATGAAAACACGTCAGTTTGGTACGTTTTTATTAAAATGTAGTAATGTGAACCCTTTTTTTTGTTTTACTTTTTAACAATATTTTTGTACTGATTTTCATTCAACTTTTCCAGGTATTCTGGTGATTTAATTTCCTACTTAATGGGTCTGATGCTGAAGTACAGTAGTTCATTCAGTGTTGTTTGCTCTGGCATGTTTTTAGTTGTCCTTATTAGGATACAATGAAGGGAGCAAACTATGCGGAAAAAGGGGGAAATAATAAGAAAAAAAGTCAAGAAATACGAGCTATAACAAAAACGGAGATATTCCTAAATGTCTTATAAATGTAAAAATAATACTGCTGTGCTTTACTGAATGCAGGATAAGAGACGAGAGGAAACGGGCCTGTTAATTAAATTAGATCAGTTATTATCACTGATTGTGAATCTGTTTGGAGCAAAAACTGGCAGCCACAGAGGGTCCCCAGGACAGAGTATGAGCGCCACTGCCGCTGCCTTCACCGTTTGTTGCTCAGAGTCTGTCACAGTCGTGTAGTTGATCTGCAAGTTTTATTTCCTTCCAGACTTTCGCATTCCTTTCACACACCAGTCTTGATTTTACAGTAATGGTGAAAGCTGGCTGTTTCGACTTCACTCCTTCAATCTTAACCACTGGTCTCTTACACTATAGTTCTAGTTGACCCTGTTTCCTTCAACATTTTGTCTAAATGGTTTCTGTTGAAATCTCTTTCTACTTTGACCAGGATCATTTTAACTATATTATTCATGTGCGGAGTGGTGGCTCTAAGGCGAGGGAATCGGAAGGTTGCCGGTTCGAATCCCGTAAATGCCAAAAGGGACTCTGCTCTGTTGGGCCCTTCAGCAAGGCCCTTAACCTGCAATTGCTGAGCGCTTTGAGTAGTGAGAAAAGTGCTATATAAATGCAAAGAATTATTATTATTACAAAATCATTTTGCATCTTTTCACCCCACAATATGGCTTTTACCATTGGAATTGTTTGACTTCCTCTTTATTTGGTATTTTTCAAGTCAAACTTATTTCTTGACATACAGTACATGGTATGTATGCATTTGTCATTCAAAATTGTGTTCTGTATCTTGTCCACACTGGCACTTTCCAGTGGAGGCTTTGGAGGATGGGGTTATTGATGAGAAAAATACCTTAAAGCTTACCAGTGAAGTGGCAAAATTTTCAAGAAAAGAAAACATGCCCTTCGTTTCTTCCAGTTACAACAAAAGGAATCTGGAAATAATCGTTTTGTCGCATCTTCCTGCTAAAGATACCATGAGATATTTGCTTGTGCGAGTTCTTATATAAATATGGATGTAAGTCAAAACTGAACCAACCACATGGTACTAAAAGCTTACTTTGATTTGGTCTTGCGAGAGGAAACCACACCCCCTGGAGGGGTGAAAGGTTATTGCGAAAGAAGATAAAAGCTGAGGTGGTGTGCACAACTGTTCTACTTTTAAAATGGGGGACTTTGTGTTTTTTTTTCCCTCAAAAATGACAGGTATAATATAAACTCTTACAATGAGTGTGTAATTGCTAGATGTGGAGCAATGATTGGAGACTGTTTTTTTTTCTTTTTTCGGTTGTACACTAGTAACCTCCATTATAAAGTGGCAATGCAGGCAAGATTTATTTTTTTTTAATGTATTTAAGTTTAGAACACAGTTGCATATACTCAGTGCTTATGAAGAAATAACTTTTACTTGAAAAGTACCCAACATATTCTCTGAGTTTTAAAGCAGCCTTTATAATCATTGCCCATCTGGCAAAATGGATCGACCTGTACGGACCAACTGTATTTCTGCACATTTTGCTATTTAAAGTGGAGCCTTGTGAGTCCTGGTTATTGTTATATGTACTAAATGGATGGCTGCCAGTGTAGTGTGGGCCTCAATGAGGCATTTCAAGCCAGGCCGTTTCTCTTTTTCTTATTCATCTGACTAGACCCTACATATTATGCATCTGTTTTTTTGCAGGCATGTGAGTGGTTGAACATGGTTCATGCCTTTGTCATCCACACCCTCTGCCCTGGAAATGCTGGTTCTGGGTCAGTGTGTAGAGTCCTGTACTCAAAGATGTTTAGCATCGAGACCTTAGAGGCCACAAGTGAAAACCGTGAAGTAACTCGGCTCAAGCAGAAGGAGCAGATAGCAGCGGTGGCCAGGTAAGGTCATAGGGGTTTGGGTTTAAGCTTAATAACAACGGTTAAAATCATGTTATTTGGGGTGACACCTGTTTCAGTACATGTTGAAATGGCTTCATGAATACTCTCCAGAAGGGCCTTGTATACAGCAGAAGCTTCATTTTAGGAAGGACGATTCAAACCGTCAGGTATCAGTTACATTGTGACGTTACAACAACAGTGTTGTTTGTTTACTGTAATTCTCTGTGGAAAGTATAGTAGACCAATAAGGTAATTTGGACAATGAGACCCCAGGTTATTAAAGTTTGATGACGTTAAATCAAAATAGTCAAATAAAGTGAAACTGTGTCCAGAAATACATTAAGTGCATTTCTGAATTTAACTCTTAGAGGGCGGATGTCAACTTTTGCTGAAAAATTCAGGGGTAGAGAACAGTAATCTGCTGTAAATGGCGACAAAACTCGCTGTTCTGTTTTAGTTTGACTCTCTTTGCTAGTAGGGAAGATGGTTTGATTGATTTGACTTAGGTTACCGGCACACACATGAGAAGCGAAGAGTAAACAACCTCTAAAATGGCATCGCCATCAGGCGAGAGACCAACGCGAATGTGCAAAGCAACATACTCTGTGGACGATTTTTGCATATTTTGTCGTTGAATCGGAATCTGACTTGCTGAATACCAATTTTGGTGCAGGTGATCTGTTGATGGAGATCAAAAACAAAAGTGAGGTACCGGCATCCGCTCATCTGTCTCCAGCTGATTGTGGTGCTGAATACACTCGCGGAGTTGATGAACCGCCACTTACGATGACAAGAGGGACAAACCAATATTGTGTTGCACTGTGGCTGTCACCGCCACGTGAAGACAGCCAGGCAGCCAGCCTGCCGCCCAGCAGAAATAGCGAACAGGCAGCGACAGTCGCCACAGAACAGAGCAACAGACGTTTGATGTTGATTTATGTGTGAAACCGTTGTTTGGTGTGCTGAGTCGTTGGGTGGGGGGGAAATATTCAGCCCTCAAAGAGTTAAAATGTTTACTGCTTCATGCAAGGAGCATTTCAAACAAAATGCATCAACTTGAGGCCTTGGATTTCGATATTGTAGGAATTATGGATTTGCCAAATAATAATAATGGAGTAATGGAAAGAGATATAATAATAGCGACTATAAATCATTCATCAGAGAAAGAAAGAAAAGAAGTGTGGCACTAGACATTAAAGCAAACTTCAGGCATGTAAGATCAGGACAAAAGAAGTTGACAAGTCAGAATTACTGGGGTATAACTTGTATGTAAGAAATCCAGAGATTTGGTTATTGGGTTTTACTAAAGTCCTCCACATTCTGATGTTTCAAGTAACAGTACAAATTATGTAAAATAAAGAAGATGACGTGATCACGGGGGATTTTAACTTCCCAAACTCTGATTAGGAAACCCCTCTTAGAAGAATCTGAAGTGGTGCTCATGGTAAAGGACTGTTTCTCACCCAGTTTGTTTCCAGCCCAACATGTGCTGATGCCTGTCTAGAGCTCATCTTTTCCGATCAGTAATGGCAGGATAATAAAAATTGGAGTTATTTTGTGAGCAATAATAATCAACAAAATTGGAAAAATTGAAATTATCTTTGAAAACATGCCAATCTACACTAAAACAGACTTTTTTAATTTGCAGAAAGCCAACTTTATGAGAATGTAGAATTGTGTAGAAAATACAGAATTAAAAAGTTGAAATGTGGCAACTATAAATGATCGTGTCACTTCAGAGATATTCTGAGTCAGGCTATAAAGTACTATAATCCACAAAAAATACAATAAAAGGCTAAAGAAATGTCCAAAATTAATAAATAAAGGCATAATTAAAAATGTAAGACTTTAAAGTAGAGATGGGATATGGCCAAAAATATTACGACACTCATTTTTAATGTACTGATCAACCTTATTATTTATCACGTTTTAGTCCTCCATATTACTGTTTCTGTTTTTAAAGAGCATCTGTCTTAATAAACAAGTTGCCCATTACAGTTTAAAATTTATTATCAATAAATAATACACACATGCAAACTATACAATACAAAACTTCTTTAACAAAGAGTCTGAAAGTCTTCAATAAAATAACTGCACTTACCTTAACAGTGCTTAGAACATTTTGAGAAAATGTGGTTAGTTCCATGGCATTTGAATGCAGTGTAAATGCCACGGGAGTTGGATGGGCATTCCGACCAGAAAAGGGTACAGTTCCTTACCCATATTGGAGGCTCCAAGCCAGCAGATGGGCATCCTGGCCAGGAGAGAGGAAGGAGTCAGACTGAAAACATTAGAACAATCTAGACGAGAACAGGCCATTCAGCCCAACAAAGCTCGCCAGTCCTATCCACTTGTTTCCTCCAAGAAAACATCAAGTCGAGTTTTGAAAGTCCCTAACGTCTTACTGTCTACCACACTACTTGGTAGCTTATTCCAAGTATCTATCGTTCTTTGTGTAAAGAAAAACTTCCTAATGTTTGTGCGAAATTTACCCTTAACAAGTTTCCAACTGTGTCCCCGTGTTCTTGATGAGCTCATTTTAAAATACAAGTCTCGATCCACTGTACTAATTCCCTTAATAATTTTAAACACTTCAATTATGTCACTTCTTAATCTTCTTTTGCTTAAACTGTAAAGGCTCAGCTCTTTTAATCTTTCCTCATAATTCATCCCCTGTAGCCCTAGAATCAGCCTAGTTGCTCTTCTCCGGACCTTTTCTGGCGCTGCTATGTCCTTTTTGTAGCCTGGAGACCAAAACTGCACACAGTACTCAAGATGAGGCCTCACCAGTGTGTTATAAAGGTTGAGCAGAACCTCCTTGGACTTGTACTCCACACATCGTGCTACATACCCTAACATTCTGTTAGCCTTCTTAATGGCTTCTGAACACTGTTGGGAAGTTGATAGCTTAGAGTCCACTATGACTCCTAAATCCTTCTCATAAGGTGTACTCTCGATTTTCCGACTGCCCATTGTGTATTCATTTTTTTTTTTTTATTTATTTTTATTAATTTTATTACACTCAATACATAGCAATCAAGTTTTACAAAAAAAAAGAATTATGCTAAGAACAGATCGATCCCCACCCTTGAGAGAGAGAGCAAGCCAAACGGTGTAAAATTTAAGGCTTTTAAAAATACCTAAATCAACAAATTCTCTGTGCTTTATAAAATCATTTCAAAATATTACTGATTAGATCCTGCCATGTTTTGAAAAAGTCTGCACAGATCCTCTAACTGAGTATTTGATTTTTCCAATTTTAAATAATATAACACATCAGTTTCCCACTGACTTAAAAGAGGAGAGTTTGGGTTCTTCCAGTTTATCAGAATAAGTCTGCGTGCCAACAGTGTAGTGAATGCAATCACAGTTTGTTTGTCTTTCTCCACTTTAAGACCCTCTGGAAGAACCCCAAACACAGCTGTTAATGGGTTAGGAGGGATTGTGAGTCCAAGACTGTCTGAGAGGTAATTAAAAATTTTTGTCCAGAATAATGTTAATTTGGAGCAGGCCCAGAACATGTGACCTAGTGAGGCTGGGGCTTGGTTGCAACGTTCGCAGGTTGGATCATGCCCTGGAAACATTTTGGAGAGTTTTAGTCGAGACAGATGTGCTCGATATATAATTTTGAGTTGTATAATTGTATGCTTTGCATATGGAGCTTGAGTGAATTCTCTGCATTGCTACTTTCCACTCCTTTTCTGATATATTAATTGAGAGGTCATTTTCCCAGTGTCCTCTTGGATCTTTGAAAGGAAGGGATTGTAAAAGGATTTTATATATTGTAGAGATGGAGTCTAACTCCTTGAAATTGAGCAATAATTTTTCCAGCGTGGATGAGGGTGCAAGATGAGGAAAATCTGGAAGGTTCTGTTTAACAAAGTTCCTGATTTGAAGATAGTGAAAGAAATTTGTAGCTGGAATGTTAAATTTGGAACGTAATTGTTCATAGGATGCAAAGACGTTGTCTATATAAAGATCTCTAAGCAAGTTAATTCCAAATTTTTCCAGATATTAAAAACTGCATATGTTTGTGAGGGTTGAAAGAGGTGGTTCTTTTGCAGGGTGCCACAGAAAGAAGCTTCTCCGTCTTAAAATGCTTTCTACATTGGTTCCAGATTCTAAGTGAGTGGAGCACAATTGGGTTATTAGTGTATTGCCGATAACGTGTGTTTATTGGAGCACAAAGCAAGGAATACAAAGAAGTACTGCAGGATTTTACTTCTATTGCGGTCCATGCCTGTGTATGTTCTTCTATTTGTGTCCAGGTTCTTATCGACTGTATATTTGCCCCAGTAATAAAACTGGAAGTTAGGTAGAGCCATGCCGCCTTCTGCCTTTTGTCTTTGTAGGGTCGCTCTTTTGATGCGTGGATGTTTAGAATTCCAAATAAATGAGGTTATTGTTGAATCTAATTGCTTAAAGAACGATTTATTAATGTATATTGGTATGTTTTGAAATAAAAAAAGGAGCTTAGGAAGAATATTCATCTTAACAGTGTTAATTCTTCCAGCTAGTGTGAGATGAAGGGTTGACCATCTATGCAAGTCTTGTTTAATTTTTTCCATACAGACGACAAAATTTTGTTGATAAAGAGCTTTATGTTTACTTGTGATGTTTACCCGAGGTATTTAAACTGTTCTGCAATGATAAAAGGAAGGGTGTCTAATCTAATATTATATGCTTGCGAATTCACGGAAAGAGTACACTTTTATTCAGATTAATTCTGAGACCAGAGAGCTTTTGAAATTCTGTGAGTGCTGCTAAGACTGCAGGCACAGAATTTTCTGGATCCGATATATACAGTACCATGTCATCTGCATATAATGAGATTTTCTGTTCCAGTCCTTCTCTGCTAATCCCCTTTATCTGATCAGTATTTCGACAATGTATTGCCAGTGGTTCAATGGCAATTGCAAACAGCAGTGGTGACAAAGGGCATCCTTGTCTTGTGCCACGTTCTAGTTTAAAGTAGTCTGAGCAAATGTTATTGATGCAAACTGAAGCTTCTGGGTTAGTATACAGTAATTTAATCCATGCACAAATGTTCGGGCCAAACCCAAACTTCTCCAAAATAGTAAAAGGTATTTCCATTCAATCATGTCGAATGCTTTTTCTGCATCCAATGATAATAATATTTCTGGGGTGTTTGATTTAGTTGGTGAGTATATTACATTAAACAGGCGTCGAAGATTTGAAGATAAGTGTCGGCCCCTAATAAATCCAGTTTGGTCTTGTGATATTATTGAGGGAGCACTTTCTCCATCCTTCTAGCTATGATTTTAGAGAGTATTTTAACGTCGTTATTCAGAAGTGAAATTGGTCTGTATGATGCACATTGTAATAAGTCCTTATTTTGTTTTGGAAAGACAGTGATTAGTGCTTGGCGAAAGGTTTGTGGAAGAGATTGGTTATCTCTGGCTTCTGTAAATGTTGCTAATAGGACGGGAGCTAGCTGAGCGGAGAATTTCTTGTAAAACTCTGCAGGGTAGCCATCAGGGCCTGCTGCTTTTCCACCTTGGAGTGACTTTATAGCATCCAGTAATTCTGATAATGACAGAGGTTTATCGAGCTCCTCCACACTAATAGCGTCAATTTGTGGTATCTGTAATTTATCCAGAAATGCATTAGATTGTATATTGTCTTCTTTAAACTCAGTAGTATATAGGGATTTATAGTAGTCTCTAAAAGTGCACATTATATTTTTGTGTTCGATGATTTTATCTCCATTCGTGTTAGTAATTACGAGATTGCGTTGCACTTCTTGCTTGTGAATTTGTTGCTAAAAGCTTATTAGCTTTCTCTCCATGTTCATAATAATGATGTCTGGATTTGTAAATTAGTTGTTCGGTTTCTTTAGTTGTCAAGAGGTTTAATTCTGAATGTAGAGCCTGCCTCCTCTTATGTAGAGTCTCGCTTGGTAGTCTGGCATGTTCTTCATCTATTTTAGTAATTTCGCTTTTTATCTCTGCTACTTTCTTCGCTCGGATTTATTTCTGTGGGAAAGATATGAGATAATCTGTCCTCTTAAGAAGGCCTTAAGAGTTTCCCAGAGTGTTCCTGCAGAGATCTCAGGGGATGTATTTGTCTCTAGAAAGAATTCAATTTGTTTGGATATAAATTCAGTACAATTCTCGTCAGCTAATAGAAGCGGATTGAGACGCCATCTGGGGTGAGTGTATGGGGCTTAGTAATTTCAGCTCCAAGATCATCGGAGCATGGTCTGAAATAACAATAGCATCGTATTTACAAGATTTAATCTTAGGCAAGAAGTTATTATCTATAAAGAAGTAATCAATCCTTGAGTAGCAATGATGTACTGGTGAGTAGAAAGAATATGTTCTTGAATTTGGGTTTAAAACCTCCAGGGATCTGATAAGTTGTGATCAGTTATAAACTTTGTAATTATCTTTGCGGTGTTAGTTGCGTTCCCCTGTGGAGGAAGTCTTATCTAAAAGTGGATTTAGAACACAATTAAAGTCCCCAGCCATTATAAGTTTATGAGTGTTCAGATTGGGAATGGATGCAAATAAATTTTGTATAAATTCCTTATCATCAACATTAGGTGCATAAACATTTATCAAAATCATTTTACAGTTAGATAAGTCTCCCATGACCATCACATATCTCCCTTCAGGATCCAATACTACATCTGATGCTACAAATGGTACTGTTCTATGTATGAGAATTCCCACCCCTCTAGTTTTCTTTGTAAAACTAGAATGGAACATTTGGCCAGTCCAGTCTTTTTGCAGCCGGAACTGATCCTTACTTAGTAAGTGGGTTTCCTGTAAAAATACTATTTTAGCATTTAGACCTGTTAGGTGAGAAAGTACTTTCTTTCTCTTTAATTCGTGATTCAGGCCTTTAACATTCCAGCTTACGAGTTAACTGTCCCATCATGGAGACACTGATTCTGAGTTTTTGGTGTCATATTATAGTCTTAACTGGAAGTGAAATAGTTTAGGTCTTAATTTCCTATTCCCCCAAGAGTTGTTGCCATGCAGCTTATTATTACGTTGATAGTTATAATTATAAAGATTGAGATGATAGATTAGATATAGATCAAGCCTGCTCTCTTTCTCTTCCCCTTAACCCCCACCCTCCCTTTTTGCCTCCCCAGGTGAGGCTAAAACCCACTTCATGCAGTCCCAGTCCTCTGACATACCCAGAGACAGAGCACGCCCAAAGCACATCAAGCCCCCATGCAGTGGCGCTTTAAGGTTAAAAGATAGAGATATCTGTTACCAATATAGTCTTTAAAAGAGGAAAAAGAAAGAAAAGAATTTTGCACTTAATATATATATATATATATACATATATACATATATATATATATATACATACATACATACATATAATCTTCATCAATTTTAGTGCATTAAGATGATATCCCCAGATAATAAACCCAGGTGATGGTGTTAAAGATGTGTCCAAAACAAGCATAACAAGTCTTAATGCAGTAATAGCAATAACAGCAAACCAAGGGTATGATATTGAACAGTCTCATTTAGGGTACACATGAAATAATTAGAAAAGAAAAAGAGGAGGAAAACGTAATTAAGCACAATAAAACATAAACATTTAGCCCTAGTAATACTAAGTAATGATAAGTAATAAGTAAGTAATAATAATATAAGAATATGAGAATATATGCTGATAAAAACCCGTATTTTAAAACAAATAGATCAGACAGTAGATTATTAATCCTAGCTTTATCATTTACCGCCATGACTCACAATTATGTATCAGAATAGTCCCGGGATCAGCTTTCTTAACTCATTTTCTGCCTCCTCCTTGCTAGCGAAAACATAGAAATGACCCTGCCATTCCACTTTCAGTTTTGCGGATACAGGAGGCCGTATTTGACATTGGCTTGCCGTAGCGCTGTTTAATATTATAGAAGGCGGCGCTTGATAGCTGTTGCTGGAGAGAAGTCAGGGAAGACGCGAATGTGGCAATCTTCATATATAATATCTTCCTTTTTTCCTGAGGAGTTCCATCACCTCTAACTTAAATGATAATCGTTCAAAACGGACTATAAAAGATCTTGGTCGGGTCTGACGGTGTTTGATCAGCGTCGCGTAAGCCGCTGCTATCTCAGATTCTGCTTTAAAGTCGCCCCGATTATTTTAGAAAAAGTTCAGTTGCGAATTTCACGGGTTTAAACTTTCGATTCTCCGGCAAGCCTTCAATTCTGACATTATACCTTCTATTCCCATCTTCTAAAGCAGCCAGTCTGTCTCCAAGTTTTTCTCCGAGTTTTTTACATTCCAACTGACATTTACTGCTCTTTCCTCGGCACTGGCAGCTAGATGTTCGCTATTTCGATCCGATTCGTGAATGTCTCACTAAGATGCTCCAATCGATCAGCAAGCGTGCTCAGTTTAGCGAGTTTTTCTCAATGCGCTCTTCAATTTTACCCAGCACCTGTCGAAGTTCAAGCTGTACCTCTTGACGCAGCCTTTCATTTGCCTGTTGGATTTCCTGTCGCAGACATTCATTGGCCTGTTTCATCTCCTGTTTCCATTCCTGTTTCAGTCTCTCATGTGCCTTTGCCGTTGCTTTCTCATTAGCCTTCTCGCTTTTCTTTATATCTTGCCTGAGCTCAGCGAGCAACACTTTCAGTTCAGATAGCTCAAATGTACCTTCTTGTACCGTAGATGAAGCAGCAGACTCTGCTGAAGCCGGTGTCTCCGCTGCTCCAGTCCCGCGTGATTGCGTAACTGAAGCCGCGGACCTCCCGGCCTTTTCCAGTTTCAGGTAATCCTCTCCAATCGGCGAGCTATCCACATCTGCACTCACGATCGCACCTTCGCTCCCCTTTTCGCTCTCAGCAGGCGACGATGTAGCGGACCGTGGTCCCGAGGAGTCTGTACTTTCGCCCATCTGATCCAGGTCTGTCTCTGAGAGGCCGTATCTCGAACTAGGGCTTGCTGATCGCAGCTTGGATGTAGCTTTAGTCTTCGATTCTTTCGACCCCCCTTCTTGTTGGCCATGCTTATATGTGTTTACATATACTGTAGCGGTCCCTCTCGGGTTGAATAAATACAGGATATCTCAGAATAATAAGCAAATAATATGAAAAATAGCACCACTGCTAGCGGAGCTCCACTTCAGACGTCCATCTCTCGCATCGGACGAGACCAACCCATTGTGTATTCAAACCTAATATTTTTACTTCCCATGTGTAATACTTTACATTTACTGACATTAAATTTCATCTGCCACAAATCTGCCCAAGCCTGTATGCTATCCAAGTCCTTCTGTAATGATATAACGGATTCCAAATTATCTGCTAATTCACCTATCTTGGTATCATCTAAAAAACTTAACCAGCTTGTTACTTATATTCCTATCTAAATCATTTATATATATTAAAAATAGCAGCGGCCCTAGCACTGACCCCTGTGGAACACCACTCTTAACATCGGCCATATCTGATAAGGTTCCTCGCACCATCACCCTCTGCTTCCTGTGTCTGCGCCAATTCTGCACCCATCTAAAAACATCACCCTGAACTCCCACTTCTTTTAACTTGATGCCCAACCTCTCATGTGGCACCTTATCAAATGCTTTCTGAAAGTCCAGATAAATAATATCATAAGCTCCACTTTGATTATATGCTTTTGTTGCAACCTCATAGAATTCCAACATGTTAGTAAAACACGACCTCCCTCTTCTGAACCCATGCTGACTGTTCAGAATAACTCGTGTCCTTGCCATGTGTTGCTCAATCTTATCCTTAATAATTCCTTCCATTAATTTTCCTGTGGTGCTTGTTAAGCTTACTGGCCTATAGTTGCTTGGATCTGCCCTGTCATCCTTTTTATATAATGGAATGATATTTGCCATTTTCCAGTCCTTCAGAGTCTACCTAGTGTGCAGTGACTTCCTAAAAATATGTGTCAAGGGTTTATATATGTACTCACTAGCCTCCTTAAGAACACGAGGATAAATATTATCTGGGCCTGGTGATTTGTTTGATTTCATCTTATTTAATCTGAGCAGCACTTCTCCCTCTACAATTTCCAAATCCCTCAGTACCTCCTTAGTAGTCCTGTTTACCACTGGGAGGTTATCCACTTGTAAACACCTCAG
The DNA here is from genome assembly GCF_016835505.1 of Polypterus senegalus. NCBI lineage: Eukaryota > Metazoa > Chordata > Cladistia > Polypteriformes > Polypteridae > Polypterus > Polypterus senegalus. The sequence goes on from NC_053157.1 coordinate 211,521,878, forward strand.
AAAAATGTAAGTTTAGGGCATCTGCTATTTCATTGTCTATTTCATATTTTAATTACCCTGTGCTCATGCTCCCTACAATTCGCAATGGAGTTATTACTCTTATACACCATGTACAGCTGTTTTTATTAACCCACTCTGGAGTTTATCAGATTTTTTACTAATTCCAATTTTAGGTATGTTCCTTTCCCTAATTATATTTAAAATGTTTTAACCCTGTTCCACTGCTCCTTGACTGTCTCCACACTTAAAAGCTTATCCCAGTCTATCCTACTTAGACTTTGTCGCATCTGCTCAAAATTAGCCCTACCAAAGTTCATCTTAACAATTTTAGTCTTTGCATCTGTACTCTTACAAAATATTTAGAATTGTATTATATTATGGTCACTGGACCCTAGTGGTTCAATCACCTCTACACCCTCAATTCTATCCTGATTATTACAGAATACTAAATCCAGACAGGCTTCACCCTGTGTTGGTGCTTTAACATGCTGTGTTAAGAAAAAAAAAAAAAGATGGCCAGAAGGAATGGATGGACAACCCATGAGTTGTAAAACATGCTACAGGGGAAACGTTACTCCCACAGGACATGAGATGGCAGCTGCCTTCCATATTGGCGCAGGGAATGCTGGGAGATGTCGTCTGGCAACACAGCCCTGTTGGGGACCTTGGGTGCCACAAGGGGGTGCTGTTGGGGGTTGTTTCCCAATTTACAGAACTTCCGTATGACCCGGAATTACTTCCGGATCTAAGATAAAAGAACTCGCTCAACCTCAGCCAGGTGAGTCAAAGTCGGGTGGAAGTGGACAAAGCTCATCTGGGGGGGTGTAAAGGAGGAGAAAAAGAAAAGTGAAGAGAGTTTTGTTTATTGTGCTTTTAAACTTTGTGGTAGGTATCTGTAAAAATAAACCTCTTTTATTTAAATGGGACTTGTGTTTATAAGGTTGTGTCAGGGGTTAGGGTGCTGCAATGCCCCCCGGTGGTTCACAAGTAAATTTCTTTGAAGCAGGTCTCTGCCCAGTAGACAGTCAGGAAATTGACTTCCGGGTCAATCGGAATTCCCACCATATAGGGATTTGTTAAGCCCTTCAGCTCCACCTGGCAGTCCCCACAGAAAACCACTGGGCTGCACTTAGGCATTACAGGTTCCAGCATGCCCTGCAAGAGTCTGTCTGGAAACTTTAAACCAGGGAGGTTGCCACCTAACGTCCTGGGCGAGGAAATGTACTGAATCAAATGTCCTCCCCAGTCCTTCCATTATACGGGCCTCCCAGCCAGGTATTGTTTCTGGATCTAACCCAGCCGGGATGCCAGTGTATTCCTTCTGGCATTGACATCCCATGCTTGTCTTCTGGGTGAGATTGGGGTTTCTTTGCCTCACCTCTTGGAGTGGCGTAGGGCTGGCCTCTTGTCTGGTTAAGGAACTGCTCTTCTTTCCGGTCCAGACGCCTGTCCATGTGCACCGTCCTGTGTCCATCACAGCTGCTTTATGTTAAAGGGGATCCATGTTTCAATAAAAGGGTTCATGAAGATAATTCAGCTATTGCAAAATCATACATAAGAACTCCCACTTCTGGTGTAAAATCTTCCCACACTAAACATAGTGTGTACAAAACCCAGATCTGATTGAAGCAAAACTTAAGGTGACTTACTTTTTAAACTAAAGCAGTACTGATAAGTTCTTGCCACAAGACATCTGATAGATTATCAAATGGTCACAATTGTAGATCAAATAAATTAACAGAAGTATGAACATGATGAGATGTTGAAAAGTTAAGTACGCATCAGCTGACGGAGCATATTTTCTGCTGTTCTGAGCACTTTTCTGTTTTTCTTTTAATGTTTCAGTGAAGTGCTGTATAATGTTTTTTTCAAGGTTCCAAGGTGGAGATATCATCACACAGGAATCATCATACACACATACAGTAGCTTTCGCATTAGCTTTTTGTATAAAGAATGCAATACAGAAGGAGTGTCGGCTCTTCTGATTGTAGTGATCTCCTGTATGTTGTCTTGTACCTTATTTTGTAGTTCTTGTGGTACTTACTATGCTGTTTAAGAACTAACTATTACAGACAGATGCAGACATCTGGCAAAATAGCACTAGGCAAACAAACACAATTTAATTTCTCCCCCAACTGTTTTTATTTTATTAACTAAACTCTGGCAATATAGTGTATGTGTAATATTAATTTTCTGTGCTTCTGAGTTGTCACATCCATTGAGAGATTGGAAAGTACAATCTGAACTGATGGAAGTTTGTGGACAGGCAAAGTGCTGTCACTTTAAATTCAGTCACCATTATTTCTATTATTTCTTTTGCTTTTTGTACAGTAAATGTTTTGTGCTCTCTCTCTCCCTCTCCTTCCACTACAGGCAAGTCACGTCAGCTTGCAGTTTGTCACGCCAGGCTGTAGGGAAGTCCATTCTTGACTTATCCCAGACCACTTTGGATGAATCTTCTGCCCTTCTGGATGCTGACTATGGCATATTTAGACTATTAGCCGGTGAACCCTTCCAGCAGGAAAAGGTGGTGTTATGGCTGGGGGTAATCTCTGTTGGCTTCACAATGGTCTGTGAACCTCATGATAATCTTCTGCTGGCAGAGAATGTTCTACGTACACTAGCTTCTCATTGCTTGGAGCACTTGCGCCTTCTGGGACCAGGCACTGACATCCTTCTAAAAGCTGACCGTACTGAGGCCATCCTTAATCGGTTTCTGCCTCATGGCCAGCTTTTGTTTACTAATCATCGCTTCATGCAGGCTTTGGAAAAGGATCTTGGGGCTTACATGGCCAAGTAGTTTGTCTGCTGTGTAAAGAATCAGACTTTTTACTGTGTGTCATTTGTAAATGCCAAATAAGGAAGTGTTCAGAAACAACCTATAGTAACTACTGGCCATCAGTTGGGAGTTTCTGTAGTTAAATTCAAAAATGAATATCTGCAACCTTGTATTTTTGTCTGCTTGGCATTTCGCCTTTTATTGTCTGCCAAACTGGCGAAATTCCCTTTGATTTTCAAAAGTTGAAAGTGTGCATCTACAAAATTATTCCACATGGTGGCAGCCACCAGCAACAATTATCAAGTGGGAAAGCAATTTTTTGTTCTTCATTTTGCAAACGTTGTTATGGCGTTTTTGCTTTTAAATCTGAAGTGAAGAGGGGATTAAGAGTGGTAACCAAGTAATGCCTGCTGTTTCTTTTTTGCTGTAATCACACCTAATATAACCTTTTATTATGAATGTATTAATTTTCCCATCTTTGGGTAATATTAGCTCCTGCTGTGGTTTTCTATTGCTGGAGTTGTGAATCTAGACAAGCCCTACCAGCACAGTAGGAGCCTTTTCAAACTGTTCATTCTAAGTTGTCTGAAACTCAAATGCCTTGACTTCAAGAGATCAATATCCTTTTTAATTGGATTAAGAGTTGAAGACTATATTTTAGGTGTTCTGTTTAAATTCACCTGAAGCTTTACTTACAAGCACCAACTGAAAATGGTGACAAAAGACTTTAGGAATAATTTACATGTGCTCATTCTGGTTGGATGCAGTATGCATGGCTTGAACACACATCATGTTCTGGTTTTTACAGTACTTTTGAGTTCTTTTCCCATAGTTGGGGTGTTTGTAAGAATACTTCTAATGTACAGTGTAAATAATGACGCACAGGATAACAATGGCTGAATCATTTAAGACTCTGGATACTGTCCAGTGTTTATATGTGATGTTTTTATTCACAGTAGAGCTTGGCAAAATGATTTATAACAATCGGTTGGTCCAGAACTCCTCCAATGTTAAGAATATAACATGTTGGGATTTCAACCAGCCCAAGCCCTACTACTTCCCTTCATAATTATAAACACTTCAATCATGTCACCTCTTATTTTTCTTTTGCTTAAACTGTAAAGGCTCAGCTCTTTTAATCTTTCTTCATAATTCATTCCTTGTAGCCCTGAAATGAGCCTAGTTGCTCTTCTCTGAATTTGACCAAAACTGCACACAGTACTTCAGATGAGGCCTCACCAGTGAGTTATAAAGCTTGAGCAGAACCTCCTTGGACTTGTACTCCACACATTAAGGCGCTATATAACCTAACATTCTGTTACCCTTTGTAATGGCTTCTGAACACTTTCTGAAAGTAAATAGAGTATAGTCTGCTATGACACCTAAATCCTTCTCATAAGGTGTACTCTCGATTTTCAGACCGCCCATTGTGTATTCAAACCTCATATTTTTACTTCCTATATGTAATCCTTTACATTTACTGACATGAAATTTCATCTGCCACAAATCTGCCCAAGTCTGTTTGCTATCCAAGTCCTTCTGTAATGATATAATGGATTCCAGATTATCTGCCAATTCACCTATCTTGGTATCATCTGCAAACTTAACCAACTTATTATTTATTTTCCTATCTAAATCATTTATATATATATTAAAAATAGTGCAGCACCAGTACTGACCCCTGTGGAACACCACTCTTTAACATCAGCCCATTCTGATGAGGTCCCTCGTACCATCACCCTCTGCTTCCTGTGTCTGAGCCAATTCTGCATCCATTTCTGCACCACACCCTGAACTCCCACTTCTTTTAGTTTGATGCCCAACCTCTCGTTTGGCACCTTATCAAATGCTTTCTGAAAGTCAAGATAAAAATATCATATGCCCAACTTTGATATTCTTTTGCTGCTTCCTTGTAGAATTTCAGCATGTTGGTAAAACATGATCTCCCTTTTCTTGAACCCATGTTGACTATTCAGAAAAACTCTCTGTTCTTGCCATGTTCTGCTTTATCCTTATCCTTAATAATTCCTTCCATTAATTTTCCAGTGATGCATGTTAATCTTACTGGCCTATAGTTGCTTGCATCTGCCCTGTCATCCTTTTTATATAATGGAATGATATTTGCCATTTTCCAGTCCTTCAGAGTCTACCTAGTGTGCAGTGACTTCCTAAAAATATTAGTCCAGGGTTTATATATGTACTTGCTAGCCTCCTTAAGAACACGAGGATAAATATTATCTGGTCCTGGTGATTTGTTTGATTTCATCTTATTTAATCTGAGCAGCACTTCTCCCTCTACAATTTCCAAATCCCTCAGTACCTCCTTAGTAGTCGCGTTTACCACTGGGAGGTTATCCACTTGTAAACACCTCAGAAAAATGTAAGTTTAGGGCATCTGCTATTTCACTGTCTATTTCATCTTTTAATTACCCTGTGCTCATGCTCCCTACTATTCATAATGGAGTTATTACTCTTATACACCATGTACATGTTCCTTTCCCTAAATAATATTTAAAATGGTTTAAACCTGTTCCACTGCTCCTCGACTGTCTCTACACTTAAAAGCTTATCCCAGTGTATCCTCCTTAGACTTTGACGTATCTGCTCATAATTTGTCCTACCAAAGTTCAGCTTAACAATTGTAATCTTTGCATCTGCACTCTTCCGAAACACTGAGAATTGTATTATATTATAACCATTTGACCCTAGTGGTCCAGTCACCTCTACACCCTCAGTTGTATCCTGATTATTACAAAATATTAAATTTAGACCGGCTTCACCTTGTGTTGGTTAGAATTTACATTACTACGCATTTTGTTGTTTCTTCCTCCATGTATATTTCTAAACCTGGCCTGTCCTAAACTCAATGCCCCCCTATTCCCAAGTTTAAACAACCCTTGACTAACGTACTCCTGCATGTCCCCAACACATTGGTGCCTCTCTCATAAGCTTTAATCATAAACATGAGTGTAAACACCTTATCTTGGGCATTCTGACGTAAGATTGTAATGGGGAGTTATGCACTAAGATAACAGAAAAAAATATGTATAAACTTGGACAAATACACAGCGTCATATATTTTTGCATGTTTTTTATTCACATAAGGATTCCTCCGCATCAAGAGGAGTCAGATGAGGTGGCTCGGGCATCTGATCAGGATGCCTCCTGGACGCCTCCCTGGTGAGGTGTTCCGGGCACGTCCAACCGGGAGGAGGCCCCGGGGAAGACCCAAGACACGCTGGAGGAACTATGTCTCCCGGCTGGCCTGGGAACGCCTTGGGATTCTCCTGGAAGAGCTGGAAGAAGTGGCTGGGGAGAGGGAAGTCTGGGCCTCTCTGCTTAAGCTGCTACCCCCGCGACCTGACCTCGGATAAGCGGAAGAGGATGGATGGATTCTGTTTCTTTGTTTTTTAACTGATTTAACTATCTTTATTTTGTCTATGTTTTGTTTGTCTGTGTGATGTTGTTTGTAAACGTCAAATGACTAAAATTGTCATATCAGTGTGATGGTCACTTCATGCACTATTCATCGGTGAATGAAATTATTGTCAAGGCTCTTCAGCATTGTATTTAGTTTCCATTTGAAGCATGCCCTAGTGTGGCGTTTTATTATCTCTGGCTTTTGACTTCATTTTGCTCTGTACTTCTCATTAATGCCTCAGCGCTTTCATTTTGGTTCTCATCCTTTTCTGACCTCCTGGTTTTGACTCCTTGATTTGGCTGACCTTGTTGCATTTTTGGGTCGGCCATCTTCTGGTCTTTTTTTTTTTTTGCTTTTTCTCAATAATCCTCAGAGATGTTTTGTGTCATAAATAAATAAGTACCTAGTACATTGTATTTTTGTACTTTAAATACTTATTTAGACTCGCCTATCAATATTTTTGCTTAAGTATTCACTTTAGCCTGTAATTACTGTATATACACATAAGTATTTCAGCTACTACTATATTTATGTTTCAGCCAGGGTTCCCCCCGGCTGGGGTTCAGATATCTTTTTTTATGTCTGTTTTCTTCATTTGAGCCATTTGTACAGTAGGTGGTCCCGCAAGAGGTGGGTGCAGCTGCCCATCACTGTTAAGAGAAAACTGATACTCCCTTGCTGTTCATTGAATGTGCCGTTTACGTTAGTACATTTAATTGTGATTTTTCTGTGCTTGTGTTAGTTATTATTACTATTTTTACTTTTGTTTGTGTAGCTGTGTTTATCAAGAGTTTCCAGATATATCAAAATACAGTAGTTCAATTGCAGCTACCAGAAAGGCATTTCAACACAAGTATGACTTGGCGTACATAACAAAAAACAAACTCCACAGCCCAAGTGCCTTCATTTTACAGGTTTTAGTGAAATTCAAAGCAAACCGTTCACATCAAACTATGGAAAAAAGGTTCATAATACACACAGAAAATATCTAGGTTACATTTCTTAAGGTTTAAATCTGTTATTACTTTTATTAAATTAATTAAAAGTGTGTAATGCTCCATACAAGCAAGTCAAACTTAACAAACCTAACTTCAAATCAACTCCCATCCATTAGAAAGAGAGGAAGGCCAACAGTCAGAGTAAAACCTTCAGAGTAGTAAAGGGGGAAAGGAGTCCTTCGCCCAAATATAAATGTTTATTATAAAATATTATTAATTAGATCCTGCCAGGTTTTAAGAAAGTTTTGAACAGAACAGAAGAGAGGATTAGATATTTTGGCCAGTTTTTTTTCCAGTTATCCACTGACTTAGAATAGGACAATTAGGATTCTTCTAGTTGAGCAAGAAAAGTCTACATGCTAATAGTATGGTAAAGGCAGTCACAGTTTGTTTGTCCGTCTCCATTTTGAGCCTGTCTGTTATCTCATTCACCACACATACGTACAGCATGGTCAGATACTGATACGTCCTTAATGCCTTTCTGACTAACAGTTCATGTTTCTTTCTAGCTGTCTAACTTCAATCCAAGGGCTATTCTGTTGTCACACAGAGGTGACATTAAGAACACTCCATCACCTAAACTGAATCTTCCATTATCTGTGCTAAAGTTACATTATATTCAAGTTCAAAACTCCAGTCCATTTACCATTAACATTCCCTTCAGAGATTTGGCTCTTACACTTTGGATTTGTGTGTTGGCACTTGTTTGCCTCTGGATTGCCTTTGCCCATTCAGGCTGCTCCTTTGCCTTTATGTTCCTTGCAGCTTAAATCTTTGTATCTCTGAAGTTTGATGGTTTTCCTCCCACTATTGAGCATTTTTGAATCATTATTGGAAATTCTTGTGCTCTGGACCCCAAAGTTCACAACAAGATGGAACTGCAATTATTTGAACAATTGTATGTTTGCCCTTTTTGTGGCAAGCTGGGGTTTGACAGATTCCTCCCGTGGGCATTTTGAGTCATTTTTGAGACTAATCGTGCTTAGAGACCACAAGTTAATGAGAGGCATACACTCACTGAACGCCAGTACACCTGCTCAACCATAAAATGGCCTAATCAGCCAATCATGTGGCAGCAGCCCAATGCATACCGTCATGCAGATACAGGACAGACACTTCAGTTAATGTCCACATTAAATAATGGAGAAATAATGTGATCTTGGTTATTTCATCTGTGGCATGATTGTTGGTGCCAGACTGATTGGTTTGAATATTTCTGTAACTATTGATCTCCTAGAATTTTCACAGCAGCCTCTAGAGTTTGCACAGAATGGTGTGAAAAGCAAAAAAAACTTCCAGTGAGAGGCAGTTCTGTGGATAGAAATACCTTGTTGAAGAGAAAGTTCAGAGGAGAATGGCCAGAGTGGTTTGAGCTGACAGAAAGGCTATGATTACTCAGATAAGCACTTGGTACAACTGTGTGGAGCAGAAAAGCATCTCAGATGGCACAACACATTAAACATCAAGGTGGATGGGCAACAACAGCAGAAAATCCACTCCTGTCAGCCAAAAACAAGTGGGCCAAAACTGGACAGCTGAAGACTACAAAAATGTTGCCTGCTCTGATGAATTTTTGCAGTGGTTCACAGATGGTATGTTCAGAAGTTGGCATCAACAGCATGAAGCCATGCACCCAACCTGCTGAAGGTCAAGGGCAGAATTTTTTATATATAGCATCCAAGAGTCTGTCAACACGTTCTAGTTACAGAGATTAACAGAGAGAGACGACTGTATAATTTGTTGGGCTCATTCTTCTAAAGAACATTTGAGTAAATGATACACAGACAAACTCCCATCTCCCTGCTGCTCATGGCCATCACAATAATATTGGAAGTTCTTGACCAATCCTGAACTAGGACTTTTTCTACAAACAAGTGTAATAGAAATCAAAAATATTAAGTAAGGAAAGAAACATATCCTCTAACAGCACAAGTCTGATAAAACTTTTTGAGTGAGCAATCGGGCAGGAGAGAAGCTTATCCATCTGTGTCATTTATAGCACCATCCATCACAACAGTCTGCTACAGCACGGTCAGAATGATCCAGAGGTCCATTGTATAAACTGTCAAATTTACAAGCAGTGTCAATCAATACATCCATTCACTCTGGCTGGTTTGTTGGTTTACACCCAGATGACTTACATAAAATAATAGTCCGTGTTTGTTATACTCCTGTTCTTACAGTGTCTTTAGGTTTAGCTGTTATCCTTGAAATGTCTGTGTATGTGACAACTGTCCAGTGTTGCTTACAGGACATCTCTTAGTCATCTTTTAGTCCATTTTGTGCATTGCATCTTTGTCGTCATCGTTCACTTGTCCTTTATTTGATTTCCTGATATGCCTCAATGAGTTTCTGATGTTTATTAACCCTTTATGGTATTTCTTTAAGGTGAATGCTGTGTTACCCTAAAATTATTCTCTCACACAAGCCCCCTGGAAACACATAAGGAGCCCAGGACTGAAACAGAGCCAAGACGCCTGCCCATGTTCTGTTGGCGTGCTGCTTTACAAACTGTTAAATCAAGTTTAAAATGTAAGACATTTTCTGTAATATCTGAGTGCTTAGTGCTTTTCCACTTATTTCGAGGTGTCTGTGTGTATTTTTAGGCCGGCAATAGAAGCAGACATAAAAGAAGCTCATTTTCTGTGAGTGTGTGGCTCCTGCTAAATACAACAGAATTCTGAATTAACCGTAGAGCAGAATTGAGTGATTTGACAAGCCTGACAGTAATCACTGTAGTAGTTATTTTTTGACAAGAATAAACCAGTGTTGCAAATTGTGCTCAGTGAAAAAGTCTGGAATTTGCAGCATTTCGAGACTGAATGAAGAAGGTCTGAAGTCTGCCAACAATGGTTGGCATCAAAGGTAAACCTCATGTATTTATTGCCCTCTAAAACAGGAGTCCCCAACTCCAGATGAGGGTGCTGTTGTGAGAATGTGCATAGTTTTACGCCAAGTTTAGTTTTTATACATCTCGATGTGTCTCGTTTTTGTACATACGCACCATTTATACACGAGGCCTCTGGTTTTTACCCAGCAGCTTAAGCTACATAATTTCTTTTCAGCTATGGCAATGGATGTCATTGTCGGTTCATGTTGGAGGCAGAGGGTCAGATTTCTTAAACTTAAAATATTTCAAAGTATCCAATAGAGATTTATTATTGGCTGCATCTAGACATGACAGCGGGTCATTGTGGCGCTTTGCCAATAAATGATGGTGTCAGAAAATTATGGAATCATTATGATCTTTAGGTAATGCAGCTATGAAGTTGTTTCTTAGTGACATTTAGTCAGTTTAGCATCAAGTGTCAATTAGCCATCTTTCAAACATTTCTACATGAATGAAGTCCCTTTTATCTTTCACTTTTATGGCCATGAATATCGTGTCACTTACCTGTTTCAATTTCAATAAGCTGAAGAAGTGAGCTGCTGTGACTGAGGTTTCCACAAGACATTATGTACCTACAGAGACAAGTGAAGGAAGGGATGAAGACCCTAGCCCAGAATTCTGATCCAGTAGAAGTCGGTACTCACCTTGCATGACAGTGTTTCTCAACCTTTTTGCCCTTGCAGAACCTTTGAAGTAATAATCATGTTCTAGGGAACTCCTACATAATAATTTTATCATTATTAGTATTTTTTTTATTTATAAATTTAAAGATCATAAGGAAACCATGTATAACGTAATATAACAATAATAAATGCTATACTTAATCGTCTATTTGCAATTTTCAAAAGAATAAGATAAAGTAAAATGTCATTCTTGAAACATACAGTGGTACCTTGGTATACGTCCTTAATCCGTTCCAGATCCTTGGACTTATACCAAACAGGACTTATACCAAACAAATTTTTCCCATAAGAAATAATGGGAAAATGATTAATTCGTTCCCATGAAAAAAATCCTATTGTTATTGGCATATTATACATTGATGGGGTAGTATAAAATAATTTAAACACTGCTTAATACTAAAATACATAAATACAAAAGCAATTAGATGAAATAAATGAAAATGACTTGTCCAATAACAATGAGTTTTATTTTACTGCACAACAAAGGAGAGCGTTACAGCCCTTAAAGGAGCCACTTCAGGCGATTGTGTAGCACTGCCGTTGTTCTTCTTCTGGCAGTCTTCAATCCAAATCCCTAAAGCAGATTCCATCCAGACTACTGCCTTATTACATCCACTAACAACTTGTTTTGCACCCTGGTTAAAAGGACACTGCGGCCGTAGATCTTATATTCCTTTCCTACTTTTTAAGTAAAAAGAATCGTAGCCTTCAACAAATCCAAAACGTTTACCTTTTCGGCAATCGTTAACATCTTCCGTTTGTGCTTGGGCACGGCCCCTGAAGCAGTAGCAGATCGTTTTGGAGCCATAATGAAGGGCTTGACTATGCACAAAGATAAACACAAAAGAGCACAACTCTTTACACAGCGAAACACGTTGATGCTGAATGAGCGAGACGAGACTTCCTGGTTAACACTGCATTCAGCAAGCAGGAACTTAACTGAGTGCTCTGATTGGTTAGCTTCTCAGTCATCCACCAATAGCATCCCTTGTATGAAATCAACTGGGCAAACCAACTGAGGAAGCATGTACAGGAAGTAAAAAGACACATTGTCCATAGAACCCTGGCGTAAAAATCTGCTTATATATTTAGTTATGCTTTCATATAAAATCCACTATAGAGTGAAGCTGCAAAAGTCGAAGCGCGATATAGCGAGGGATTACTGTACAGGTTAAAACTTGGCCCTTTTTTTTTGAAGGCGCGTGCCCGGTATACCACACGTGTTGTTCTAGCACACGAGTTGTATTCCAAACAAAGGTTGTATACCAAGCAAAATATATCGCCTCTAAACAGGACGTATACCAAGTTGGACTTATTCCGAAGCAGATGTATACCAAGGTACCACTGTATATGATTAATAAAATTTACTTTTCTAGTGTGAAAACAGTGGCACATTTTCATGGTTATAAATTTCTATAAAATAAAAGAAAATGAAAAGAATATTATAAATATAACATAGACTAATGAAACCAAAGCAGGCAGTGTTTTTACACTAGCTGTTCGAACGAAATATATTCGAACAGAAATTCAATATACTCAAACACTTGTTTGAACAATGAATTTAAAAACGGTGTGTGCATGACGTGATGTGCATCTGACTTGGTCAACATAACCTCAATGTAACAAATGAATAACTTTGCGATAATTATTGTTAATAGTTTAATCATTTTCATATATCAACATAAAAATTTCTACTGATAACTGTAGAATAGCTAGAACAATATCGAAAAAACTGCAAAAAACCACGGTCGGATAATACACTTTTGGGGTTATGTTCAGAGAGTTAAGAGTTTATACTTTTAAGTTTCATGGTTTCATTCACTTTTAAAATGCACTTCTATTTGCTCGAACTGTATTTAAAAACGGGAATTTTTAAGTTCGAGTACTCAGACTGTTGTTTGAGTAATATAAAAACATGGCCTAAATAAAAGCAAACAAAAGAAATACATTGGAAAACGTGGAGAAAGGGAAAAGTTAACTTTTCATATTAATGAGTGAATACATACCTGCACGCTAGAAAACACATAGGATTGATAAGAGACTGGCTGAACTTCTCACGTTTCTTGCTTGCACCAGTTTGTACTAACCAGCACATGTTAACTCATAAGCGACACTAGCGCTAGTTGCTGTGTGATAAGTGAAGCACAGACAGCATTGCTACGCATCCTAGTGGCTGTTAACACAACTAACATGAACTTGAACTTAATACTTTAAGAGAAGGTTTATTATTTTCTTCCACTGTTCAACTTTATTTATTTGCCACTGCTATTCGTTAGAGGTTCTGTGAGAAACAGTAATGATGTCTCGCAGAACCCTGGTTGAGTAAAGCTGTTGTATGGTGATGAAGAAATAAACAATATCATTACTACCATATTCAATAAATAAAGAATACCATTAGTGAATTAAATAAATACAGACACATCTAATGTCGTACCTTCCTTACACTGTAATGCCACGTTATCTGACGTGTCCTGCTCCAGCTGTATTTGTGTCAATGTGCATGACTGCAGGTGTTCCACTGTTTTACAATCATCAACAGCTGTCGAATGAGTAAAAGAAAAGATTACATAAGTAGAAGTAACTGCTCTTAAATTAAAACTCAAACAGTAAACTCATTCATAGTTGACGTTGTGTAGAATATTTCCTTGCTTTTAAGTGGACAAGTTCACAATTCTGCCCATGCATCTCAATTAGAGATTTTGAAATTTCAAAAATGTGTACACCATGCTGTATTCAAGATATCTCAACGAAAACTGAACTGTTCCAACTGTCAAAGTTCAACAGACTCAGTAGACCTACAGACAATCATAGAAGGTGAAGACCAACTTTCAGTTTCGGTAGCTGGTGCAAGTTAGGGCTCTGCCACCAAGCAGCTCCACAGAACTTCATTCTTTTCTTGGCTTGACTAGTGCTAGTGTAGGATTTTCTCATTTTCTTGTAATCGTGTGGGTTTTCTCCAGCTTATTCTGGACTCGGGCGGCATGGTGGCGCAGTGGTAGTGCTGCTGCCTCGCAGTTAGGAGACCCGGGTTCGCTTCCCAGGTCCTCCCTGCGTGGAGTTTGCATGTTCTCCCCGTGTCTGCGTGGGTTTCCTCCGGGCACTCTGGTTTCCTCCCACAATCCAAAGACATGCAGGTTAGGTGGATTGGCGATTCTAAATTGGCCCGTGGGTGTGTTTGTGTGTGTCCTGCGGTGGGTTGGCACCCTGCCCAGGGTTGGTTCCTGCCTTGTGCCCTGTGTTGGCTGGGATTGGCTCCAGCAGACCCCCGTGACCCTGTATTCGGATTCAGCGGGTTAGAAAATGGATGGACGGATGGATGGATTCTGGACTCCACCCACACTCCAAGTGTTTAACATGTTAGATTCTTTGGTTTATATGAGTGAAGGTTCTTTGAGATGGGCAGGCCTTCCATTATTTGTTGGAAGCTTCTCAGTGTAATATACTGTGGAGATAGACTACGACCTTGACAATGGTTTCTCTTTGAGTCAGAAATTGGATCATGTAGATTCACTAAATTCAGGAATAATTTCTCTATTAACAAATAATAGTAAGAGCACAAGCACCATAGCATTGCAGCAGTTAGTGATTTAGCTTTATAATCCCATGTTTAACTACAAGTTTATTTGCCAGCCTGGTTCCTGTCAGTGTGAAGTTAGCATGTTACCTTTCTCTCATGTGCTAAAGACATGCATGTTAGGCTAATCCACATCTCAGCATTGTAAGGCTGGGTTATGCTTGACGCGACACAACACATGCTGCAGCGGACGCTCCTGCTACACAAGTGTTGTACTCTTTATATTTATGAGCGTACTTTATGTAAGTCTGGTGGAATCCACTAGGTGGCAGTGCGAGATATTATCACGGTGAGAACAGGTTCGGCTTTGCTGTGTTGTGAATTGCCTGGAAAACCCATTAAATTCCGATGACACCTTACAACAATAGGATGTTTAATGATTAAATCCATCAGTCCAGGGATTTGTCCATTTCAGCTAGCATTGGGCACGAGGCAGAAAGAATCCCTAGACGACGCATCAGCTCATCGCAAGGTGAATACAAGCACTCACATGCACTAGCGTCATTTTAGTGTCATCAAATCTGCATATCTTTGGAAGGAAACCAGAGCACACTGTGGAAACCCAGCAGGAAAACATGTAAACTCCAGGCAGGGAACTCCCTGCAAGACATCAGTGCTACCGCTCCGCCACTGTGTCACCCCCATCCATGTGTGTCATTATTAACAGTATTCATTATTTAAACAAAATTAACGATTTATCTGTAAAATGTAGCATACATATTTTAATGCATTTCATCATGAAAGTAATACCGAGTATATATCTAAGGATTCTAAATGTGCAGAGAGTTGTAATATCATACATTTAATGTGTTCTGTGTGGTGATCTATTGCTGTTTGCTGCGGCTGTCAGGTCAGTACGAAGCCCTAGAAAAAAAAGACGGCACAGAAGATGGTATGTGAGACTTTTAAAATGTACGATCGGGAATATACGACACTTGAATATAAAAGCACCACGAATGCGCCTGTATGTCGGCATTTTGCTTCACCACATCGAACCATTATTCAAACATTAAAGCATGCATATCAATCCTGTAGGGTCCGCATAGTGGCTTTCTGTCACATGTAGATAGTAAACAGATCACATTCCAACTTTTATCACACTGCGCCCCCTGAATTTTTGCTGGTACTGCAACTTGCACACACATCACATTAGCAACACATCACATTTTTAGCTCTACTTGACATCATTCCCCTTCTCTCAGTTTACCTCTCTGTCAAGATGCTCATGTAACCTGTGTGTGTGTGTGCAGACCATCAATTATGGTGTCTGTTAGTCTTTCTCTGAATTTACTGTCTTAATCTTCTTTATTTATTTATTTGGTTTGTACTATGCTATATACTGTATACCCTGCCGTTCTTTCTTATATTCTGTAAGTTCCTTGAGCATGGGAAAGGCGCTATATAAATAAAATGTATTATTATTTTATTATTATTATTATTATTAATTTCTGAGAACCTGCTCAGAGGACGCATCAAATGAACACTGGGAACGTGTGGCAGCCATGATGCGGGTGCGTACGCATTCTGAGCGTGAAGTATAAATGAGCCCTAAGAGTGAGCTTAGACAGATAGATAGATAAATAGATGGAGCTTTATTTGTTCGCAGGAGGAAATTAGGCTAAATAAATAAATAATGTGTCCTATAACAGAGCTTGCTCTTTTAATTAGCTTGTTGATTCAGTGGGCCTCTCTTGAAGTGATGTTACCAGCCAAGTACACCACAGTACAGAAGATTGCACTCCCCATCACAGAGTCATACATAGAAGATTTGAAGGATGTCACTTTCCCCATTAAAAGAACAAAAGGAAGAAGAGCCTGTTCTGCACTTTCTTCTATAGTTCCTCCATGTTCTGAGACCAGTCCAACCTGTCGCTGATGTGGACCCCCAAGTATTTGTAGAAGTCCACTACTTCTATATCCACTCCCAGAATAGTGACCGAAGAGGGAGGCTCTATTACCAGTTCTTTGGTTTTGCCAATGTTAAGTTGGAGACAGTTCTCAAAGTTCTCCACCTGACTTCTGTACTTTGTCCTATCAATACACCCCATAAGTTTAGATGTTTGAGTAAGTGTGTGCCTTGTGACAGAGTGGCCTCCTGCTCAGGTCCGGTTCCCTTCTTGCCCCACATGTGGCTCTAATGCCCTGTGACCATGTACTTAAATAAGCAGGTTTATGAAACTGATGCGCTGACCTTTGTGTCAGAGGCCCTGCTTTCCTCCCTGAGCCCTCTGCCACTGTGTCTGCAAACGTAGATATTTTGGCATGCCAGCCACTAAATCCTCTGATGTCTATAGCCAAAGGAGATTGTTCTCCTTCTGTGATGTTTCAGCACTAGTGTGGAGGCTTGAAAGTCCCAGGGATACTTTGAAGAAAACCCGACAAGCCTCCTCACGCACTGCACTTAAACACTCACTTGGTTTGTCATGTTTTAGAATTGTTCAGAGCGGATTCCTTGTTGGTCAAACTGGCATTGCTGTGTTGCAGAGGCGGTTCAAAAGAGATCTTCCCTACGGTGTGCTGTTGTAAAAAAAAAAACACCACCCACCCCCTTTTAAGATTCTGATCTAAGACCCCAGCAACTAAAAGCTGGAGGACTCGGCGAGCGCTTCATTTTTCACAAGGCCTGTGCTGGATATTCTCAAATGGTAACAGAGCCTGGGCTGCTGCAAGTTATCGCTTTTCTTATCTTTCATTATTCCTCTTGTTTATCGGCAGAGCATTTCCAGCTCTGTGGTTCTGATATCAAATGGTTTATCCTTTCTGCTAGTGAGTATTCCTGTTTGAGTCGGGTCTTTCATTAAAAAAACAAAACAAAACAAGAAAAGTAATGAAATAAATAAATGACAAGAGAAGGCACAGCATCGGCATCTGACCTGATCAAATGACAAGTGTTACGAGCATGCACACAGTGTGAGAGCAATTTAGCAAAAGAAGCGGACTTTAAAATTGGGCAGCTTTTGAAAAGTGGCGCCCGCGCCTTCTGATTATCAGCAGGTTTTCATTCCAGCCGAGCTCTTCAGCACTAAACAATGGGCCTAATTAAACTCAGAATGGGCTTTGATTTTCAAGGCAGCTTCTTTTCTGGATGTATCAACTGTGGCAATCAGTTGTCCACGCCGCCATCCCGAAGTATTCAGCCTAGAGCAATGCTACATTTGGTCGTGTTGCGGCATGAATTTTATAATTTAGTGAAATTGTTTTTTTGTTTTTTTTTTACTTTTTGATTGGCCATTCAAAGCGATAAAAATAATATTATTCTGCGCTTTATGTTTTAAACCCATTAGAGCATTGCTAGTGGTCATTGTCAAGCTGAAACAGGAATGTTACTTGAAAGGCTGTGCAACTCCTGGTTTTGATCTCAAGTTCAAGCGACTGTCACGTCTGCATTGTATAATGAAATCCTTATTTGCCCGTCTCCTTCAGATTCATGACAGCAGCACAACACTGAAAATGAAACATAACAGCAGACTAGTGTTGGACCGATATGATTTCAGAATGACATCAGCTTTCGCACCTCCATACTGATACCAAATAACAATTAACGGCTAACATTGTATTATAATAACAAGAAAAGTCACAGATAAAGAGTTGGGGCACCGTAGTGATCTCCATATAATTGGCAGTTGAAAAAGTAACAAGAAAAATACATTTTCAGTCTTTGCAAATGTGACTCAATCTTCGACTGGCCCCAACATGGCAGAGGAAGCTGATTTTCAGTCGAGAGTACATTAGGGACGCAACTGTCAATCACCACTACTGCAGGGGGAGGAAGAGAGAAGACATTAGGCAACAGTGCCGACCCCTGCTTGGGAGTGGAATTACATTTATATTTGTGTTGAAGTTCTCTCCCAAGCGCATGCATGCGATAGTATTTTTCTCAGAATAAAATGTAAAATATATCATCCCCCAAAGAAAGTATTGACAAAACTGAATGCTGACTGTAATAACAAAATAGTGGTACATTTAGCTTCTTTTAAATATTTGTAACAACGGCAACCAAGAAGCATACGGGTACATGCACTAGTGTGCTCCTGATCCACCCGACACTCAGCCCAATCACAACTTCAAACCAAACCCCTTTGTTGTGAAAATACTAAATAAAGAAGAGTCTTGAGCCATCACTATATATGAAATTCCAACATGGCTGTCCTTTATTTGCACCCACGTGTGCCTTCTTCAAAGCATCACATCAGAATGAAGAAATCTAATAGAAAAGCTTCCTTTAATCAGCTGGGTTCATTTACATAACACATTTCAATATATTTTAATTTACACCAATCAGTTTTAGATAAATGGTATACTCCAGAAACACACCTCTGAATTCAGTATTATGTAAAGTCCCAAACTAGTTAAACATATTAGAAGTCCTAGGTATGAAAAATAAGACTTCTTGAGATCGACAGGCGGATCGGTGTGGCATCCGCAGTGATGCGGGCTCTGCATCGGTCTGTCATGGTGAAAAAGGAGCTGAGCCGCAAGGCAAAGCTCTCAATTTACCAGTCGATCTACGTTCCGACCCTCACCTATGGTCTTGAGCTATGGGTAGTGACCGAAAGAACGAGATTGCGAATACAAGCGGCTGAAATGAGTTTTCTCTGCAGGGTGTCTGGGCTTTCCCTTAAAGACAGGGTTAGAAGCTCAGAGTAGAGCCGCTGCTCCTCCGCGTCGAGAGGAGTCAGGTGAGGTGGCTCAGCCATATAATCAGGGTGCCTCCTTGATGCCTCCCTGGTGAGGTGTTCCGGGCACGTCCAACCGGGAGGAGGCCCCGGGGAAGACCCAGGACACGTTGGAGGGACTATGTCTCCCGGCTGGCCTGGGAATGCCTTGGGATTCCCCCGGAGAAGCTAGAAGTAGCAGCTGGGGAGAGGGAAGTCTGGGCCTCTCTGCTTAAGCTGCTGCCCCCTCGACCTGACCCTGATTAAACAGAAGAGGATGGATGGATGAATGGATGGATGGACTTCTTATATGTAAACTGTTACACAGAAGAGAACAGAACAGCATAACACAAAGTTAAATGTTACAGATGATTTCATTTCCTAATATGAAGTGTGCTGCTACAAATGAAGTCAGGATGTCCTCACTTAACAGGCAGGCAGTGTCAAGCACTTGTTTTGTTTTTCCTTACACCCGTTAAGGCCGTGATAGACATTTTTTGGAGCTTCCCGGCTTGACTGATTTCCTTGTACAGCAGTGGTTCCCAACCTTTTCTAGTTCTGCACCCCTAGAAAATGTTTGATTTAGGTTTGCACCCCCTAAAAAATTAATATCACATTAGAAGATGCAGAAGTCAGATTTCTAAATCTAGAACCACAATTTGAACCACGTATAAAAATAAAGATTTTATCTCAGTGCATAAAATTTAAACTCTTTCTATATATAAAATCCAATGTTTATCTGTCTGTTTGTGTGTCCGCTTTTCACAAGGGAACTACTTAACGGATTTAGATTGGGTTTTCTTTGTATAATTTGTTCGAATATTCTGGTTAATTTTGCAACCTCTCTCATCGTATTAAGTATCGTAGTTCGTTTGCGGTACCGATTTATTAGCGCAAATCCGAGACAGAGATGCACTGGGCCGACAGGAGGGGTCGGCGCCATCCTCACTCACGCTTCAGCCGAGGGGCATATCTTACATCCACTTAGCTAGCGAATGAAACAACTACTTACCGGAGTTAGATTGGGCTTTTTTCTATAATTTGCTTGAACATTCTGGTTTGTTTTGCGACTTCTGTCATCATGCTAAGAATCATAGTTCGCTTGCAGGAGCGATATATTCGAGCTAATCCGAGAGACAGAGGCTGCAGGCTGATGAGAGGGGGAAGTGTGATGTCAGGAGTAGGAGCCGGGCAGGGCCCTCCTCACTGTTCTGTTTCAGTTTTACACTGGCAAAGCTGCAGGGGATGGCTAGTATACAATAAATCGAACAATTTACCTTTATAATTCTCAGTAATCTTGTAAATGTGACCCCCATGAAGCTTAGCCATTCAGATGATGAACCAGGGTGTTTAGGTATTCAACAGAGCATCAAGTACTGAGAGGAAATGACACACAATCAACAATCGAGAGGTTTTGGGGATTGGAGACTCCTGTGAAGCAACGGGTGTTGGCGTACCGCCAATCATTGAAACACAGTGGACGAGCGTTGTAAATAAAAAAAAAAAAAAATGTCAATCAAACCTCGACATCAGTGACATTTCACGATCAGGGCTTGCACAGAAGTCGATACTAGGTCTCACTTTCTGTGCGGATCTCACTACGATGCTGTCCATTGACATGATTTTCCAAACTGCCAGCCGATCATCACACTGCGTTTAATGTCTGAAATATTTGAACATAGGTAAGTTCAAAGAAATAAGTGAAATAAAGTTTGAAAGTCTTTCCTGACAGCTTCAACTTAAATCTGCAAAATGTGCATTAATTAACACAGTGTGTCAAAGCATAGGTTACATTATGGGTTAACATACTTCAGAAAAATCAGCAATTAGACTTGAACCAGTACGTGTTTGTTTCTCATCATCAACTTGTTAACGCATCAAAATACATTACTATTAACTTCAGTCGTAACTTCTCTTATTTTGACTGCAAATGCCATTTCACATCGGTCAAGCTCTGAGCCTCGGGACGACATCGGAATGGCCAAGGGATTGAATGATTGGAGAAAGCCTTGTAACATCGTTTGCAAATGGTTTGACTTTTTCATGTGTGTTATAAGCAACATATTGCTGTGTATTACTTTGACTGCCCTGTTTTCAAGTTGGGGACGACCAGCATGATCAACCATGTCATTCTTTTTTTTTTTTTGTAACCAAATTGACGACTTGTAAGAAAGCTCAGCTGCCGTGATTTAGTTTTCTGCCAGACAAACAGACACAGCGCTGCTGTGGAGTTACATTACTGTGAACACCATGCATTTTGTAAGCACTAATGCAGTACACCCCTTGCAGAGAATCACCCCACCTGGTCTGTGCTCTCCGTGTTTTTTAAAGACACAACTTATGCTTTGGCAGAATTAAACAATTTCAGTCACATTCACATGTGGTAATATTACTGAACTTTCCATAATGCTGGTAGAGTACTATCTTTTAAATTTGATAGCTTGGTACTCTTTTGGTACCGGTATGCTATGCAACGCTACACCAAACAGCATCAGCTCAATTTAATACCCCTATAGTTAGCATTTTCACACACTTAACAATTTTTTTTGGATGCTGTAGTTGAACTTGGGGAAAAATGAGTTGTTTTCAGAACAAATGTGGCTATTGTAACTTCCTTAGTGTTATGTTTACTCCCCGGAAAAATTAGCCACTGAATTTTTTTCAACCAGCAAAAATGGTATTACATGTCCTGTAAATATCAAAACATCAATATTAATACAATAAGAAAAGTATGTCTAGTGCCCAATGATGTATTGATGCAGATTTAGGGCAGGTCCTCTGTGTGACCAATGTGCAGCCCGATGATGCAGTCAGAGCAGTAGAAGTTTGTTTCTTTGTGCACTTTTCTTGTAATATTTTTTTCTGTTGCTTGCATATGAGAACATAAAATGTCAGTGCCTGATCCACATGATCGATGTGCCCATTGCATTATTGTAGGCCACCACAGTGCCAGGCTTCCACATTTCTCCTGACACAAACAATAACAGTTGCTCCATTGTCCTTTCTTGTCCTTTCACTTGAACACAGTCCTTTTGCTGTTTTGTCATGCAGTGTGACGATGTGGGTTCTGGCTCCACGCTCCCATCTGATATTTGGAAGCCCTTGAACCCAACACCGTCGATAATGTCACTGAGTGAGCTAAACAGTGAGACAACATTTGAGCAAGGGGATGGTTAGTGCTTTTATTAAAATAGTCAACAAAAACAGTGTTCAATAAATAAAGTGCAGTGAGTCCCAAAATCTTCATTAAATAAATAATCCATAAAAGAAATGTGGAGGTTAAAAATACTACAAAAACAATCCTTTAAAAACGAGGTTAAAACGTTCATACAGGAAACAGTCTTTAAAATCAATAACAAGCCCGGTGTCTTTCACTCCAGCGTCTCTCCTGCTTCACCCATCTGAGCCTCGCAACAAGTGAGACGCTCTCACTGCAGCTGACCTGTATACCTGCTTCTGCTACTACTGCCAGTCGCCTTACCGATCCTTGGCTCCGGTCGGCTCCCCCAGACAGCTACTTGGGAATTCCTCTGCGACTAAGGCTCTCACGCAGGGAACACCACGTCCCAAGTCCCGACTCCTGCTACCTTCTGCAGAGAGTACTGCACCTTCCGGTCACTCCCGCCCTGCAAAACAAACTCTGTGGGAGCGACCACAACCACTACTTCTCCCAGGTGTTGGCCAAACACCCAGGCTGCCTTCAGCTGCCTGCGAGCATTCTCTCGCTCGCTGTCCTGCACCGACTTGCTTCCACGCTCCTTTTTTTCTCTTTTCTTTTCTCGTTCTTTTCAGATCCTCCCTTCTCAACCGACTCGTGCTTCTTTTATACAGCGAGGGGCCATAGCAGCTGCAGCACATTAGCCACGGGAACAATCACGGATGTGGGCAGTTCCTCACCTGTGCACTCGGTGAGAAACGCCCACACCGCAGACCACCCCGCGGCTTGCTACAACCATTACGCCCCCTCATGAAGCCGCCTCGAGTGCGGTGATTATTTATTTAAAAAAATTGGCCTTTGCACAGCGAGCTGTGGACCCATAACACCACATGCAGCTACTGTCACACCATGGTGAAGCTTCAAGTGACCAAATTCACTAAACACATCACGGCAGTTCATTTGTACATTGCCATATGCATCAGTTTCACTATCCGTGTCAACATCTGATAACCAATTCACATTGTCGTCACTATCGCTTGTTCAAACAATGGTTCAGTTTCAGTTTGTTCTAAAACTAGCTTTATGCCTTTTCCTTTCCCTTTGTGTTTTTGGTTAACGTTTTTCAGCG
This sequence comes from Polypterus senegalus, assembly GCF_016835505.1. Classification (NCBI taxonomy): domain Eukaryota; kingdom Metazoa; phylum Chordata; class Cladistia; order Polypteriformes; family Polypteridae; genus Polypterus; species Polypterus senegalus. The sequence goes on from NC_053157.1 coordinate 211,545,164, forward strand.
TACTCATGAGTATCGATGAGCTACAATAAAGTGGCAGAGCACATTGAAATGTACATAATTAATTGTATCATGATATCATTTCATCCTCTAGATGGCAGCACAAAACTGTCCTGAAAGTTCTCCAGGCTTAACACAGTAAAGTAGATCACGACATGTCACTCCAAGTCTGACTTGGGCTTAACCGTTTTTACATAGAATTCTGAGCCCGAGGGGTTAAGGCTGTATTCACACTCCAGTTAAATGTGACACTATTCTGTTTTACCATTTTTTAGGTTTGACTGTTCAAATTAATTTAGCAAGTAATCTAACACAGAGTGTTATGATTCATAAGATATTTTTAAATGTTTTTCTCATCTCCCTGAGAGATGCTAATTATAGGTGTGGTCGAATAAAGCACTGCAGGTTCTCACAGGAAAATGTTGGGGCGCCAATCTGTCGTCCCCTTTTTAATAAAGTCGCAACTAATACAAAAAAGGTCCACAATGCGCGCCTCTAAAAAAAATGAACACAAAACAAGGCAAGTAAGTTGTTGTTTTTCTCAATCAGTTGTTAGGTTTTAGGAGCTTCGCTCTCTGGTCCAGTCATTTCAATACTGACCACCTCCTTCTGCCAGTGGTGGGTTATAAAGTTGGAAGACTGGAAGGGGCGGAGTCAATTGTCCTAAGTGGGCATCTTCTCAGGAGAAGAAGAGGCGAAGGTTAGCACAAGAACCCCCTCACGGCCTGGGGTGGTAAAACTTACTTCAGCTGATCCACATATGCGCATGCTTGACAAAGGATATAGTATTTTTAGGGTCATCAAAACTAATTTTTGCATGTGTTATAAATTGTAGGCATGGTTTTGTGGCTCCATCATTGTTTTCCTCATCATTATGAACATAAATTGTTATGATATTAGAAGTTCATGGTGCTAATGTGACCATCATGACAGGATAAACAGTCGTCATTGTGCATTTCCTGGTCATCCAAGTTTGTGGATGAACCTAAAGAATATTCTGCGTGATTACTATTGGTGTTTCTTATTAATGTTAAAGTCCTCTTTTCTGACTTGGATTTTGTTTTCTGGTTTCATGATTCCATTGATGAAAGATAGGACAGATGCTTGGTAATGACCTACTTAGCTGGTATTTTTTGTCATTGATATCCAATATGGTGTTCCACAAGGCTCTATCCTGGGTCCGCTGTTATGCTCAATCTATATGCTTCCGTTAGGTCAGATTATCTCAGGGCATAACGTGAGCTACCACAGCTATGCTGATGACACACAGCTGTACTTATCAATAGCACCTGATGACCCCGATTCTATTGATTCACTAACACAATGTCTAACTAGTATCTCAGAATGGATGAATAGTAATTTTCTCAAGTTAAATAAAGAGAAAACTGAAATTTTAGTGATCAGCAATAATGGATACAATGAGGCTATTAGAAATAAATTGGATACATTAGGATTAAAAGTCAAGACGGAGGTAAAAAGCTTAGGGGTGATTGTTGACTGTAATCTGAATTTTAAATCACATATTAATCAGATCATTAGGACAGCATTTTTTCACTTAAGAAACATAAGTAAAGTTAGACCTCTTATATCCCTGAAAGATGCTGAGAAATTAGTTCACGCGTTTGTTTTCAGTCGACTAGATTACTGTAATGCACTCCTCTCTGGACTACCCAAAAAAGATATAAATCGTTTGCAACGAGTGCAGAATGCAGCTGCTAGAATCCTAACTAGGAAAAGAAAATCAGAACACATTACTCCAGTTTTGATGTCACTACACTGGTTACCTGTGTCATTCAGGATTGACTTTAAAATTCTGCTTATGGTTTATAAAGCCTTAAATAATCTCCCCATCTTATATATCGGAATGTCTGACACCTTATATTCCAAATCGTAACCTCAGATCCTCAAATGAGTGTCTCCTTAGAATTCCAAGAACAAAACTTAAAAGAAGTGGTGAGGCGGCCTTCTGCTGCTATGCACCTAAAATCTGGAATAGCCTGCCAATAGGAATTCGCCAGGCTGATACAGTGAGAGCACTTTAAAACACTGCTGAAAACACATTACTTTAACATGGCCTTTTTATAACTTCATTTTAATCGTAATTTAACTTAATCCTGATACTCTGTATGTTCAATTCATCAAAACAACTATTCATGGTGGCTCTAAAATCTGTACTGACCCCTACTCTCTCTTCTGTTTCTTTTTCCGGTTTCTTTGTGGTGGTGGCCTGCGCCACCTCCACCTACTCAAAGCTTCATGATGCTCCAACAATGATGGATGGATTAAAAGGCAGAAGTCTACGTGACCATCATCATCATCAAGCCCTTCCGTGAGAATCCTAAATCCAAAGAGGACTGTTTCATTTATGTTAGGTAGAATGCCCAGAGGGACTGAGCGGTCTCATGGTCTGGAATCCCTACAGATTTTATTTTTTTCTCCAGCCGTCTGGAGTTTTTTTGTTTTTTCTGTCCCCCCTGGCCATTGAACCTTACTTTTATTCGATGTTAATGTTGATTTATTTTGTTTTATAATTGTCTTTCATTTTTCTATTCTTTAATATGTAAAGCACTTTGAGCTACTGTTTGTATGAAAATGTGCTATATAAATAAATGTTGTTGTTGTTGTTGTTGTTGTATTTCTTCTCTCCAGTCACCTCCATTATTCAAAAGTTTGATATTATTTTTTTGGCAGATATAATAATGACTGTGACCTGCATGTGCATAATTAGTAAGAACAATTTTGTCAGGTAGATGCTGGTTGCTGTAGTATTTCACATGATAACAATGCAGACTATCTGCAAATTTGTCAGCTCATGAGTTCAAGGAAGAAAAACAAAAAATGAAAACCATGGGCATTGCTTTGAGTGCAGGTAACGCTGCTGTATCTGTGCAGAGAAACCTGCCAGGACTGGTGGGCGTGAGATGGTGAGGTTTTGAATGCAAATCTGTGGTTATGATAGCAGTCATATTTCGCTGATTGCACGTCACTATGGGAATTAAGCTAATTTTGAATATATTTTGTTTTCCACAATTCAATACAACTTTTTAAACACTGCACTGCAATTGGGCTTCAACCTCTTGTGGTTTAACAAAGGCGTCACTGCTATCAACAATACAGCAACACTCATTAAGAGGAGTAACAATTCTAAACAACAAGAAGGACAATAATAATTTAATAAATTAAACAGGTCAAACAAGAACTGGATCATAATTAGTGATCACAAAAAATATCTGCAGTGTGGCTATAAAAAATTTATAACGACCAAAAACCTGGGTGATCGAGATACCATACCACATGCACTTCAGAAGGGGTCATTCATCTGAGGCTAAGCATTTTTGTGCCCAGCTAGTACTTGGATGGGAGACCAACCAGGAAAAGCTTACATTGCTGCTGGAAGAGGCCAGTTGAAAACGGAGGAGTGGAAAACAAGAATTCCAATCAGCAGCTTCCCTAGGGAAAATAAACTTCTGGGGGGTCCACGGGCAATAATAACAGAGAAAGTCAAAAGAGAAAGGTAGACACAGTCACTGTCACAACCCATCCTGGCCATTCTGCAGTAGAGCCTTTTAAATGGGGTTCTACTGTATAAAGACATGTGTTAGGTAGCTCATCCAGTTGTCACCACAAAACCTAATCATAAAACTGTCCCCAAATCTACAAGTGCATGTGCCACAGGTCCAAAATGGAAGTGAGAGATAAGTGATTGTGCAGAATGACTGATGTCTTACATAACACACACTGCATTAGAAAGGAATATGGAATACGTCCCCAGCAATATTCTGACCTGACTTCTCCATGCAGTTGTTTTGTCCTGAGCCAAGCAGGTGCTGTACCAAGACATCATGCGGCCAGTGGGCATGCCTGTTATGAAGCTCGGGAGTCCCGAAGCAGGTAAGTTGCAAAACGTTCCAAAAATGTCCACTGGAGGGGGAAATCCTATCAAAAACACTGGCTAGTATCACAGAAGGAAATGTAGTATCTTTATAAACAAAAGATTTAATTTAAAAAATGGCTCAGTGGAGCACAAGAAGCACAGCAAGAAATGCCTGCTATCAAGTCCCAGGCAAAAATCATCTGCTCTTTTGCTGACATTAAGGGTGATAGTGTTTTCCTGGCATCACCATATTACTCTCTTCCTTGTAGGATGTCTCATTTTTGTTTGTTATCACACCTAATATGGTGGTCTCTTTAGCAAATTTAATAATGGACGTGGACTTGTATCTGGCTACAGAATTATAGTGAACAAAGAGTATAGGAGAGGGCTCAGCACACTATCCTGTGGAGTACCATTACTGAGGGTTAGCATGGAGAACAAGATGCTGTCAATCTGCAGTCGTTGAAGTCTGTTGGTTAAAAAGTCCAAAATCCAGCTGCAGCATGTGGAGCTAACATGGCCAAACTGAGGAGTCTGGTGGTACATTTGGCGGGTACAGCAGTGTTATATGACGAGCTGTGTTCTTTAAATAAGACTCGAGCATTGTAGCTTGTTTTTAGGTCAGAACTTCTTATCAAGATATGTAAACTTCGGGGAGTCTAAACTAAATGGAATATTCAATGTAATGTGAGTGTCACTGCTCTGTAGACTATCAGTTCACATTGATTTTCTCTGGCACTGGGTTAACCCTCTCAAATTAAGCTAACATATTTGATGCCCAGGTAATGCTGCAGGTAATGCTGACAATTCCCATTTTCTCACATCTTCCCAGTGCCACTGCTGGCGTGGTGATGTAAAATAAACAAGTCCATTTTCATAGCAATACTTCAGAAGTGGAACACCATATGGGGCAGATAATAAAGTGACAAAGATTAGATGTGACAGCCTGACTCTGTTTCTCAATTTATTGTGATGCTAGCCCTCCTTCAGGTGAAGCTGTGCACCCTGGTCTGACATCTTCCAAGTTCATTTGTTCTTCTTAGCGTGTGCTTCAGTCCTTGTCAATGGAATATATCCTCCTTTCAGGATGGTGACACCTTTCACCTTTATGGTAAGGAGGACTTTACATGGATTCAGCTTACATTTAATTTTTCTTTTTTTTATCAGACCGGTAAATCTTTTGTAGCATTGTCTGTATCAGGGACCACCGTATTCTATTTGATATTCTTATTGTTGTCAGGTGTGGCGCTTCCATTCAGCTGCTTTTTTATTTTTATTTTTAATAGAGGGTGTCTCAGAGATGGCTTTCCTTGGAGTGCTGATTGCTGCTCTTGGTTACTCAATTTATAAGATACCAGGTAATAGAACCATTCAAAAATAATCTTGTGTATCTCACCCTCACTCTTCCTCTTTCGTTGTGTCACCAAAGCCAAACTGAGCAACCATACCAAGGCCAAACTGACCAATCAGATTACTCAGCGGGACTGGACACACAAACTGTAGTGTTTTATTACTTATGTGGTCGATTCTGTTCCCGGAGGACTACAGATGATTCCAAGCTCTTTCTGTTTTCTAACATTTCGACTTGAACGTAACACAGCAAGCAGGGGTTAGCACCTCCGCCTCTGAAACAGAAAGAATGTGGGATTGCCAGTAGTTTCCTCCATTCCACAAACACAGCTATTGTCTTTGTCAAAAAATGACCAAAAGAAAATGGCAAAGGATCATTATTGAAAATGTACCACTCAGTGGGTCCCTAGGACGAAAACATTTAGTTGATTAATGTATGTGGGCATGAAAAGGCAAATAAGGATGCTGAGCATAAATAAGTAAATAAAGCGTAGCTGTGTTTTGCTGATAAAGTGTTCTTCTTACCCATTTTTATTTGAGGTACAGTAGCTATTTTTTTTCCTGAATGTCTCCAATATTATAAATGAACAAATGTAGAATTTATATATTTCAGATATTTAATTTTTTTTTACTAATATTATTTAGATATTTTATGATTTCTACATTTGTACCATAGCAGAAGCCTCCTTAAACCTAGTTACACTGCATGTGTGTTTACCAGCTAATATTTAAAAACTGCTCTGGAAGGAGTGCGGCTCACCCGGAGCAACAGCCAATGGAATATTTTGTCTGACTGTGCGCCCGTAGTTTCTTTTTTTTAAAGAGTCAAATCACCTGATGGCATCTCCGTGTACAGGAGCAAACCTTACACTGTCAGCAATCGGGGGTGATGACGGGAAAGGACCAATAGGAAACATGCATTGGCAGTGAGGGGCGGAGTCTGGACAGGAAAGGAAGGAAGTGTTCAATGCAGTGGTGACAAGAAAGGAGAAAAGATACTGCAACAAACAGATAGAAGAAGGGAAAAAAATCACAGCCCACCTTATTCCACCTGAAACAAAGTCCTCCGGTGATTTATGATTGCTTGGAACTTGTAATCCTGGGTAAACCCATTTTTCTATACGTTATTGCCTGGACATATAAAATCCATCTGTATTGACCTTTTTACTTTTCAATACAATCACATTGTCAATAATTGTAGATATCTGCAGACTTAGATGATTTTAGTTTTCAATTCCCTTTTCTTCATTTCACTAAGGATTGTTTGTTTACCATTGGGTATCGTTGTGCTGGATTGGGTGCTGTTTGAGGGGCATTTCTTATGCTGTGTGTCATTTAATTTTCATTCTGCATACACAGATCCAACTTGTTAGTTACTTACAGTGTGTGGTAGGGTTTGCATTGGCGTAAGGTCAGTAGGGAAGTTGTGCTGGTCACCCGTTTTTTTTTTTTATTGTGATTTATTTTATTTACATTTACACTAATTTGCTTAGTAGACACTTTTATCCAAAGTATGGAAGAAGATGATCCACTGTGGCAACCCCTAATGGCAGCAGCCGAAAGAAGAAGAAGATGAAGACACTTTTATCCAAAGTGACCTACAAAAAGAGTCTGGATTGAGATGTGATTAGCAGACCTGACAGGTCTACTCATAAAGACCTCATAAGTGTCTTCATGTATATTGGTGCTGATCTGTTGACTACTCTGTGGGCGAGCATCAAGGATCTGAACTTAACACATGCCCGTAAATGGAGCCAATGTAGTGATCTGGAAAGAAACGTTTAGGTACCGCAAAAATGCATCTATTACTCTTTTACTTGAACATGATAAGACCTTAACTGAGGCTTCTTTTGGTCTTCACAACACTTATAAAAGATCAATAGACAGGTTATTCATCTCTGCACAGTGTGGCATATTAGGAGCCTTTGATACGCTGGTACAATTATATGTGAATATGAAGGATTCACAGATCTCATACTGAAATATGCAGTATCAGGAGAAATATGTCCAAATTTAGCCACTTCTTACCAAAGTTATTTTAGATCTATCTATCTATCTATCTATCTATCTATCTATCTATCTATCTACTGTGGTAAATAATCAAGCCTTGACACAACAAAAAGGTTTGAAAAGCCTCCCATATCATTAAAAGTTGGCTGCAGATGAAAAACATTTTATGAAATGGTCTTTACAGATAAGAGTCCAAAACAGAATTGAACAGGTTCGCAAGCATGGCAGATATATAGTTGAAAAACAGGAAGAGGAGGGATCTTGGGACTGGAACTGGAAATTAGGTCATCAGGCTGCGGCTTCTGAGAATGTGGTATGGGGCGGAACCGGAAGTGATGTCATGGAAGCCAGGCAGAAATTCCCACATTTGGTCTGCAGGGAGATAAGGGAATAGATTAGTGCACTCTGGTCTGACCGGGAATTACCTTCTTTTGAGCCCTTTAGCTGCCTCCCATCTGTACGTCTGTGACTCTATCTATCTATCTATCTATCTATCTATCTATCTATCTATCTATCTATCTATCTATCTATCTATCTATCTATCTATCTATCTATCTATCTATCTAATTGCCAACATGCTTGTCTGAACATGATTTGAACACTTTTGGAGTCTTGTTCATCTTTGTCAGGATGCAACACTGTGTATGTGTTTCAAATTAAATCATTCTGTACAAATGACACTTTTAATTCTAAAATGTTAGACACTTACTGATTTGGAGCAAAACTGCTGTTCCCCAACTGCAGCACTATTGGAGAATGCACATTTGTTTCAACTAGATATTTTTCTTTCATTTCATTACACAATAAAATAAATATTGGCCAAAAAAAGTATTGAGCTGAACACATCAGTTTTTTAAAGTGTTATCATAGAAATTATTACAGCACTCAACACAGTTTTTATTTATTCTCCATGAATTTCCTATTATGTTGTGGGTGCCATGGAGGACAGATGGGCAACCTGGGTGGACGATGGTATGACCCTTTGGAGGCGTCCCAGCTGGGACACCCTTAGGGGTTCATTGTAATTGGAGTTCAGAAGTGCAACCTTATTCGTTCTGGCTTTTTTACATAATATTAGTACAATTTTAGTTTTTTTTTCTGTTGCAAGATCACAAATGCTCGCTTACACATATTTCAATGCAAGTTATGTTTAAGTAAAAAAAGAGTTCATAATGCCATTAAACACATCTTGTATATCAATGATCAAACAGATTAAATGGCCTAATGAGTACAGTCAGCAAGATCAAATGTTTCAACCCAAGAAGCCAGTCTGTGCAAGCACGTTGTGGTTAAGCTTTAAACAAGCACGCATTTCGAGAGATTTGTTTGTGTTGCAACAACGTCCATTGCACAGATAGCCACACAGTGAAAATATTCGCTTGACGAGCGCCTTTAATGCAGATGTACAGACAGGTCCTCAGCTACTTGCGCCAGCAGGCTATGTTGATTTCGGTTGCCAGTACTGAAACAGTGACGTGTGGTGAGGTTCATGGTTGGTGAGGCACGGACTCCTTCAGAGTTAGATTTACAAATATATGAACCCCAAAGAGTAGCTTATTCGCTATTCAATTAGCAGCATGTACACTGACTACTGGTAATGTTTCATATCTCAACAGCATTCTTTACACACACATAGGTAAGATACATATTGGCTAAGAAGGAACGTTACATTTATAGCGGAGAGAGAAAGCAGAGAGAGCGCATTTACTCTGCACCCTCCACGTGCTCTAGATTTGCCATTGCAATTTCTCAATTCAGACTCATTCAATTCAAATGAACGTATAGAGTGGTGTACAAAAACACGGAATTCAATTTTGACCTTTTAAATGTTTTTAAAAGCTTTTAATTCTGGTGCTTTAATCAATTTTAATACAGAGTGTTCAACAAAAAGATAACAAGAAAAAGAATATTTTTTAAGGTCAAAATCTTGTTTTTAAATATTGGATTTTTTTTCTTAGTCTGATCCCATTTTTTATAAAATTGAAAACCGTTTATGGTCTTACCTTTTGTAAATGAAGTCCATGAGCCTATCCTTTTCCATGAAAATCTCTGTCACTTTCTTGTAAAAGTCCTCCTTATTTTCCTTTAGTTTTCAAAGTCTTAATCTTCTATTTTGGTAGTCAGTTAGAAACAAAAATAAAAATAAATGGACCGCTTCAGTGCATTTGACTTTCTGATATCACACCCAGAGCCTCTGCGTAGAAGAACAGCAGCAACAAACACCTGTTGGGCTCACATGCGCCCCCTTTGGTGCAGCACGGTACTGTCTGCCTCACCTTCTGCCTTTTCACTGCGGTTTTATGTTCCGATCAGCAAGACTAAATATGTCACACACATTCATTAAAGATATTAGCCAGACTGTGGAACGTCAGGGTGTATAATAAACGTGTCTGCAAACATTATATTGGTGACATACAGAGCAACAGAAACAGGCATGTGCCAATTGCATCAACCCAGTGTGTGAGGGACAGCACAGTCTGAGGTGAGGTGAGGCTTGTCGGTGTCGCATCTCGTGTTTCTCCCCTGTATTTGAACAGGAATTGCGCAAATTCAGTGGTTTAGACTAAAAAACTGATCAAAATTATTGGAATCATACAGAAAACAAATTTATAGCACAGAGTAGTGGACACATTTATTTTATGTTATCATTGCTAGTTGTTTTTACTTTTTATGATGACATGCGAGACCGCATGTCCCTGTAGCCAGAGAAGTGTTGGACTTCCACTAAGTGCTGATCTGGTTGGTCCTGCACTGAAACTCCAAGACTCTTTTGTTCTTCTTACACGCTACATTTGCTTTTATTATCGTCTGCGCTGTAATTAAAGTATTTACACACGTTACTTTCTCATTTTCTACCCTCAAACATCTGTGCAAAACTTGCCATCATCAACCACACGTGCTTACTGCTTCAACCTAACAAACCAAATGTGCTCAACAAACAAACAATGGTCCTTTACAGAAGTTGTGCCACGTGACTACAGTAAGCCCAAGTTGCAAGATCACCGCAACGTAACTGAATGCTCAGGGCAACCTACAACAACTCCTCTGCACAACTGAACCGGACTGAACGAAAATGCTATTGCTGTTTTTTTTTCGTTTTTACTTAATTTTCATTCTCATTTTAGTTCGTTCACATATCACAAATTTTTATTTTTATTTAGTTTTGCCTTCATTTCAGTTCTCGTTCTTGTAAAACAAAAAACTATATTTAGTTTTAGTAGTTTAGTAGTTCTCATTTTTGTTATGAAAATATCACTGCCGGCTTTGGTGGCCATCCCTGCACGTTAAAGTTGAAGAATCTCTTGTGATCAGACCTCTGCTTATAGAGGCTGATACCTTTGACATGATCAGTCAGATGTGCTTAAGATGTCAGCTTTCAAAGATCAAGGACCAAAATGAGCTCGAGAAATATCTGCTAAAAGAACAAGACGAGAGCTTTCATTAGAGAAATCACTGGATTCCTTTGTCCAGCTTGTCCTGTTTGAATAGTCACAGAGGCCACAAAAGCAGCTGAAATAAAATGTAGAAACCAACTCTAATAAAAGGGAAAAAAGGAGTACATTTGCAGCTAAGTAAGAACTGTAGGAAAAATGACAAAATGGCTGTGTCAAGGCAGTTCAGTTCCCTCAGAATAATGGTTAATTTACACATTCTATCACTGTATAAAATATAATGGCCATTAGATATAAATTGCAGGCAATAAAATCTGCACATGAAGAGTTACAAATGGACTTTAATACATAAAGTAGCAGAGGAAAATTTGAAATCCCACTAATTTTTCTCTTAAGTTATTAAAGTTGTTTTAATACACAAGATGACTTAAATTGATTTTATTAGTCTCCCTGCCAGAGAGGAGAAGCACCATTCTAACATCCGTGCAGGTAGGATTCATGCTGCTATTAAGCCTGGCTTCTCTGAATATTAGTCAGGACCCAACAGGGATGTAATCATATTCTCAGATAAATGAAATACTCTGGGAAACCACCAGGAGGAATTCTATAAAAAAACTGATTCGATTTTCTCAATTTTAGCTTCTGGTTTCTGTTCTGATAAGAAAAGCTAAAGTCACTCACTCCTTCCCAACAAGGCACAGAAGGATAGCTTGGCTGCCAAGTAATTCACTTCACTCATTCACTTACCTTATTTGTCTCAAGTTGACAGGGGAAGAATTGTTCAGTCACTCAAGGGGTCTCTCCCTGGGCGGGCCTCACTCTATCGTCATCGAACTGTCCTGGAAGAAGACGCTCCTGTCTGATGGTTCAGCTCAGGGGTGTTAAAACTCTCTGTTATCAAGTGGTCCATCTTGCTCCGTGACACCTTTCCTTAATTCAGCTTCTCAACTCTTCGTCTTCGAATGTGGCAGTTTGGGCCAAACTCAGCTACATGCGGGTGCACCGTCTGCTGGCTCTCATTGTCTTTTTTCTACTTATGAATAGAACAATGTAAAGATACTAAGTTTTGCATTGGGTGTGACGAAGATGGATAGGATTAGGAATGACTACATTAGTGGGTCACCTCAGGTTGGATGGTTTGGAGACAAAGTCAGAGAGGCGAGATTTTGTTGGTTTGGACATGCGCAGAGGAGAGATGCTGAGTATATTGTGAGAAGGATGCTAAGGATAGAGCTGCCAGGCAAGAGAAGAAGAGGAAGGCCTACGAGAAGGTTTATGGATGTGGTGAGAGAGTACATGCAGGTGATGGGTGTGACAGAACAAGATGATGAGGACAGGAAGATATGGAAGAAGATGATCCGCTTTGGCTACCCCTAACGGGAGCAGCCGAAATAAGAAGAAGAAAATTAATAGAACGTAACATTTTTAATCTTCCTAAGTATATTTTTTTTATCATTTATGTATTTTTTATTTGCTATTTGGGAGGAGTTGTGTGATGATGATACCATCAGCTCCATCCTTTTGGTTGCTATGGCACATCAACAACATGCATTAAAAACATATATTATGATTTACTTCTGGTTTTGCCTTTTTTTCCCTTTTTCTTTTTAATGTTCTATTTTTCTATTGGTTTTGCATGACGCTATGTTCACATTTCAACGTTTTCATCTATGCCTTTCGTCCACATTACCCCAGCATTTTTAGCCCTTTTGAATACGCTCTCCAGAGCTGTACACTTCTGAAAATGGACGCTCAGTGCTGTAGTGGGGGTAGAGTTTTGAAAATGCAGACTCTAATTGGTTGAGGCTTATTATGTGACCCTTTCCTGATTGGATCCTGCTCATTACAGTGTTTCTTTCCCTGATTGCTCATCCTTCAAGGAAACTTACTCCAACATAACAGACACAGAGGAATTGCTTTCCATGGTGCTTTGCTGTGTTGATTACTTGTATGCATCTAAATTCTGTGTTGTACAGTTTTTTTATACTGCATACATGCACAAAAGGCAATTCATTTACCGGTCACTACAGTTTTGCAATAAATCCTGTGGCCAGGTGTAGGTGCCATGGAGGAATGACAGGTATGAAATCCTCCTGCTCCAGGAGGCCATATTGGATGGACTTGGTGAACGAGAATGCTGGGAGCAGTTCATTCCCCCGCATGACAAGTTGTAGTGTTCCTTTAGGGCTGAACTGGATTAGGAAACCCGCTGGGAGGTTTGGGAGTTGGAGTCTGAAAATGCAGCCCTATTGGGGTCTTTTGATACTGCCTGAGGGTGCTGCTAGGGGAGAAAATGCCCTGGTTTGGAATGATGGGATGGCGTGACATAAATCATCTCACTGTGTTGTCCACAAATTACCAAACACACAACAAGCCTAATTTCAATAAAATTATATTACCTGGAAGTTGCACAGTACTCACTGCTCAACGATCCTGAGTGATGATCACGTTCTCATGAATTTCTCTCCAGTTGCCCCTCTTCCATTAAGCCAGTGCTTCTCAATTATTTTCTGTCATGCCCCCCCCTAGGAAGTAGAAAACATCTCGCGCCCCCCGCGCGACTATAAATAGTATCATTTGTCTATAAAATTGTTATAAGTACACCTCTGCATAACACTGTATCCTTATTAACGTATAAGAGAATAAAAAAAGAAAGAAATATGGACCAATTTACAGCAAAGAATAGCTTTATTAAATGTAACAGAAAAGATTTAAAGTGCAGTCTAAATTCAAAAAAAATTTAAAAGAAAAATAAAAAAGCATGTTCCCCGAGGTCGAACGCGCCCCCCTTGACGGAGCCACCCCCACTATTTGAGAAACACTGCATTAAGCTAATGTTCTCACCCAGTGCTTGAACAATCATAAACCATAGTGTGAGAACGGGTCCAAACACCATCAGACAAACACCACTTCTTCATAAAACACACGTTTATTAAAGCAGTTCTTGCACAGCACACCGTGCCCCCAGCACCAATCATCCTCCACAGGCCTTTCTCTTCGGCCACCTTTCCTCTCCTCACGGGAGCTTCATCCTGCTCCCACTCCCGACTCTAGCTCTCTGATTGACCTGAGTGAGGCGTCCCCTTTTATTTCCACCCGGATGTGCTCCAGGTGCCTGATGATGTCCTTCCGGCAGCACTTCCTTGTGTGGCGGAAGTGCTGCTCTTGCACACGGAAGCACTCTGGGCATCGCTGGAAGGATCTTACTTCACCTTCCCAGGTGTGGTGGAAGTGCAGAGCTCCCGGGCTTTAGGAGACTTGGGGTGCCAACTGGTGGAAGCCACAGGCCTCCACTGGTTTGTGCCTCCTTGCTGCATCCCCATGGTCTCTTGCTTATCCAGGGCGGTTGCCCCCTCATGGCCCGGGGGAGGTACTGACTGCCTCCCGGTCCTTCCAGGCGTCCCGGCAGGGTCTGACACCCAGCCTCCTGTGACAATAATTATTCATATTGCATGACCGCTTCCATCCCCAGATTTGAAGCCATCCAAGCAGTTATGGGAGATTGCAGGAAGATGTCTCAAAAATGTTATGGACTTCCGTCAACAAGGCTCAAGATGACCAGCATTCTGGAAGAATAAAGTTTTTGATTTTCTCCTGATTGGGTTTATATGAGCAGTTCTAGTGGCATGTGGTGGTAACTGACTTCAGACTCTGGACTGGTAAATTTAAATATGTGCCACACTTCACTGTTTGCTCCTTGTTCTGCAACGCCACAGCTTCTTACATAATAATTTACGTTTACCCCCAGCATTGCTTTATTTGCATGTTAAGTAACACCACTGATGACACCATTAATGTAGTTGTTACCCGACAAGGCCATGATTATAAATGCACAGAGAAATACGAAATTATTAACAGAAGTAACATGTTATAAATAAAGTAATGTACAGTAATTTAGCAGATTACACTTAAATCCGTCATTCAGTCTGACAGCAGCTTGCAGCTTACTGATTTCTTTTATGGAGCACATAGTTTATTTTTATAAATAACATTTTAATGCTCCTTTATCAAACTCTGAGTGCTGTTGAAGGCTCTTAAAAGTAAAACATAGGTACCCCAGTGAGGGCAAATTTTTGTTTAACAGCAGGGGGCTTTGGTTCCCCACTTAAAGTTGTTAGCGAACAACTAAATAATTATTTTATAATTCTAGGCTTCAAATTTGTTCATGGTAAAGCTGCTGGAACTCTGGCCTTGAGGCAGGTGCGGCTGTGCTTGGCTTTTAAAATAACATTTTTATGGACAGACAGGACAAACAGGAAGAAAAGTTGGAACTGTTTTTACTTATGAAAATTATTTTAGTGTGTTGAGGTAATGTGTTCAGAAAATTGATGGACTGATGAAATGGACAGACAGATTTTCAAATGTTTTACCAAATGGAATGACTTTAGTTCATTTTTTCATACATATGATTTGTATGTTATGCGGTTTTTACAATTTAGTCACTCAGTAATAGTAAAACAAAAAGCATAAATACAGCCACATTCACATTGATAAGCACAAAAACACAAAGGGGGCGCACAGACCTGCTGCTGTCTTACCAGAAGGAATGAAAGCTGTGTGGAGGAGAACAATCAGGTGTAGATAGATAGATAGATAGATAGATAGATAGATAGATAGATAGATAGATAGATAGATAGAATAGACTATGTGATAGATAGATAGATAGATAGATAGATAGATAGATAGATAGATAGATAGATACTTTATTAATCCCAAGGGGAAATTCACATATTCCAGCAGCAACATACTGATAAAAAACAATATTAAAGAGTGATAAAAATGCAGGTAAAACAGACAATAACTTTGTATAATGTTAACGTCTACCCCCCCGGATGGAATTGAATAGTCGCATAGTGTGGGGGAGGAACGATCTCCTCAGTCTGTCAGTGGAGCAGGACGGTGACAGCAGTCTGTCGCTGAAGATGCTCCTCTGTCTGGAGATGATCCTGTTCAGTGGATGCAGTGGATTCCCCATGATTGACAGGAGCCTGCTCAGTGCCCGTCGCTCTGCCACAGATGTCAGACTGTCCAGCTCCATGCCTATAATAGAGCCTGCCTTCCTCACCAGTTTGTCCAGGTGTAAGGCGTCCCTCTTCTTTATGCTGCCTCCCCAGCACACCATCGCGTAGAAGAGGACGCTCGCCACAACTATCTGATAGAACATCTGCAGCATCTTATTGCAGATGTTGAAGGACGCCAGTCTTCTAAGGAAGTATAGTTGGCTCTGTCCTTTCTTGCACAGAGCATCAGTATTGGCAGTCCAGTCCAATTTGTCATCCAGCTGCACTCCCAGATATTTAAAGGTCTGCACCCTCTGCACACAGTCACCTCTGATGATCACAGGGTCCATGAGGGGCCTGGGCCTCCTAAAATCCACCACCAGCTCCTTGGTTTTTCTGGTGTTCAGTTGTAGGTGGTTTGAATGACACCATTTAACAAAGTCCTGGATTTGTTTCCTATTTTCCTACTCCTACCCACTCCTGATATCCCAGGACTGAAAGACATGTCCTACTCTGATAGACTCGGAGAACTAAATCTGTTTAGTCTCGAGCAGAGGAGACTGTGTGGAGACCTAATCCAGGGATTTAAAATTGTCAAATGACATGAGAACCACCTTTTCCACCCTCTCAAACGTATACAGTTTTTAATGCCTGGAAAACATTTGGGATTAAATCACTTAGAGATCTGTACATAGACAACGTTTTTGCATCCTACGAACAATTACACTCCAAATTTAACTTTCCAGCAACACATTTCATTCACTATCTTCAAATTAGAAACTTTGTTAAACAGAACCTGCCCGATTTCCCTCACCTTCCACCTTCCTCTATGCTGCAAAAAATTGCTCAGTCTCGAGAACTCAGACAGCATTTCTGTAATATATAAAACTATTTTACAGTCTCTCCCTGTCAAAGATCCAAGAGGACAGTGGGAAAAGGATCTCTCACTCAAAATATCAGAAAAGGAGTGGAAGGTAGCAATGCAGAGAATTCACTCGAGCTCCATATGTGCAAAGCATACAATTATTTAACTCAGAATTCTATATCAAGCACATCTGTCTCGCTTAAAACTGTCCAAAATGTTTCCAGGGCAAGACCTACCAGCGAACATTGCAATCAAGTTCCAGCCTCACTGGGTCACATGCTTTGGGTGTACACTAAATTAACATCATTCTGGACCAAAATCTTTAAATGCCTGTCAGACAGCCTTGGTGTCACAATCCCTCCTAACCCATTAACAGCTGTGTTTGGTGGACTCCCCGATGGGCTTAAAGTGGAGGAGGACAAACAAACTGTGATTGCATTCACTACACTACTGGCACGCAGACTTATCTTGCTCAACTGGGAGAATCCTAACTCTCCTATTCTAAGTCAGTGGTTAACTGATGTTTTATACTATTTGAAATTGGAAAAAATCAAACTCTCACTTAGAGGATCTGTGCAGAACTTTTTCAAAACCTGGCAGGATCTAATCAGTAACATTTTAGAATAAGCATTTAAATTAAGGAAGGAGGTTCTCTCCCCTCTTTTACTCCATTGATCTTTATTCATTTATTATTTTATCTGTTCATTTGTCTTTACTAGCATAAAGTTTTACACTGCTGGCCTAGCTCTCTTTCACAGGGGTGGGAGTTGATTTGTTTAGAACCTTTTTTTCTTCTTCTTTTTGTTATACTTGAGTTATGTGTATTGAATGTTATTTGATTTTAATAAATTCAATAAAATTAAAAAAAAAATTGTCAAATGCATTGATAAAGTAGATCCAGCAAAAGTCTTTCAGCTTAAGGGTGAATCACATACTCAAGGACATCAATAGAAATTAAGAGGAAGTGCATTTGAGACTGAAGCCAGCAAGCACTTCTTTATGCAAAGAGTTATGGGACTGTGGAACAAACTACCAGGACATGTACTGTAGTTGATGTAGAAACCTTGACAACTCTTGGAATGAATCTGGACAAGATACTGGGACTGCTTAATTATTAGCTAAACAAATGGGCTTGATGGACTAAATCGACTCCTCTTGTTTTTGAGATTTTTTATGTTCTTACTGTAAATTCTTATGAAAGACACCGGGAGAAAAACAGGAGGTAAATACAGAAGCAAAAGTCAGAAAACCCGTAGAGCAAAATGGGAATCTAGCAACAAAACCAAAACAAGAAGCAAAACTCATAGTAGAAAAAAAACAGTAAAGGGTACGAATATTCTTAAGATCAAACAAATGAAGGTCACAAATAAAATTAGAGCTTCTTTAAGGAATCCACAAAATTGGGTAAGGCAGTGACCTCAGAGAGTGACCGTTAAAACTCATGTCCCCTAAAGTCATTTGATTCGTCCTTGACCTCTGATGTTGCTTCATAATCATTACTCTGTCTTACGCTCTTTTCACCTCCAAAACACTCTTGACATACTGTTCCTTCAGAATAACTCCTACACCCCATTTCTCCTCCCATCCCCAACATGATAGAACAATTTGAATCCTCCTCCGATCCACCTGGACTTACTCCCATTCCATTTAGTTTCTTGCACGCACAACATATCAACCTTCCTTCTCTCCATCATACCTGCTAACTGTCTCCCCTTACCAGTCATACTGCCAACGTTCAAAGTTCCTACCCTCAGTTCCACTCTCTTTACTTTCCTCCACTTCTCCTGCCTCCGGACACGTATCCCCCATCTTTTCCTTCTTCTTCTTCGGCCAACAGTAGCCCAATTTTCGCCAGCACCCTGTTGGCTAACAGTACTGGTGGCGGTCGTTGTTAACCCGGGGCTCAACCGATCCGGTATGGAAATTTGTATTGACGTCCACGTATTGATTTGGCAAAATTTTACACCGGAATCCCTTCCTGACATAACCCTCCCCATTTATCTGGGCCTGGGACCGGCACGAAGAAACACCCTGGTTTGTGCATCCCCTGTGGCTGGGTTAAATATATAAATACTAATAATGTCTTCATTATAAACACAAAATGACCATCAAAATAACAACATAATCATCCAAGATTATACTTTTCAAAGGATTTGTGGTAAAATTACTGCCACTCTGGAACCGGGTTAGTGCCATGAAAACTCATTTGGAGCCCATTGTGGGATTGATGGACGTTGCCCCATGTTATCCATACTGGATAGTCGGTATTATGAGACTTCGATGATCTGGGGAGGACGCCTTTGTGAATATACCACAGACTTTATGGAGTGTGTGCTTCTTGGTGTATGCTCACTTTTACTTTAATGAACAGCATCTAGCAGGTAATGGTGTCCACTCAGTATCATCATAGTTTGACCAAACGGGGTGGGTCCACTCGCAGTGTCAGAGTGTGCTCTTCTTCAATAGCGCAGACAGCACCCCTTTGTGCACATAAGCACTTCTTGGTGTACACTTTTAATTTAAAAAAAAGCGCCCAGCGGGTAATGGTGGGTGGGCGCAGGGGTGTTCTCCCTTGTTGTCGGAGCACGCGAGCCTTCAGAAATACAAACTGCGCTCCTCTGTGCACATACCGTGGATACTATGAATTTTCATTAATGATGCTCTTTAGGTGGACTGGCCAGCTCTGGACCAGGTTATGTAAAACAAGACTGGCTATCTCTCACACCCCAACCAAAATGTAATCCCATTATTCTTTCTGTTTAATCTAATTGACCCCTAAGAAGATTTACTGGTTTTAAAACCTGTGCATCAGAAATACAGAATAATGCTGACTAACCCTATATTGATTCCATTACAGAAATAATTCCATAAATTGAGTAATTCGAGAAAATGTAAATCATTCAGCTTTGATGCTGTTGGTGAAACAAATGGTGTTTAGCGTGAACCTAGAGTTTTGCCGCTAATTCATTTTTCCACGAATTGCAGGTTGATCGCTACTTAGAGACATTACACCTCTCCTTTTGTTCATCACTGTGCACTTGTACATCCGCCATTTTGCTCTCTGTTTAGTTCTCCCCTCACATTTGTGTCAAAAACTGTTTAGCTGTCTTTTCATTATTACACTAAGTCTCATTTAATTCAACATTTCCTCTTCTAGAATGAAACATTGCACCTATTCCTTTGTTCATCCTTTCCTGCATTAGTGTAACTGAGTGTTCTCCACTTTTCTATTCTGATCAATATTAGACGCTTTGTTAGTCGTTTCCTGTGTTAAGATGAGGCGTTGCGCTTCTCTCTTGGCTCATCCCTTCCATTGAGGATTTTGGTCACACACACCAGAGAATCAAAACAAGATTGAGGTATACTTGCTGCCTCATTGTACAGACTAAGGGTGTGAACTGCCAGGTGAAAGTGGGCTCAGACTTGTTAATGCTAACTGGTGTATGATGCTGAAGAGTCCATTACTGCCTTCACGATGCCTGCATAGCTGCCAAAGCAAGGACAAAATCTGTAGCCGTCTGAGTTCCTCCTAGTTTTGTTTTTTCTCAAATCCAGACATATCGGTAGATAAGGAAGTGCGCTCTGGCCTACATGTTTCGTTTCTTACAGTCAGTTTTATGTCTTGCCTCTCATGGTGAGCAACACTTTACTGTTCAGAGACACACATGGTCAACAGACTGAACAGCTGATTTCTTCCTGGCCCTACACTGCTTGTCATTAAAGCCATCTTTTCAAAAGCAGACAGGATTATCTGCTATGATACACAACATTCATTCCCACTACAATCCAAAGCTAACATCTCCTCCCGGGCCATTCTTGTAGTGGTGCACTCAGCCTTATTCCTTTATCTCCTCCCATGTTAAGTAGGATTCCAACCTTTATATTAACCTAAGTGACAGAATCGGAAGAAAGCTGACCAAACACTTCGATTAGCATGCTCAGGAGACAACCTATCTACAGAGTGCAGGAGAAAGAAAACAGTTAAGTAGATTACAAGGGCACTTGACTCCCAAACAACATCTAAGGAGGTTTGCAGGTCTGACACGGATTTGTCAACTACAGTGACATACCAGCTAATGGCTTGTGTCGTTAATTTTAGCTTTCTGCTTTGAAACACACTGGCGTGAGGAAGAAAAACTGACAAAACTGCAAAGATGATTCATGGGTGTGGCAAGTTAACTCTCACACTTGGTTGGTTCTCTGTGAATTGATTGACAGATGGTTCTCTTGCATTGCTTCTGGGCAAGCAGGCCTGCCCACTTGACTCAAATCAAAGGCTTATCTTGATTATCTATAAAGCACAATTTCTGTTCATTTGTTCTTCATGTGCAGGTTTGTTTTTTCAAGTCATGGACTTGAAATTTGGCACACAGGTTCTCCTCATATAAATTACATATAATTTCAGGCTTGGTACCCCGGGGCGGCAAGTGGCATGTGATCTATCAAAGGACAAACAACACCTTGCAGGCTGCCGGGTTAGAGTGCTTGCCTTTCATATAGGGAGTCTGGGTTTGGTTCCTGCCCATTATAGTTATCTTTTTCTTTAATTAATCATTTCTCTCACTATTTATGTAATGGTCCCTAGCCACCCTGGTGATATTTTCGCTGGAGTTATTTATTGCTAGTGTAATCTCAACATTACAGCACCACTGAACCTGCTCAGCCGACACTAGGCTTCTCTTGAATTTGAAGCTGTACTCTGCTAAAAAGTGGTCCGAATCCCACAGCTGAGTTAAATTTCATATTTAATTATTTTTAAGCATTGTAATTATTTTGATAGTTACAGCGGAGTTTTGAAATGATACCTGGGAAACACAGCTATATCTACATAATGACGTCTTGGCGTCTGTCTGAATGTACTGAATGTACACATCTCAAAATATTACGAGAACACTTAATCATCAAAGTCTAACACCAAGTCAATAAAGCTTCAGGGATATCAGCCTGTCCAGTTAGGAAGCATAAGCAATTCTGAATTAACTTCACCTGCTTTGGTGCAAATGAAAGTGACATTGGGTACACAGGAGAGGCGACACCAAGACAAACCCCAAAAAGAGAACGGTTTTGCATGTGGTGTTCACAGACAATTGCTCTCACCGTATCCTTCCTGACAAATTCTTTTCTAGTTTTGTGTTTTGCTGGTGTCCTTGTTGCTACTGATATCATGAGGTTGTGGTACCTGCAGCTGATTCAGGTTGCACAGGTAGTCCTGCTCCTCCTGGATGGCACATCCATACGTGTCATTGCAAGAAGGTTTGCTGTGTCTCCCAGCACAGTCTCAAGAGCATGGAGGAGATACCAAGAGATGGGCTGTTACATAAGGAGAGCTGAACAGGGCTCTAGAAGGGCATGAGCCCAGCACCAGGACTGATATATGGTCCTTTGTGCAAGGAGGAACAGGAGGAGCACTGCCAGACATCCAGCTGCCTATTGGTGTGCGTGTTTTTGACCAAACTGTCAGAACTAGACTCCATGAGGTTGGCATGAGGGTCCAATATCCTCTAGTGGGACCTACGCTCACAACCCATCACTGTGTGCCTCAATTGGCATTCACCAGGGAATACCAAATTGTTGAAACAGTCAACCTCTTGTTCTGAACTGTTCTGAATCAAACAATACAAAGAAAGAAAAAGCTTTTGATTCGAAAGATGATTAAAAAAGATTTTCAGAGGAAGAGACAAAAAACAGGAGAAGCTTATTGCTAATCTAACAATATGAAAATGAAATTCAAACTTCAAAATCTAAGATGATAGGAAAAGTAAAAAAAAAAAATCATGCACACAAATATAAGCAAATTAACAAAATAAATGTGTTATGTTATTCAAATGCTTGTTTGCAAACTGGAGCAGGCCGGACATGAAGATATAACATCTCTCGTAATTTCTGCATTACTGACCGGCAACTTACTCTTGGGCAAGAACAGTGGGACTGAGAGCAAAATTCCTGTGCCTTCCTCTTTCCAATTCATCCCGCCACAGACCAAGGTGGGCTATGATTTCATCCCTGGGCAGCCTGTATTTCTCTGTTAATTGCTGATTCCTGAGATGGTCCGAGGGGTTCCTGCAAAACAACATTTAGACCAGCAACTTTGCTCCTTGGATAGCACTGACTCAAACTGAGCCTCTGGTTGGGTGGTACAACTCATTATGTACTCAGATTGTCTGCACTAATTTATAGCCTGCTTTATATTCGTATTGCAACATTGTCTCCTTATTATTGTTATTATTATTATTACTATTACCTTTTCCAAATAAAAGCATCAGTGTGTTTTTTTATGATCCACTTAGGGACTACCTCTGTCTCTCTGTGTCAAAATCACAGGCAAATGTTTGAGCAATGAGTGACATTAAAAATAATGAGTGGGTCGGCTCATTCATTAATTTCCAAACAAATTTATGTACAACTTTAGTTACGAAGGGTTTCAGGAAAGACTTGCTAATTAATGAATAATCTTAAGAATGAGATAACAAAGTACTTAATGTCACAAAGCTTATGGGAAATGCATTACTGATTACTTGGCCTTTTCTGTTGAATCTTTAATTATTGAGGTAGAACCACAATGTATCAGGAACCCGCACAAGTTTTTATTTCATTTTATATTTTTATTTTCCTTTAGTCTTTCCCTTCATCTTGTTTACCATTTTTTTTCCAGTCCCCTTATCCTCAACTGTGCCAAGCCACGGTGTCTCCCAAATTGGGCCTCTTGGCTGCTGCTGTCATTAGGGCCTCAGTATAGAAGATGGCTTCCTGCCATGAGGTCTTTGCTGTGGTATTTGCTGGCTTATCTGCTGGGCGTATGGCTCCCGGCTCTGAGTAGTCCTTCTATTTAAAGGACTTTTTGTATTGGTCAAATTTTTAAGGTTAGACTCTTGCTTGCTTCTGTCTTTTGTTTCTGTTTCATGTTTTTGCTTTAGGTTGGGAGCAGGCGCTGATAGTGTGTTGCCATACTCACCACATGACGAACCACCACCCAGATTGGGACCCGAGTGCAGCGGGTGGCACCACAGCAGCACCCTGGTTGGAGTATTTTAGAATTTGCAATTATGTTTGATGTTTGTTTCATTTTTTTAGGGTTATGCTTTAGTATTCTGCTTTATTAATGGCTTGTTGTTTTGGTTAATTTTGTTAAGGTCATGTATTTCTTTGATTTTTATTAGTTTCTGTTATGATATTGTAACAACCGGTGGTTGAGTATTGAAGTTCTCGGAGCCGAACTCTACTGCGCACTCGCACTTCCCCCAAGCTGGTTGGCCAGCGGAATGCCAGCGCCATGCACGCAGCTGTACCCAGCTCATTAAGCAAGCGAGCACTCGTGTCCCATACACCGCACGACCCCGAGTGTCTCCGTACATAATTGCATAGATGGAATCTAGCAACACACAGCTCTGTCCTTTTGTATCTCTTTATTAGAGCAGATAGGCAGAAACAAAGCTCAACATATTGCAAGACCATTGCCAAGGTCATTCAGAAAGACATCCTTCTCCATGATGGTAACTGTTACACTTACCACTCCTGGGCTGCAAATGACCCAAGCCCACCCAAGCAACTGCAACACAAACACATAGAACATTTATAGTACAACAGGAAATCAGTTGCCTTGCTTGCCCAGTACAAACAGTAACGTTACAGAAATACCCACAATGCACCATGTCGCCAGCGCTGACTGCCGGGTCATTACATAATAACTAGGGCTTCTTTGTTTCTATTGTTTTCATTACTTTTTTTTGTTTAATTGATCCTTTAGTTCCATTTACTTAAATTATTGCTCAATAAATAATTCAATTCATATTTTAATTAACAGCACTTTGAGTTTAGGTTGGCTTTTCTAATGTTTTGGCCTTCCCTGTTTGAGTTTCACTGCAGATTTTATTTTGGGATTTTTATTATGTGTAATTTGCTCATTGTTTCCTGACACTGACTGACTTATCTTGTGGTACCCCCATTGGGCAAAGTGATAGAAGCAAACCCTTGCAGGTTCAACTTTAAGGCAGCAGCTTCTTTTTAGGACGCAGCAGCACATGTTCTCTTTTTTGTTTTGCTCTCCTTATTGTTTTCTTCAATTCAGTTGACTCAGTGGTCTGTCTTATGCCTCTAGAATTTTTTTTTTCTGTTTTTAATTTTCCTGTGCCAGGTGAGGTGTAACAGCTAATTGTACACAGAGTGTGAGAAAACCTGTGGGAGTAAAGAAATTGTTTCTCACCTCATGTGGTTAAGGAGACTAGTAATAAATAATTAGCGAGATGGTTGAGAGTCAAACCTGAAGAGAATAGAGAAGAGGAAAACCGAGATAAAAAGAGAATTTAAAAGGTTTGGGGAAGGACAAAAAGAGCAGAAATACAGTAACTAGAAGAGTACAGAGGGGTTTAAACATCCAAAATGAAGGTTTGAAATGATTTAGCTCACTCAAGTATTGGCTTGCCCAGCTCCTGATGCATTACAATGGATGTTGTAAATAGGGTCTGAATAGTGAAAGACTTTCTAGAAACATTTTTTATTTAGAATTTTTTTTTTCACAATAAAGCAGTACCAGTTAAAAATACCATAACATATAACTAATTAAGCCCTGGATAGAAGTGGTTGCAATTATTCATTTCATCTACCTCTGTGATGTGTACGGTCTTAGAATTGCTGCAGTGCCTCACTCTTCTCTAAGTTTTTATTTTCAGATTTATTATTTTCCGCTGCTTCTTTGCATGTGCTTTTTTGGGGTTTATTTTGTAGTTTTTCCCTCAGTCCCAAAGTATTTGTGAGTCAGGATTGCTAGGACAGGACCTTGAATTGAATTGACACCCTCGGGTGGTGTGGTCATGGGGCTATTTAAAGACACTGTTGTACGCTCATTCGCTCCCTTTTCTGTTTTACCTGCTTTTTTTGTAAAGTTTAACAGTCTGATTATTTAAATTTTGCTTCTTTTTTAATATTACAGAGAACCCTTGGTTTGTGAGTGTTTTGCAAATAAATTTTAACTTGATAAACGAGCAAGGTCTTGCAACACAAGTAGTACGTATGCGCTTTGTCCGCCGAGCGTCACTTGGGGATTATGGGTAATCGTCTCCCATGCTCGTTCTCAGTCGGCGTGCCTCACTCATATGGTCAACATCCGTATGAGTGTATACTGTTTACTATGTGTGTGTGTGTGCTGTAACATGCGAGTCCCTGTGGTGCACCCCAAAACACGAGGCTCTGAGTCTCAGTACTTTAGCAATACCAGCTTTATTCAGCATGAAACTGGAACAGCACAGTTATTTATTGTAGCAGGATCTACCGCTCTCCTATACAGAGACACAGCAATCAGGCAGGGTCGTGACCAGGTTAGTGGCTAAGTAATACTGTGCTCTTGCATTTATAATCTTTCTTGCATCACCCATTGACGGCAGGCGCTTATAGCTTGACCGCAATCTTTTCTGATTCTCTTTTACGGTGAACTGCTACAGTGCTGGGAGCCTGCGGTTGCTTGCTTCGGGACGCTCCTCAGCGTGTTGTCCCATTGGGGCGGGGGGTCCCAAAAGAGTTTAGAAACCTTACATTGCGTAAAGCATTTTTTAAAATTTTGTGTCCAAATGTAGTGACTCTACAGGCAAAAGCAACTGTCATTGGATAGGTTTCCTTGTTAAAGTCGCAAAAAAATATTCCAGTGAGCCAACAGATAGCAGTGATTCCATTAGTTAGAGTGAAGGTTTTGTATTAATCATTTTTATATGAATATTTGTGGGTTGTGAAACGAATTATCTGAGTTTGCATTATTTCTTATGGGGAAATTCGCTTTGATATACGAGGATTCGCTTTGGATTACAAGCACGTTTCCGGAACGAATTATGCTCACAAACTGAGGTTCCACTTTACTTTGCTATTTTTGTTTTAGAATTTTGGACTTGTGGACTTAAGGCTTTTGCTACAGTTATTATTTATTCATTCCTTTTGTTTTTTGAATTAAGAATTCTGATTTTGATCATTTCAATTTTTAATTATTAAATTAAACTAAGTAATGAAGAGTTTTATCTAGGCAAGATGTCTTGACAGTTCTGATCAGCCTGTTCATCACATAAGCTTATTGCTTATTATGAGTTGTATGAAACATGCTTAGATCATTGTAAAATAAATCATATATAACAATAAACAAGACATTCACACATACCATATCTGCAATAGTAAAATCACTTTGACATCTCATATCTTTTTTGATGTTGCAGTACTGGTAGTTCAGTGTTATGGGGGCACAGATTCAAGGCAGGAGCCACAGTGGATTGGGGGGAGTTAGTTCCCACAACTAGCATCACCAGGCTCGAGTCAGGAGCCAACCTGAGGGTGGGGCAGCAGTCCACCATGGGCTAACTTACACACAGTATATAGTCATGTGAAAAAGTAAATACACCCCATTTTAACTGAATGTGACTTTAGGTTTTACTAATTGATAAGGATTAGGTCATTGTTAATTATGTCCTAATATGTAAAGCTGTAGAAACTGCAACAAGGATAAGCTTACTGGATACCCACTCTCACCCATACCAGGCAAAGCATGTCTTTGGGAGGAAAGCTGCTGAACCCACCGACTCAGCCACACAGATAGTGACCGGACCAGGATTTCAAGCCAGTCTCCTGGGGCCTCCTACAAAACGGCGTGCGCAGAATTCACACTCTAACATGGTGTACGAACAAAAGCGGAAATGTGCTTACGCACAAAAAAATCCAGATGCATAAATCTGTGTGAACACCAACTTCCACGTTCTTCCGCTACATAAATCCTGGTCAGCGTAAAAAGTAACATATGTGCACGCGCCTGCTGCCCCAACCCAGCGCTTCAGGAGGACAATGTCAAAAGCACGGGAAAAAAAAAAAAAAACTTCAGCGAATGCAAAATGGAGGTCCTGCTAAGTGAAGTAGAGGCAAGGAAAAATGTTTTATTTGGTAGCTTCGGAAGTGGAATTAGCAACAAAACGAAATTGATGGAGTGGCATAGTGTGGCGGACACACTCAAGAGTGCTGGAGCAGAAAATTGCACTGTGACCGAAATAAAAAAGAAATGGTCAGACATTAAAGTTGCTGTGAAAAGGACAGTCGCAGCTCATCGTCGGCAGGTTAGCTCCACTGGAGGAGGTAGTGAACTCCCAGAGCTCACGCCGTTTGAGCAGCAAGTTGCTGCTATTATTGGCGACACATTATTGCTGGCATTTTACCAGTGGGGGAGGGAGATTCTGACATCACCGTGGGTAATGGTGAGTTATCATTTCTGTTTTGATTACCATGATCCATACTCGTGTAAATAATTTGCATGTGTAATACGACAAACAATCAGTCAGCTGATGCTGTATTAATTACTGTTTTTTCTATTTAGTTCCAGACAATAGTACAAAAGCTGACCCCAATGCTGAGGACGTGGCTCCAGGCGATGATGGTGCTGCTTCTGTGCCGACCACATCTTCGGGTGCTGACTGCTCATACACCCCTGCCTCAGAAACCACTGGGCGATCATCTGGTTGTGTGCTGACTGATGCAGTTCTGGAATCCCAAAATGCATTGGTGCATGCGGTGAGAGATGTGGCCAATGAACTATGAAATATAAAGGCAGTATTGCGTGGTATTGATCGAAAATTAAATGAATTTGTGAATAAATAAATGATGCATCTACTTACCTGTTTTTACATTCTGTTAATTACATTCATTCGACATTGTAATGCTGTCCAGTATGGCTGATCATTTAGTGGTTCAGGGTCTGGTTCATCACATCGCATCTCTTCAGGTACAGTCAAGATACGAATGAATGCCATATTATACTATATATATATATATATATATATATATATATATATATATATATATATATATATATATACTACTTACACTATGTGATACACTTTCTGTGGACTATAGAGCAGCACTCCACCAGTCTTATCCAGGCAGCGCCAATGACCCTTAAGCTACCTTATAGTACGTTCTACCAGCGCCCGAGCCCAAAAGTGGAGGTCAGTATAACGTCGCTCTTGTTTAGTCAGTGGGTTGGCGAGAGGAGTGAGAAGACACGTCTTCAGCAGGTACCCACTGTCACCTAAGTAATCGACTGTGATTAAAAGGTAATAAATGTCTTATCTTACCGAGAAGCCAGCAATCACACACAGCACCATTTTCAAGTTTGTTCCCCACACTACTATTTCTCAGGATGAATGAATCATGAGTTGAGCCAGGCCATCTCGCAACATTAGTGAGGTGCATTTTCGCATCACTGATGATTTGCACATTAATAAAGTGAAAATGCTTTCTATTTACATAAACAAATTCATTCTGTGAAGGTGCCTTTATAGCAATGTGTGTGCAGTCGACCACTCTGATTACATTGGGAAAAACGCACATTGCTGCAAATTGTGCTTTGATGTTTGCCTGTTCAACCAGAGTGTACGGAAATCTTATATATCTGCTTGACAAGCGGATAATACCAATCCATACAGCTGGTATGGCACAACTCAGGGATGACTGAGAAATACCGGATCAGTCTGCCAGTTCACGCTGAAAAGCTCCTGTGGCTAAAAATCCGAGAGTGGACAGGACTTGCAAAGGAGCAGGTAGAGCACCATTCCTCAAAGTCTGCCTTTGTAAAGTCGGCGCCAGTTCAGCACACACCTCCAAGAGGATCACTGTGCCAAGAAATCAGTACAATCTCTGAATACGCGTTCTCTTCTAATCCTTCCATTTGCGATGTCGTCTAACAACGCTAAAGCAGCCATGGCAATGGAATAGTTTGGCCATTCTGTGCACCATTATATTGTTTCAGATTGATTACAGTAATCCCTCGCTATATCGCGCTTTGACTTTCGCGGTTTCACTCTATCGCGGATTTTAAATGTAAGCATATCTAAATATATATCATGGATTTTTCGCTGGTTCACCGCTTTCTGCGGACAATGGGTCTTTTAATTTAGGTTACATGCTTCCTCAGTTTGATTGCCCAGTTGATTTCATACAAGGGACGCTATTGGCGGTTGGCTTAAAAGCTACCCAATCAGAGCATGTATTACATACTAACTAAAACTCCTCAATGCTATAAGATATGCTTCCCGCGTGGCGCTTGTTTGCTTCTCTCTATCTTTCTGACTCTCTCTGCCTGACGGAGGGATTGTGAGCAGAGGGGCTGTTTGCACAGACGACACGGACGCTCCTCTACAAAATGCCGTTTTATCGCAGTGCTTCTGTATACTTAAAAGCATGTATTGATTTTTTGATTGTTTGCTTTTCTGTCACTCTCTCTCTCTCTCTCTCTCTCTGACATTTTCTGCTCCTGACGGCGCTCCTTTAAAGATAAGATATATTTGCTTTCTTATAATTGTGAGAAAGAACTGTCATCTCTGTCTTGTAATGGAGCACAGTTTAAACGTTTGACTAAAGGGTGTTATTTCATGTCTAGAGGGCTCTAATAATGTTAACAGGGTGGGAGAGTTTATAAGGGCTTAAAATATATAAAATAACCATACAAACATATGGTTTCTACTTCGCGGATTTTCACCTATCGCGGGGGGGTCTGGAACGCAACCCCCGCGATCGAGGAGGGATTACTGTACAATTAGGTGCCATAAATTTATTAACGATATGTGGTTAATTTCAGTGTATTTGATAAAGCCGGCGTTGTAAAAAAGAAAGGGAAACCACCCAGGAATAGCAGCACTGCTTTGACGCTGGGTGCCGCCAGTTTGCAAAACCGAGCATAGAACTTGAATACGCCAGGGTTGGAGCTACCGTGAAAATGTGCGTGGCTTTACGCCAACTTTAGGTTTTACACATCGCGATTTCAGCGTGGAAACGGGCTTTACGCAACATTTTTGTGCATACGCACCATTTATACATGAGGACCCTGAAGTCAGGCAGCAGTTGCTCCTTGTCAAAAAGCATTCCGATATTTTCAAGACAGCAAAATAGTAGTGAATCCAGAGAGCTGCATGGATGCTGGCACATGTTAATCATACTGGAAAAGGGATAAGCGTGAGGGCCTCATCTTTAATGAAATACACAATAGGGACTCTGCTCTGATCGTCTAATGCCACTGAACACAATAGAATGGTAACTTTACGCAGCATGGGCTTTCCTGAGCCTTGGTCTTCTAATCAGCACTGGCCAATTAAAAATCAGATGAACAAAAGAATTATGGCTGTAGAGCTACATGAGACCTTATTAGCTGTGTGATTGAGAAGAATGGTTTGCTGAGGAGAGCATTGTGTTTATTACACAGAAAGGGGATGCATGTAGAAATCATTTTTTATAAACTCTGAAACACTTTGAAACACTTTATTGTAATGACCTCAGTGATAAGGAGACTGGAAATCTAAAGCTTGGCATCAGCATTTGAATGCATCTCTGAATTTTCTCCTGGTGCCTATTTAATAAAAAAGAATGTTTTCTTGTTATTTTTCTCAGGGTTTAATAGCCATCTAATTTGTTTCTCCTCTTGCTAAGAATAATTGAATCCAGGTCATTAAGGATGATGGAAGGGGGCCTTTCAGAATTGATGTTCTCTCTAATTTAAAGGTCAGGATAGTGAGATCACCTACATGTCTTCTGTGGCAAATTGCACAGTATATGGCTCACAGGCCAGTTTCATTTTATTATTCATTATACAGTGCATTCTTATCTATCTATCTATCTATCTATCTATCTATCTATCTATCTATCTATCTATCTATCTATCTATCTATCTATCTATCTATCTATCTATCTATCTAATTGTGTCTGCTACAGACACTTGTATGGATTGATGAGTGAGATCAGCACCACAGCAACCTCAGCAAAATGATAGTAAGTTAATTGTTAAGGCTGTGACAGTGACCAAAGGACATCCGTAAATGGCCTAGCTTTGTCATTTGGGACCATTTGAAAATGTGGAGACTGCAAGCTGCACTAACTCTCATTGTGTAGAGTCCCAATGAAGTGAAATTAAAAAAGAAGCATTGCAAGAGGAAAAGAGAGGGAAACATCTATGGTTTTCCAGCATGAGACTTTGCAGTAATTGTCTCTAATGGAAATAGCCTCTGCTGGATAGGTGGAGTGAAGAAAGAACTAGAAAAGTCAAAAAAATATAAGGAGGGAAATATTAATAGAGAGAATGGATGCCAGAAAGTGAGACACAGTGGGCCAAAAACCAGACACTGAAGGACAATCCTAAAACAGGGGCATAAAGGTGCCCAGTTGTTCTGCTGATAATTTGGAGTTTTAGACACGTACTATTATAGACACCAAATAGATACTTAAAAAATAAATTCACTGAATTGGTGAAGAAAAATACATTTACGTTGTGTTGTGTATAAAATTGACACTGGCTGCCAGCTAAGGGTGAGCTGGGGAGATGAAGAGAGCAATGACCCGCCTGCTGTGACACTGATTTTAGTCTTCATTAAAACCTTTTTTTTTATCTCAAGGATTTTACTGCTTTAATGGATTTATTCATGGTAAGCACTGCACTTTCTTTTAGATACAAACACTGTTTTGATTTTTATTGTTTAATTAAAGCACTTGCACTTTGCATCAACCTGTTGCTGAGTGTGTTTTGTCCCCATCTGCCACGCTCAGTTAGATATGTTATCGACGATATCGGGTTCAAGAAACTCCCCAAATGAGAAGAGAGAGCACGGAGGTGGGCACGCACCGACACAATGAGGTCAAGTGGCTTCTTTTAAGTTGGACATGGGAGTACTCCTGGCTGGGAGGCTACCCACATTCGCTGTCCGTCACAACTTGTATGTACGTTTTTGAGTTTTGTGACAGATGGGGGGCGCTATCGCTCCCTTGAACCCCTGTCCAAGACTCCAGACACCAGATAAAATGTTGACTTTATTTAAATGCCACAGTGCACAAAGCACCCTCTCCTCCAGTATATTCATAAACAAAACACAATACTAACAATAAACCAATCCTCTACTCCCAGACGCGTTGCCACCCTTCCACCCAGCTCAGCTCACCGTCTGGGAGCTCCCACAGTCCTTTTATTCTCCCTGACGCGGAAGTGTTCCTAATCCCCAGTCCATGTGATTCTTTATCACTTCCGGGTCACGGTACAAGTCCTTTTCTTCACCCCGGAAGTACGGCCACTTCTGTCGTCGCTCCTCCAATGATGCACTTATAGGGTTATAGGGCACATATGACTCTTCGGTCCTTCCTGCAGCTCCCTCTTGCGGCCCCTGTGGTATCCAGCAGGGCTGTGTATTAAAAACTACATTGTCCATGACTCCCTGTTGGTCTTCGGGGCACCTCCATACTGCAGGGAGGGCTCCATCTGGCGGCCTGGGGATATTGGCCGGGATGACAAGCCGGCCAAAGACCACAGTTTTAAATGTATTGAAATTTATGTGAAGTGCTAAACTAAGCTGCACATCCAATTTCTCACATTTTCTTTACTCTTAAACGTTTATCTTTAGTTGAGTTTTGCACTCTTCACGTCTGCCTAGTTTCATTCCCGGCCTGTAATCTAAAGACAACTTACGATATGTTGGAAAATTCAAATTAAGCACATCTGTATGCAAGAAGATTGTGTTGATGGGCTTCAGTCTTGGCAAATATTTCATCCCAAAGTCTTTTATTCTCTAATGTTTGTACTAAATCATTTGTCTGTAGCCATATGTAAACTTTTTCCAATGATAAGCACAGTTTAACTCCAGTGCTACTGTCTCCCGGCCTACTTTACATGTTCTCCTTATGTGTGTGAGATCCGTCAAAGAGTTTGCTGGTCTGTTACCGCGTCTGAAAGAGATTAAATTTACTTAGCTTGTAACATGAAACTTGCCTTGTGTGAATGTGTGATGAGAGAGGTCTGTGGCAAAACACATTTTTAAATAAATAAATAAATAAACTCTGCAGCCATAGGATGTTTGATGCATGTTAGAGTACGATTGGCTCCAGTTGCCTCATTGACTTCCCGTGGATTGTAATTGAGATGTTCCAGCCATGGAGGTATCAAAAGGGAGCATTTGCAGATGAAGAGGGAGGAACATGAAACAGCAAAAGAGACAGAGGTCAAATGAAAGGCAGGATTGGGAGACACCAGTGTGCAGAAGAGTGGAGCCAGGTAGCCAGGTAGAGGAGCATATGGGCTGGACTCAAAGGGGCTGACGAGGGTCACTTCACCTGAGGGTCTTCAGGCAGCTGGACTGACCTCTTACTTAAGAGAGCTCCCTTGTGAGGTTGAGAAGAGGTAGCGGGAGTGTGATGGAAGGAAGGAACCCTGACCTGGATTTTTAAAGGTTGGCTGCTGCGCTTATTGGCAGGACATCTTCTCTTGCCGTAGGCTCCCATCTGGGGTAAGCAGAGGAGACGTTGGTTTTTAGAAGGATGCACAAGGGCTCATGAGTTTTTATCGAATAGTTTCCTGCTGTGATTTTTAACCTTATTTTAATGGATTATTTATGGACTTTTTCATCTCACCTTATTTATTTATGGGAGAACACTGCACTATTTTCAACCTTGTTGATTTTAAGTAAAAGCACTTGAGCACTTGCACCTACCATTGCTGCCTGTGTGTGTCCTCACATGCCCAGCTCATGTTCAATTTCATTAGCAATGGTTCTGGATTTAAGCTGCCGGGGACTGTGGAGCCATTTTAGACTGTTACAGAATGAGAGCAAGTTAAGTGGATGAGTGAACCCTGCAGTGGACTGGAATGTCTTTAATGGTTTGGTTTCTATTATGGACACAATGGTATCAAGAAAAGACCCAGCCAGATCTCTCCCTTGGGTAGAGTAACATGGATCACTGCCCAGGTTCCCCAGGCTTGGTGGGCTCCTATGGACGCTGTAGCTTACTCTTCCTTTCTATACATCAGTAACATTTAGTTTCAATTTTTTTTTCTTTCCATAACACCGGGTAAGAAAATTTTCAAGCCTCCGGGATATCATCAGGTAAGTTTGTTAGTTAGCAGGCCCCCCAGCGCTCAAGTCTCCCCCACATGTCTGCTACCTGTATTTGCTTGCCCTTAAGCTGAATTCGTATAAAGGGGGCATGCCTGCATGCATCAGATGCAGCTGGGACAGGCACAGTGTGATCACTAAAAACATGGAGTAAGTGAGTTCAGTTTGTTAGGAATCTAAATTAACTTCTTCGGAGGGAGGCCATTAACTGCTTGTGGTATAGCGGGTCCAAAGCTTATGTCAAAGGGTCATTTTTAAAATATATAAGCACGGCACTCGCAGTATAGCGAGTGGGTGTGGTTGTGTGGCTGAAGCGGGTCCTGGGGAATTTGTGATGTCGCATGGTCCGCATCCATAATTGTTCCCGGGAGCCGCTGATTGCCACAGGTGAATCACGTCCCCGTTATAAAGAGTAGCACGAGGCGGCTAGAGGGAGGCTGAAGAGAAAGTAAAGGAAAGAACGGGAGGTTGCAGGAGAAGAAGGCGGCAGGAAGTAGCGAGGAGAAAGCCGGTGCGTGAGTGAGAGAGCGAAAGCTCATATGCAGCTGGACTGTGAGCCCTAGCGGGGTGTTTGGCCGATACCAAGGGCAGTTGGTAGTGGTCACTCCCACTGAGCATATAATGGAGGAGCAGGAGTGACCGGAAGAAGGACGGCTGGCCGCGAAAGGCAGAGAAGGCAGCGGTAGTCGGGAGGCTTGGGTGATGGATTCCCCAACGTAAGCGCCTTGGCCGTTGGGGGGAAGCCATGTCTCGGTCTGGAGAACACAACCGAAGCCAGGGATCGGGAAGCCTGCAGACCAGTAGAGTGGAGATAAGGCCAGCTGCTGGTAGGGCGACTTTCCTGTTGCGGGACCCAGATGGGAGAAGCAGAGGAGCCGCCAGGTAAAAGGCACCGGGCTTTGTTGTTTTTAAAGGACTGCTTCCAGCGTTATTTTAACCTCGTTGTTTTAAAGAATTTTGTTTTTCTATTTACTGAATTTTTTAACCTCCACTTCACAACTGTTTTTATGGATTATTTATTTAAAGATTTGATGCAGTACACTTTTATTTGAACTCTTGTTTTGTTGTTGTTATAATAAAAGCACTTGGCACTTTGCACCAGCCCCTTGCTCCATTGTTGTGCCTCACTGCCAAGCTCATCAGTGACATTACTGACGGTGACGGGTTCAAGACTGGAGCATGGAGTAGAACCCGTATTGTCACACTGCTGTTCTTGCTGTTCTTTCCTTCCTTGTCAACTGGCTACAGGTTTTATTACTATGATTTTTAATGGTGCTGAAGTTAGCAACTCAATCCCAGCTGCTTATTTGTGCGGGTCTGCAGTAACATGAAGGTCCTGTATTTTAAGGTATACACACAATCCTGCTGTGAAAAAGTCCATTAACTGTGGTCTCAATAATATATTCTAGTCGAGCTGGGAATTACCTACTAAATATATCTATGATTTTCAGTTAAGAAGATGGAAGTTTTGAAATAAGATTGTTATATTCACTAATCATGGCACCAGAGAGTGGCAACATATTGAGCTCTGCATGGCATTCAGTACATGTGAAATTATACAATGAAAGTCAAGGCAGAAATAAAGAATTCAGGAGTTATTATGGACTCTGATCTAAACTTTAAATCACATATTATTCATTTTAGTAGGATTGCATTTTTTCATTTCAGGAACAGTGCAAAAGTTACATCTGTTATAACAATGCACAATTCTGACAATTCATCACAGTTTCAATTTAGCCAACTAGATTACTGTAATGCACTCCTCATAGGACTACCCAAGAAAGACGCCAATCGGTTGTAGTTAATTCAGAATGCAGCAGCAAGAATCTTAATCAGAAAAAGAAAATCTGAGCTCTTCACACCAGTCATGGCATCATTACACTGGTTACCCGTGTCATTTAGAATTGACTTTAACATTCTATTAATGGGGTATGAAGCTCTGAATTATCTTACTTCTTCTTATATTTTGGAAAGCCTGTTCCCTCCTAGTCATAATCTTAGATCCTGAAACGCTGGTTTGCTTATTATTACAAGGGCTAAGCATGAAAGAAGTGATGCGGTGGTTCTGTTATGCACTGAAAGTCCATAAATCTTCACCAATAGAGATATACCAGGTTTGCACTATGGAAGATTTTCAAAAACTCCTAAAAGCGCACTCATTAAATTTGGCTTTTTGACAGCTACATTTTAGATCAGCTTCTAATAAATTATCTTCATCCATCCATTTCTAAACCCTCCTATTCTGAGCAGGGTCATTGAGAACCTGAAGCCAATCTCAGTGAGCATAGGGCACATGACAGGAACAGCCCCTGGACATGGCGACAACCTATCTCAGGATGAACACACAGACACACACATACACACAAATACGAGGACCGATTTAGCAACACCAATCCACCTGACCTGCATGATTTTGGACCGTGGGAGGGAAAATAAAGTGTTGAAACAATCAGCTGTGGTTCTTCTGAAGAAGCTTTCTACTTTGCAAAAATGATACTGATATTCTAATGACTCACAATGTGCTGATAGCATTTCATCATCTAATGTGTCTCATGACTACAAAAAGCTGAGTTTCTTGATAAAAATGTATAAAAAGTGATAATTCCCACTTATTTCCACTGCAGAATTGCAAGTCTGTATGAAAATAAAATTTACACCTTAAAGAAATTAATTTCTATTCTTTTATTTCACACATATAAGCCTAAAGCATTATAACCACTTTCATAATAAGATTTTGTTCTTCCGTGTTCTGCCAAAACAGCACTGTCCTTTGAGGTATGGACCCTAAAAGACCTCTGAAATTGTCCTGTGGCAGTTGACACCTGGATGTTAGTTGCAAATCCTCTAACTCCAGTAAGGTGTGATTGGACTTTTGTTCCAACACATCCCACAGATGTTCAATTAGATTGAGGAATTTAGAGGCCACAGCAACTCCTTAAACGCTTCATTGGACTCCTCAAACCATTCCAGAAAAACTCAGCTGTGTGGCAGAGTGCATTGTCCTTTTCTAAAATGCCAGTTCCAGTTAAGGAATACCATTGCTGTGAATCGTCGAACCTGAGCTGCAACCATTTTTAGGTACTTGGTTTCCCAGAAGAACAGCATCCTGGTGCCATCTCTTCTTCAAGTAAACAATGCCAACATACCTGGCTCTCCAGATATGTAACACAATGATGATTCTTTGGACTAAGTGCCTTTTTACCAAAGAATCAAGGTCCAATTGGGATGCTTGTGTACCCATTGTTGGCACTTTCATATTCCCATAGCCATCATTAAAATTATCTCTGATTTGTGGCACATCAACCTTTCTGTTGAACTCTCTAATCAATGAGTCTTGGTCACTCAACACCTTGTTGGCGGTTCGTTGTTTTTACCTCCATGGACCACTATCAGAAAGGTGCTCACCACATCTGACCTTTGAGAACTCCACAAGCTTTACTGTTTCAGAAATGCTCTGACTCAGTCGTCTGACCATAATGTTTTGGCCCTTATCAAAGTCACTCAGGTCTTCATGCCTTCCCATATCTTCCGCATTCAACTTATCAGCTATGAGGACCTAATGTCAGCTTACCATCTAGTATATCCATGAACTTGACATGCACCGTTGTAATGAGATACCGAACGTCATTTGCTTCATATAGGAGTGGTCATAGTCAGTGTGTATTTCCATAATCGGGAGGTCCCACACTGGCTGAGTTGCCTTGGATCCTGCACCCTTCTATGGGTGGCTCTGGACCCAGCCCTTTGTTACCCAACAATTGTATGAAACCATTTAACAAAATGAATAAACTGAAAGATAGCTATAGGAAGTAATATTTTACAATTGTGATTCTTTCATTTTTGACATCTGTGGAGGTCAGCTCCTTTGCTTTTCATTAGTTGAAAGGACATAACTTTGAAAGTCTTCATGATCGGAGATGCCAGCTAAGGGCCATTTGTAGATGTCTGGGGTTCTTGGGAGAAGTGAGTCCTGGATTTACCAAAACAACTCCTTATCTCAGCAAGTACTGATCTTAAATCATATAGCATATAAACAGCTGCTCCCTGATATAGTATACCTTGTTGGTGGAAAGTTTATTTGTTCAGTGTCCAGAACTGTCCAAGTTTATTCATTTAATTCTTTTAGGGAAAGCTCCTCCATCTTGTAGTAGAAGCACAAGCTTTCTTCTTCTTCTTCCTCTTTATCTTTTCCAACTGCTCCAAACAGGGGTCCGGGGCTGGGTGGAATCAGCCCCAGAGTGCCAGCCAGCTCAGCAGGGTCCTTCAGCACCTGTTCTCTCTTTCCATGAAGATTCCCTAGCTAGTGTCCCAGTGACCAAAGAAAGCATTCCAGTGATCCCAAGGACTTCAGGTCAATTGTTCTTACTTTATACATCATGGAGACCTTAGAGTGGCTGGTCCTAAAACAGCGAAGACCCCTGGTTTCAGAACATCTTGATCCCTTGCAGTTTGCCTATCAGGCACATAAAGGTGTGGATGATGCTCATCGAATGGGGAAAAGGCTCAAGATTTTGAATATTAATGTCCCCGCAATCTCTTGGATCATGGACTAACTGTGTCAGAAATGGTGGTGTGTAATACTGGAGCACCTCAGAAAACTGTCCTGTTCACTCTCTACACAATGGACTTCCAGCGCTTGGTATCTACTGAAATTTTCAGATGAGTTGTCCATAATAGGCTGCATTAATAATGGAAATGAGTCAGAGTACAGGAAAGTCATGCAGGACTACGTCCTGCAACTCAGTACCAGAAAGACAATAGAGCTGGTAGTTGACTTCCAATGTGCCAAGAAGCCTCTGAGACCAGTCACCATTCAGGGGGAGGACATGGAAGATGTGCAGAGCTGCAAATACTGTGGGGGTTCACATAAACAACAAACTGGACTGGTCTGGCACTCTACAAGAAGGGCCACTTGCTAGAGGTCTCAGGTCTTTTGACGTGGGCAGCAAGCTGTTGGAAATGTTCTACCAGTCCATAGTAGCCAGTCTCCTGGGCAAGCAACTCAAGCTCAAAAGATGCACAATGCCTGAACAAATATTTCAGGAAAGCCTGTCCCATGACAGAGCAAACCCTAAACACACTGAAAGGTGTTTGGAAAAGATGATGATAAAATTGGATGCCATCATGAAAAATCCTCTCCATCCCCTAGACACAGCTTCATTCCTCCCCGGTGCCTCCAAGCAGTGCATCTGGG
The DNA here is from genome assembly GCF_016835505.1 of Polypterus senegalus. Classification (NCBI taxonomy): domain Eukaryota; kingdom Metazoa; phylum Chordata; class Cladistia; order Polypteriformes; family Polypteridae; genus Polypterus; species Polypterus senegalus. The sequence goes on from NC_053157.1 coordinate 211,584,722, forward strand.
GGTCTTTTGTGCCCACTACTATCAGGCAATTCAATGCTTCCACCCTATGTACTCATTAATTTTATTTATATATTTATAATGTCATCGAGAGGAGTTAGATGAGGTGGCTCGGGCATCTGATCAGGATGCCTCCTGGACACCTCCCTGGTGAGGTGTTCCAGGCATGTCCAACTGGGAGGAGGCCCCGGGGAAGACCCAGGACATGCTGGAGGGACTATGTCTCCCGGCTGGCCTGGGAACACCTTGGGATTCTCCCGGAAGAGCTAGAAGAATTTGCCGGGGAGAGGGAAGTCTGGGCCTCTCTGCTCAAGCACCTGACCTCGGATAAGCGGAAGAGGATGGATGGATATTTATAATGTATATTTAGTTATTTATTGATTGACGTGTTGATTGGCTGCATTATCTGACCTGTGACTCTGTATTCTTGTTTTTTATGCTTCTGCTGCTGTGTGCATTTGAATTTCCACATGGGATTAATAAATCCAGTCTAATCTAATCTGTTGTGGGGTCAATGTACTTGATCAACCTTGCTCAAAGAGCTTGGTCCTGCATCTCCTCCCCTGTTAAGTCCATTTCTTTCAGATCTTCTTTTACTTTATCCATCCACCCCTCTGCTTTGGCCTCCCTCGCTTTCTCTTCCCCTGTACTTCCATTCCCATCTCTCTTTTGTCTACTGTACATATTCGTTGTACTTTCTCATCACATGTCCATACCACCTCATCCTACTTTCTTGTACTTTCTTAGACATCTCACCCACTTTTGTTGTGCCTCTGATTGTCTCATTTCTTATTTTGTCCTTTTTGTAGCTCTACACGTCCATCTTAACATTTAACTTCTTCTCCTGCACTCCCTTTACTGCCCATGTCTCAGCTCCATACATCATTGCTGTTCTTAACCAATGTCCTAAAAACATTATCGTTACCTTCGCTTTGATTCTTCAATCACACGATACTCTCGATACCTTCTGGCAATTGTTCCAAGCACACTGCACTCTATGGGTTATCTCTGCATCTAATTTTCTATCTCGGGCTTCCAATGATCACCACTTTTGTTTAGTTAAATGTAAAAGCTACAGTAAAGGTAGAAGATAAATTGGGAGTGTTTTTGGCCTAATTCTTATGGATCCCATTTGTGCATGAGTATAATGACTACTGTAGTACTGACAGCCAGGTTTCTTGTAAGGCAACACCCTTCCACAATATTGAACTGGCCTGTGGAAACAAGCAAAACATCTGGTGGAGGAGAACCTTTTTAAATTTAACTTCAAGGACAGTGTATTCTGGTGGTGCAGTGGGTAGCACTGTTGCCTTGCAGTTAGGAGACCCAGGTTCGCTTCCTGGGTCCTCCCTGCATGGAGTTTGCATGTTCTCCCCATGTCTGAATGGGTTTCCTCCCACAGTCAAAAATCATGCAGGTTAGGTGGATTGGTGATCCTAAATTGTCCCTAGTGTTTGCTTGGTGTGTGTGTGCGCACCCTGTGGAGGGCTGGCCACCCTGCCTGGGGTTTGTTTCCTGCCTTGTGCCCTGTGCGGGCTGGGATTGGCTCCAGCAGACCCCCGTGACCCTGTAGTTAGGATATAGCAGGTTGGATAATGGATGGATGGATGGACTGTGCATTCAGTACTTGATTGACAAGAACTAGGAAGGGGCTACGTTAATTAGGGTAAAGGCTGTAGGGCAATAAGTTGAGGAATGAGTCTCCCCTTTTGCTTCTCCATTGGCAATTTGGCCTCCTTGCTGAGATGACCTGCGCTGGCAATCTGTGATCTAGAACTGCAAAAGGGGGCACTGCACAATGGGAACTGTTGCCTCACAACACGAATTACACAGGAATCCCATAATAAACCCAGGGTTCTGGAACTTGAATGGAAACAGGGTGATCCAGTGCTCCACCCGGAGAGAAGCAATTGTGATGTTGTTCTTATTAAGGGACTTAAAAATTAAAGCATCATTTCTTAAAGCCAAGATACAGGCTTCTGTTTTAAATCTGCTAGCAGCATGGTGGTATTGTCACATTAGTTTTATCTGACATGTATGCTTTGGCAAATTTAAAAACAAAACAAAAAAAATCAACTCTCATTTTACATAACACAATGATGTGAAGAACCAAGCAGGGAGAATGAAAATAAGATAATTAGATTTTAAATAACACTTTAATCTTAGCTCACACAGTATGCTGATCCGTGTCTCTAATGTGTTTAGCCTCCCTGTGGTGACGTGGCTGTTAATAATGATTAATATTAATAAAGTATTACATTAGACTGCTACACCACCTTCTGTGTGTGCATATTTTTTATGCCAGTCTTAGAATTCATGAATCTATTTTTAATTCTGAGCTTGCAACCTGTTCGTATATCGTGAAACTTCATGGAGCCATCTGGATCAAATAGCACTGATTCCATTTCATTATTGGTATTGTTTGAACTGGAAACAAAAGGATAAGAGTCAATTGTTTGGTTTTTGACGACTAGTTTTGTGCAAACAAAATGTGAAATGAGGCAAAAAAAGTAAAGTTCGTGGAATAGCATTTATTAGCATGAAACTTCCAGACGCTGATGCAAATTTCAGCTACTTACACTCTAAAAATGGATGTGAAGAGAAACTGAAATGGTTCTTGGTAAGCAGAGACAGCAAAATTCTTCACCCGTTTTTTTAGATTTCAAGTGCAAAAGTAATCACACTGTTGTTGTGCCAAGTGCTGACGTACTGTACGTCTGTCAAAGACGCCGCTGGCATTGGCAACAAAAAAATCTGCTGATGTTATCTAAGCACTGCGTATCTGTTACTCAAGTATAGCTTTGTACATCTGAAGTTATTATTAAATCCTCAACCACCACCGAATTGAAAATAAAATTCTGATTAGCTTGTGTGTTATGCTGCAGTGGCCAGCAGGGGGCCATCATGAGAAGAAAAAAATTAAGTTGGGAGTCCACAGTATAAACGTGAATAGGAATGAATTAGAAAGAATAAATGGTAAACTGTAGGCTACAGCATATAATTATAAAATAATTATAGCAGAACAGAACTTTCTGGGCCTAACTATACAGGTGTGTGCCCTTTTACTGCCATGCTTGACCTGGAGCTCTGCCTATAGTTCGATCTTCTCCCCTTTGTTGAGTTCACTATTTTCAGTTTATTTTAATCACTAATTTTATATCAGTCTTACTATTTAGAATTTATCGTAAGTCTCCAATTGTTGCCAATTCTCCACCTGGAGGGTCTAATAAAAGGCCTTGTGTGGGCTTCTTCATCTTGGAGTGGCACTCCTCCTAAGTCTTCTTTCACTTGTTGCTTATTTATTCTGATTTTTGGCATTGCATTTTGCTCTTGTTTAATAATTTGTGCTTCTGTATTTGTACTTTCAGGATATTTGCTGATCTAAAATTATTAAAGACCAGTAACGGCGCGCTGCACGATGACATGCAGTGAATACACTTGACGTGAGCATTCCTAGTTTTTATCCTCTTTCTCTGTACGTTTAGCATTCGTTTGCTCAGAGGTTGATACGTTTGCTGCTTCCTGAGCCTAGCGGCCCGCTTCTTCTCTTCTTTCGTCAACATCTTTTCACATTAAAACTGATTAAGTCAGTGCTTGTGTTGCAATTACTTAGTACGTTTTCCTTAATTTTTCACTTAAGCTGGCACTTAAGTCTTCAATCTGCCTCAAAAATGATTTAAGATATGAAGAGGTAGGGGAAGTGACGGCGAAGGCGGTAGGGATGAGAATGGCGCCCGTACACATGAGCCACACGACCACCCTGCTGGCCACTGCTGAGAGTTAATTCTACAATAAAGTAAAATAAAAACAAAAAGAGGAATAATCTTGGAGGTCAATCATCACCCTGAAAGCGAATAGTAGATATCACGTAGTATATGTGTACCAAAGTTTAGGTCAATAGGTCAAACGGTTTGCGAGCTACAGGTGATTTAAAATCCTGGACAGACAAACGATCAGCCATGGTAGCGTATTATATAGAAAGATTAAAATGTACAGTGTGTTTCAGTCCCCTTAGCTATATACTCTATTATTTATAGTGCACGTCAAATGAGGTTGTGGTTAAGTTACATACTGCAATACAATAGTGAGGCCCTGCCTGGTTTACTGTGCGCAGTTTTGGTGTCCACATTACACAATAGACTTAGTATCACTAGAGGACAGTGAATAGGCTGATTCCAGGACTAAGAGGTACTGTGTGAGGAGAAACTGAAGGAGCAGAACCTGTTCAGTTTAAGCAAACGTAGATTAAGAGGACACATAATCAACAAATTACAAACAGAATTAGTACAGAGGATCCAGGTTGTTACTTTAAAATGAACATGAGTCACAGTTGTTAAGGGCATATTTCACACAAATATTTGCACGTTTTTCTTCACACAAAAGAAACACAGACACGTGAAAAAAGTAAAAAAGTAGTTAAGGAAAAGAGAAGAGCTTCAAATCTCGACTTGATATTATTTTGGACAATCTAGATGAATAGGATGGACGAGCTTGTTGGGCTGAATAGACTGTTCTTGTTACAACTGTTCAGCATTTCAATGTTCTAATCTGTTTAGAGTTTGCTTATTCATACCCTATAAGTGTTTGTCTTCTACTGTATATGTTCATCCATTCATCCATCCATCCTCTTTTTCTTATCCGGGGTCGGGTCGCGGGGGCAGCAGCTTAAGCAGAGAGGCCCAGACTTCCCTCTCCCCGGCCACTTCTTCCAGCTCTTCAGGGAGAATCCCAAGGCGTTCCCAGGCCATAGACATAGTCCCTCCAGCGTGTCCTGGGTCTTCCCTGGGGGCCACCTCCCGGCTGGACATGCTCAGAACACCTCTCCAGGGAGGCGTCCAGGAGGCATCCTGATCAGATGCCTGAGCCACCTCATCTGACTCCTCTTGATGTGGAGGAGTAGCGGCTCTACTCTGAGGCCCTCCCGGATGACTGAGCTTCTCACACTATCTTTAAGGGAAAGCCCAGATACCCTGCAGAGGAAACTCATTTCAGCCGCTTGTATTCGCGATCTCATTCTTTCGGTCACTACCCATAGCTCATGACCATAGGTGAGGGTAGGAACGTAGATCAACTGGTAAATTGAGAGCTTTGCTTTACGGCTCAGCTCCTTTTTCACCACGACAGACCGATGCAGAGCCCGCATCACTACGGATGCCGCACCGACGCCTGTCGATCTCACGATCCATTCTTCCCTCACTCGTGAACAAGACCCTGAGATACTTAAACTCCTCCACTTGGAGCAGGATCTCACCCCCAACCCTGAGAGGGCACTCCACCCTTTTCCGGCTGAGGACCATGCTCTCGGATTTGGAGGTGCTGATTCTCATCCCAGCCGCTTCACACTCAGCTGCGAACCGACTCAAAGAGACCTGAAGATCACGGCCTGATGAAGCAAACAGGACAACATCATCTGCAAAAAGCAGTGACCCAATCCTATGTATATGTATATGTATATGTTCATCTCCTCTCATTTTCTGATGAGGGTTGCATTGAGAGCAGACCAAGCAGGTCAGCTCAGAGTTCCCTGCAACACCCAAAGCTACACATTCCAGCTTTTCCTGGGCAATTCCCAGATGCTCACAACCAGGCCAAGAAATATAATCCCTTTTTTCAAACACGAAGTATTGCGGAAATTATGTCTTTCCTGTTGATATCCAATGCTAAATTGTCAGTAAGTACAGTAATAACATTTTAGCAAGAAATGCACACATTTGGTATGTTTTGACCATACAAATAGATAACAGACATGTAGATTATGCAACATGATCTATGTAGATTGTTTTACAGTTTTTTCATGGATGTTTTTACATTGTTTACCATTGGACATAACCAGTCACCATTGTCTATTATATCATAAACATTTACCTTCATTCTGCATGAAAACATGACATTAAATTGTTTTCTCAGCCATCAATACAAAGCATGTGGGGTAAGTAACACCTGAACAAAATATCATTTTTGGTGTGGAGTATTTCTTTTCTTTCATCAGTGACTGTCTGCTTGCTTACCTAATGCCCAGTTGTTTCCAACTTGGTTTAACTCTTTCTCTTTCTTTTTCCAATGTTTCTTCTCTAAAGTAGAGGAGCACTCACTCTTTTTTTTCTGTTGACATGTGCTTGCCCATCCATCTTCTTCAGTTAGCCTTGCACATCTCTCTCGACCAGCACTCACCTGTCTCTCCTCTCCTTCTGGGAATCACCAAAAGTCCATTCTTTACAGCTTGTGATTGATGGCATCTGCCCAGTTGACCAGTTAAATGCATGCCTGATTATCTTACAGCATCAACATTTATTTGGGCTAAGTGCCTGACTACAGACTACACAAATTACAGGATCCTTAAAGGGTCAAAAGTCTACTGACTGTATGAACTGACAGCCCTAACATTCAGCTGGACTACAACACTATAACAGAATATAATGGTGGCCTGTTGGCACATTGTGTTTTCCACATTTTTATTGACGTGTATTTTTGAGAAGTCTGATGAACTGGAAAATGGCAAATACTATCCAGTTATATAAAAAGGAAGATCAGGCTGATTCAAGCAACTATAAGCCAGTAAGCTTAACGTGCATCACAAGAAAATTAATCGAAGGAATTATTAAGGGAAAGATTGAGCAACACATGGCAAGGACAGGAGTTATTCTGAACAGTCAGCATGGGTTCAGAAGAAGAAAGTTGTGTTTTACCAAAATGCTGGAATTCTATGAGGAAGGAACAAAAGGATACGATCAAAGTGGAGCTTATGATATTATTTATCTGGACTTTCAGAAAGCATTTGATAAGGTGCCACATGAGAGGTTGGGCATCAAATTAAACGAAGTGGGAGTTCAGGGTGATGTTTTTAGATGGGTTCAGAATTGGCTCAGACACAGGAAGCAGAGGGTGATGGTGTGAGGAACCTCATCAGAACTGGCCGATGTTAAGAGTGGTGACCACAGGGGTCAGTGCTAGGGCCGCTGCTATTTTTAATATATATAAATGATTTAGATAGGAATATAAGTAACAAGCTGGTTAAGTTTGCAGATGATACCAAGATAGGTGGATTAGCAGATAATTTGGAATCCGTTATATCATTACAGAAGGACTTGGATAGCATACAGGCTTGGGCAGATTTGTGGAAGATGAAATTTAATGTCAGTAAATGTAAAGTATTACACATTGGAAGTAAAAATGTTAGGTTTGAATACACAACGGAAAATCGAGAGTACACCTTATGAGACGGATTTAGGAGTCATAGTGGACTCTAAGCTATCAACTTCCCAACAGTGTTCAGAAGCCATTAAGTAGGCTAACAGAATGTGGAGTGGAGTACAAGTCCAAGGAGGTTCTGCTGAACCTTTATAACACACTGGTGAGGCCTCATCTTGAGCACTGTGTGCAGTTTTGTTCTCCCGGCTACAAAAAGGACATAGCAGCACTAGAAAAGGTCCAGAGAAGAGCGACTAGGCTTGTACAGTGGATCGAGACTTGTATTTTAAAATGAGTTCATCAAGAACACAGGGACACAATTAGAAACTTGTTAAGGGTACATTTTGCACAAACATTAGGAAGTTTTTCTTCACACAGAGAACCAAAGACACATGGAATAAGCTACCAAGTAGTGTGGCAGACAGTAGGATTTCAGGGACTTTCAGACTCAACTTAATGTTATTTTGGAAGAATGAGGATAGGCCTGAATGGCCTGCTATCGTCCAGATTGTTCTAATGGCCTCCCTTTGTGGTTGTCCAATATAATTATGTTAACACTTATGATGTAGAAGAAACCAGAAAGAAAATATGTATTTTTTAAATTATATACATGTATCTGAAGTACAATAAATGTGAAAATCACATTGTGTACACTGGTAAAGTGTAAAGACATGTGCCCTACCCTATTAAGTCTTATTTTAAGCCAAAAAACTACAGTTTCAGAAGCAAACTTGTCACTTTGTTTCCTTTAAACTTGTTCCGCTAGAACCCCACCCCATCAAGCTGCGCTCTTATCATGCAATATGAGAATTGGTAACGTTTATTTAATATTGTGTACGTGTATTGTGCTTTACTGAAATCATTAACCAGCAGCTTCTATCAGAGGCATATTGACAATAATTTCGCTGCCAGAACTCTTTCAATTCATCCAGTTTCAATGCTGTGTTATGTCTGGGAGGGCACTATGTGGCAGAATCTTTTCTTATTTACAGTACCCCCATAGTGTGGGGTGTTGTCATGCTATCCGAATGTCGCCACTACAAGATCTACCCCAATGCCATTCTATAGAATCTACTCAGAGGATGAGCAGAAGGCAGTCAGGCCTGCTAAAGGATGAGTCTGAATACCGTCTCAGCCCAATTATTAAATCTACTCTGACCAGTACAAAGCATGTCCTCAAAGACAGCTGAACAAGTGTACCTTCTGTAAGGCCTGATTATGTATGAGTCTCCGTAAGGGCAGCTTAACTGATTTATCTCTAAGTGACGTGATCTTCCCTTTAGGACAGACAAGTCCTTTCACCTGCACACAGCCTGCCCCAAACACAGCTAAGTGATTTTCCTTTTCTCGATTTGTTCTTAAAACAGCGCTGTCTATTCCTTTCTGTAGCATTTACCCTAAGAGCAAATAAGCCCTCTTATTTGCACAGGATTTACCTTAATTCCTATTTATATTTACCGGTCAAGCTTGAGTGCAGAACATCTTGCAAAACGCTCACTCCATCAGCGACCAAAATGCATTGGCAGTTTGTTTGATTGGCATGTCAATACTCTCCTAGTAAGTAGGTGGCAGTGTTTGGTCAATGTTGTATATTTGAGAGGAAGTGACTTGTTACATGGTTGTTCAGTGAAAGATGGCAGCGCTCAAGGAGACTGCTGATGGAAGAAGAGTTGTGCCTGTTATTACTGGCTTTAAAAGGAAAAAAGGAAAAGATGGAGTGTCCATGTCTTGCATGTTTTCTTACATACTCGTTTTGCCTAGTAATATTTATAATTTCCTTCCATGTATTTGTTGTCACCTGATCATCTTTGTGGCCTTGGAGAGAGGAATCATAGAGATGCCTGCATCACCTCACTTCTGCCACCAGCTTCCCATTGAAGTTTAGTGCATCTCGGTGCATTCCAGTGTTTTAACTATTAACTAAGGCAATTATGTCTTATAAGGTTCAGAATCACATAGATTATATAAAATAAGTGCTTAATCATATTATACATTTCAATTCATGTGGATACTATATTCTAATTATCCAGAGTGTGATTGTATATAAAAGTATCCAGTAAATATTCATGGAGATGTATTTCAGATCATGATATGAAGAGTTTAGTCACAACGTTTATAGAGAAAAGTTAAGCAAAATGACACCTTTTATTGGCTAACTAAAAAGATTACAATATGCAAGCTTTCGAGGCAACTCAGGCCCCTTCTTCAGGCAAGATGTAATTATTAGATGATTACATCTTGCCCGAAGAAGGGGCCTGAATTGCCTTGAAATCTTGCATATTGTAATCTTTTTAGTTAGCCAATAAAAGGTGTCATTTTACTTGGCTTCTCTCTACATTCCTAATGACTAACACGGTACAACACCCTAGTCACTAAGTTTGAAATGTAAGAGGGGGTTTTGTGCCGCTCGATGTCTGTTAAATCTTTTGCGTTTAAAGGCAACTAAAGCCTAGCAGAATGGGAAATGTCCACTTAGTCCTAAATCAGATATACCAAATCACCTATACATGATCTAAGTAAGGTAAGCAAGCCCACTCACCTGTGTAGGACATGGCCTAAAGACAGCTGGAACAGCTTAACTGTATGTGAATTGTCCTAAAAGCATCTGAGTGCACATGCAGGGAGAGTCCTCTGGGCAGCTGAGCTCAAAGCCTACATGGGAATCCCCCTAAAAGAAGCAAAACTGATCCACTTACACATGCTCTGCCGTAAAGGTGCATGGGCCCACTGACATGTAAAGGACCTGCCTCAATTACAGTAGCACTGAGTGCACTCAGTCCATACCCCATTCTGCCAAAAGGACATCATTCTGGAGGGCTGAGCAAGATGAATGGGTGGCCTGGACAGAATGAGTGCTGCTTTCTGCTTCTGTTGTAAGGGAGGCATAATGGAAGGACAATGGGAGACCACTTCTTGGGAGCTAACAGTTCCCCAAGTGGACTAGAAGGTGATGCTCCGCTGGTTCGGACTGCAGAGGTTCACGACAGATGCAGTCTTCTGGGAGGACAGCTCTGTTAGGTACCACTGGGGCTGCCAGAGGGTAACGTCGGTGAAGGCCTCTCCTATTATCTGGCTGCCTTGGCAGATGCGGAAGTACTTCCAGGATGCAATGCTGTGGCACCAGGAGAACTTAAGGGTCTAGCATAAAGGGAGCCAGTCTGACTCACCGAGAGAGTTGGAGTTGGGAGGAGGTGGACAAGGCTGGCCAGGAATAAGTGGAAGGATTGAAAAAGAGAGGCTCATATGTGTTATGCTGGGCTGGTTTGAAGAAGCAAGTTAGGAAATATTAGCAATTAAAACAGCTTTAGTTGAATTTGGGTCTGTGCCACTTCATTTGTGTCTGGGGTTTGAGGCCTTGATTCACCCTCTAGTGGCTATGCTGTTATGAGCTTTGGGTCCCAAGGCATGCAATTCCCAAACAGTTCCATAAAGAAGCTACAAAAGTGCCCACTTGAGGGGGATATACCACCATACCCTGGCCAGATAACAAGGCAAACAAAGGATCTTTATAAAAATGTAATATTTATTTTTAACAAAATGCTCTGCAGCACGAGAAGCTCTGGGGAGAAAAAATAGGAACTGCCTGAAAAGGGAAGGCAAACACAATCCCAGTACAGAATCCAAAAACAGAGTACTATTGGAGTGAGGTAATACATGTTTAATGCAACAACTACAATATATACTGTATACTGTAGTTTAGCAGTAACTGTTTATCTTACCACTAGGTGGCAGTGAATTATTGCTATTTGCTGGAAGAATTTGAAATGTTCCTCTTTAATTCTTGTCATTTATTCTGCTGTTTGTATTAAAAACACGCATGATAGGCTGCAGCCATGTTTAGTTAAAAATCATTGAGTCCATTTCACTGTATTTTCTGTACTGTTTCAAGAATTCCCAATAAGTACAGGTTCCAAAAAAGGCACAAGGCACAGCAGAACGTAACTCATCCGCTCCAGAGTGCATTCAAAATGAACCGCCAAGAACTATAGGAGACCCTCCAGATTTATAGGGTAGAGGGAAGTTCCTAGTGGGGATTGGCAGGTGGCCCCGCCTCTTGAGGAACCATCCACAAAACACATGGGCTGTAACCAAGGCATTGATACATAGACAACATATAAAACAAAGACTACAAATCATAAAGACAAGAAATATTAATTTGAACAAAACAAAAACGTAAACCCCAGCCAGAGAAGGATCCCCTGGTTCATTTGTGACAACCACACTGTTTATACACCGTGAAAATAGCTTTACAAAATAAAGACCTATAACAACTCTAATCTTGACTTCTTTTCTCTGTGGCTTCCAAGAAATGCAATACTCTTGGCGGGGTTAATGTTTGCGAGGCCTCCATTGAAAAAGTGAAATCTGAGAATATTGGATGCCCCCACACAAAAGCCGCTCCATAAAATCAAACCAATGCATTACATGTAATATATGGCGCTTAGCATTGCCTTTCACATACTTAATAAAGACCTTACTTCATGAAAAGTAAAATAAAATAAAAGTCTTACTTAATAAAAAGTTGTAGGCATACTTTAATAAAAGTTATACTTAATAAAACATTAAAAAGCATACCTATGAAAAGTTGTATTTAACCTTACTGAATGAAAAGTAAGATACAATAATAAAAGTACTAATAAAAAGTCATGGGCATTCTTAATGAAAGTTATACCTAATAAAAAGTTAAAGGCATTTTTGTTAAAAGTCTTACTTATTAAAAAGTCATAGGTATACTTAATAAAAGTCCTTGCAAAAAATGAAGCTAACTTCTTATCCACAGTATAATCTACACTGGGGTTGGCACTGACGTTTACTGCAGTAGGCATCAGGGTTCAAGCCCCTGGCAAGGCCATTGTGTGTCGTCTGCATGTTCTGATTGGGTCTCTGTGAGTTTTTCACTGCACACGAAATTAATGAGAAACTAGGCTGACCCGCCTTTTAAGGCGACCGACGTTTAAGTTGACCACTTCTTAAGGCAATTCAATATGTAGATCACTTTGATATTTTATCAAACTCATTAATTTGGTTATATTGCATTTGAGTGGTATTACTTTAATACTCGTAGTTTCTGTTATTTTTGTGATGAAATTTAAACTTTTTTTCTATATTGAGGTCGCCCTTTTGAACCCCCCTGATATTTACTACGCGGTGAAGCATTTGTACTCCATCAACATTAATTATTTCCAGAGACATAATTTTGTCTATTTTTCCAGCGCATCGCGCACAAAAGCAAGGGAACGATGGGAGCACCAGAACTCTGCTCACATCATGTCGCTCATAATAGCAAGCTGCAAGTAGTAAGTCTGTGATAAGCGGAATACTGCTACGCTTTCCACTCACGGGACGGAAGGACAATCCCGACCGCTTTTATATAGTAAGAAAGAAGAAGAAGATATCGCACAGTCTGGTGTAGAAAATCATCTTTTACCTGGAAAAACGAAACTACAAATCCCATCGTACATTGCAAAATGGACAGGGCGCGTGTGAAACTCCGCGCCTGCGTAGCACTCACGGGACGGAAGGACAATCCCGACCACTTTTATATAGAAGGATTCCACTTAGCTCTGGGTGAGTGTCTGTGACCTTCGATGGACTGGTGTCCCAATCAGGGTTGTTTCTTGCTTTGTTGTGACAGTTTTCAAGAATAAGTAAATTTAAAAAAAGGCCAAGAGGATCCATGTTATTTTATAGCTGATTTTCTGAGAATGGAGTTTCTTAATGCTTTTGTAGAAATGTGTCGGCTCTGCATCGGTCTGTCGTGGTGAAAAAGGAGCTTAGCTGTACGGCAAAGCTCTCAATTTACCAGTCGATCTACGTTCCTACCCTCACCTATGGTCATGAGCTATGGGTAGCTAGTGAGATCACAAATACAAGCGGCTGAAATGAGTTTCCTCTGCAGGGTGTCTGGGCTTTCCCTTAAAGATAGGGTGAGAAGCTCAGTCATCCGCGAGGGGCTCAGAGTAGAGCCGCTGCTCCTTCGCATCGAGAGGAGTCAGATGAGGTGGCTCGGGCATCTGATCAGGATGCCTCCTGGACGCCTCCCTGGTGAGATGTTCCAGGCACGTCCAACCGGGAGGAGGCGCTGGAGAAGACCCAGGACACGCTGGAGGGACTATGTCTCCCGACTGGCCTGGGAACGCCTTGGGATTCTCCCGGAAGAGCTGGGAGAAGTGGCCGAGGAGAGGGAAGTCTGGGCCTCTCTGCTTAAGCTGCTGCCCCTGCGACCCGACCTCGGATAAGAGAAAGAGGATGGATGGATAGATGGGAAATGTGTCATCGGGAGCTATTTCGTTTTTTCCTAAATCTTCCGAAACATCACCTTAAGCTACAGATTAGAAATGGGAACACATTTAGTTCAATAATGAATAAAAGTTACAGACTTTTTTATAACTTAAAAAAAAAATTATATATATAAAAAAAAAAACTATCAGAATTCTACCAATCTATTTTGGGCTAATCCACAAATAAGTGCAGCCAAAGGATGGCTGCTTATATGATTGTGTTATTATTTTTTTAAAGTCTTTTACAGCATTTAGTTAGAGCAGACTAAATATTCACTCTAATGTTAGTGATTGGAGTAGTGGTCCAGTAATTAGTAAGGCTACTTCATGGCTCCAGCAGCTTGGGTACAAATATTAGCTTGATCACTACGTGTGTATAGTTTGTGTGCTCTCTCTGTGTCCACACGGCTTTTCTTCAAACATTGTGTGTCTTCTACTCCATCTCAGAGAGGTGCCATTTAAAGAGCTGTCAGCTAGGCTGGTGTGTGTGTGCAAGGCCTGTGATGAACTGGTGTCTCATCTAGGGCTGCTCCTTGCCTTGCTGTTGTTCTAGTAGGATAATGGATCAAAATAATATTTATTTGCATTCTTTGCTTTAGTTTACAATATATATGTGAAAGACTGATGTGGCCTTAAACTGCACCGCTCCCATTCAAACCTGCGCATGCGTTTCTGTACTGCTTGTTCTTTATGCTTCTTAATGAATGAAGTCTGTAGCTCACAAAGAGAATTTACAAGTGTGAGTCCCAGAGCAGCTCATTAGATTCAAAGAATGCAAAGTAGGAGTCTGATATTCGTTACCCTGATCAGAACAAGGAGGCCCCCCGCCTGCTTCTCCAGAATGATTTCCCAGTCCTGCAGAGTTTTATATTGGAAGTGACAGCAGAGGTTTTATTTTCTTAGTCTGTTTTTTTCAGGTCATAGCAAGCAAGTAGTTGTAAAACCTGCAAATTTTTTATTTTTTATTTTTTTTTTTATCATATCTTTCTGTCAAGCAGTTTGACAGTGATTAGGAGAAATATCTTGGTTGGTAAAACCCACTCTGTGACAGTGATGGACTTTCTCCGCCAGCAGTTGAGGTTTATTAACTTGGGGACCGTCAGTGCTGGCTTAGGGAGCGAGCGGCTTGCTTGGCACTGCTAGGCTATTTTTGGAGTTTGAGAAAAGTGCTACAATTTGTCAGTGGGAAATAATACCACCATGGAGCCATCTCCTGTTTTACTTTAAACAGATTTCAAGCATTTCCATATCTTGGCTACCGCTATAGTGTCTTGCTAGAGACCACCAGCTGATAATCAAAAGATAAAAATAGAGAAGATTAGATTTTATTAGTACTAAGTTATTATTATCTCATTCACCACCAGAAAATAAAAAAGATAATTTATAATAAAAGAAATACTCTTTATTATAACAACCGCATCTTATAATTGCCAGAGAGGGTTATTCAACGCAGTGAAGGAAAAGAATAAAAAAAGGAGATGATAAATGAAAGACAGAACTTTACAAAGTCTGACACCAAATAATTGACAAAACAGACCCAAAAAGAATCAAAAAAATTTTAAAAAATACTAACACAGACTTGAATTCCTTAGCTCTCACCAAAGAGATCCCACACTAGGAGAATAGGCTGCTGTGTGCCTACATCTTATACTGCGATGACAAAGCAGGTCTTGTTTTTCACAACCTTAATAATAGTCACCATGGCCATGTGAAGATGGTTGTGACCAGACAGATGAGATGGATTGATTCTAGGGAAGGCTCCACAAAGATGTATACCTATAACTTGTCACACATGCGCATCTGAAGATCTCCTCACAGACCCCCTGGGCGCTGTTGCTAACATTCTCTTCTCCTTTTCTCCCTGCAGCTCTGGGAAACTGCACAGTGAGGGCACTTAGCCCCGTCCCTTCGAGTCCAGGTAGAATAAGAAGCACAGCCATCTAGAAGGAGGTTTCATGTTCAATCTGAGCAGACGGCTGGGTGGAGCTCCAGTAAATGATCTTGATGTACCTGTCATTCCTTCACCCAGCCACAATGTATATGTTACTCATTTGGATTCAGCAAGACTAGGATGCAGCTATCAAGATTATGATGGATCAGGTTTATCACTAATACTCACTGAGAGTGTGGCACATTAAAGGAGACCCATAGGCATACTTAATAAAAGTTAGACCTAATAAAACATTAAAGGCATAATTATTGAAGGTCTTACATTTTGAAAAGTCATATGAATCTATACTAATAAAAGGCAAAGCCCTCACTCACTCACTGACTCACTCACTCACTGACTCATCACTAATTCTCCAACTTCCCGTGTGGGTGGAAGGCTGAAATTTGGCAGGTTCATTCCTTACAGCTTCCTTACAAAAGTTGGGCAGGTTTTATATCGAAATTCTACGCGTAATGGTCATTACTGGAAGCAGTTTTTCCATTTACTGTAATGGAGATGAGCTTCAACGCCGTGGGGGAGTTTCGTGACATCATCACGCCTCCCACGTAATCACGCAGTACATAGAAAACCAGGAAGACCTCAAAAAAACGCTGAAGAAAACATGCATTATATAATTGAGAAGGCAGCGAAACAATAAGAAGCGAGCGAGTGACATATACAACCATATTCATGAGTTCTGCTACTTCGGAAACAAAGCACGATGTAAACCTACACTTTAAATTAAGTTCATAGACAGGCTGCCGCTGGCGTTTGTAATTTAGTGCCTGCCCATATAAGGCCGTCCGTCAGTGGCAATCCAATAGCAAACTGCCACTAAATATTCACGGGTGAAGGACTGTGCTTATGGAGAGGAAGATGAGATGGTCAGGGTGGTGTTTGACACAAACTCAGCGAAACTGCGAGAGAAAGTTTTAAGTGCCAGGACTAAGGTAACATTAAATACAGCCATGGACATAGCACGAGATGGCACCAGCACAGCTGGGAACCTTTGATGCATGTACACCGAGTGGCTCACGTGAACTGACGCAGTGCACAGATAAAAGCAACAGTTCCAAAGAGCTGAACAAAACCAATTACACAATTGAAAAGGCAGCAAAAATATGAAGCGCCTCATACATACAAGCATATTCATAAATCCAACTACTGCGAAACAAAGCACACGTTGGAAAAAGTCAATGTCCCGCTAAAGGAAGACAGTGTAAAAAACCCGTGCATGCAGTGTGTCAGGTCTCAGATAAAGAAGAAGACGAGCTGTTTATTGATGCAGTAAGAAACGAATCGATGAATGAAACCTGTCATCTTTACAACGATTGACAAACACGGAATGTAACTTGAACACAACACATCCTACAAATACGAACCTGATTGAAAGAAATAATGATAATCAAATCCTTGATGACAGCAACACTCAGTAACACTCACAAAACAAATACTGTATATTGACAGTCATGTTACGTTATTTTTAAAATGTTCCCTTTTCTTTTCTAGCTTTTTTAACACACTACTTCTCCGCTGATACGGGTATATATATATGTATATATATATCCCGATCTACATACTCGAATAATGGATACTTTATTCGCCATCAATGATTGTTTTGGTAAAGCCATACTCAGTGTATTCATTAGATGAACGGTAAAAAGTAAGAGCGAGGGAGGATGACTTATTGAGGCATGCAGGCTGTAGTGCGCGTCAACTCTATCTGAATTGCGATCACATTTGAAAAAATATATCTTTTCAAGTTTTATTTAGTCCATATGTGTCAAACTCAAGGGCAGGGCCACATCCGCCCGGCGTAATTATATCCGCCCGCGAGATCATTTTATATACTGTATTATTGTTATTAAAGCCCGGTATATGAAGCGCTGGTAACACAATAAACTACAGATCCCATAATGCAGCGCTTCAGCTGCCTTGCTAACACTTACCGTTAATCAAGTCTACCTTATGATGCTGCAAGTTATTGCGAAGCTAGCTCACACGATGCTGAAGAGAAAAGTTGATTCTGAAAATAGAGCCTTTAAAACCGATGGGAGGCTGAGTATATGTTTACTGAACCCGTGTGTCTCATTTGTGGAGCTAATGTGGCTGTAATTACAGAATTTAATCTAAGACGGCACTATGAGACAAAACATCAGGGTAACCTGAATGCAATGCAGAAGATACAGAAAGCAGAATAATTAAATAAGAATCTGACACTTCAGCGGACGTTTTACCGTGCACAATCACAAAGTGATTTCAAGTGAAGCTGCTTTTATGGGAGACACAAATGCACCAGTGCACTTGCCCCACTTTCCCTGTTGCCAAGTAATGTTAAACCAAGTCGTCACTACGGTGTTCCCAAATCGCACTTTGCTGATAAACTGAGCGCACTGAGTTTGCACGGCGCTTTGGTGACTTTGAAGAACAAAAAAAGTCCGTCTACATGCGGCTCGAACCTTGTGCATGTTTGGTAGCACATATCTGTGTGAGAAGCTCTTCTCAGTGATAAAGACTAACAAAACAGCACACAGGAGTCGCCTCACTGATGAGCACCTGCAATCCATCCTGAGAATCTCCACAACACAGAACCTCACACCAAACAGAAACGAACCTGTTGCCAAAAAGATGCCAGGCGTCCAGCTCTAAAATGACATATGAGCAAAGACAACTGAATGATTTGATTTGTTATTGCTGAAAGGAACACATTTTATTTATATTTCCAGGTTTTGTTATGCAGCATGTTCATATTTGAATTTGTATAATTTTGACAGGATATATTTTTATGGAGAGCAAAATCTTTTGGGATATTTAAAATCTAAGTTTATTTTTATATAAAATTACATAAGAGTAAAGAAATTTGAATGTTTGTTCTTTTAACGTTTACTTTATTTCTAACTTGTATAATTTAGACAGGATATATTTTTATGGAGAGCAAAATATTATAAGTTGTTTAAGGTTTGAGTTGATTTATTCAGGAATAATATTCCTGTCTGTTTTACCATTCCTACCAAAGATATTTCTGTCGACTAAATAAAAATTCCTTCTATTTAAAATTTAAATAGAACTTGAACAAATACGATAGTTCATAATATCCACGCAGACTTGCACGTAAGAGCGGAGTTATCCGTTTTAACAAGCAGCGTATTGCACTGATACTAAATAGCTTTGTGTGTATATATGTAGATATATATATGTATGTATATATGTGTGTGTGTATATTTATGTGTATATGTATAGATATGTATATATATATGTTTATGTGTGTGTGTGTGTAAATATATATATATATATATATATATGACAGTAACACTCATCACTCACAGCAGTGACAAAACATTTACATTGACAATCATGTTACGTTATTTTCAAAATGTTTCCTTTTCTTTTTCATTGCTTCTTTAACACACTACTTCTCCGCTGCGAAGCGCGGGAATTTTGCTAGTACTTAATAAAAGTATTTACCTACAGTATAATTTACACTGGGTTGGGCATTGACGTTTACCACAATAGGCATCAGGATTCAAGCCCATGGACAGGCCATTATGTAGCATCTGCACGCTCTGATTGTGTCTGTGTGGATGTTTCTGAGCACTCCAGTTTCCTCCACATCACTGGAAATTAATGGTCAATTTCACTTAGCTCTGGGTGAGTGTCTGTAACCTTTGATGGACTGATGCCTCAATCAGGGTTGTTTCCTGCTTTGCATCCTATGTTGTGACAGTTTTCAGGATTAAACAAATTTGAAAAAAAAGGTAAGAGGATCCATTTATTTGATGATTGACTTTCTCAAAATGTTTAGAGTTTCTTAATGTTTTTATAGTAATGTCAAAAGGGGACATTGCTTTTTTCCTTCATCGTCCTGACCTGAGCTGCAGGTTACCTCATTCTAGAAATGGGAAGACATTCAGGTCGGATAATGAATAACAGTCACTGGTAGTCTAATTGCAATAATTAAATAAATAACTAGAAAACTACCACTACCACTCCCAAATGTAAAAACACTTGCAGACAGAAGACCTAAACAATTCTGAGAAACCTGGCATTAGGGGAAGATCTTTTTTTTTGGGGGGCTAATCCACAAGTAAGTGCCACTGACAGATGGCTGTTTATATGATTGTATTATTTTGTCTTTTACAGCATTTAGTTATAGTAGACTAAACATTCACTTTAATGGTAATATATATATATATATATATATTTATATATATATATAGATATATATATATATATATATATATATATATATATATATATATATATAGATATACTAGCAAAATACCCACGCTTAGCTTGGCAAGTACTGACTTAAAATTTTTATTAAGAAGAAAATTAAACCTTTTTAAACTGAGGGAGAATATACCAATAATTATTTGTTAAGGATCTCTTTGTATACCATATTGTCAGTTCGGCCCTCCAGTTGTAATATGACCAAGCTGTGCGCTGAGCTTACTCTTGAGCATGCAAAGTACAGTTGGCCATGTGAACAGTAATCTTGCTTCAAATCTCACAGCTTGGATTGCTGCTGTCATAATCGGTTTGAGTTTCATGGTTTGTTTCAATTACGACAGTATTTGCAGGACTTGTGTTGAAGTGACATTCGGCATCTGTCAAGTGTTGTAAGTATACAACCGGTTTCATCGATAACTTCACATCCAGCTTTTGAGAGTTTAAACATTCATAAACATCAAAGTGTCCACTACTGAAATCGTCACCTGTGAGTCTAAGATATTTAAGAGGCATTGGCGGTTGTCGAAAGGTGTAAAATATTTGGCCATTTCGGTACTCTTGAAAGCGACAACCAAACAATTCAGTGGCAGCCATCAACTCACATGCAGAACCATAGGTGAAGGGCTTAAGCATTTCACTCTTCTAGTGCTCCTGTGTAGAATAATTATCTCCTGTACCGTCATCAGTCCACACCTTGAACCTGTCCCAGTCATTCAATACATAAGACACAATGTTCCTCCGGATATCAAGAGTGAGCCTGATATGGCCGTGCAACATGTAACAAAGAGAATGGAAAAGGTAGATACCATCTCCAGGCATGGAAACCACTCGGTAAGTGACAGTTCTTTGATCGATGGTGATCACCTCGATAGACATGTTAATGGGGGTACGGTTGGAATGATACAGGAAATGGGTATCTGGACCATGTAAAGTAAGTCTAAAATACCTACACAATAACTATAATCGTAATAAACAAACAATAAAACAGTGGAGAAGCCGTGGATTAAATAAAAAGGCCGTAGTTATCAGCAGGGAGACGTGAATCCTGTGGCGAAGCAAGGAAAGGAATGTAGAGACCAGAGCGACGGACGGCCTTATATAGGCAGACAGCCAACAACGTGGGAGGCGTTGGGATGGGGGACCCAACGCTGCCTCACACGGCGACCGAGCTGCAGGCTATGGAAGTATATATGTACGTAAGTAGGATTCAGTTAGCGTTGGGAACCCGCGTACCAAATTTCTTGAAGATGGGCCCATAAGTAACAAAGACCGTTGAAAAGTTCAATATGGCGCCCGACAGTGGCATCATACCACCGAAATAAGTACGTACATTGGTTTCGGTTAGCGCAGCCTACCAAATTTTGTGAAGATGGGGCCATAAATAAGAAAGTTCAACATGGCGGATGTTGTCGACCGTTATGACCGCTACGTGTAGAATTTCAAAATGAAACCTGCTTAACTTTTCTAAGTAAGCTGTAAGAAACGAGCCTGCCAAATTTCAGCCTTCTACCTACACGGGAAGTTGGAGAATTAGTAACATTGGAAAGTTCAATATGGCAGCCAACAGTGGCATCATACCACCGAAATAAGTACGTACATTGGTTTCGGTTAGCGCATGGAAGCTGCCTACCAAATTTCGTGAAGATGGGGCCATAAATAAGAAAGTTCAACATGGCGGATGTTGTCGACCGTTATGACCGTTACGTGTAGAATTTCAAAATGAAACCTGCTTAACTTTTGTAAGTAAGTTGTATGGAATGAGCCTGCCAAATTTCAGGCTTCTACCTACACGGGAAGTTGGAGAATTAATGACGTTGGAAAGTTCAATATGGCGGCTGACAGTGGCATCATACCACCGAAATAGGTATGTACATTGGTTTCGGTTAGCGCAGGGAAGCTGCCTACCAAATTGTGTTAAGATGGGGCCATAAATAAGAAAGTTCAACATGGCGGACATTGTTGACCGTTATGACCGTTACGTGTAGAATTTCGAAATGAAACCTGCTTAACTTTTGTAAGTAAGCTGTAAGGAATGAGCCTGTCAAATTTCAACTCCTGCGGGAATTCAGGGCACCTACATGTTGCAGGGAGGACTCCATCTAGCGGTGTGGATGTATTGGCCAGGATAAGCTGCCAGCAATCTCTCACAATATATATATATATATATATATATATTGTCACACTTGGGTCACAGATTTGCACAGAGATACTCGGGATCGTGGAAAAAAAAGAAGGAATTTTATTCAAGCACACATTTGACACTTCAAACTTGCTCCTTGACAAAGATGGCTGTTTCGTCTTTCAATTAAAGGTTACATGAGTTTCTTCTTCTTCGAATGTAAACGCGTCAGGAGCAGAGGCAGTCTGAGAGAGAAAGAAAGCAAAAGAAATCAATACCAAATCTGACAGGCTGCGCACAGCTTTTTAAGTCGGGAGTACCGCAAGGCTTGTATCGCGCGTTATAGTGCAAGGTTAAGGAGCAATGCGAGGGTAGTCTGTGTTTCGGGCTTGTGGTTTTCCCAGGGGCGTCTGTCTCTATTTGGGGTGCGATCAGCCCTCCAGCTCACAATATATATACTGTATATATATATATATATATATATATATATATATATATATATATATATATATATATATATATATATATATCCATCCATTCATTTTCCAACCCGCTGAATCTGAACACAGGGTCACAGGGGTCTGCTGGAGCCAATCCCAGACAACACAGGGCACAAGGCAGGAACCAATCCCGTGCTGGGTGCCAACCCACCACAGGACACACACAAACACACCCACACACCAAGCACACACTAGGGCCAATTTAGAATCGCCAATCTACCTAACCTGCATGTCTTTAGACTGTGGGAGGAAACCCACACAGACACGGGGAGAACATGCAAACTCCACGCAGGGAGGATGCCGCTGCATATATATAGGTGATCTTGTGGATTTACTTAAACTGCATATTCGTCAAGTAATAAAGAGTAAGAACACCATGGCAGTGTAGCATTATAATTGTCAGCCATCTTGGGCCAGTGTTCATTATGGAATGGCCCAAAATGACATAGTTTGACACACTGAGAATAACTGTAGGGTCTGTCTAACAAAAGGGGGTGTACCCATGTAGTGATGAGTGGCACCCCTGTCTAAAGGACATCCTACGGAGTTCTGTTACATGGCACCTTGGCATCAAACAGTTTACTAACTGTCACAATTTTCACATTTCCGGTATACATATAGCTCTTTTTTTCCTACATTAACGTCAGTTAAATAAATCTTTCTTTTATGCAGCAACATTCACATCATCATTCAGGGCTGTTTCCTTCTTTGTGCCTGATATTGTTAAAACTGGCTTTGGTCCTAGTGCCTCTGAACTGGATAAAGAAGCTTTTATAAATAGATAAACTGCCTACACCTTTAGAAAGGGTAAAAAATAAATGTGACAGTACACTTAAATTACTCCAAAGATTGTGAATTCCAGGGTGTTGTGTGTTTTTTTCATCTGCAAATACAGATTTTCCACTATTTAGCTGTCTACACTTTGTCTTGTTTTTATCATTTTAAAGTCAAGGAAGGGTGTACTGAATGTATGTGATGAGGCTGTTCAGCTCAGGGAGCTTAAGGTTTGCTAAGATAGAAGACCAAAAAAAAAAAATCATTAATACAATTTCAAATACATTTTTAAGTAGCAGAGGTTACATGAGCTCTCCAATAGATAAAGAACTTGTGTCCAAATTCAGCTGTGGTCAGATCCTAAAAACCTATGATGAAACAGTGATATCATCAAGCTTAAAGTTAGGTACACAGCAAGGTCAAAAACAAAAACTCAAGCACTAAATCCCAAAATGTTTTTTTTTCTGTGCAACCAAGGTCAAGACGCAGCTTTAAAAGGAATTACTTTTATTTCATGAAAAGGAAATGAAACTGCTAAAAGCTCTCCTTACTCTGACTGCTAACTGCTTTTATGCAAACTAGCAGCTATTGTGAAGGTTACAAGGATTGCAAAAAAAGTGTTTGGCAACCAGGTACAGATTCCAAGTGGAACATTTCCTGAATGGAAATATAAAATAAGAAAAAACAGTTAGGATGGTATTTTAACTCTTTCAAGGTGGGTGTTGACAAAAGTCAACATAAAAGGTAGTCAGCTAAAGTTGACATCAAGGAGTAGAAGATTAAACACTGAGAAAAGTTGTCTAGACTGTATCGCTTGGTTTAATCATCTAAATTGAAGCAACAACAGTGAGATAAACAGAGTCCCCTGCACTTCAGGCATTCATTTACCTAAAAGAATAGCATCAAATGCTGCTCGTTAGAAAAAAAAAATACACCATGGAACATATTTTGCATATTGTTGATGGCTTGCATTCTGCACAGTCAGATGAGGATTTGAAAGTGACAATGAGAACACTTCTGAAATGTCCCCAAGCAATAGTGAAAGTATTATAAACACACAATGTTCTGTGACTATCGTTTGGGAAAGACTGATCCCTTAGAGCCTTCTTGGTTGCGCCAATTTTGAAAAAACAAACATAATGGTGCTGGTGGACAGTACATGATATGATACATTTGATTATTTCAATTTTCTCTGGAAAGTTCTTTTAATTGATGACATTTTTTAAATCTCCCTGTGAGTTATCAACACATTCCTGTTTCATCGTTTTCCAGCCATCTTTAAAAATATAAAGTCTGTAGCAAAAGGCAGAAAAAACAGCATCACCAGTGCAACATGAATTGTAGATAGTGGGGGTTACCAATGCATACAGTTCGTTGTTTTGAATGGTTTACACCAGGATTTCTTAAACTATGCATTAGGTTGTCACCGTTGGGTTGTACAGTAAGTTACTTTTGTATTTAATGGTAATGGATCGTGACGGTTTGCCACAGCTTGATTACACAGTCAATGAATCCCCTGAATGACGTTCCATGCTGATCAAAGGTCATGAAGACACGCAAAAGGCAAAATTGGGTCATAGGAAAAAAAATAATGGAATAACAATGATAAATAACTATTCATGGTGATGTGTAGGTGACATATTTGTGAACACTAGAGCCTCCAGGGAGATCTGGCCGACAGCAGGCCTTGTTTCTGTATAACTAGAGTTTACATTATCTTACACATCTCAAAGACATTCAGGTAAGTTACCTGGTGACTTTAAATTGTTGCAAGATGAGTTTGTTTTGCTTTGTGTATAAATATCTTGGGATGGACTGGCACCCCTTCCATGGTTAGCTTCTGCTCCAAGCCTATTAGAAAAAAAACAACAGTTCAGATATATTTAGAAGTAATACAATAAAGACAAAAGAAAGGTGCTTACATGCTTTGCTGGGGAATGTGGAGCTTTTATTTTAAATTTTGCTGTCTTGGTAACACTATGCAAGGAATAAACGTATTGCTTCTATCATTGAAATGCTAGACTGTTGTGATAATTATGCTCTGGTGTGCAAATGTCAGGCACCTTCTGAGTTTAAATAAAACCAGAAGATGCAAAAAAAAAACAATTCAGTTACATACTATAAGAAGATGTACTTGTTGTGGCACTTGGGGCCATCCTTTTATTGATCTTACTCTCAGTCTTTATTTCAACTTACAAGTAACCAAAAGCAAATAAATAAAAAATGACTGCTTCTTCTTATAATCTAGTTCAATAAATTCAATAGTTGTAGTCTGAATTTAGAAAGAGGAAGAGCAACACAACACACGCAATAGTCAGTTCATTCCTGACAAATGTTTCCTCAGGCTAGGTGAACAGTCCTTGGAATTCAGTCACGTCCTCGTTATGTGTGATGGATTCATTCGTTGTTACTTAAAGGTGCTCATCTAACTGGATGGGGGTAGAAAGCTCCTGTCTCTGGCATAACTGGTTGGAATGGATTAAAGAATTTTTAGCTTTCACAAATTCAATTGTCCCCTTCCTGGTCATCTTGGTACCTTTTTAATTCCTGTGAGCCTTAGGTTGTTTCCAGATGTTTCTTACTCAAAGAACATGAAGTGCAGCAAACCTGATGCTGTGTTGAACATAATATTAAGTTCTCATCATAGCAAGTTAAAATTTCACATTGCATCACCAGGACAAAAGCTTATAGGTCAATTGTGGTGTACCTGAGATGATACTGTGCTAGCAGATCATCGAGACCTGAGTACGTAGTACGGTACTAAGAGGAGATGATCCTCAGTTTCGAGTGTTGTCTCAGTGAACAGCAGAAGAAGATCAGTCCCCAGTTTAAATAATTCACGGCTAGGCTTTGTCTCGTGTTTCTCCTCAGTTTGCTCAGCAGGCCGTTCGATTGCCTGTTAACAGTGGCTCATACGGAATGTCTTGCCTTTTCTCTGTTTTGCTCAATTTAAAGTACGTCATCATGTAAACATTATTAAAAAAAATTGCAATCATTAGGCCACATACGAGGGTCAGTCAAAATTTCCCGGAACTGTGATATAGCGGGAGAGTGAGAGATCAGATTATGCACACATTGTTGTGACGGGGAGCACAGCACATCTGTAGACCAGTTACAACAGGTCTGGATTGGTTTCGGCATGTAGTGTTGTTTTAATTATCGTTTGAGTTAGACGTGTGCGTAGTCATTTGGCGCAATGTTGCGAACACCGTATCAGAAGCGGATTTCCCCAATTTGCACATGAACTTGATGTTAGCACGCTGTTCAAAACTGCGACATTGCACCGAATGACTATGCGCACATCTACCTCAAACCATAATTAAAACAATACTATATGCTGAAACCAATCCAGACCTTTGTAACATAGTTGTAATGTAGATGTGCTACGCTCCTCTCCACAACAATATGTGCGTAATCTGATCTCTCACTCTCCCACTACTGTATACCACAATTCCAGGAACTTTTCTGACTGACTCTCAGAAACCAAAAAAGTGTTGCTGTAGTTAGTGTGGAGTAACCATGAGGAGTAATTGAGATCATTTATGTTAGGTAGAAATTCTAGAGGGCGCTGGGAGGTTTCGTGGCCTAGGAACCCCTGCAGCTTTTGTTTTTTTCTCCAGCTATCTGGAGTTTTTTTTTGTTTTTTATTTATTCTGTCCTCCCTGGCCATCAGACCTTACTTTAAATCTTTGTTAATTAGTCGTGCCTAATTTTATTTTTAAATTTGATTTTCTGCCTCTTTCTTCATCCTGTAAAGCATTTGTATGAAAATGTGTTATATAAATAAATGTTGTTGTGGTTGTTATTCACTTACGGTTTATTAAAAACTAGCAGAATACCCGTGCTTCGCAGCGGAGAAGTAGTGTTTTAAAGAAGTTATGAAAAAGAAAAGCAAACATTTTAAAAATAACGTAAGATGATTGTTAATGTAATTGTTTTGTCATTGATATGGGTGTTGTTGTCATATCTATCTATTTATATATATATATTTATATATATATCTGTATATATATATCTGTATATATATATATATATATATATATAGCAAAATACCTGCGATTGGCAGCGAGAAGTAAAAAGAAAAGGAAACATTTTAATAATAACGTAACATGATTGACAATGTAATTGTTTTGTCATTGTCATGAGTGTTGCTGGCATATATATATATATATATATATATACACACACAGACACATATATAAACATATATATATATATATATATATATATATATATATACATATATATATATATACACACATACATATATATATACATATATACACATACTGTATATATACACACACACATATATACATACTGTATATACACATATACAACTCTACATATATATATATATATATATATATATATATAGGTGGGACTCGATTAAAAAATTAATCCAATTAATTAGAGGCTGTGTAAGAATTAATCTTGATTAATCGTATGTAATCGCACGTAAATTTGCCCCAAATCGCAAATGTTTTTTTTTAATTTAAAACGGTTTTAGTGGGCGACAGAATCAAATAATAGACATGGACATGAATATTGTAAACTGAAGCTGTTTTAATTTCTGAAAAAAAGCCTTTAAAGTGCATTTGAATTCAAAACAGAAACAAAAATATCATCCCTGGTTAAAATTGGGCAGACTTAAAAATAAAGTGGTAGTTTAAGTACTTTAAGTACATTTTCAGAATAGTATTGTCTTTAAATAATAATAACCAAAATTTCAACATAAAGTGCAGTTTTTCTTCTTAAAAAAATAAGTCAGAAACATAAAAGGTAATTTGACCAGCTTAATCTTTAAACTCTGAGTAACATTAGCCAAAATTATTTTGTACATTAGGCTAAAACAGTGTGATCATTGAACATTTTGTAATTAGATGTATTTAGAATTACTAACGGTCACGGAAGTCCAATGATCCCCAGTAAGAGCCACAAAGTCCGCTTTCTGTAATGCATCTAATTTTGCTTGCTTTTCAGTGTGCACAAAACCATGCTTTTATCAAGGCTTCGCTCGGGTAGTCGAAATGATCAGTCGTAGGAACGCGCTTTATTCCGACTCTAACATTTTTGTAGCTGTGATGTGTGCATCAGTGTAATGGATGTACCAGGAAATCATGCATTGACAAAAGTTCCCGCTTGCTTGGAATTGAAAGTGTGATTAAATGCTTATTTTTAACGCGTTATGGAGTACATGCATGAAGCTTCTCAGCTGTGCTTGTGCTAAGAAAGGGAAAATTTTAAAAATAACGTAACATGATTCTGAGTTAACCTAATATTTTTTCATACGTCCCAAACCAAGGAGATGCGAAGGTAAAATGAATCGGTAGCGCGTACATAGTCAGTACACCCCTCTCGGAATCAACCTCAATTCGGCATTAGAGGCTTAAGACTCTACAATTAGCCACAGCGTGTGGCTTGTCTATGCTAAAGTATGTATTGTAGATCGGGTATATATATACATTTATATATATATACCCGTATCGCAGTGGAGAAGTAGAAGTTATGAAAAGAAAAGGGAACATTTTAAAAATAACGTAACATGATTGTCAATATACAGTAATTGTTTTGTGAGTGTTATTGAATGTTGCTGTCATCAAGGATTTGATTATCATTATTTTTTCAATCAGGCTCGTATTTGTAGGATGTGTTCAAGTTACATTCCGTGTTTGTCAATCGCTGTAAAGATAAGAGGTTTCATTCATCGATTAGTTCCTTACTGCATCAATAAACAGCTCGCCTTCCTCTTTATCTGAGATGTGACAAACTGCATGCACGGTTTTTTTACACTGTCTTCCTTTAGCAGGACATTCACTTTTTCCACCGTGTGCTTTGTTTCCGCAGTAGCTGCACTTATGAATATGATTGTATGTATAAGACGCTTCATATTTTTTTGCTGCCTTCTCAATTGTGTAATTCGGTTTTTGTTCAGCACTCTTTGGAACTGTTGCTTTTGTCTGCGCATTGCGCCAGTTCACGTGAGCCGCTTGGTGTTCTTGCATCGAAGGTTCCCAGCTGTGCTGGTGCCATCTCGTAATGTCAGCTAAGACCCGGCACTTAAAAGTTTCTCTCGCAGTTTCAATGAGTTTGTGCCAAACACCACCCTGACCATCTCATCTTCCTCTGCATAAGCACAGTCCTTCACACGTGAATATTTACCGGCAGTGTTTGTATTGGATTGCCGCTGATGGACGGCCTTATATGGGCAGGCACTAAATTACAAACGCTAGTGGCAGCCTGTCTATGAACTTAATTTAATATAAACTTACGGTTCACGCCGTGCTTTGTTTCCGCAGTAGCTGTACTTATGAATATGCTTGTATGCATCATTTGCTTCATAATGTTTTTCTGCCTTCTCAATTGTGAAATGGCGTTTTGTGCTCATCGCTGTTTGGAGTTCTTCCTTGTTCTCTACGCACTTACGTAGGAGGCGTGATGATGTCACACTAAACCCCCCGCCATCTCCAACTCAAGACTCCATTACATTATATGGGAAAAAATAGCTTCCAGTTATGACCCTTACGCGTAGAATTTCGAAATGAAACCTGCCCAACTTTTGTAAGTAAGCTGTAAGGAATAAGCCTGCCAAATTTCAGCCTTCTACCTACACGGGAAGTTGGAGAATAAGTGATGAGTCAGTGAGTGAGTGAGTGAGTGAGTGAGTGAGTGAGTGAGGGCTTTGCCTTTTATTAGTATAGATGCCCTCAAATCAATTCCAATATGGAATTTAATGACATGAAAATATACACATTACTACAGTAGAATCACATCTGAAGCAAAATTGAATGTAATGGCCTCATTTGAGCTAAACCTTAGGAAGATGCCTTCAATCCTTCTGAAAATGAAGACCCCAGTGAAGTGCTGAAAAACAACTGCTCTGCTCGAAGACTTCCTGTCTTAGTAGTAGTATATACTAATTAAATGCAGAGCATGCATAATGTGTGCTGATTCTGGAGTCATATACTGTATTGTATAGGCGTCAGTTAATTGCAAAGAATTACCCTGGGTCAGGGACATAGAAAAGTATATGGAAATGTGTATAATTAATCAATTATCCCCAATTAAATGCTTGTGTCGGGATTAGAAGTGGTGGAGTTGTTATTTTGTCAAAAACTATCACATCATCCAGAATTTATTGATGTAGTGTGATTACTTTTGACTGTCTATTATGAGCTGGGCAGCAGCCGAGATGGCACTTCACTTCAGTCCACGCACATGTATAACACATTCCCTTTTTCAGAGTTTGTGCTACATGAATACATAAATTGAGGCCTGCTCAAAATGCAATGTGAATAATACAAACCAAGCAGGAGTAAGCTAGCATGTAGAACATATGCAGTATCCAACTGAGACGGAGATACTTACAGTACTTACTGACTCAATAAAATTGTCACATAATGGAATAGATTTTCTTTTTTTGATGTTTCCACTGTGGTTACTGGGGAGGGATATATTTATTGTAGAGTATAGGTTTATGAGGTTTTTACCGTCACACGTACAGAGTGCAACAAAATACATACCTGCATGTGCCAATTCAATCGGCAACATGTCTCTGGCACCATGATAAATGAACATAACAACCACCCTAAAATTTCTGTTTTGCTAACCAGAAAAATCACAGAAGCCATTTGTCTTAGCTTAGAAGTAACAGATTACAGCATATACCAAACGTGATAATGGATTGCCTTGCTTGCACTCCTTCCATAATGGCAATCTTGGACCAATTTAGAGTGGCTAATGAACCAAAGCAGCCGGTGTACAGAACAGGGTACTACTGTATGTGGAGGACAGGACAAGGTAGGTGACACTTAAGCTGTACGGTGTGCTGCCAGCACCTCATTGGAACACTGGGGGCAGTTTTGATGTCCATAATATAAGAAAGACATAACAGTGCCTGGGAAACTCTGAAGTGTGGTTTCATTTCTGAAAGGACATGTCTGTCCTCTGCTCGATACTCTCTCCTTCACTGTCAACTGGTAATATTTCAACAATCAGATTAAGGAACATATATTACAGGGATCTTTTTAAATTGCTCTGTTTTACTGTGTGCTTAACATAATCTGTATTTTTAGGTGTACATTTAAGCAAGAATTCTTGAGTCTGGGATGAACCCTGGGATTGTACCATGACAATACCTAGAGATGAATCGCTAACAATGCTCTCCTTAATAAAATTTTTCATCATACATCACCTTTTCTTTTTCATTTGAAACCAAAAACTGTTTACTGTTGGCGATGTCATGTCTTGTGTCATGTCACTGTGAGTCATGTGACTAGAACCACATGTTGTAACTGTAAACAAAATGCCTACAGTCTTTGAAGAATAACACTAAATTTTCATGTAAGAAAAAGAACCTACAAAATTGCATCACCAAAATGTACATAACATTAATAATAATCAATATAATTGTTGATTATTGTTGTTGTGATATTCTTGGATTCTCTTAATGATTTTTGTATCGGGGCTATCGTGGATTGAGGTTTAGGGAAAATCCTTTTTGTCTCTTTTTGCTCTTTTGGGCATTCTCCTGCATTTTTCCATTTTTGACAAATAAATCGTTGATTTATAAAGACCAGCTGTTGCCTCTCTTTGTTCACAGTTCAGTGGTAGAAGGTTATATGATTTATTTTTTGTGGACATTTTGTCTTGCTTTGTCAGCTTCCCATTTTTGGGGCCTGGTGTAAGCTGAAGCCAGCAGGAAGTCTTTGGTGCCCGGCTGAGTTCAAGTGAGCCTCTAATGGCCAGGTTGGCCTGCTTCTTAGCCCATTTCTGGAGGTCTCACCCACTTTGCCCTTTTGAAGACTTTTTTTTGAAGGCACAAAAAATGACACTTAAAAGTCGAAGAGGCTTATATCGGAGTCCTGAATTTTTAGGAAAATGATATTAGTTATTTTTGTGAAGCTTACACAGTGGAGTGCAACCACCATTCCTTATGTTAGATTAGATGGCAGCAGTTTCCACTCCCTGCCAGTATAAGTATACATACTCATAAAAACATAAGAAATTAGACAAACGAGAGGAGACAATTCTTTCCTTCAAGCTCGTTTGTTTAGCTAATAGCTAAGCTCTCTCTCCCGATATCTCATCCAGATTCTTCTTAAAGGTTGTCAAGGTTTCTGCTTCAATTGCATGTCTCGGTAGTTTGTTCCAGAGTCCCTTAACTCTTTGTATAAAGAAGAACTTCCTAGCTTCAGTCTTAAATGCAGTTCCACTGATGTCCTTAGGTATTATTGTGTAAAAAAACTTTCCTCTATATTCAAATAATTCATTCTTAGAGACCAGATGAAAATGCAGAACGATTCTTTATCTGCACATAGATATGCACAAATATCTCAGTCCATGGAGTGAGTCATCAATAAAATAAATTCCTTTGATACTTTCCTATTACCATTACCTCATCTAATACATCACGTCATCTGATGCTTGATATGCAGAATTCTATCATCTTAGCCAATTGACTACAGCCACCATTAACTTTGTATACATTGTGAGACATGGCTGGCCAACACCCCCACGCCGCTAGATGGAGTCCATCCTGCAACATGGAGGAGCCCCGAATTCCCGCAGGGCATCATGGACAATGGAGTTCGGCTTCACAACCCTGCTGGATACCGAGGGGGCCGCCAGGGGACGCAGCAGGGAGGCATGAGTGCTTCTATTATATCCTGGACGTATTCCCTAGTCACGGGGACGGAAGAAACAAAGTACTTCCGGGCTGAAGAAAAGGAGATTTTATCTGACCTGTGTGACAGTAGGGGGCAGTATCGTTCCCTTAAACCCTCAGGTACCACGCCAGTCACCAGGTAAAAGTGCAATAATTCCTTGTTTATTTTATAATAATTATGTGCACCAAGCACCCTCCACTCCACACTATTCATTAACCAAATACAATACTAAATAAACCAATCCTCCACTCCCAGACGCATTGCCCACCTACCACCCAGCTCCTTCAGTCCTTTTATATTCCCTGACCCGGAAGTGTTCCCAATCCAGCAGTCCACAAGTCCTTATTCCTTCCGGGTCAGGGTAAATGATGCTTTTCCTCATCCCGGAAGCCCCTTCGCACTTCCTGTGACGAACTTCCGGGTCATAAGAGTAAGAGTAGTCCACTGGCCTCCCGATAGCGACTCCCAGTGGTCCCCAAGGTATCCAGCAGGGCTGTGCATAAAAACTACATGGTCCATGAGGCCCTGCTGGAATTCGGGGCCCGTCCATGCTCTCGGGAGAGCTCCTCCTGACGACCTGGGAGTGAGGGCCGGAATATGAAGCAGTAAGGATGTAAGGTAAGAGGTCAGTAAGATAAAAGTCGGCTGAATCATTTAGTGTCTTGAAAACAAACAGTAAAATTTTAAGCTTGATTCTGTAGCGAAGAGGAAGGCAGCGACGAGAAGCCGAGACTGGTGTGATGTGATTCTGTTTTTGTGCGCCTGTTAGAAGCCTGGCAGCAATAGCAGCAGCAGAATATGAAGCCGGCCATCCACTACACCTGGAAGTGCTATGGATTCACATGGACTGAAGGAGTTTGGATGGAGTGTGACAGAGCTGCTGGGAGGAGAGGAGGATTGATTATTGATTTATTATTTGTGCAGTGTGGAGGTGGAGGTGCTTTGTGCACATAATTCAAGAAAATAAATTCATTTCTGATATTTTACTTGGTGTCTGAACATGTTGTCTGCGGGTTTGGAGGAGCGACAGAGCCCTCAACTGTCACAACTTGTTGGTTTTTCTGTTATTCTTAACATTGCTTCGTTACTAGGCGTGCCCTATGGGTCTTCACATTGATGTTAGCACCACTTAATAATAGGGGTGATTGGACTTTCTCACTAGTTTGTTCACACTTTTTAAAGGGCTGTTCATTACACATCTACTTCATTTTAACCTTAGCAACTATCTTGGTGGCTCCTCTAGATGAGACAATGGCCTGACCTGCCCAAGCTTTCAGTTAATCCTTTACTTACCTTCAGTCCTTTACCGTATGCTTTTAATAATGCTTATATTAAATTGTAAAAATTATCATGCTTTAATTAGAAATATTTGATTAAAATTCTATGCAATGACTTTGAGGATTCTGAAGACCTGGATTGGGTCCTCACGCAGTGTCCTCTGCTCAAGTTTAATTTTTTGAGGCTGTCAAGAGTACGACATGTCCTTAAGTCCTGAGATGCACCTTTGTTTTCCTTTACCACAGCTTCAAGCGCTGCTATAACTTTCTTGTTCCGTGGTGCCCAGAATACTCTGGACGCATAACATCCTTTGACTTAAACAGTTTTTATGATATGACCTACCATTTTATTTGCCTTGTTAATTACTTGTGTGCATTGCTTAGATGATGAAAATGTGTCAACATAAACCCCTAAATCCTTTTCAATGGTTGCTTCCTGTATGACGGTGTCTTCCACCTTGTATTTATAATTGATATTCCTTTTGAACACGTGTAGCACTTTGCACTTTTTTACATTAAACTGCATTTTCCAAGTGTCTACCAATTCCGAAACTTGTTTTCCAGACAGACAGGCATCAGAATAGACATCATAGAAAGTTTTGAAAATATCAGAAAAAAAGTCTCTGGCAGTCACATGCCATCAAAGTTCCTATTGCAGGGTCATATTGCTCTGTTTTTTAAGTCACTATTTTTCCAAAATCCAAACTTATGAACAAACTTTTTTTGGCCTTTCTTTTGTACATTCATGTTGCAGTACATTTCATGCCGGTCTTCAATCTTTGACAGCCTCAAACATTTGAACCTGTCAGCAGGATGCTTCTTTCTTTCTTGTCCTTGACATATGCCTTTTCTCTTTCATGCAGGGCAGGTGTGAAGTAACACGACTTTTCATGTGGCTGTTTAAAAGCAGGCACCATTTCAATTCAACAGCAGCCTGCTATATACTTTGAAGATTCACCTTCACTCCTCGAATATAGTCTGATTAACACTTTCAGACTCTGAACTTGTGGAAGCAAAATGTTTGGCAGCTGCTGTCCTCTCATATAACTGCAAACATAAAGTAATAAAGCATGATAAAGTTTACATCTAAAAAAAATGTTTTCCTATTAACATCAATCTGCTTAACCAAAGCCCAAAAGTAGTTCAAAGCCAAATAAATCCTTTCTTGACAGTTTTTTTTTTTGAGTAAACAGAGTTCTAGTTCTATCGTCTATAAAGAATAAAGAATTTAGAATATATGTATATCTGCATTTACAAAGGAAATAAAATTTTAAACAAGAATGCTACTTGTCTACTCTGGCATCAACAGGACTTGAATTTAGGGCCTTTGGATCGCAGAACATCCCTCTCAGTCAATGGCCCAGTAACTGCAATGGTGCTTCCCATGAACCAGCAGGCTTTCTCTTTTTCTGCCTCAGTCCACCTGCCTCTCTTGCTGCACTCAACCCTCCAATCGTGTCTGCTCAGGAAGTCACTTGAGAGGATGATCCCTTTGTACTATTCATCTTTTTCTGACAGCAGCAGAACTGGAACCTGAGGCCTCGAGATTAAGGAACACTCTTCTCAGACAATGAAGTCAAAGGACTTGACAACAATGGCCGTCTGGACGTCTAACTGCAAGGGTGTCTTTTACACAGCAGGTGACTTTGTCTTTCTGTCTCTCACTTTCATACTTGCGACAGATTGTCATCTTCCACTTCCAATATGTATGATTGTTATGAACAATAAAACAAAGACGAATCTTTATATTCTGAGTGGCCAAAAAAGGGACACTGGGAAAAGTGAACATTATTACTACTACATATTTATTGGCTTACACACAGCAGACATGCAAAGTCAAGTCAAGTCAATTTTATTTATAGAGTACATTTAAAACAACAGAAGTCAACCAAAGTGCTGTACAGCTTCCAAAAGTACATCAATAAATATATAGATACAGTAAATAAATACACCAAAAAATATTCACATACAAGTTTATAAAGCTAAGGCAAAAAGACTGTCTTTCAGGTGGGATTTTAAAAGTGACCAAAGTTGGTACTCACCATATAAAAATGTAG
The DNA here is from genome assembly GCF_016835505.1 of Polypterus senegalus. Taxonomy (NCBI): domain Eukaryota; kingdom Metazoa; phylum Chordata; class Cladistia; order Polypteriformes; family Polypteridae; genus Polypterus; species Polypterus senegalus. Next base: position 211,620,743 of record NC_053157.1, read on the forward strand.
ACTATCCTAAAGCTTAGGGGCAGCTACTGCCAAAGCACGGCCCCCTCTAAGCTTAAGTCTAGAACTCATTATGGCCAATAACCTCTGGTCAGAGGACCTCAGTGATCGTGAAGGACAGTAAGGATGTAAGGTAAGAGGTCAGTAAGATAAGAGTCGGCTGAACCATTTAGTGTCTTGAAAACAAACAGTAAAATTTTAAGCTCGATTCTGTAGCGAAGAGGAAGGCAGCGACGAGAAGCCGAGACTGGTGTGATGTGATTCTGTTTTTGTGCGCCTGTTAGAAGCCTGGCAGCAACGTTCTGGACAAGATGAAGACAAGCAAGGAATGACTGAGTAACTCCAATGAATAATGAGTTGTAATAATAATGAGAGTGTGAATTTCCCCTTGGGATTAATAAGGTATCTATCTATCTATCTATCTATCTATCTATCTATCTATCTAAGGCCTTGGTTACACGGGCGTTAAAATCGAGCGTTTTTTTGCGTTCGTAGCGTCCGGTGAGCGGATCAAGCGCCGAGTGTTTTCTACACGTAGGAGTCAATGAGAGTGTTCACACGGGCTTTGGTGACGTCGCTTGTCCGCAGCGCTTATATGGCATCAAAAAAACGTTGCATGTAGCTTTTTCTTGGCGTTCAAAACCCAACGAACGCAAGGAAACCGCTTCTAGTTCGTTTTCTGCGCGTTATTTTACGCTTTGGAGGACCAGATATATCCCATGATATTAATATTTTTATGTTTTCATATACAACATATATATTTTCATATTGCTTATTTTATTTTCTCATGTAATTTGTAAACCATGAACTTATTAATTTATGTTCTAATATATTTGATAACGATTATGTAGGGGGGGCAATCCATGGCGGGGGCATTTCAGTGCATAACACCGGTGTAAGCGCACACTCGACTACTGTTTCCTTACCTCAAAGTGACAAGTAGTCTCTCTTGCTAACACCAAGTTGCATATTGGTTGATCGGCGTGCAATGTGGCATTGCACCAGCTGCAGCAGACAATCAAAAGTGGAAACCGACATCCGACAGTAATTAAAAAACTTGCGCGGAAATTTTCGCATTTCTTCATAAAGCACAAAAAAACTTCCTTTAACCCGACGTTGTGCAGTCAGAGGATGAACCCAGTAGTGGCGGCGATTTTTTCTCTCCCTACATCGCCGTATTACGAGTATTTTTAAAACAAGAAGATTAATATCTAACATAGCAAAATGATCCATATTGAAAGGAGGCACCTCAAATAAAACGACAAGGGCTTTCATATCCAGTTCCCGACACTGCCTCCACAGGTTAACACACAAACTACAATTTGGGCTGCAGGCTGGCGTTAGACAGAGACAAACGAACGCCGGTGTAGAAGTCAATCGATCATCACCACAAAATGCAACATAAATGTCTAGGACGTTCAGAGCAAGTTCGTTTATCCAAAAACTTAACGCCCGTGTGAACAAGGCCTAATAGTCAAGCTGAGTGTTTCAAGATCATGTTCAGAATGAAAGGGCTTGTCCTTAGCCAATGCCCTAAGCTGATAGAAATGGGCTTTATTATAGTTAATGTGTTTATGAAATGTGAGGGCATTATCAAAAATCACACCAAGATTTTTTGCGACGGGTTTACAGTAGGTTGTCAAAGGGCAAAGATTAACTACAGGAGCAGAAGTAAGATCAGAAGGTCCAAAACACAACATTCTCTGTTTTTTGTCATTTAAACTAAGAATATTTAGTGACATCCATATTTTCATGTCTTTCACACATTCCAATGAAGATTTAAGAGAATTTGTATTGATCTGTTTCAGTGGAAGATATATCTGTGTATCATCTGCATAACAATGGACAGAAATACCATGTTCTATAAAAATGGATCCTAAGCACAACATGTACAGTGAAAAAACAGTAGGCCCCAGAAAAGATCTTTGATGGACCACACAGGTGAGAGGGGCCGAAGAAGAAGAGAAATTATCCAGGCTGACTGAACAGCTTCTGCTTGTGAGGTATGACCTGAACCGTTCCAAAGCAGTTCTTGTATACTCACATACTGCTCAATACAGGCAATAAGGATGTTGTGATGTCAGTGCAGAAGCGGATTTGGGGGATTGTAGGAGGAAAACTGAAGTATTTGTTGTTAGTGTGGATGTTAATAAAAAGTAGTAGCATTATACGTGGTGAACGGCTGTATCTGATACAGCAGATGTCATGGTCAACTGTATCAAATGCTGCTGCTTCAGATCTAACAGCAACAAGACAGCATTATCCCCAGAGTCACTCATTAAAAAGAGATCGCTTAGGACACTTGTGCTGTGGGGTATCTTAAAACCAGACTGAAAGAATTCCAAAGTGCTCTTTTTATTTAAAAAGGGTTGCAGCTGTAGAAGACCACCTTCTCCAGAATTTTAGAAAGAGGGGGCAACTTGGAGATGAGTCTGAAGTTTGACAAGTCACTAAAGTCAACATCTGTTTTTTTTTTAATTTTTATTAAAGGCTGCACCACAGCATGTTTATAACACGGAGAAACTGAAGCAGTCTCGAGATAACTATTTATAATGTCCAAAATGCTCGGCTTGACCACTTCAAAAATAAAGACGAGTGGGAACAATGTCTAGTGGACAAGTTGTGAGTTTAAGATGACTAATCACTTCTGCCAAAAAAAGGGAGCGATCCAGGCCAAAACCAACTGTGCACACAGGGGGACAGACAGGTCATCAACAGAGGGGGTAACAAGGGGTCTAATGTTATTTTTTCAACAAAGAATTGGAGAAAATCCTCACAGAGCATTGGTGTCATGTCAGGCTATGTAGGAACACACAGGTGAATAATAGTGTCAATAGTATTAAATAAAACTCTTGGTCTATAGCAATTATTTGAAATAATTTCTGATAAATACTTTATTCTAACAAATTTCACAGCTTTCTAGTAATTAGAAAAACTGTCCTTTAAAATATCAAAGGACACCTGCTTGCCTACATGCCCGCCTCAGGGTACGAGTGGCATCATTTAACCATGGCTCAGGTTTAGGTTTTGAGTGCTTGACCCTAAACAGAGCAACAGAGTCTGAAATGTTTGAACAAGTATCATTAAACAAAGTGACTGGACCGTTAGTGCTCAGCTTAGGTGGGCAGATGCAGGGAATTTGCTAGAAGTGGTGGAGTTCATTATATGAGAGCAGAGAGCCTCAGTTTTAACTGGCATGTGGTCAGAAAGCAAGCATCACCAATTTTACTGCTACAGACATATAAACTATATGATAAAGGAGATACAATATTTGTCCACGATCATGTGTCTGGCCCTCTCACAGACTGAACTAGATTAAAAGAATCAATGAGGTTGAAAACGTCTTTAACCAGAGGTTTATTCGGGCAGCACACATTCATATTGAAATCTCCAAGAATTAAAAGTTATAAGTTAATATAATTTCTGCCAGAAATTCAGAGAACTTACATATAATATTCTGGTTAAATTGGCCGATCCACCATTGCACATAACACAGGACAACGACGGTCCATTTCAAACAACTGTAATTCAAAGCTGGAGTAACTGTCAGTTTTCAATTGGCGACAGTAATAACGGCTTTTAAATATTGTCGCTAATTAAGCACTTCAACCAACGGACCTCGGGGAACTGAAAAACTTACAGTCAGGGGGTACTAATTCAGTGAAAGGTCTTAACTCACCTGCAGTTAGAAATGTTTCAGTCACAAATGAAAAATCCAGTTCTCATGAGGTGAGCAAATCATTTACGTTTTGTTAGCTAGAGATCTAACATTTACTAGATTCATCTTCAATCAAGTCAATTCCCCGGACTGATGGGGCACACGACCCAGCAGATGAAGGCTCTGATAATCCACTCCACTCCACCCCTACGTTCGCCAACAGAGGAGCTGATCATGGCAGCTTGAAATAACAGGCCATTTATACATAATAGTGTTATGAGTACACCCCCACGCTTTCCTCACTTTCTGCGACGCTTCCTTTGGGGCAATAAGCAGGGCTTATGGCACAGGTATGCCAGTATATCTAGGAGAAAAGGTGGAGGGCAGGAACTCTACTCTGGAAAGTACAATCGTAATTAAATGATTTGTCAACTGTTGATCTTATGTTTAGAAGAGATTGATGATCATAGACCAGTAAAGAAAAGACATTGTTGATTAAAAAAGATGTAAATTAGGGCAATCAAAAAGAAAACATACCAAAATGAATGCAGACGCAGACAGCCAGCCACACAGACCAGCTCCATCTTGAAGGTAGTGGAGAGTAAATACGCCAAATCATACAGTGAAATTAAATTACATCTACTTTCTAAATGAAATTGAGACACATCACTGTACAGTCTTAGCAGAGAGTGTCATGAAGTTTCTGTAGCATGCAAAACGTCACATTTTCATGTTCTCTCCTAGTTATCTGATAAAAGGCATTCAGCTCACAAAGCTCTGATTGGTACACAAACCAAAGAATCATCGCAAAAACCGTGGTGTATAAGCGCAGCTCTCGTTGAATCGTCGCGATGGTTTTTTCCCAGGGAAATACTGTTTCTGCCCAATGGGTGAAGTCCACGGTACCCCCAAGGGTCACTGAATGTTAGTTTCGATTTGCTTGAAAATTAGTTGTGTGAAACACGACCAGACTAAATGATGACTAAATCATCCGATGTGACACAAAACAAAAGGACTGTGAGAGCGAAACTGCCTTTACAGAAATCACTCTTGATAATAAGGCAAACATGAAGAACAAAGCATAATCACAACAGTGTAATGTACTTTGAGTTAATTTTTTTTAGAATTCATCCAATGTTCTGATAATAACAATGCGCATCACTGATTTTAAATGGAGTGGCATCCACAATGACCATCCACGATGGTGTCACATTGTCATCAACGACATAAAGTTAAAATCAACAAAAAATGTGTCAAAGTTTCTAAAACAGCAAAAATCAAAGGATCTGAGCTAATATTGTGAAGTTTTTTTGACAGCATCCGTATGAGGTGACACAGTAGTATGAAGTAAGGAGTATAAATGTACATCTGCTTAATCTGATGTCTACACATTTCAGTGTGTATCTTATTTTCTTTTATATCAAAACTTTGCTACTTCAGAATCAGAGATGAGTTCACAACAGCCAGAAAAATAAAGGGGTGATTGCAGGATGTTATTCAATTGCTTCAGCCGCCTTGTCAAACTCTTGATCATTTGTTAGAAGAACTAATGGATATCAGGTGCTTGGAATTATTGGAGGTGGTGAGGGTTATCAGGCATAGAGTACACTAAAGGAGGATCACAAATTAAATTGCGGGTCCTAGTAGACCTGCCTTCACAGATGCCTGAATGAAGGATGACACTGCTTATCCCATCTTTTCCTAGGACGATGCCACCAGTTTGCTCTTTCACAACTAGCTACACGTCAGACTATTACTGACTGATGAATTGTTTTAGTGTCCGATGAAGCACATTCTGATTAAATCACACAGCAAAAATGTTATGACTGGTCTGACAGAAATGAAAGGTGATAGATTTATTTTTTGTACAACTGCTGCTCATTACCTCTGGAGGGTAAAAGAAAATATCTTTTATCTTTATGGGCTGCTTTCATTTCAGCTTTCACTTCACTGACTGTGTTATTAGAAAAGATTCTTCAGACTTTTTTCAAACATCATGCTTTCAATTATTTAAAAATGAAGGTGTATTAATTCCATTTTACATTTCTCATGTGACATGTAAATGGGTCTTTACACGTGTAAGAGCAGGGGTCATGTTGTATTGGAACTGTGAGAGAGCTATTTCACAGAGTAGGTGTCGTATCATGTATTTTTCATAATATAATTTATAATAACGTGTAAATAATGAATGTTAATTTTTCCATCATCATACAGATTTGTAATTATTAATGACAATTTAAGGATTCTAAATGGCTGTGCCTTTACGTCTTATAATATTTAATATGTATTTCCAGCAAGAGCTGCCTCCAGTTGCCGAGGTTCAGGACTTCAGCGTTTGAAGGTGCAAACTGAACTCTTTGCCTCTGTGGGTGAAAACTGGACTTTTGTATCACTTCCTATAGCTAGAAGAAATTGCAATTGTACTGACCTCTAAATATAATGTTGTGATAGTAGCAGGCCTTATGGCAGCTCTGCACACCTAGAATAACACTGATTGACATTTCAGAAAATTGCAAGACGGTTCACCTTATTTTTTCTATTTGCCAGCTCTGCTGACATGGTTCAGAACTGATAGTTCACTAACTTCGTCCTTTCAAAGGCTCTAGAAACATTCTCTCATTTGTATTTGTTCAAGATTAATGTCATATATTCCACACATGTCATGATTATTACTACATTCTACACAAAAATCACATTTTGTCAGAAGGATCGAAAGGCACTTTCATTAATAAATGTGATCTTCTTCTAACTCTTCATCTTTTCGTACTTTTATGTGGAGTCGATCGGATTGAACAAGCCTTCTCCTTACAGCTCAGACCCGCACGTCCTTGACAGACTCTTTTTTCAGATTTTCTTTAACTTTATCCATTCACCTCCATTTCAGTCTCTCTCGTTTTCTCTTCCCCTGTACTTCCATTCCCAACATTCTTTTCCCCACATACGTATTCATTGTCTCTTCTCATCACGTGTCCAAACCACTTCACATTACTTTCCGGTACTTTCTTAGATATCTCCCCCACTGCTGTTGTACCTCTGATCATCTCATTTCTTATTGTCTTTTTTTTTGTAACACCATACACTCATCATTTCTGCCACATTTAGCTTCCATTCCTTTGCTCACTTTGCTGCCCACATCTCAGCTCCATACGTCATTGCTGGTCTTAGCGCCATCTTAAAAACCTTTTCTTTAACCTCCTCCTAACTTATTCTATCATAAAATACTCCTGTTATCTTCATGCAGTTGTTCCATCTACACTGTACTCTGTGGGTGATCTCTGCATCTATTTTTCCATATCGTGCTGCTACTGATCCCAGATATTTAAATTGATGCGCACTTTTCAATTGCTCTTCCTGCTGGTTAACTTCTGAATCTTGATCATCATTAAATCTCACATATTCTCTTATCGGGTGCAACACTCTGTACTTTAGTTTGACACTTACATTTATGATACTTCATTTATATTTACATGGTTACTTTATACTTGCTGTTAGTGTAACATGTCCCTTGTCTGTTGTTAAGTTGTAACATAAGTAATTTCCTTCGGGATTAATAAAGTTTTTCTGATTCTGATTCTTCCTATTTATCTTAAGCCCACTATCTTCCAAACCCCTCTCCATTCTTCGAATTTCCTCTCCGCTTCCTCTTTTCTGGTTCTACACAACACAATGTCATTTGCAAAAATCAAGAACCAAGGGTTGGGTCTTTTATCTCATGACTCAACACATCCATAACCACTCAGCACATTCATATCCTAGCTGTAAGATCTAGGTAAATAGTACAAATTAAACAGAGTTGTTGTCTGTATTGCTTGTAAGTGAGATAAAGTCAACATCTGTTAGTTTAACATGTTTTTTGTTTTTTTTTTAAATCCATTAATGCTGCAGGTCTAACAGACGTATGAACATCAGCTGAGTAATCAGCACCTATCATAATCAGCAAAAAAAATTTTAGGGAGGAAAAGTTTTGAAAAAAGTTTTGTCCAGTGCAACTGGAGAACAGGGCTGAGATAAATGATCATCCTCCTTAAGCCAAACACAAGATGCATTAGAAAGAATAACAAAATGTAGAGGTCTTAAAAGAATGAAACTTTAAAGCAAAAAGGGTACAAAATAAACAAAATAGAAACAAATAAACAAAAATTATATGAGTCCTTAGCCTCAGTGTGCTTGTTGGGATGGATCATCCACTTGACAACCAAGCTACCTCAAAACAGCAGTCTGCTTTTACCTCCACACTCTCTGTCTCTCTCTCATGACCTTAACCGATCTTCCTCCATCCAATTCATAATTTGTCTTTTGCTCAGTGTGGTGCCCCCACATTCCTGACTCCTTATTTGAACTTAAAGTGCTGGGCCTCAAAATGTCTTTGGCTCACTATCTGGCAATATTTATTGAGGCAGCACTGTCCCATATGTTGCCATATACAGTAGGACTCTGTGATCTCTGCTGACCAGGAAATGTTGCCACCTCCAGCTTGGCATGCTTCCACCCTTCCTGCTTTTCGGCCTCATGGCACTACTTAATGCCCTTCCAGGTCTTTCAGGGCACATATAAGTGCATATTTGGTGCATACCAGCCCCTATAGCAGCCCATGCCCTCATGCACTGACATCTGCACAATGTTTTTGTCATAATAACTTTCTGGGGGCTTTCCTCCTCCCTTCTAGTTACCTGGTAAACCTCTTACACTATGCTCCATCTTGACAGTCAACAACTCATACTGCATAAAGCAAAAAAAAAAAATCGTAGGAGAAATAAATTTCACACTTTGTTTAGCAAGGTGGAAACAGAGATCAATAATTAAGAAAACGGAAGACAAAGTAAAAATGGTGCCAACCCACTTCTAATTTGGGTAATCATTGTATCATTCTTTTGCAGGCAGGACAATATAAAATCATAATCCCCTTATATATTCATGCTGTTTTAACAAAGATATGTTCATATTAGGTACCGTAGATCCCGGCAATACAGGCCGACCCGGTATATTAGCCGAACCCCTTCTCTACCTACTAAATTACATGTATTTGCCGATGACCGGTATTTAAGCCGACCCCCTTCTCCAAGCAAAATTTTCTAAATTTCCTTAAAAGTGTCTCTTCGGGTATATTTATGTTTATCGGTGAGAATTTGAGACTGCCGGCATTTTTGATATATAATATAATGTGCATAATTTACCAAAACACCAATCATTTTTCTAATGTACTAACCAAAAAGTTATAAAAAGTGCCTAGCCTTCTTCGATTAAGCTAGTAGCATTGCAGCACGCATGGTTGCAGCGGCTCAGGGCTCTCCTTTTGAGTGCACTTTTTTGTTGTTTTTGTACTTTTTGTTTTGTCCTTGTTTGTGCACAATCGGTTCGGCGAACATCCGCTACACCATTCAGAACCTTTTGACATCGGTGTCCAGAGCCAGACATCTGTTTCGAGTGTTTTTCATCACACGCACAACATCCCAGACAACATAACGAGACCAGCGGGCTCTCCGTGGATTGTTGTCGGGTCTAGGAGACGACACAGACGGAGGAGGGAAAGAAAGCAGAAGCGGGGCCGCAGATCCGGCGTTATACTAAAGCCAAAAAACAACCATACAAGCCCTATACAGAACTTTTGTCTGCACTGAAGGATCTGCTTTTAATCTCATTGTAGATGCGTATAGTGACAATAAAAGGCATTCTATTCTAGAAACAATTTCATACTGTACTCACCATTTAATTTGACATCTTTGGGCTGCAGTAAGGGAGGAGATATTTCCACACAACGTCCATCTTCTTTCGATTGCGATCGCTTTCTTTTACCTTCTCTTCCTTCCTTAGCAATTATGTGTCTTGCTTGCATGGTCTTAATGAATTATATATATATATATATAGGTAAATCACTGCAATGTCGGAAAATTACATCCACAAACACATGTATCTGGGCTCCGACTGACGCTACTAACGCTCTCGGTTGTTTGTTTACAATCGCGCAAGCGGATACACGTGACCGCATCCGTTTCGTAACGCAAGATGTTGGTCGTAAATCAAAACAAAAAATTTCATTTTAAACTTCCCGATAATTTATTATAAATTTTATTAATAAAATCAACAACTAAAACACTTTTTTGAATAAATTCTTTATTTAATTTAAAGTACCGGCATGCAAAGTTACTTCTTCATCTGAAAGATGGCTCTGTGGTTTCGTCATTATTTACTTCCGTATTCATCGGCAAAACTGGCATTGCGCTGGAAATCTGGAATCTGAAACGATACTCGTTGTATAAACAGACCCCCAAACTCCAAGCCAAAAATCTAGGACGAAATTCTCGGCTTATATAACGGGATCTACGGTAGTTTATACCATAAAAATGAAATAGTATTATTAAAGAGAACTGCTCTAGAAGCACACTCTCTTTGATGGACTACTTAGCTCCTTTCCTTCCCAGAAAATCAAATCAAAGACAAAACCCTTCACAGAAAGGCTAAACAATAGCTCTGTATAACAATGAACCTAAGAGTAAACTGTGGATAAAATAGAGCACCTGTACGGAGGTAAGTATTAACAAAACAAATGATGTATTTCAGTGAACCTCCATAAGACCAACATCACTAGGGCCCACGATTTACTGCAGCCCGCGGAATTTAACGCCACACCACGCAATTTAGGGTTTTGCAGCGGTAAAACGCCACGCCGCAGAATTAACCTAACTGCCGAGGAAAATACCATATCTGAATGAAATCTCACCATTTGAGGCATACTGATATTAGCATGATTAGTTTTAGTTACTTCTTTAAGTTCTTTCTTTATCCTATTGCATCATCTCATTAATATCTCGTTCGTTGCTACTGAAATCGAATACAGTGGAGCTACAGTCCAGTTAAAGAAGATGTCGGCATTGCTGCAAAGTACTGATAAACTTAACGAGCTGAGAGCTGAACTTTAATTTGTATCTGTTCACTGCCAGCCACTTATGAACATTCTGACTTCTATTGAGTCACAGTCATTCATGGCTGTTGATGTCTACAACAAAGTGTCAGACTTGTTGTCTTGCCTGAAATCGTCCGGATTTCCAATTGCAACCAGCAGCTGTGAAGATACAAAACACAATGCTGCTGCTAAACTTGAAGAATATTTTGTGGGAACCAAACAGCCGGCAATAGACCTATTTAGATCTGTGAGAATATTTGATCCACGACAGCTACCACTCTTATCGAAGAATTTTGCTGATTATGCACATTCAGTACCAACAATGATGGCCACAGCAGATGAATGGCAAGCTTATGTGGACATAGCCTCTCGTGAAGTAATTCCAGCTGATATCACTGCTTTTTGGCATGCCTTAGAGGACAGACTGCCTCGCTTAGCAGCTCTTGCTAAAGTTTACATTACGTTACCAATCTCTTCTGTTGATGTGGAATGTTCATTCTCAAAATATGGATCGGTGTTGTCACCACTGCGATATTCTCTGTCACAGGAAAACCTACGAGCTTACAGTGCCGTTTTCTTCAACAATAAATAAACAATAACTTTAGAAACATTATTCGATAGTTTGTTCAGAATAATATTATGCCTACATATGTTTCAGCATCGTTTGTCTAAAATAAATCTGTGGATTAAAATGTGCGGATGTGATCGCTTTGATATACCTATTTGATTAGTATTACGAATTATGATTGATTATTATTAAGGATTAAGAATAAGAAAAATTGTATTTATTTTGCTTGAGTTACGAATTAGTCTTATGGAGTTCTGGTACTGCATTTGCCGCGCCGCAGTACGCAGTGGAATTTAAAAAAACATGCAGCAGAATTTATAATTTCTTGCCGTGGTAAATCGTGGGCCCTAAACATTACACATTAATAAACCATTGTAGGATTATTTCCTGGACAACTGAAGAAGTAATATGTCTCTATCTTCTTTGAAAAAGACTCCAACTAAACAGTACAATAACACAAAGGTCCAATGTCTGCAGTACCCACCTCAACATGTGTCATCTCTTCACTAATCCACTAACAAAAATGACTAGATAGTGAATGGCAACCAGGATAGCTGCACACAGCGAGCGACTCGAGCGGAGACAAGGCTGCTAAATGGGAAACAGGAATCCTTTTTAGAAGGGCAGAGATAAATGATCATCCTCATTAAGCCAAATGCAAGATGCATTAGAGAGAATAAAAAATGTGGAAGTTTTAAAGGAATGAAACCTCAAATCCGAGCAAACGATAATGTCGGAGGAATGGTCATAAAGCATAGTTAATTGCTCATGAGACTCTCGATTCGTGTGCAACTGAAGCATGAAACTTGCTAAAGAAAGAGCTTTGCTTCTTCTTAAAGTACGACCTCCAGGAAGAATCAAGCCAGTTACGCACAAGTCAGCCGTATCCCTTCAAAGTTCTCGCCACTCATTTTTGATACTTTTATATTCTCTCCCTTGCAGTTATGCATATCTCATATATAACCTATAGTTAGCATTCATTTGAAATCAATTTGTTTAAGTCCAAATGAGAACAGTTAGAAAGGTTCAAAGCAGACAATACTAACTCTTAGGGACGTCAGTACAGTTACATTTGGTGCACTGATGATCTGCCTATGCCGGATTTTTATATTCTGGTCTATGGAAAAGTTACTCCATTATTTATTCTAAATATCAGCTAATAGAAGGATGATGTGTACTGTGAAATAAAGTGGATCACCGCACCAGACCTGCCATCATTACTAAAGATTATCCTGTGAAGTGCTTGTTGCGTACAAACAATGGCTAATAATTTATTTAAGAACAAATCAAGTAATGGGCAGCACGGTGGCGCAGTGGTAGCGCTGCTGCCTCACAGTTAGGAGATCCGGGTTCGCTTCCCGGGTCCTCCCTGCGTGGAGTTTGCATGTTCTCCCCGTGTCTGTGTGGGTTTCCTCCGGGCACTCCGGTTTCCTCCCACAATCCAAAGACATGCAGGTTAGGTGGATTGGCGATTCTAAATTGGCCCTAGTGTGTGCTTGGTGTGTGGGTGTGTCCTGCGGTGGGTTGGCACCCTGCCCAGGATTGGTTCCTGCCTTGTGCCCTGTGTTGGCTGGGATTGGCTCCAGCAGACCCCCGTGACCCTGTATTCGGATTCAGCGGGTTAGAAAATGGATGGATGGAATCAAGTAATTCATCAGAAGTATTTGAGTCAGTAACAAAAACTACTATCATATGTTCCTACTTTTGGAAACAGTCTTATTGGTGACATTAATATTTTTTTATACTGGTATATCTCTTGGTACTGATCATGGAAGTTATTCTTTACACAAAAACAAAGTGAAAGTTTCACGTTAGTAATAATAATAATTCATACATTTTATTTATATAGTGCCTTTCTCAAGCACAGAAATCCAAAATAACAACATGAAATGAATAATATCTGCATAAAATACTAAATAAAGATAAATACAGGATACAGAAAGCATTGAAACTGAGTTTCAATAAAGCAGAAAAAGAAATACAAAAATATGAATACTACAAGGAAACAACTATTAGCTGCCACAGAAAATTCTGCCAGCAGGTTGAAAACAAGAGAGCTTTTTTATGGGGCATAAAAATAGATTATAATTTAACAAAAGATGTATGAGATTAATGAGGCAAACAAAAATAATTGATCCACGCAAAGGAAATCCATGGCATGTTTCCCTTGTGTTATTGAGGCATGGGGATGCTTTGACCCACCATGTTTCACGGAAAAATTGTTGTCAAATCTGAAAATTGTATACATTTTCCTGTTCAGAGAAAGAGTTTGCACCTATTTTTTTTTTTTGGTTTATAGTATAAATACACTGCTTTGGGTGTATCTATGAGCCTACAAGAGAATTATGAATTGCACAGCAGAAGAGAGTTTTGTTTCATTGCAAGCCATTTATCCTGCAATAATTCCAATCCGACAAAATACCAGTGACCTCAAAATGCTTCTTCTTCTGTCTAAAGCCTCAACAGTTGATATCAACAGTTGAGGCTCAGGCACTGGATAATGGACAGTTAGCTGAGTGAAGTTAAAAAATAAAGTCCAACTGCAGCTTCTAGATCTGATATAGCAGACAGACAGCACTGAAAAGCCTAACATGCGGTCACTGCATCCAACATTTAGCATACAGAAAAATTAACACCCACAAACAGGTATTAGGCAATTAAATAAATACTGTAAAGAAACAGACACAAGTCGCATAAAGTTTTGGGGTTTTTTGCCCCGTTTACTGTAACAAAAAAAAAGGTCTTTCTTCAGACATAAATGTACCAAATCATAAGACAAAAAATGGCGGGTTGGAGGGACAATATAAAGGGGCGAACCGGAAATCAGGCGTGACGGTTGCTGGGAAGGTGTGAAGGTTTATGGGAGGTTGACATCATTTTTAGGGAACCAGAGGGAAGAAAGGAACCCGGAAGTGGAGACCGTTGTTCATTCCGGGTTGTTTTACGGCGGCGTCGCTTCGTCTTTTCTACGGAAAAAAGGAGAGAGAGGTTAGTACTCTGCCTTCGTCCCCCGGCAGGGTTTATTGCGGTGCGCGTCGAGTCCTTCAACTGCCCCCAATGCGCTCGTGCGTGACAATACAAAAGTCATAAACTCAAGAGAAGCAAGAAATACTGAGATCTTTGAAAAACAAAGGTACATGTCTATGTAGTGCAATATACAAGTCTGCTTTTCTTGCACGACATGCATAACTGTCATGGCACAATGTAGAGAACTGATGGCTAGAGGATAGGCTGTAGAAAGGAGCCAGATTACAAAATGTACATTAATAATACTTAATAATAAAATAATAAGTTTAGCTGTTCTCATACAGTGTGCGAATTGGCCTCCTGGGTAAAAGCCAGTGAGGTCGACAAGTATGCAGAATATGCCTATCTCATCTGACTTTAAGCAATCTCCTCCGCAAAATGTTTGACATGGAGAGAGGCATTCACACTGTTCTGCAACCCTTGTTGGTGTTCAGTTTTGAATGTGTTAAAGTATAACCAGTTAGCTAACAACAGTTCCATGTTTAAACTTTATTTAAGTGTTACACGATCAAATTACTGTGGTGGGCTGGCGCCCTGTCTGGTGTTTGTTTCCTACCTTGCGCCCTGTGTTGGCTGGGATTGTCTCCAGCAGATCGCCATGACCCTGTAGTTAAGATATTGCGGGTTGGATAATGGATGGATGGACGATCAAATTGTTTGGTTTTTTTTTTTGCAAGAAGGGTAAATAAATAGATAGATAGATAGTAGGGAGATGGCCTTTTAGATTGCTATAGTGGCAAATATCATCTCCTAATTCTAATTGCTGTCTTCATCACTGTGAAAATGACAATATTATCATGAGTGACCGAGCATAAAAAAAGTTTATAGTTCTTCAAACCTGATTAATTTTAGTAATATCATTATGTTGAGATGTGAAGACTTATGCCACCCATCTGTGTAAAAATTACAAGTGGAGGTAAAATCAGATCTCTGAGATGTTACGTTTAATTCATATGTTTATTTTCATATTGTTTGTTATTTTCATTATGTCTGAAGTCTTATTTTTTATGCCTTGTTAATTATGCACATTTTAGTAATATTGTTTTGTTTACTCTAATTTACACTAATTTCTTATCTGTATAGGATGTGTTCACCTGTATTTCTTCTATTTTGTTGAGTGAAACACTAAGAAGTGTGGCCATCTTGATGTCTAGGAAGACTTGGGAGTGAATCATTGTTCATATAATTGTGAAAAACTATATTCTTTTTTATTTTTTGGCTTTTAAAAATTGGATTATATTTGGAGCCTGTTTGCTTTGCTTCCTTTGCCATTTTTTTTTTTAAAATCCCAATAAATTCCTTTGATTGTAAAGATTTCATGTGGGACTTGTCTTACCAAGCCAGAGGTTTTATGTCTCCTCTCCTTTCAAAGACAGTTATGTATATTTGTGTATGTTCATTACCGCCGCCAGGATTTAATTCAGGGGGGTGCATAAAGAGATTTTTTACTTTCTACGCTCCCCAACAAAAACTTTTTTTGTATATGTATGTGCCCATTAAATCCCTGCCAATACAGTCGCTATCTCTGAACAGTACAGAGCAGTCAGTTTTTGCATAGATAGATTAACCACTTAAGGCATGACCTAATTTTTAATTTTCTGACAAAAAATCATCGACTTTTTTTTGTTATCATATGATCACTGGAATATAGTTAAAAATGTTATTGATGTATTCAGTGGCATAGGTAGTGCTTTTTTCCTTAAGTTTTTAATGTAATTTTGTAAGCACTTACATACAGCTAGACCTCTTTTACGCGGTTAATAGTTCGATTTCTGGGAGAACAGTACACTTTAGAGAAAATATTTCAAATAAAAATTGTAGACATTGATAAGTTCTACAACTTTTATGATAAATATTTTCTCTAAAGCGCACTGTTCTCCCATAAATCGAACTATACACCAGCGTAAAAGAGATCTAGCTGTACACTATATACTTGTATGTTGGTAAAATAGATATAATTATTTTTCGGGGTTTTAAAGTATTAGTGGCGTAGAAAGAAGGGGTTGGGGGAATTATAAATTTTAAAAAAAGTTTACATTTTTTTTCGCATTTGCATAATTATTTTGAAAATACATTTTGTAGCTATACACCTATACATATAATAACAATACACAAATAATAGCACGCTCTGAATGCAAAATATTATTATTTACGTAATAATTACAAAATAATGAATGCAAATGACAAAAATATACCACTATCGAAGCTTCAAATTATAATTAGATACTACCTTTTGCTTAAGACACGCCCAGTTGTCTTAAGCAAATGCAGTTGATTGGTTACATAATATGTATGCTCTTATATTATAAGAGCAACCACCGTGTCATACATGACCACGTGAAAATCGGACAGTATAAGCCGCGGTCGTCTCACACACGACGGCATGCCTTAAGTGGTTAATGTGAGTGTTAAACAAGAGTGTCAAAATAAACAAACGAACAAAAGTATATTCTAAACCGTATGGTTTTTCTCATGGTATAAATATAAAGGTATGTTCATAAGGGAACTAAAATATTATATGACGTTACTGTGAACAAACTTCTATTTTCAGAAAGTTTAAGAAAATTTATTTTAAGAGAAAAAGTACGCTTCTATATTATTATGAGTGACATAAGACGTTTTTTAATTTCAACCAAGAAGCGCAAGATCGATGATTTAGATGATGGTTTACGTACAACTGCAGATCCTATCCCGAGTACCAGCACAAGCCACGATCAAACTAGCATTGGATCAGAAAGTACCACTGATGAAACTTCGTTGGATGTCAATCCCAATCGCGTCGATATCGGGTTGTACACAAACACCAACTGTCATATTGATGACGAACTTCGTCTGAAGCTGCTGCAGGAATGTTGGACTCCTAGTCAAACGTATGATTTCAAGAAAGATGCAAACCCTGAAGCTAAACGTCTCTTCAGATTGGAATGGCTCAAGACATATCCGTGGTTAGCATATTCAGCCAGTGCAAGAGGACTTTTTGTCGAGTTTGCGTCTTATTTCGACCTCCAGTTCAACGTGGTCTGCAACAATTTATCCTTTCCCGTGTCTTAAATTTCACAAATTTCATGAAGTTGCACAATCTCACGCCAATTCCCAATGGCACATCAATGCAATAGCTTCTTCCATCCAGTTTCAGAAAATAATGAAAAAACAACAACTCAGTATTCGTGAAATTCTGGATTCAACATACCACAGAAAAATTGAAGAAAATAGAGACAAGCTTCGGTCAATTACTTCAACAGTTTTATTTATTGCTCAGCATGAGCTTCCTCTTCGGGGAAAAAGTGATCAAGGTTCTGTCTTTACAGATATGTTGCATTTCGAATTCAATCAGGTGATCAAGTTTTAAAAAATCATTTGGAATCTGGACCAAAAAATGCGTTATACATATCCCATCAGATTCAAAATGAGCTGATCCAAACCTGTGCAGATATTCTCAAAGAACAGATAATCTGCGAGGTTAAAAAAGCATCCGTTTTTCTGTGTTGGCTGATGAGACTGCAGATATTAGTGGAACAAAACAACTATCCATTGGTGTGCGATTTTGCGTTGCGATGAAGGCACGGGCAGTTGACAGTGTGCGAAGAATTTCTGGGTTATACTCTGTTGACCAAATTGGATGCAGTATCAATCTCAGAAGCAATCCTTCAGTTTCTGAATGATTGTAATTTAGATTTGTCGCGACTTGTCGGTCAAGGTTATGACGGTTGTTCTACGATGGCAGGTAAAGAAGGTGGTGTTCAGAAGCTTATCAGAGACAAGCACCCTAAGGCTTTGTATTTTCATTGTGCCAGTCATATATTGAATCTCGTCATTAATGACTTGAACAATGTCAAAGAAGTTCAAAATGCCAGTGGCACAACTAAAGAAGTAATCAACTTTTTTAGAGAGAGCACTTTACGACGATCTTTGATTCCTAATATTCCTCTGTTTTGTGAAACACGTTGGTCGGCAAAGTATAAAAGTATCAGAATATTTTCTGAGAACTTTTGGTAATTGTCCAAGCGCTAGAAAAGCTTACAGAGGACAGTGCGAACAAAAACACAAAGGTTAAGGCTCATTTGCTGTTCACTGCTATTACAACTCCAACTTACATTTTGACGCTTTTAGTAATTGCTACTTATTCGCTAAACTCGAACCTGTGTGCAATCAGTTGCAGCAAGTAAATATGAACATTAAAGATGTAACTGCTCATATAATTCAATTAATAGATGTGCTGCAATCCCATCGAGACAATGTTTCTGAAGAGTTTTCATTGATTTTCAAAAAAGCACAATCGATTTGTGAAGAATTAGACATTGAATTAAAACAGCCACAGTTAAATAAAAGGCAAGTTCACAGATCGAATTTACTTTCTGAAAACGCAGAAGAATATTTTAGGAGGTCCATTTTCATCCCTTATTTGGATTCTATAATATCTTCTCTACAAATTCGGTATTCTTTTACACAAGAGAAAGCATTTTCACTTTTACAACTTCACCCAAAAGAAATGAGTAAATTGGATAAATCATCGTTTTAATAGTTCTGGAAGACATTAACAGTCTGTATGGTGATATTCTTCCAAACTTTATATCTGATGCTACCACATGGTATGAGATGTGGAAAAATGAAAACATTGCAAACGAAATTACCGATTGCATGAGTTTAATTGAAGAGGCTACGAAGTTTTATCCGGCTGTTTCCGAGGCACTCAAGATTGGCATGACACTTCCTGCAACAACCTGCAGTATTGAAAGATCTTTTAGCACATTACGGCGCGTCAAAACTTGGAACCGATCTACAATGAGTGACGATAGATTAAGTGGATTATGTATGCTTAGTGTACACAAAAAAAGAATAAATAATTGTCCAAAATTTATCGACAAAGTTGTAGACAAGTTTGGACAACAAAAAAGAAGGCTTGAGATGCTCTTTTAGAAACAAAGTGAATGATTGTTTATGTATAGTTGTAAAATGTAAACGTGTAATTGTAATTTAAAAATTTAAAATAAAAACTATTTTTTCGCGTTTTTTCTTATTATTGAAAGATTTATTTTTTTTCTCCATTTCCTTTTTTTTCAAAAGCTAGGGGGGTGCACGTGCACCTACTTGCACCCCCCTGCCGGCGCCCATGTGTATGTTTGGAATAGCTAAAGAAATATATTAAACTTTGCAAGCCAGATACCCTTTTGGGCCTGTGTGGGCCAAAGTCTGCCTGTAAAGTTTGGCATCAGGCGGCCCAAGGTGAGGCCAGTCTCTGGACAGGTCAGTGGAGATATGAGCATGATTTGCTGGTCTTTTAGAGGCCTCACACACATTTTGTTTTTCAAGTGCACTCAAATCACAGCCTGAGAGAATGGCACAGGACCCAGTGATTGCTGGGATAGACTTCAGAGGCTCTGCAGCCCTGTCCTAGATAAGTGAGTTAAGAAAATGAATGCATAGGTGGATGGAATAAAAGATATGGAGTAATAGGGCTAAATCATAGGTCACATACTGACCAATAATATACATCTTCTGAAGTGTGTTTGTAAGACATGGTGTGTATTACCACAAAATAGAATCCTGTTGTGGCTTGTTGCTAGGCAACAGAACAAGCAGCCTATTGAATGAGTGATGTTATTTTTAATTTTAATATGATATACTTTGTTATTCCCAAGAGAAAATTGTCTTTCCGCACAACCTTTGGTGCAGCACCCCAGAGTAATTATCAGGTTAGGGACCTTGCTCAAGGTTTTCTGTAGAGTAGGATCTCTTCTGGCAGTAATGGAACTTAAGGAAAAGTGGCATAGTTTTTTATATAAGTTTGGACAATGGTGAAAATAAAACTGTGGGATTCTCCTTTTAGTGCTCATTATTGTCATTCTTCATTACACTCGGGATTAATAGACATCAAGAATAATCCATTCCACTTTAACCTTGACTGTCTCCACTGTTGTGTTGTTTTAGTCCTGCCTCTTCCTTTTCATTCCATACCTGCTTCCTCATTTTTCTGATGCTTTTCTTTTACATTTAAGCTGTGACTTTGTTTCTAATTTTATTTTCATCCTGGTCTTTTTATTGTTTTAGCTCCTTTATTTAATTATTTTGCAACAAAGGCGCTATATAGGCGCCTGACCCGACACAGATGGACACGTATAAAAATAAACAACCTTTTATTTAGACTTCACTTCTTCCCCATGCCACACAGCCCAACACAGTCCCAAAACACACCTGCAACACCAAACACTCTTCTTCTCCTCTCCCCTACCACCACTCCTCCTAAAGTTCAGTCCTCCTCCTCCCGACTCTGGCTTCCTGAGTGGTGGTGACTGGCCCTTTTTTATAACCCACCCGGAAGTGTTCCAGGTACTTGACCACCTGGTCCTAATTGCACCTCCGGGTGGGGCTGAAGATTCATCCAGCCAGGCTGCTGAGTCCATGCAGCTCCATCCGAGCCCCCAACCAGGCTGTGGAGGACTCCATCTCCCATGGAGCCCTGTGGGTGGTTGGGGAATCACCGTCAGCCAGGGAGGCTGCCACCAAGCGTCCCGGGGGAGGTACTGGACTGCCCATGGTTGCTCCCCCGGAACATAAGCAGCAGGGGCGTCCCTGCCGGGCATGGGACCCGGCTGTCCTTCACAATTTACTCTTGCTGGGTGTTCAGATCCTTACAACGTCTTTGACCTCTGGTAGATCCATTAGCATCCTGAATAAGCGGATGGGGGGTTGAGGTTGGAGATCCATTTGTCACTTTTATGACATCTCTTTCTTCAAGTGATAGTATTGCTTTGATTCTCCTTACAGACACTTTAGACCAATGACTATGTAACACTCAATGATGCAATATCAAAAATATTTATTTTTCAGTGTTTTAATTCCATAAAAAGCCCCCAGGACAAGAACACACTGGCAGTAACAGAAGAGGTCCAACATATGTTAGTATGGAAAAACAGGTGTTGCTAGATGGCCAGAAGGCCCTGCAAGTGAGGGGAGTGCTCTGGAAGAGTGGGTATGCGCATAGTTCATTATATATAAAATAAAATCCTGGAATGGAAAAGCAAGGCAACGATACGTGATCTACTCGGAAGTTCTCGGAAGACATTTAAAAGACCTGCGAGACAAAAAAGACTGGCCATGGAGCGTCTCACGGGGACCGTAAACATGAGACTTGGTGCCAAGAAATTGTCCCAGGGCAGTCTCGTGGGGACGTGGAACATAAGATTTTTGCAAGACACACCCTTCTTATGAAATAAGAGCACAGACAGCCAGCAAAACATTCAGTCATATGAAGTCACGTGGCACACATGGATCCTGTGCTCTCAGCAAAGAAGAAAGAGCAGTGCAAAGAAAAGAGACCCAAGGCGCGATACACATGCAGAGAAAGGTACAGAATATGAAAGCAGTAAAATTCAAAAGTATTGTAGCGTCCCAGCCAAGATGAAGCCCTTTTTGCTTTAAGTGACTGTCAGGTCCGATCGAGGGAGGGCAGAGTACAGCATGGAAGACTGATAGCGGAGTATTGATTGATGTGGTAAGGGGTGGCGAGAACCGTGGGAGGAAAGGTTGGAGAGGGTTCTAGAAAGTTGCGTTTAGGGTTACGCAGTCAGCGATTGTTAAAGTAGAACTTTTGTGACACTTTATTATGTCAGCAGCTACAGTATCAAAAAAAGATAGTACAGATCGCATTGACGCAAACAAAAGGAAATTAGTTTAAGTCAGAGAATTTCAAAAACGTGGTTTACCTCACATGCATTTATTGGTTACTTTGCAAAAAAAAAATTTTAACTGCTGATGATGTAGATCATGTTGTCTGTGCTGAAATTTCAAATAGAGAAACCTGTCCTAAATTATGATACAAAGTCATTAAACACGAGTCTCACTGACCTCATTTAAAAGATTTAGCATACTGGGACTTGAAAGATTCCAAATATTGTTTTTACAGAAGTTCTGAAATAAAAGTGAAACTAATGAAATAGCGACAATTCAAAGAAAAAAAATCTTACAAGTGTGTATCCGGAAAACCAAACACGGGGGTTGGCGAGCGAAGCAAGCAGGGGGCGAAGCCCCCTAGTGTAGAAGAAAAAGAGAGAAAGATAACGAAACCAGTTAGGGGAATCCAGTGATGGTGGCATATCCAGACTGCAGCAAGGCATTCGGTTCCAGAAGACATTGCATACTCTCCTTTAGACAGGGCAGGAGAAGGGGTTCAGCCAGACCTTCAAGGCTAAATGGTATAAGGATGTGCTGTTCAAGGAACAAATGCCCTGTCCAGCTGTAGAACTGCCACGAATGAGCACTTGTTTATTGGACTATTTACTGAAGCAATGCACAGTTTGCCCTTCGGGAATTTGAACCCCTGTTTTGTTTAATAAAAGCACAGCCCACTTTGCACCATACTCTTGTTGTTTACTGGTCCCCGTTGCATGGCTCATCCCTGTCATATTATCGACAGTTCTGCGTGCAGGTTGTGACGGGTTGCTGGAGCCAGCCGGGTCCATCACAAGAGCTGGAGGTGATTCTGCGGCTTGGCTAATAGGGACTCTATTTAAAGCTGCCCCCCGTGCTGGAGTTGTGACTCAACTGGTGGTAGGAAGATTTGCCGGGACCTGTCGAGCAAAGAGAAGGAGTGAATTATGAACACATAACCCCAGTTCTTAAATCTTTACACTGGCTCCCAGTTAAGTTTAAAATCCTCCTCTTAACATATAAAGCATTAAATGGCCGAGGTCCGGCTTACTTGTCTGAACTTATCATGACTTACAAACCTGAGCGCACATTAAGATCTCAAGATGCCGGTCTGCTTAGGATTCCAAGGATTAATAAAATAACAGTGGGAGGTCGAGCTTTTAGTTACAGGGCCCCTAAACTGTGGAATGGTCTGCCTGCTACAATAAGAGATGCCCCTTCGGTCTCAGCCTTTAAATCCCGGCTGAAGACTCACTACTTCAGTTTAGCATATCCTGACTAGAGCTGCTGATTTACTGTACATACTGCATCTCTGTTGTTAGTCATTAGCACTATAACATAAGTAACATGATAATTATATTTGAATACTAACCCTCACCTATTCTGTTTCTTTTCTCGGTACCCAAATGTGGCCATTGGTGCCACGCCCACCTGCCAAGTTGTTTGCCTGCCTATGGTAAAGTCATCCCTGATGGAGGATCACAGGAATCATGGGAAAGAGGGGTCCTTTCATCGGAGCAATGTTTCAGCCGTGGCATGGCCAAATGGGGAGGCAACTAGATGGATGAGGTCTCCAGGACTCTAAAAATATCCAAACCTAATTATGTCATATCATCTACTGTTAAACCGTACTTTTAAAATTTTTATTATTATGCTGTATTAACCTCTTAACCGCCCTCTGCCGGATATATCCGGCATTGTAGCTTTATTGCTGATGCCTTACTGCCGGAATTATCCGGCACATTTGCTTATGGTTATATGAATGCCTGGCGCGGAGTATAACTAACGGTATGGCGTGGGTATTATTACTACATTGTATTTCGAGAACTCTATGGCTGTATTGGGCGGAAATAACCGTTCTTTACTTTGTGATTCGGAAGTGAAAGTTGTGAATATGGCGAAACGTAAACTGACTTCAAGTGAGATTTTGCAGGCGATTTTGGACAATAATTCTGATCACGATTTTAGCAGTACTGAAGAAGATTTTAGCGACAATGATGATCAGCAACGTGCGCTGCATAATACTGTGAATGACGACGCATCGGATGATAGCGATGAGTGGGTGTATCCGCAGCATCTCAACTGGACTGCTGCCCGTGGTGAACTACCATTTCTGTATCCGTTTGAGGCAACGTGTGGGTTTACTGTTGATGTAAACAATTACACTGCTAAGCAGTTTTATGAGCTGTTTGTGTCACCTGACTTGATCAGACATTTTGTTCATCAAACAAATCTGTATACAGCACAGTTTATTGAGAAAATTTTGATGTTGATGGGAATAATCAGAAAACCAGATATTGAGATGTACTGGTCTACAGATCCTATGTATGCAACACCTATTTTTGCAACTATCATGAAACGTAACCGATTCTCTTTGCTGCTGAAATTCTTTCATTTGAATGACAACAGCAATGAGCCAGATAAGAAAGATCCAAACCATGACCGCTTGTTCAAGCTACGTCCTTTGATTGACCATTTATTTGAAACATTTCAGTTACCCTACATACCAGGCCCGTCAGTTGCAGTTGATGAAAGTTTATTGTTGTGGAAGGGCCGCTTACAGTTTAGACAGTATCTACCATTGAAAAGGGCACGGTTTGGTATCAAGATGTTTTGCTTAGCTGAGAATTCAGGTAACATTTATAGATTTCGTGTATACACTGGCAAAGAGGATCCTATGAGTAGTATTTCAGCAGTGTTGCCAGACGAATGTAAGGACTTTGGACTTTCAGAGAAGATTGTTGTGTACCTTGCCCTACCACTATTGGACAATGGGTACACCATTTGGATGGATAACTGGTACTCCAATTGTAGGCTGTTCCATTAGCTTCATCATCGTAAAACTACAGCATGTGGCACAATTCGTTCTAACAGGGTCCCTCCAGATGTTCGCAATTCAGCGCCAGCACCGGGTCAGCACATTGCATACCGCAGTGGCCCATTGCTGTGCCTGAAATTTCGAGACAAGAAAGATGTTCACATGCTAACAACTCAGCACAATGAGTCTGTGCAGGAGGCTCCCCGCAGAAGAGGACGCCCATCACCTACTAATGTCCGTTACAAGCCACAATGCATCATTGAATATAACAGCAACATGGGTGCTGTTGACAAGCAGGACCAAGTATTGGAACCCTATTCGGCTGCAAGAAAAACTATGAAGTGGTATAAAAAGTTATCAGTTCATCTCCTCCAAATGGCAATGCTGAATGCTCACATTCTGCACCAGAAAAATGGAGGCACAAAAACATTTCTGCAGTTTGAACATGACATCATTGCAGACTTCATTTTCTCTGGTGAGGAACAACATGCAGATAGAGTAGAAGCAGTGGTGAGGCTCACAGAACGTCACTTTCTGGACAAACTCGAACCAACAACATCTTGGATCAAGCCACAGGCACGCTGTCGTGTATGTTCAAAGAAGGGTCAACGTAGAGACGTCAAGACCTTCTGCTCAAAGTGTCCCAGCAATCCAGGACTTTGTGCAGTTCCTGCTTTATTCCTGTGGCACAGCAAACTCAAATACTGGGAATGAAACTATGATTGACCGAACTACTTCGATAGCTTTTGACCGTTCCGTTTTGTAGTAGACACTAAATCCATAAGCCTGAGAAAATGTACATTTTTGTGTTTTATTACGTGTTTGCCCATTTCTAGAACTTGCACAACATTTAGTGGCAAATACTACTTGAATAAATGTAAAAAAGTAAAAAAACGAAAATTGTTCAGATTTCACCCGGCGTGGGGAATATTTAGGGTGTTGGTGGTTAAAGGGTTAAGGAATTGTTCTGTTCTGTGTATTGTGTTGTATTGACCCCCTTCTTTTGACACTCACTTCACGCCCATCCTACCTGGAAAGGGGTCTCTCTTTGAACTGCCTTTCCCGAGGTTTCTTCCATTTTTTCCCTACAAGGTTTTTTTGGGAGTTTTTCCTTGTCTTCTCAGAGAGTCAAGGCTGGGGGGGCTGTCAAGAGGCAGGGCCTGTTAAAGCCCATTGCGGCACTTCCTGTGTGATTTTGGGCTATACAGAAATAAACTGTATTGTATTGTATAATGTGAGATGAGTAGGGTGCTTTTGTTTGGTGGGTAAGTGTGAGAGCCACACCGTCGAATTGTCAGGGGAGAGGCAGCAGAGTTCTATTTAGCTGTACTTTGATTTCACCCTCCCTATAGTTGTAGCTTTTGTAAAATAAGGAACCATTTCATTGAACTTTTGGCCTCCTTGATATTTTCTAGGTGCCGGGGGCTGCCACTAGGGTCCCCTCCTATCACACCCCACACGCCTAGAACAGCTTTTCAAGTATAAAGCTGGATTTACAGAACAGAAAGTTTAATTTTTCACCAGATGTGATCCATCATTTCAATTCATTTGGTTTTTTCATGACAGCAGTGGAACCAAAACAAGAACACACAATGTTTTTACCCCAC
Source organism: Polypterus senegalus (assembly GCF_016835505.1). Classification (NCBI taxonomy): domain Eukaryota; kingdom Metazoa; phylum Chordata; class Cladistia; order Polypteriformes; family Polypteridae; genus Polypterus; species Polypterus senegalus. The sequence continues at coordinate 211,646,966 of NC_053157.1, forward strand.
TCTTCCCAGATACAGAATGTGTGTTGCAATAAAAGACTGGCTAACTAATGAAAACAAATTCAAGGTAATCCATCTTTATGCAAAAGATCTATTTTATATTTCACATTCAATTCACATATACATACTATACATATAACTTTTTCTTTTCTTAATTTTGGAAGGTAATATTAGTAAGACAGGGTCAAAATCATTCTTGTAAAATAATACTCTTTCTGCAGCTTTCACCATCAAGCTACACCACACATCTCAAACTGGTCTGACAAAAAAGAATGACTTGTAAAAGAAACACAAAGAACAGTGTAAAAAAAAAGACAAACAGAGATCATAAAGACTCAGGGCACCAGAGATGATCAATGTACAATTCTTGACCAAAATAACAAATGCAGTTTAACATTCATTGGTGGAACATCTTTCCCGATGTGAGCGTACAGCCAGACTGACTCAAGATGGCAGCGGCGGTGGTTTTCAAGCAGGAAGGCAGGAAGAGGTGGGCTCAGGCAACCAGAAACTGGAAGTGACATCAGAGGTCTTTGAGCTGTCAATCTTCTGCCAATGTTAGAGGAGGGAGGAGATGTCTTAAAAGGCAAGCCAGCCCTTGACATGGGGGGAATTAGTTTTCAATGAGCCCTGAAGTTGTCTCCCACACGCATGTGTGTGACAATAGGAAAAGGGGTTCCTGCTTCTCGGAAGTTGTCCAGTTAAAGAATGAAAAGTAAAAACGAAAGTAAATCTATTCTGATATCTCTTGTCAGTTTTGTATAACTCCTCTGAGTGAAAAAGTGCCTTCTAAAGGTGGAGCTCCATCCTATGCAGTAGTTGGCCCTGAACTGCATGTTCTCCCTGAGTCAGCGTAAATAAATGTTCTCAGATTTTCCACCCATATCCCTGAAGCTGTGACTGGCCACTCATGTGGGTGTATGCATGAGTAGGCCCTGAGATAGACTGGTGCCCTATTTGGGACTTACATGCAATTGGGATTCCCCCAAACTTACCTTAAGTCTGCTGTGTTTTGCAACTGTGTTCCTTATGTGGAGATCCACCATGAGTCTCCTGTGTTCAAGTCTACGTTTAACCAAATTCATGCACCTTTTCAAGGCCCCTTCTCAGTTTTTGCTTATAAACAGCTTATAAACCCCATTTGCATTCCCTCATTCCCTTCATTACCTTCAGGCCTTTTGGAGCCTTTTGTTTTTGAAAGTCAACCATTGCACGGGTTTTGAATGTGCCCAATCACTTCTCAAGCTCTACATATTTGTAGGTATAGTCCCAGGATTGTGCAAAAAGCAGGGTGATAAACCAAAACACCTAATACAGTAAATGGCCGTTTTGTGGGCAAATGAATCATGAAGGACCTCAATTTCTCCCACTTCCCATCAGGCAGGCATAACAGAATTAAATCCTTGCAGTGTAAGACATAAGTAAGTTTCTACCCACAGGTAATAAGAGGTACTAGCTGATGACCTCCTCCCCTAGCCAAGGCTCCAAGACTAGACCAGTTTAAAGGGCTTCTTTTAAGATGGTTGAGAGTTTGCGGTGAACAACAATGGATTAGGTAGGAAATACAAGCATTTGGTGAGCTTAAAGGGGAAATGGATACAGTGCAAGACAGGGGTGTCCAACTCCAGTCATGGAGGGCTGCAGTGGCTGCAGGTTTTCATTCTAACCTTCTTCTTAATTAGTGACCCTTTTTTGCTGCTAATTAATTTCTTTTGCCTTCATTTTAATTGACTTGACTCGGAGACCTGATTCATTTCTTTTTTCCTTAGCAGCCAAACAATAATGAGACACAAAAGCAGCCAAAATACGATGCTAAACTGCGTCCATCACATAATATCTGTAAATAAAGAAAGGTGAAAGGCTCAGTAAGTTGGATCTGCTCAGGTCACCAAAACATTTTGATGGTGTTCTTAGGAAAAAAATCACTTTTGAAAATGTCTGCTGTGGCAGATTAAAAGTACCAACAGTCCATGGAATTAAATAATGGGTTTAATTAACAACACGAGTCTGCTTCTGATTAAGAAACTGGTTGGAGTGGAATTTTTTGGGGGTTTGAAGCTCCAATTTAGCTGATCATCTGTTGGCTCGCTTCACATCCATTTCTGTTTTGCTGCCATTTAATGAAGAAAAGAATCAATTCACAGGACTGGAATCCTTAAAAACAGGGCTATTAAAATAAAGAGAAAAGGAGTTAATTGGTAACAAAAACTGGTCACTGATTAGGAAAAGGGTTAGAATAAAAACCTGCAGCCACTGCGGCCCTCCAGGATTGGAGTTGGACACCCCTGGTGTCAGATGATGAAGAGGAGACTCAAGTGAACACGTATGCTAAGTAGAAAAGCAGAGATGGAGATGACAAGACAAAGAAGGTGAGGGAGATTAAAAACATGATGAAGGATGGCTGGAAACAGAGGGAATTGGAAAAGAGAGATGGACCCACAGTGGGGTGACCCTGGATACGTTAAAAGAGAAAGAGGGAAAAAGAAAAATCACAGTCTGTTACTGGTTTGTTTAAGCATTGAAGATGAAGATGTTGTGTATTCTTTAGACCATTTTGAGGTCTGGGGACATGTGTATCACATTGTAACATGTCATGTTTAAGTAATTGCAAAAGTCAGGATGATCTTCATTTAAGCATTTTATCTTTTCTATAAAGCCATGTACCAAAGAAATCCTCACAAGGCAAACGAGTCCACAATATAAAGTGATGAAAGCTGAAATCTGGAAGTATAGTGGACCTTGAAGCAGAAGAATGCCTTGCTCAGTGCCTAGAAGGAATTCAACAGTACTGCAGTGCTGAGAGCTTCAAGACACATTCCTAGCAATAGGGGGAGCTGTGGCACTAAAAACAATTATTTTGTCACCAAGGATCGTGAAGCTTAATGTGCTGGAAAAAAAAAGAATAAGTGAAAGAAAAGAACACAAGTACTGTACTGAATCTGTCTCCAGGTAAAAAGCATGGCTGTACACGTATGTGAATTATTTAAGGAAAGCATTTTAACACAACTAATTATGAGAACCACTGACGCTTATATGAGTGTGCCTTGTAAGCTTGTAAGCTTTATCATACACACATTTTATAAAATGAGTGTTATTCTGTGAACGATAGAGAGCAAGAGAGAGAGAGCGAAGGAGTAACAGAATTCAAATTATAGTTATTACAGAAAGGATGTAATAATGAGATATTAAAAATTTAGCAGTGAGATTGCACAAAAGCTGTACAGAGAATATAAAATGCACTTTCTTGTAAAGGATTGTGAATGGGAGGCAATTTGAAAAATGAAGCTGGCTGCACAGGGGCGTGCGGTTTGAAGGGCATACCCTTTGAGGTGGAACAAAGTGAGCCTGGATAAGCACCGGCATGGTGAGGACAATAGGCCAAAGCCAGGCCAGTTTCATTTTACTGGCCCAACATGAAGAGGAAGGATTTGGTGAAAAAAATTGTCAGTATTGTCACTAAGATGGTTCTAGGAAATTATTCTGAGTTGCCAATGTTTACTAACATATTTTATATAGCACCCTTCCAAATGGAGCAGGGGGAGAACATGCAAACTCCATGCAGGGAGGACCCGGAAAGCAAACCCGGGTCTCCTAACTGCGAGGCAGCAGTGCTACCCACTGCTCCCCCGTGCCACCCCAGTAAATCGTATGATATAAGATAAATATTATCAAGCAAACCAAATATACATCGATGATTTATGAACAGGACCTGTGGTAGATCTCATATCTTCAGGTTACCACTGTTCCTGGGTCAACATCAGAGCCGTTGTTCTAGAACAGTCATTCACCTTTAAACTTAGTGAAGGGATTTTTTGAATGGAAGATGATTATGCATTTTTAATAATAGACTGAAAACCTGCTTAGCCTAGAATGCCTTCATCCAAGGTGACTTACAACATTTATGATGCAATTGGTTACATATATTTTGGTTTTCCACTTGCAGCAGAGGCAGATCAAGTAACTTGCTCTTGGTCAGACATTGTCATTAGCGGGATTTGAACCCATAACCTCAGGTTTTGAAGTCCAAAGCCTTAACCGCATTACCACACTACCTTACCTGACTTATCAATATTATAGTGAAGACAGACCTCTGCAAACACAAAACAAAAATGAAAAGATCACCGACCTGTGTTAGGGATGAAGTCACACACACAAAGGCTACATATGCAAAGAAGCAGATAGATAAGGAGCAATGTGAAGAGCTCTTGAAAAGAGTCTGAAGTTGCATTAGTAAGGGCACATGTTCTTCAAAAAGCAGCAAAAAAATGAGGAATGCATCAATGAAACTAAGCACTTCCTGACACCCCAGTGATCATTTCATTACACTAGAAAATAAATTCGACACAAGTTGTTGTACATGAAAACCTCAATGCAACACTGAACAACCAATGATTGCTTACCCTCCACCAACTACATGGATCACGTTTGGTGATACTCATTGTGACAACTCTTGCCTTTTCTTACTGAAGCACCATCGAACCAAAACCTGTCCAAACCTCCACCATTTTAACTCTGGCGCAAAAGCTCCAATAAATTTTCACATTTAAAAGCAGCCGCGCCTAAAACAAACTAGCTCCTACCGAGCTGTTCAAGCAGATCTTCATATATATCTGACTTTGCAGGAAATTCAGCTCATTGTGATCTTTGAACAGTGAGACTTTAAATATCTAAAAGACAGCCAGCAAATGCGTGAGACCGTGAGTCTAATGGGGACACGGGTAACAAGTCTCTCGGTGCCGTGGGTGAGGTTGCAGGAGAAGCCGGTGTATGCTTTGTGAGACACGTATTTCCTTATTTCACATTACGTATAGCAGTTGTTGAAAGGCGATGGTCGTAAAAAAAAAATGTATATATATTATTAAATGTATCGTCACCGAAAGCTTCGTGGTGTAGTGGTGGCTCTGAGGCTAGGGAATCGGAAGGTTACCGGTTCGAAACCCGTAAATGCCAATAGGGACTCTGCTCTGTTGGGCCCTTGAGCAAGGCCCTTAACCTGCAATTGCTGAGCGCTTTGAGTAGTGAGAAAAGCGCTATATAAATGCAAAGAATTATTATTAACTATGGTCGTTTTACCCTTTTTAATCTGCTCACCAGCAGATGGTTTTGTGCGGGGTTTGGGCACACGTGGGGAGCATTTGTCAGTTTCAAATGTGGCACTCTGCCCGTACAAACACAACTTTGCGTGGTTATGCAGAAGACCAAGTATTGGGGCCATGTACAGTAGTTGGTGTCAGGTTTACTTTTGATAGGATAGGTTTTGGTTTGTTGTTTCTTTCTTTGTCGTGATTTAGATCATGTTGTTATTCCCCCCCAAGGATAAGAATGGTGATGCCCTAATGAAGCAAACCTCTAGATGGGATAGCATTCTCTTATTTAAGTCCACTGAAGACAAGAGGTTCAAGGGAATGGACTGCACTCCAGAGTAGTTGGAGGTGAGAGTGTTCAAAAAAAAAAAAAACTGAGAGCACAGAGGTGAGAGAGACTGTGTGGCTCAGTGGCTGGTGTGTTCTGGGTGTATGTTATGTATGTCTGTATGGCCCCTGTCTTGTTTTTTTTGCTTTGCTTAGATGTAAGGTTGTTGCAGAGCCTGCTGCCTATATATATTTTGTGGTCACTTGTTTTCGCACTTGTGTTTGTGGTTTTTTTTGTTTTGACTTTTTCTTCACTATATATATTTTGTCGGATGGTTGAGACCCATGCCTGGCCAGGACACCCCTTTGAAACTAGATCTGGGGGAGCAGCCCACGCTACATGCCCTGGAACACTTGGTGGCTACCCCTGGTTTGCATCGAGGCCACTATCCTGGAACACCAGAGCTCATTCCTGTTGGGCTCCTTGGCCACCACCAGGGGGAGTTGCAAGGCTTCCTGAGCCCGTGTGGATGGTAACACAGCCCCATCCGGAAGTGCAGCCTAATCTAGGTTTATTGCCACCTGAGGCACTTCTGGGTGGGCTATAAAGGGAGCCTGCAGCTGCTACTCAGGGCCCCAGAGTCAAGAGGAGGAGGACATAGCTGCCTGGGAGGAGGAAGAAGAAGAAGAAGAAGAAGAAGAAGAAGAAGAAGAGTAGTAGTAGTAGTAGTAGTAGTGTGTGTTTTTGGGTGTTTTCGTTTGGTGTGGTTTTAGGGACTGTGTAGGGCCTATGGGACACAGGGAAGACGGCTGAAGACAAAAATAAAACCTTTTTGTTTATTTTTATACGTGCCCCTGCTGTCAGTCTGTGTCGGGTTGACGGTTATATATATCGCCTTATTCCACAATATATGTTTGCACCCTAAGAGTGACAACTCTTTTTTTTCCAACTACGGTGACGGTCGGTCCCACCTACAAGCAGCACACCTGCAGTCACAGGTGGGTTACGACAAAATGATCTGTCCTGGAAATCTAGCGCTCACAATGCCATCGGAGGACTGGACCTTAAACCCACTGAAGAACAAGACCGTCTAAGTAAGTTGCTGAATGGTGGGTCACTACAGAATGCAAAAGGATCAGAGCAATACATGTCCATCACCCACTGTCTGGCTCGAAAAAGGTGTAGGGAAGATGAAACACACCGAAATAAATTCCTCTTGTATAGTGGCAAACTGCCTTCAAGCAACATGGAAGATTTGGACATGTTCAACCACTCATAACTTGTTTCTTAAAATGTAAAGATCTTTATTACATAACAAATATAATGAACATATTTAACCTAAGGGACATTTCCTATGAACATTGTAAATTACTCTAGCCTGACAAACTTAATGTAACAGTAAGAAATCTGTTGCTTCACTTCTCTTCATGGAGCTCATGTTTTTTGCAGGACAGATTAACGGAGAACATATCTACTCTGTGTAAAGGACAAATCAATGAAAACACTTATTATTTTTGATTAGTCTTCCTGTCACTCCTAATAAAAACTATAAATTTATATTAATTCGTTAATTACTTCTTTAAAATGTACACTACATACAACTCAATTCATAATGTTAACATAGCATATCTTTACACGAAAGATAGATACAGTAAGTGTATTTGGAGAAATAAAGCCAACTGTAATTTTAAATGTGGGAGAGCAATAAGAAGCAGACCAACAGCAGATGGTTGATATATGTAAGCGCTCACTTAGTAGTGCAAAAGCAGCTTCTTCTGCCGTATGGATTTGATTCTTAGAATCCGTAGTAGAACTGGAAACCAGTGAGGTGTGCTGGCCTAAATGATTTGTTATGGCTGATTGTTTCTATCGTTTACTTTAACTGCTGGAAGCCGGCAGCTTAGCAGAGAAATAAAAAAATGCATAGTGCAGCTACTGAAGGAGAGGAGTTCTGTTTAAATAATCAATTTGGTTAATTCCTTTTGAAATATATTATCAGTTTTCCACTGTAGATTCAGGCCTACTGTGAACCAGTGTACAGATCAAGGTAAAGTCTTTTTCTATTCTGCTCATCACACTCTCTATGATGTAAGAGACACACAGAGAGTATGTGAAAATGCTAGCTCCTTAAGAGGAGTTTAAAATAAAAATTGATTAAGACGCAGCTTCTAGTCTATCCTAATTGCAGGTTGTGTGAAAATCTTATAAATCGGCAATTAGATGTAATGATAAGCTGCTTGCCAATTGAATATGTCAGCAGCCACAACTGGCAGCAAGAACTGCACAAAGAATCACAGTCAAGAAGAGGGAGAACAAGTCCAAAACAATATTTGCAACATACTGTATGTAAAATAAAAAATGATCTACTCCGGAGTCTGATCCTGGCTCCCCTGTTTACATCCTGCTGCTTCTCACCTTTGAACTCTGATCTTAATAAATTTGTGAATCCTGCAGTTGTATCATTCAGATGGAGCACAATTTGCCCTTTGGAGTGATGCCCTGTCAGATTTCAGTTTCCGGTAATTGTGTCACACTGGTAGTCTGACGTTGATCCTGCCAAACGTCAGCATTTTGAATCTCACTTTCCTGTAGGAATACATGGCCGCCTGATATTGGCAGATCTAATTTCCTGTAGTTATATCAGGCAGACACCTTAGCTGGACAGATCTAAGCTTTGTATCACGTTGCAGTCGAGATTCTTCTTCTTTAAACATACTGTATAAATTAACTCTGAATTATTTTTTATTTTAATTGTGCAGTTTAAAAGTTATTGATTTTTGCATTATTTTTGACATCCTGAAAATACCATTTGCTTATTTGTTTCCCCATCCTTTGCTGGCAATTTGAAATGGTTTTGATGGCCACAGCACTGTTGTTAATATTATGCTAGGCAAGCCAGCAAGATTATTTGAGTAGTAAACATGAGAAAAAAAAGCAAAGTCAAAGCTGAAAGAAACAGACACAATCCAAAAAGTCACTTGCACTGTCCCAAGGCCACAAGACAGACAAAACGAAAGTCAAAAACTCAATCTAAGTCAAAAACCAGGTAAGCAAAAGTAATTGGAAATAAAAGTACAAAAAAGGTTGTTTTGAATCTGCAAACTTGGATAAGGAAGGGCTTCCGACTGCAACCTTTAAACCTAAAGTCACGACCTCTAAGGACACACCCCTAACAACACATGATGCTGCCTTACAGGAAGTCAAAATTGTAAATAAAGGGAAAGGATAGTGAAAATGGACCAAAATAAATATCTATAATAAAAGCAAGGTTTAATTCATGTTAATGTCAAATTCAGATTCAAAAAGGGTTACAGAGAAGAAGGCATAGAGAAGACACGATCACAGAAGAGGAGCAGTTTGGTTTTATGCCCAGGAGAGGAACCTCTGATGCAGTCTTTGCATTGAGACAGCTCATAGAGAAAAACAGAAAAGTAGGCATATCATGTTTATGGATTTGGAGAAGGTGTATGATAGAGTGCCACGTCAAGATGTCTGGAGGTGCATGAGAGGAGCAGAGAAGTATGTGAGGATTGTCCAAGATATGAATGAGGGAGTGAGGACTCAGGTTAAAAGCAGTGTTGGGGTAGAGAAGAGCCCAGTTAAAGTAGATCTGCACCAGGGATCTTCTTTAAGTCCTGGCCACTTTGATCTGGTTATAGATGTGCTGAGTCATGAGATAAAAGACCAATCTCCCTAGTATTTGCTTTTTGCTGATGACATTGTGTAAAGGAGCACCAGAAAAGAAGAAATAGAAAGGAAGTTGGAAGAAGATAGAAGGTTGAAGATAATTAGAAAGAAGACAGATCATATGTGGTTTAATGATGATGATCAGGATTCATAAGTTAGCCTGCAGAGAGAGCTGTTGAAAAGAGTGGATACATTTAATTATCTATGATCAGTAGTGATGGAAAAAATGAATGCAGAGATAAGTCATAGAGTGCAGAAGATGGTATCAGGAATATTGTGTGATCGAAGAACTAAGACGAATGTTTAAGGTAAGATTTTTAAGACATTGGTAAAACCAGTAATGATGTATGGAGCTGAGACATGGGCAGTGAAGGGAGCACAGGAGAAGAAGTTAGATGAGGCTATGATGGTGTGGATTAGCGCCATGCTACCCATTTCCTCCGGGAGCCTTTTGAACCTGCCACCTCCAATAATGTAACCAAGGGATGATCCTGCAGATGAGGACACAACACACAATGCAAGGGGTAGATGCAAAATAGGTACTAAGAGCTTTTATTAAAGCAAAGAAATTCAAACAAAGTGTCCAAAGTGCAGTGAATCAAAAATGGTCAATAAATAAATAAATAATCCAATAAAGAAAAAAATGTAGTGCCAGTGGAGGTTAAAAATCCATCAAAGAAATAATCCATTAAAGGCAAGGTTAAAACAATGCAGGAGTTTCCTTTAAAATTCTCAGTTCCCGGACCACCACTGCTCATCAAGGCTCCACCCGGCGAAAGCAAGTTATACACCCACTGCTGCCATCTTGATGGCTCCTCCCAGTGAGAGTACACTCCCGAGCATGATGGTCGCCCCTGCCATATATATGATATATGATATCTCTGATGTGTAGGTTAATGGATAAATCTCTTTGTTATGTTTCAACCAGGGTTGCATTTATTTCCTTTTATTATTGTTCTTGTTATTTTTGAATTATTATTTTTGTGTCATTTCCATTTTTATCATTTATTGTTTCTGTTATATATCTTTAAATGTGCAGTCATTACTTTTGTTTTGTAGGCGATACCCCAGGAGGCGGGGCCACCATGATTTCACTACTGCTTGGTCTGCTTTTATAATGAGGTCAGGGAGTTTTATAAGTATTGATTTTTATTTGTTATTTCTGTTTACTAGATTATTTGCTTATCTTCTTGGATTTGCCTTAGGACTGAGAATTTTTTGTTTCCTATTTTTTTGCACATTCCTGAATTTTGTTAATAAATTCTCTACTTATGAAAGTTACTGTTCAGATTGTATTTTCTCCCTTGTTTCTCCCTTTTGCCTGGACCTTAATTTTTTTGTTATTTAGTATTGCCTAATCTTATTTTTATATTTTTCTTTTTACTTTCTTCATCTTGTAAAGCACTTTGAGCTACATAATTTGTATGAAAATGTGCTATATAAATAAATGTTGATGTTGTTGTTGTAAGACATTTTTGGACTTTTATTGAATTTTGAACTTTCAAAGTCATTTCTTAATTTTGGACCTGCATAGGCCAAAACCTGCAAGTCGTAGTTGGGGGTAGAGATGCCAACAGGGGGATATAGGAATGCTTATTCTGGGCCTGGGGCTAATGGTGGGCATAGGACAGTCTGTGCAGAAATTCATTGTTTGTGATGCAGTGCCATCAATAAGAATATCGGCAACAGCTGTATCAACAACTGTATGGGGTTAAAGAAGGAAGAAATACATAACGACTTGAACCGAGTGGGCCGTTATGCAGACCTTTCTGCTTCTAGTACTTCACTGCCCAGCACTGGATAAGAGCAGCTTTCCTAGTGGCTGAAAAAGTGGACTTTGTAAAGATATGTCTGAAATCCATAAGAAATGACTTACCTACATGCAACTATGTACCAAAAAAGACTGGACCATCCTGCATTCTTGTCTAGCTGGGAGCTTGAACATCAAGTGTGTGTTGCAGAGGTCATTAATGGCTTCACAACTGTGAAAGCTTGGAGGTGGATCCTATAGAAATAAGTGAATTTAGTCAGAACCTCTTATTTACCAGATCTGTTTTGCATGATGTTACAAGGATGTTTTGCTGCATTTGGTTTGCAGTGCTACAAACATACGAGTTGATAATGATTAATGTGTAAAAATACACAGTGGTAAGGTTTTGCAGTTGTGTTGAAATGTTACATAATATGTGTTGATAATGTTTTACATTTGGTTTGTAAAGTTATAAAATGTATGTCAAAATGTTCAGCTCATAATGATGTTGGTAAATGGCAAATACATTGTGAGGCTGAGAAGGAGCCCATATTAGTATAGCTTTGTTCCAGGCCCTGGCATCTATAACGGCACTTCTGGCAAAGGGTCAGGCCACATCTTGGCAGACAGGTGAAGGCCCTGACCTGCTATTTGGCTTTTTCGTCATGTCTGAGACTCCATATAACAGGAGTCTGTAAAACTAGTGATTTAGCTATGGAAAGGTTCCCACACACGGCTACTATGACTTCAGCTTTGGTTTAACCCTTTGGATGTTTGCCTTTTGCCTAATGTTTACACCTCTTGACTGTTCTGTGATGTCAATTTTTGCTGATACCAATTAGTATTTTTATCTCCTGACATCTAATCATCTACTTTAATAGCTTAGAACGCAGTTTTATTCAAGACCATTACGGTCGGGTGTCTGATCCTGTCATATCTCATTACCCTGCAGTTTTAATGCTCTGGGCTGTGATCCCAGCAGATCGCTAGTACATGTCATTTTGTAAGTATGTAAGCTACCTGTAGTTGTATCATACAGAAAACCTGCTTACAGACAATGGCAATTTTATACAGTTATATTATGGTTCATTATTGTGCACCGTGATCCTGGCACATCTTAGATAGATAGATAGATAGATACTTTATTAATTCCAAGAGGAAATTCACATACTCCAGCAGCAGCATACTGATAAAAATCAATATTAAATTAAACAGTGATAATAATGCAGGTAAACCAGACAATAATTTTGTATAATATTAACATTTACCCCTCCGGGTGGAACTGAAGAGTCGCATAGTGTGGGAGAGGAACGATCTCCTCAGTCTGTCAGTGGAGCAGGACGGTGACAGCAGTCTGTCGCTGAAGTTGCTCCTCTGTCTGGAGATGATACTGCTCAGTGGATGCAGTGGATTCTCCATGATTGACAGGAGCCTGTTCAGTGCCCGTCGCTCTGCCACGGATGTCAAACTGTCCAGCTCCGTGCCTACAATAGAGCCTGCCTTCCTCACCAGTTTGTCCAGGCGTGAGGGACTTAGTTCCTACGTGTACTGTCAAGAGACAAGACAACCCTGGCACATTAGTGATAGTTCAGCCTAAAAAACAAATCAGACCACAAATGGACTGGAGAGACACAGTTAATAAAATACTGAAAGTGGCTTATGAAAATGTGGCTATCTGTCTGTAAAATTAGAAAATTCAGCAATGGGGTGAACATGAGGGTTATAACGTCAGTTAAAAAAACACAGAAACCAGTTCCAGTCAGACAAATGACTGTTTGAACTAATGACAGTTTTTACTTTTAATCCCCTCTTAAATACTACACAGGAAGCTAATATTTTGAGTTGTTACATCATGAAATCAATTTATGAGTATTTACAGGACAAACGGAAGTGAAAACAGAAGTAGATATAAACAAATATTATGCAAAGAAAATTATTATTATTAATCATGTGTAACTGGGTTGTTAGACATGAAAAGAAACTTTCAAAATAGTATTGCATCATCTCAGAAAGGAAAGTCCAGGGTGGAACAATAATGTAGTAAGAAGCAGGAGGATGTGAACAACATGGAGCAGACATTTCTTATATGAACAAAAGACAGAACCTGTATTATCATTGCCAAACTGTTGTAAGATTAATTTTTGTTATTATGACTTACATATTGCATTTAATCTTTTATCTTTGCATTTTATTTTAGTGCTTTATTAAATGAGCTACACTCGTCACTTATTAATTTGGTCTCGATTCTAATATTTTTATGGCCTCAGAGGTTTAGGTGGTAGGGAGTGTCAACTTAGAGGTTTCATTGACAGGCTAAGCATTGTTAAAGATGTTAAATACAAGTCTGCAGGACAATGGCCTACATCAGGTAACCTAACCTGTTAAAGCCTCAACAACACAACTAGGACCAGAGATCTGAAACTGCAGGGTGAATGTTAAGGGCCCCAAGCTCACTACTGATTACATTTCTCTTACCCCCTTTGGTGTGGGAAAGAGAGATGATAACCTGGGTAGTACATGATACTGTCTGATCTTGACATACCTAGTGTACACTCACCTAAAGGATTATTAGGAACACCATACTAATACGGTGTTTGACCCCCTTTCGCCTTCAGAACTGCCTTAATTCTACGTGGCATTGATTCAACAAGGTGCTGAAAGCAATCTTTGGAAATGTTGGCCCATATTGATAGGATAGCATCTTGCAGTTGATGGAGATTTGTGGGATGCACATCCAGGGCACGAAGCTCCCGTTCCACCACATCCTAAAGATGCTTTATTGGGTTGAGATCTGGTGACTGTGGGGGCCATTTTAGTACAGTGAACTCATTGTCATGTTCAACAAACCAATTTGAAATGATTTGAGCTTTGTGACATGGTGCATTATCCTGCTGGAAGTAGCCATCAGAGGATGGGTACATGGTGGTCATGAAGGGATGGACATGGTCAGAAACAATGCTTTTAAACGATGCCCAATTGGCACTAAGGGGCCTAAAGTGTGCCAAGAAAACATCCCCCACACCATTACACCACCACCACCAGCCTGCACAGTGGTAACAAGGCATGATGGATCCATGTTCTCATTCTGTTTACTCCAAATTCTGACTCTACCATTTGAATGTCTCAACAGAAATCGAGACTCATCAGACCAGGCAGCATTTTTCCAGTCTTCAACTGTCCAATTTTGGTGAGCTCGTGCAAATTGTAGCCTCTTTTTCCTATTTGTAGTGGAGATAAGTGGTACCCGGTGGGGTCTTCTGCTGTTGTAGCCCATCCGCCTCAAGGTTGTGCGTGTTGTGGCTTCACAAATGCTTTGCTTCATACCTCGGTTGTAACGAGTGGTTATTTCAGTCAAAGTTGCTCTTCTATCAGCTTGAATCAGTCGGCCCATTCTCCTCTGACCTCTAGCATCAACAAGGCATTTTCGCCCACAGGACTGCCGCATACTGGATGTTTTTCCCTTTTCACACCATTCTTTGTAAACTCTAGAAATGGTTGTGCATGAAAATCCCAGTAACTGAGCAGATTGTGAAATACTCAGACCGGCCCGTCTGGCACCAACAACCATGCCACGCTCAAAATTGCTTAAATCACCTTTCTTTCCCATTCTGACTTTCAGTTTGGAGTTCAGGAGATTGTCTTGACCAGGACCACACCCCTAAATGCATTGAAGCAACTGCCATGTGATTGGTTGATTAGATAATTGCATTAATGAGAAATTGAACAGGTGTTCCTAATAATCCTTTAGGTGAGTGTATATTACCCATACTTACATCACACAAGAGATCCAGTTACGTCTGGTGCCGATTACATGATCGTGCATTGCATTGTGTTACATTATCACGTTGCTGGTGTTTGTTATGCCACATATTGAAGTCCAATGTAAGCAAATGACAGTTCCCTGTAGTTGTATCATGGTGGGTATTTGATCCTGTCATACAGTAGCTCATCTTTCTACCATAACAGATTTTCGTTCCCTATTGTTATTTAATGGGGGGGTGTTTGATCTTGGTAAATCTAAATTAACTGTACTTGTGCTATATAAGTAGCCTGATGTGAGCAATGGCAACGGCCTGTAGTTATCACATGATCTTAGATCTTAGCAGGCCTCTGTTTCTTTCTGTGTTATTTTCTAATACTGTATATATGATTTAAGAGTTTTGTTGGTTCAATGTTCTTTATTTTGATTTTGTCAGATTTTAGCTTCCTAGAATTATGTATTATTGGGTGTTTGATATTAGCATCTTTAACTTCTTCAAGTCTATCCATAATAGGATTAAGCATTTTGTAGTTTTATTCATTCCTAAGTGAACGGCAATGCTAAAAAAAAAAAGTTTTTAAAGTGAAGCCATGTAGTAACCCAATCAGTCATTTATGCCAATATTCAACTCTATGCCCTGATGACCAATTGAATATCTCTACACTCCCACATAATTCATTCATGCATTAATTTGTAATTAGCTACTTTTCACAATGAGCACTGTAGTGAGAAGTCAAGCAAAATGACACCTTTTCTTGGCTAACTAAAAAGATTACAATATGCAAGCTTTTCAGGCAACTCAGGCCCTTTCTTCGGGCATATTGTAATCGTTTTAGTTAGCAAATAAAAGGTGTGATTTTGCTTGACTTCTCACTACATCCATGATGTCTAACACGGTACAACATCCTAGTACTACAATGAGCACTGCAAAGTTTTCTTTGCTGTAGTTATATCATGCTGACTGTCTTCTTTCTCTTTTGTTTCCTATAATTTTACTTGCAGTCTGCTTTTGAGCTCTGAGTCCTAAAATACAATCCAAATAGAAGAATCCAAGAACATAAGCAAAAATCCACAAAAAATAGAAATATTAAAAAGTGAGAATGCTGACAGTCACCTCCAAAAACTTTCAATGATCCTCAAGTGGACCCCCCTTTATAAAGGCTGAGGGAGGACTCTGCAGTAGTGATGTCAGGGTGGCCCTGCCTCTTGGGGTTACACACCACAAAACCCAAGGAATGGAAGAACATTTAAAGAGATAGTACACAACAAATAAGTAAACCTAACAGGAATTACATAGAAATATGGAGTATAATAATAAAAAGACAAGAATAAAACAGAAAATTTGCATAAGATAGGGAATAATTGCGAATTTCCCCTTGGGATTAATAAAGTATCTATCTATCTATCTATCTATCTATCTATCTATCTATCTATCTATAAGCCCTGGCTGAAATATAACATCAGAGTGCCCAGAGGAAGACAATAAGACCCGCATACCACTAACTGGCAATAATGATTTACCAAGAGATCCTGTAACATATTGATAAAAGCTGGAAGCTAAAAAGATGGTGCTCTTTAAATTCAACTGTTAGGTGTAGTAACTAGAGAACCCATCAGGAGCAGATTTGATGTGAAAAACACGAATAAAGGGCTTGTGTTAGAAGTGGGCCCCATCTGGGATTTTCACTCTGCCAATGAATCAATAAGTTTAGTGTTTTCTCCTTGGTTTGCCATCTCAGACATTACATTTTCATATTGATGTAAAAATGTTTAGCGGCAGCAGGCTACTTATTTGTTCACGTTTGTGTACGTTGTTATGCTCGGAGCAAGTATTGTAGGCAATACCACTCCAGGATGAGAGGGGGCGCTGGCACTAACAGTCTTGTCTCTTTCCTCTGCAGCCCCATGAAGATACCCCATGAGTAACCACACCCCCTTTGTTCTGAGATGCCCCACCCCTTCCGGTCCCAACCATATAAAGGCAGCCACGCCCAGAAGGAGGTGTCTCAGTTTTGTTCTGAGTCTGCTACTTTTTGCGATGGAGCTCCTATGTATTTAAAGTTTATTTTGTGGAATTTTGCTTTTGTGTGCCATTAAATGGGATGGCCAGGTTGGCAACCCAACTATTCTTGGTCTCTTGTATACCACAGCTTCTTTTTTAATTCTTCATTGTGTTTTTTCCCTTTATTGTTAGCTTTTTTCCCCCCAATTGTTCTCCTTTTATGATGCTTTTCCTGACTAAATGTTAATATTCTGGGTGAGTACTTTCCATTATATTTGTTATATGTTATACATGTGTTTCTTTTTCTCCACACTCACTGTACATAACTTTGGTCACTGTAAGTCATAACAGGCTTACTTTATAATTGTATAATTCTACAATGAATACAAGCAGCAGCACTCACACAGGCTGCTAGTTTCCAAAGTGCTTTCTCTGCTCAATCAAACTGAAACGGGCCAAAGAGGAACCTGCTTCATTAACAATGTGTCTAATGCCCCCCTAGTACCTTAAAACTCTTTTGAGTGAAGCCATATTTTGAATGGCCTGGTTGACAAAGACACCACTAAGATGAAAGCAGATTTTTTAGTCTGCTCTTTGACTCCCATAACTCCCATTATGCGTACTGAAAATGCTTCCCAGCTACACACACAAGGCATCTCAGCCCTAATTTTTTTGGGAACAGGTCCCTTTACTGTAATGGTAGACTGTAAGTATGGGGCGAGCCGTGGAAGTATTGACAGCTCTCAATAAAGCAACAGCAGCTCGATGCCCCTTTCTATCACAATTTGTTACGCCACAAAAGACATTTTAATCTGCTGCAATCAATAGAGCTTTTTTGGTTTTTCAGGCATTGCCCATCTGGGTGGATTATGGATTACTCGACTCCTGAACAGAATAAATAAAAAGCTGCTGAGTTAATCATTTTGCTCTTGAAAGTTCAGCTTCATGCTCAATAAGATGTGATGAAAACTAATCCTATAACTTACTCTTGTGCTGTTTGCTTTGCTTCTGTTTTTCTTTTTGTACAAAGTAGTTCAGTGGCATCAATGAATCTTGGAAACCCATTTCTTTGGGTGGCAGAGTTTTTTTTAAAACTTAAAAAACTATAAAACTGGACACAAACATTGTAGGTCAGTAGCCACAAAAATGTCTGAATGCTTATTACATGATACAGTAAAAATTCTATGGTCATTATTCAAAAACGTGGGCTTTGTTTTTGGTTAGTTCAGAAGTTAGGGTCTGGCTCCTGTCTATATGTACTCTCAGTTCCCTCAGACTCACGTGTTAGATGAACTGGTGACCCTATATTGACCCAATGTGAGTGAGCGTGATGGCATATGCTGTGACTAGATGGATGTACTCTGGAGAAGATCTCGTGTCCACAATGACACCAGTATAGTCAAGAAAATAAAATTGAGGAAGAAAGGAAACAACATAAATGGTAATAAGAATAGCAGAACTGTCCCCTTCTGGACCTTCCAGTACTCCTTCGGGATGCCTCCATGAGTATAAAACCAAAACTATTCCTTCCTAACTTACAGCTTACCTCTTCTCAACACATTGGCCTCTTCTTCCTCCTCACTAGAGTAGTCCTTTCCTGTGCTTCTCACCCAGCTCCAAGATTCTCTGACTCATAAGATCACTACATCTGATCCCACTCCAGCCTTCCAGGAATCATTTCTGTAAATATTACATTTTTCAGGAGCCTCTGGGGGGATCTTAGCCCTTGCAGCAGAAATATGCAACTATGGGAATTATTTCTCCTACAGAGTTCAACACCAAGGGGCCAGACATCCCTGTTGGGTAAAGGCATTCCGTGTTGGGCATCAATTGTTACATAACGTCCTCTTGACTTTACTGTGAGTCCCTATTTAAAGCAGGGGTTCTTAAAGTCGGTCCTGGGGGCCCACTGTGGCTTCAAGTTTTTGCTTCAACCAGATTCATAATCAGTGGCAATAGATAACATTGATCTCAGTTAATTAGCTGGTATTTTTTTTTCTTCTCTTATTCTCAATATGTGCGTCTTGGGAACTGCAGGTCTGACATTGTGTTCAGCAATACAGGGGCGCCGCAGGGGACTGTACTTTCTCCGGTCCTGTTCAATCTATATACATCAGACTTCCAATATGATTCGGAGTCCTGCCACGTGCAAAAGTTCGCTGATGACACTGCTATTGTGGGCTGCATCAGGAGTGGGCAGGAGGAGGAGTACAGGAAGTTAATCAAGGACTTTGTTAAATGGTGCGACTCAAACCACTTACACCTTAACACCAGCAAGACCAAGGAGCTGGTGGTGGATTTTAGGAGGCCCAGGCCCCTAATGGACATCGTGATCATCAGAGATGACTGTATGCAGAGGGTGCAGACCTATAAATATCTGGGAGTGCAGCTAGATGACAAATTGGACTGGACTGCCAATACTGATGCTCTATGTAAGAAAGGTCAGAGCCGACTATACTTTCTGAGAAGGTTGGCGTCCTTCAACATCTGCAGTAAGATGCTGCAGATGTTCTACCAGACGGTTGTGGCGAGTGCCCTCTTCTACGCGGTGGTGTGCTCTCCAGGCAGAGGAGTAGCTTCAGTGACAGACTTTTGTCACTGTCCTGCTCCACTGACAGACTGAGGAGATCGTTCCTCCCCCACACTATGCGACTCTTCAATTCCACCCGGGGGAGTAAATGCGAACATTACGTTATTAAGTTATTGTCTGCTTTTTTTATTTTTTTCAATTTTTCATTTTTATTACTATTTAATTTAATATTGTTTCTTTGTATCAGTATACTGCTGCTGGATTATGTGAATTTCCCCTTGGGATTAATAAAGTATCTATCTATCTATCTATCTATCTATCTATCTATTTATCTATCTATCTATTCTACATTAAGAAAGCACAGATTTTTACATTTATAAGATATTTAGAAATATTTCTGCTTTTGCTATAGATTTAAATGCTTTACTCACTTTTATTGCTTTCGTTACATTTTATCCTTTCCCTGTGCAGTTTGCTCTCTTCGTTTTATCCTAATAATGACAATTAAAAATGAGCAGAGCAGACACCCAGGCAAACAACAAGGCTGCAACTACTTTAGCGTCAGACCCAATAATGAGTAAATAATAGGTTAGAATTAAACAATAAGAACATGTGCAAAAGCAGAATGAAACTCAAGATGAAAACATTGTTAAAAAGAAAAAAATATATATTATTCCCATATAACTGCTCAGTACATTTTAATATATATATATATATTTTTTTTACCAAACTTAGTTTTCTAATTTCTATATTGTTCCCAAAACACAAAATCTGGGAAATAACAGTTCACCTAATTAGCCCAGGAATCCAATTAAAAACAGAAGCTGGTTGGAACAAAAACCTGCAGCCACAGGAGGTGCCCAGGACCGACGTTGAGAACCCCTGATTTAAAGTACCATACCATACCATTTTCTAAGCCCGCTTCACCCAGAGCAGGGTTTCTGAGGAGCTGGAGCCTAACCATAGCAAGTACATAGCACAAAATCAGGAAGAAACCCTGGATGGAGCACCAGCCCATTGTAGGGTGAGCACACTCACATACCACGTCGCCAGACCACCTAACCTTCATGTCTTTGGACTGTTGGAGGAAAACCACACATACATCAACAGCAACAGTTATTTATATAGCATGTTTTTATGCAAATGATGTTGCTCAAAGTGCTTTACAAGATTAAGAAAGAAAAAAAGAAAAAATATAAAAATAAAATTAGGCAATACTAATTAACAAAAAATAAGAGTAAGGTCTGATGGTCAAGGAGGACAGAAAAAAACAAACAAAAAAAAAACCTCAAGACGGCTGGAGAAAAAACAAAATCTGCAGGGGTTCCAAGGCCACGAGACCACCCAGCCCCCAGTAGGCATTCTACCTAACATAAATAATCTCAATCAGTCCACATGGTTTTCAGGCTTCACATGGAAGAACTTGATGATGACGGTCATGTGGACCTCTGGCCTTCAATCCATCAATGTAGAGACATCACGGTGCTTTGATCAGGTCATGGCGGTGCAGATCGCCACCACAGAAAACCAGAAAAAGAACAGAAAAGAAAGTGGGGGTTAGTACGGATTTTGGAGCCACCATAAATAATAATGATAATTAATTGAATATAAGGATCACCAGGATTTAACTAAGATGAAGCTATGAAAAAGCCATGTTACCAAAATATGTCTCCATTATACAAAAATAGAAGTAACAGTGCTAGCGGAAGTGCAGAAGAGAGCGATCAGACTAATTCCGAGAGAGCTAGGAGGGAAAATATGAAGGAGTTAATTAATTGTGGTATGATTGAAGTTTTTTAAATTATGAAGGGAATTAGTGCAGTGGATTCCAGCTGTTATTTTAAAATTAGTTCTACAAGAAAAACTCGGGGACACAGATAAAAACTTGTTTATTTTAATTATAATATGTACTGCCTAACAGTTCCCCATGATCCAAGGTGAATGAGTCCTGCAATAGCACCCGACCCAGTTTGGATCCTGCCTTGTTCCTGGTGTAGTTTGGATTGACTCTTGACCAGGCTAAATCAGTTTTGGTATTGGAAGGATGGATATTTAAAATAATATTTGCCAAAGCTGAAGATTTAAAAACTTCTTATGTTCCCATTTTAAATAGTAGTGAGGAATCCAATCAATCAATTTGGTATTATTTTATAGCACAGTTTTCATGGTGATGGCACAGTTGATAGCACTTCTGCCTCACTGCTTCATATTCAGTCTTTCAAAGCTTGGCCACTTGTATTATTGTGGGGTGAGTGGAGCTCAATAGATTTTGCACACCCTAAGTTTAATACAAACACACAAACCCACACTTACTCTTATGCATTGATTATGAGTGGCACCTGCACAGCCTGTCACTCCTCAGTGCTCCACTTAGGGACTCATCAGTTTTAGCTTGCAAAGACAAGGCAGGTGTCTCCTAGACACTGCAGGCCTTGGTTATTGCTACTTACCAACAATGCATGTATAAATGCTGGCCATATCATTACCAATGGGAAAAGCACTATATAAATAAAATGTATCTCTTTATTATAAATAAAAATCCTGGAGAGAAACAGTAGGGTGACGAGATGTGATCTTCATGTTAAGATCACGGAAGACACTTAAAAGACCTGCTAGACTAGAGAGATTGGCCACGGAGCATCTCATGGGGACCTTAAACATGAGACTTTGTGTCAAGAGACTGACTCAGGACCGTCTTGCGATGATGTAGAACATGAGATTCTTGCAAGACACGCCCTACTTAAACCAATATCAAATAAGTCCATGGGCAGCAAGACACTCAGTCGTTTTTTTGGCTTTGTCGCACATAGATCCAGGTCTCTCACCGCATATAAAGCATATAAGGACAATACATTATAAATGAAACATAGACGACTAAGCGAAGAAGAAAGCAGCGAAGAGAAAAGAGACTCAAAAGTATTGGAGAGACAAAAAAGAAAAAATGTAATCTAGGTGCAAATTCAGAAAATAAGGAAAGTAATTATCAGCCCGGAACAAGTGGAATTGTTAAAAAGCACATCCAATCCAGACGTTGGCGCTATACACATGCAGAGCAAGTTAGAAATTATGAAAGCAGTGGAATTCGATAGGCTAAAAAAAAAACGTTGGCGCAATACACGTGGAGAAAGTTAAAGAATATGAAAGTAGGAAAATTAGAAAGTATATAAAAAAGAAAGTAAAGATCGCAGTAGCTCAAACAAATGGAAAATATTATGCGAAAAAGGGAAAATAATCACCACGGACCAAGTGTCATTGAAACAAAAGCAGGATAAAACGAGGTCAGAAATAAAAGACAGAGTAGAAAACAAAGTAAAACGTCATAAAGAGGCTAAAAACAAGGGGACCAAACACATGCAGAGCAGGTTAGAGATAATGAAAACTGGAATTCCGTGTCAGATGAGATCCACCAACTTTATCAGCAATTTTGTGGATGATATTGTTCTCTAAGTCATCATCAGGACTTTGGGTAGATGGGTAGATAAAACAATTTGTGAGGCATTAAACACACGCACCTGTTTGTCAAACTAAGGGCTTGTGTCTGGGAATATGGACGATTACAAAGCCACATCATATACAGCCTAAGGAGAGCTGTAAAAAATGCTAAACAGTGGTATGTGGTAAAAGTGAAAGTACAATTTGAACAGTCCGATCCCAGGCGTATATAGCAATGTCTACAGACAATAATGGAATATAAAGCGACTACCTCACCACCCTAACCATAACCCTAACTCTCTAAACAAATGAGTTTAAAAATTACAATGTGCACTTTGATGTTAATGCAGCTAACAATAAACAGTGGTCCAATGTGTCTGCTTTGGGAGTTCTGCCCATTGAAGAAACGTTACTTACTTTGTCAGAATAAGTTGTAAGAAGATCTTTCTGGAAAAAGAAAACCAAGTAGGTAGCAGTTCCTGATGCCATTCTAGGATGTGTTTTGAAGATCTGTGTCGATCAGCTAGCACCGGTGTTCACAGTAATATGTAATCTGTACTTAATGCAATCTTGTTACCCTGACGCTCTTTAAAAGATCACAAAAGATCCTCAACCTAAGAAATCACATCCAACCTGCTTGAATGACTATCGTCCCATTACACTAATGCGAATAGCAATTAAGTATTTGAAGAGCTTATGTAATTCTTGACAAGTGTTTCAACTGACCAAAGACCTAGATCCATTACAGTTTACCTACAGCTGAAGTAGCTTCAAGGATGATGTCATCACCTTGATCAAACATACAATACTGACCCACTCAAACAACAGTAGAGGGAATTAAGTATGAATGCTGTTTCTAGACTATAGTTTAGCATTTAACACAATATACGCCTCCAAGCTCAGTTACGAGCATCTGAGCACTTCATTGTGCCACTGGATTTTTAACTTACTGACAGGTGGAAGTGGGTGGCTACACATTATCATCCCTCATTCTCAACACAGGGGCTCCACAGGGCTGCGTTCTGAGTCCTCTGCTATATGTAGAAGGACATATAGGTTGTTACCCACCCCTCCAGTAGCCCACACTTTTTTTCCTGGCAGCAGACGAACCACTTAACCCATTTGCCTCTAACATCATTGGCAGGTTTGCTGATGGCAGAGCTGTGGCAGCCCTGATATCTAACAACAATGACTAGGCTTACCTGGATGAAGTGGACAATCTGTCACACTGGTGTCTACTGCTGAATATCAGCAAATGAGTTAATAGGGGATTTTTGGAGAAAATAGCAGAGGCACCCTCCCCCTTTGAATTAATAGCCCTTATATGGATGGTGACAGATACCCTGGTGTCCACATCACAGAGGACTGAACTTGGTCCAAGCACATTAACATCTTGATGAAGAAGTCATGATAACTTCTTAACCACCTCAGAGATTTTAGGCTGCTCCCTATGATGCTACATGACTTCTGCCTTTCCACCATCAAAACTATCCTGACAGGAAGTATTACCTCCTGGTTTGGAAACAGCACATAGCACTGTGTGAATAGCTGAACGCATCACTGGGTGTGCACTCTCTAATGTCTAAGACATTTACGCCATGTAACGTTGGAGCAGAGCAAAGAAAATGATTAGTGATGCTAGCCATCCCAACAATGGCCTCTTGTATATACTGCAGTCAGGAAAATGGTACCACTGACATAAGACCAGTTCAGAAAGACTCACGGGGTGCTTCTTTCCACAATTCATCCACATCCTAAATTAGGACAGTAGTTATGACTACATGATGCCCTATTGTTTATAGATTCTGTTTTTGTAATATTGACATAATATACTCTACTGCTGTCCTTTTACTTATTGTATTTATTGTTCATTGTCTTTTGTATTCTTCTAATGGGCAGCCTTGGAACTTAACAACTAAGAATTTCACTGAAAATTGTGTATAACTGTATGAGAAAAATACAATTTGGCTTGATTTATGATTTAATTTGATATAGTCCACCGTTCATATAATTTGAAGTCACATCAGGTAATTTTTCTCCAGTATAAGTTATTGTGGCTTACTCTGGACCATTTGAAAAACATGATCACAGGAACACATTCTAAATAAATAAAAATATCTCTCCAATCTTGTTTATTCTTGTCGCTTTCACCTCCAATCCTTGATCCAATCCTAATCCTTGATCTTACCACTCAGCTATAATGGTCAGCACCCATGCACACCAACTTGATGCTCAAAGTATTTGGCTACACTGCAGGAGTGAGTGTGTTAAGGGTGTTCTGTAATGGACTGCTACTCTAGATAAATCCAGAATAGTTGGACAGACCCCTCATTACTTTATGACAGCAGTTCCCCCCACAGGAATTTTCCCGAACCAAAGTAAACTGACCCTTCTTGTCTTAAGTTTCCAACCAGCCCACAGCCATGATTGCCACCTCCCTCGCCTCTTCTCTTCATTCTCAATCATACTCACTCTGCTGCTCTGCTCTGATGTAGTAGTTATTACTTCTGATATAAAGCAGGTAACAAAGGCTCTGATGTCTTTTATCAGTGGAGGATTTTTTTTATTTCTGAGGCCCTGACTTATACTATCAGGAGGCCTCATTTACTAGAAGTATTTGCATGAGGGAACAGCTACCTGAGAAATCTTTTTTTTCTTTTGCTTTAAGCAATATTTTATAGATCTGTGTCTGGTTCAAAAAGGATCCCCTCCCATTAATTGACAGCTTCTGCAAAGGAGTGGTAGAAAGCTGGTGTTTGTCAGTTGTAATCCATGGAATGCTTCCTAGATGTCAGTGGAAGTGAAGTAAAAGAGACAATGACTGATTAGCTGACTGCTAAGGCAATTTGAAAGGACACAAACTGTGAAAAGCTGAATTGTCTTTTATAGCACCGTGTTAACTGCTATTGCCATGAATTCAAATGTGTGCTCTGTGAAGGGCGCTATACTGTAGATAATAACCCTTGATGAAGTGATTTCTCTGTTGAGCAGCAGGAGGGTGAATGTCCTTTAAAGTCTCTGACTTCACTGTGGTACTCAGGATGATGGCCTTGTGTGAAAAGTGCCACATGATTGATTTATTTATTGTTTTTTCAGTGTTCACTGTGCTGTCTTTTTGAGTTATCTTTTTTTCACCTTCTTTAAGTTTGCTGTTTTGGGCTGTGTTATTGTCTGCTTTATGAAGAGCCTTGTGGCACCACATGCTGTTAAAAAAACGATTGGTTAAAAGATGTTATATAAAATGAATAAAGATTTCATCACCTCGTAGCATGCAGTTCCATTGTGAGATGACAAGGTTACACGTCCTGTAAAAGTTTATAGGTCATCATGACCTCAAGATTAGTTTTTAAATTTGATGGAAGAAAATAACTACAGTTACTTTTCAAAGGTTTAATAGAAATCTTAGAAAGATCCAACGACTTAAATCACAAAACATGTTGGATATTTATGGACCGGATGCAGTTAATATAACATTTGAGACAAAACGTAGATAGAAATGAATACGTACAAGAAAATAATATTTTGTTTTCAAAACAAATTTCATAAATCTTCATATTTAACTGCCATATATACTCACGTTTAAGTTCTCCTGTGGATAAGTCAGGGCTTGATTTTATTGGATAATTTCCGGTATTTTATAATATCGGTCGTATAAATCAAATGAGGAAAACTCACGCTATTGGTCCAGGAGATTATGATATCCTAACGCCCACCCGAGTACGGAAGCGTATTAGGGCCACGGATAAGAAAAAAAAAATACGGACACAGTGAAGAAAAAAAAAATCTTGAAGTTTATGTCGAGATTAAAGTCGACATGTTAACTTTATTCTCGTAGTTCATTTTGTCATTAAAGTAGAATGTAATAAATGTCATTTTAAAATCAATTTTTAATTTACTAGGTTTTCTCAAACCCCATTATAAGTAATGTAGCACATTAAATGCTTTAAGTGTTAAGTGTTCCCTGACTCATGTTACTCTTGAACACCTCTACCATTCGGTCTTCCCAGGGGACATTCAATTCCATAAGGACCACCTGTCTTGATACTTGTGATACAAGAACCATATCAGGCCTAAACATGGTCACAGTGATGGTTTCTGGAACTTTTTGCTGTCTCCCAGGGTTGACCTTGAGCTGCCAGTCCTAGGCTGTTGTCAGAAGCCACCCTCTTGGGTATGTATGTTATTGCGGCTTCTCTCTGGCCTTGACAAAAGCAATAGTGTGCTTTACTGGTTAATGGTGCCTGCTAAGAAAAATCCCTGTGCTGAAGTCCTCTGCAATACGGCTGAGCACCTGGTTGTGGCGCCAATGATAATGCCCCTGTCCAAGGGCTTTTGGGTAGCAACTTAAGAATTTGTTCCATGGAACCTTTTCTCTGGCACAGTAGGAATGCATGGGTTTTTGTTAGTCCCAAAGAGAAGAGATTAGTTGGGCTGGGGAGCTCATAGTAGACTGATTGCATAAGGAATTTAATCCAGTGTAGCTCAGCTTTTCACAACTTTGACCATGAGATCTTCTGGTCTATTACCTGCTACCATTGAGTCCACGCCCCTTGCTGTCATATCCCAACCATCCTGTAGGTGTATGTTTCCCCCACCACTGCATGGACATCTTCCTCAACCAGCTGACATCTTTCCTTCCCCTAGGCCTTGTTGTACCAAGGTGTTGGGATGCTACTAAGTCCTGCCCATCCTGATGATACTGCCCCCACCAGCACAGTGTGCCACAGTTGTACTTCAGCCTGGTCAACTGTCTCCTAAGTCCTCTAAAGGATCTTGGTATCACAAGATTCTCTGTACATCAGCACTTCTCTTGCCCAGGTAACCATAGAGCCATCTATTTTTGAATTTGCACGTTTCAGTTTCTGTGTAGACTAAGCTTTTCCCAGCATCATGAAGCACAAGGTAGTAACCTGTTCTGGTAATGATGCAGATCTTTCATCTGGCATATCTACACTCTCTCCCTTCATCCATCCTTCTATGCAGTCATTCATCTATCCATCTATTTGCTTAACATTCCAGATTTCCAGAGAGGTAGAATGTTAATAATACTGTTACCAAATCTATGCTAAATAACACAGGTGAAAAAGGGGGTTGCAATGAAGGTCCTCACACTCTATTAAGTTAACTAACACACATATATCTTTATACAACAGCCTACCATTAGCCACACACAGATAAACAGTTCAAAGTAATAGTTTCAGTCAACAGCATTTTAAAATAACAGTCGCCTCATATAATGCATTACAGGTGACCTATGCTGCGATGTCACACACGCACCTCACTCACTCACACTCATTTTCTTAATCTGCAACATCTGGTTCAGATTTCCAGTGACGTAGAAGCTATTCTAGCACAGAGTGCAGACTGTGCAGAGTGCTGTAAATAACACGTAGCTCTAAAGCAAATTACATGATATACATAAATAAAAATAAAATTGTTATGAAATACAGCACACCAAATCTCAAGACAAAGTACAGGCCTCAAATTATCCAAAACTCAGACCAGTGCCTGTATTCATCAAGGATCTCAGAGCAGGAAAGTGCATTAACTGTCACAAAAATATAAGTGTGAAGCAAATTTGGTCCTAATCTTGGGGATAGGAGCAAAAGTATTTTAGCAATTTTCCAAATTTAAGAAGCTACTCCTAACGTCACCAAGGTTTAGGAGAGCTTGTGAGTTGTCCTAACTCACTAGGAGCTGCCAGAAGATGGTGTTCAGGCACATATATATTACGGGAAAGGTGTTGGTATCAACTAGAAAACACCTTAAAATGTATTAAAATAAAATGCTGAAAAATTGTCATGTCATTCTCAAATATGAACTCTTACTGGTCACTGGGAGTGGGTGTAGGACTCTTCTTAATTACTTCTGACATCCTCCTCTGGTGTAGGACACATTTTTATTGTAGTCCAACTTTTTATGCAATTCCAAGAAGTACTTCTGAGGTGCTTGAAAAATTTGGGCACTGGACTTCCTTGGTGTGGAACCCAAAACCAGGCTTCACCTCAGAACTTTAAACTCAAGTGGCAACAAGGCTTCTAGTCCTAAGCAGGCCCCCAATACACGGAAACAGGCTTTTAAAGTTCAAAATGTCCCCAGAGTTCCTTAGGATGCAACTAAAAGGAGAGAAATCATGAAAACTCTAGTATGAGAAACAGCTGCTGCCATGATCAGCTTGGCCACAGTTCTTTATACATTAAAAGGGGGTTGCCCAAATAGCATTAACATTGATAGTCCAATCATAGGTTGCTGAGAAGTAGGAGTCTATTCTGTTAGTACACTGCACAAGGTAGAGCTCAGCCTTCGATTGGACACATGCATACCAACTCATCCATTCACCCAGTTTGTTAACCAGCTTAGTCCACTGTAGACTCTAGGAAGCTAAAGCCTTTTCTGGTACAATAGTGCACAATGTAGAGACATGCCTGTGACGGTGAAAGTCGGCTCCAGCTCCCACTTCTTTTCTGGGAGCCTCATGACTGGATGAGCTGGCAGTTGAGGACACTCACACAACGTGCTTTAATTAAAAACCAAGTCCAAAACAAACAGCCAACAGTGCAGTGCATAATTCACAACAAAATAAATAACCCGATAAAATGATGGTGCTAGTGGAGATTAAAAAGTTGAAATAAATAAATTCATTAAAAGCAGAGTTTAAAACACGCAGTGATCAGATCTTTAATGTTTGTTATACTGCAGGATGATCCCAGCCCACCTCCTTCTTCGTCTCCCCAGCTCACCCATGAGTTGCACAGCTGGTGGAGATGACAACAGCAGCAGTCTTTATCACCCAACCCCTGTCTTAGCTGCCCACGTGTCTCTAGCCAGACTGTCCTGGGTCTATCCTCCTCCTGTCATCTTTCACGCACCTGCAGTCGTACCTCAGATCCCTGGGGAGGACTCCTCCATTCTGACACCCACTCCACTCAGTTATTCAGTGAGGTGAACCAGCCCTGGAACACCAATCCTATGCTCCTACTCGCGGCACACAGTCATGCTGCCTTTCTTCCCTAGGTGGCTGGCTCATCTTGCCCAAGACTGCACTCACAGGTCTTCACCTTTTGCTCTCCATTGTTTCTCTTTTGAACCTCCGATGTTGTTTTTCTTCTGTCTTGTTCCTTCCTCTGTTCTCTCCCCCTCTCACCCGTGCAGGCTCTTTTTAAATCTTCTACCTAATTGGGTGCAGATGCTAGAAGCCTCTCCCTCTCCGGCTGCATGGAGGCTCCTGATTGACCTACCTGCCTCCGTAGGTGAATGCAGCACTGCCAGCCTGTACCTCTGCTAACCGCACAGCAAAATGCACTTACGCACCCTTATACCCGCTCGATGCCTGCACCTACATAGGGTGTGGATATTTATTTAAAATCTTCACCACATGTCACAATGCCCTGAATAAGATGCCAGTCTTTCGTTGGACAAAATCTCACTCACGCAGTCACTTACTCAGTGTTTTATCGTGTTCTCAAATCAGCTGTTCTACACACCAACATAAAAGATACCAACTAACCTCTTAGGTTCTTTTCTAAGTTGGAGAACAGTAAGAAATGTCAAAACCAGCCTGATCTGTATAATTTTACTATTTGCAAGCATTCTCTTCAACCTTTGACCTTTAGGCTTGTTTTGCCCAGCGCTCAGCTCAGCTAGCATGTACAAGGCTAATTCAATGAATTCTGAGGAAGGAAACATTTTGGCCTTAGGACCTCATTAATCTTAGTGGGGAAAGTTAGCTGGAAGAAATCATGTACATCTGCAATTACCTGTGTATGTAAGAGGTTTGAACATTAGAACAATCTAGCTAAGGCTCAGCCCAACAAAGCTTGCCAGTTCTATCTACTTAAAACTCGACTTGATGTTTTTTTAGAAGAATTGAGACCCTAGAAAACATGGCAGCAAAAAGACCAAAGAAGAGCGACGAGGCTGATTCCATGGCTACGTAGGATGAATTATGAGGAAAGATGACAAGAGTTTTTTCTGTTCAAGCAAAAGAAGATTTAGAGAAGACATGAATGAAGTGTTTATAATTATGAAGGAAATTAGTACAGTGTTCAACAAGAACACAAGGACACAGTTGGAAACTTGTTAATTTCACTCAAACATCAGAAAATTTCTCAGAGATCCATGGACGGATGGAACAATGTGGTAAACAGTAGGATGTTAGGAACCTTCAGATTTCGACTGTATGTTATTTTAAAGGAATTAGGTGGATAGGATTGGTGGTAACCTTTTCTAATGTTCTTACAGAAAGTAATGTTTAAACTTTTTGACTCTGACATGTGTGTATTTAGGGCTTTACGTCCTTATATCACTTATTTCATTTTTATTGTTTGCTGCTATTATTCATTTGTACTGCTATTATTCTATTGTAATAAATATTTGCTTAAACTTTGTATCCTCTTGAGTGACTGAAGTCATAGAGTAAATACAAGCAACTTGGTGTTTATAGATAGCCACTTGTTTCCCACAGGGTTAGTGATGAAAGATGGAAAGGATGCCTAAAATAAGAGCATGGAGTGATGATAACCAATGGTGTATCAGCCTGCAATTTCTCGGGGACACCAATTTGGACTGCTCAAGTCAAAGCTAGTGAGTATTAAGTGGAATACTGAAGACTGATCACTCCTAACTAGTGCTTAAGTGTGATCATTCGTGGCTTTTCTGTGTATATTAAGCATAGGGTGTGCGAGAGTAGGCCAACCCATAATAAATCCAGTCTCTGCTCACCCTACAAAGAGACCTAACTTTGAAACAAAGGCTTGCAGCTCTGGGGAAACAGTGCTAACCACTATGCCACTGCCATGAAATGTACAATGTAGGATAATGTCCAATTGATCGAAAGGATGAATTACTTTCACTTAATGAAAATGGGGACATAAGAAGTCTAATGAGTAAGATGTTAACATAAAATAGACTCTAATCAAAAGCATTTTGCCCTTGCAAACTTTGGACAGGAGCAGATGGGTCAAAAAGAACAACTGAAAATGTTCAGCAGTCCTATCCTGTGATATTGTGTGTTGTCAGAAGCTAAAATCCTACCGCTGACTCACTAGAGTCCATTCCACCAAATGAGCATGTCCATCCTATTCATCTAGAATATCCAAAGTAAGAAAACTGGGTTTTGAAGATCTCTGAAGTCCTGGGGCCTCATGTATAAACGGTGCGTACGCACAGAAATGTTGCGTAAGAACTTTTCCACGTTCAAATCGCAATGTATAAAACCTACACTTGGCGTAAAGCCACGCACTTTTCCACGGTACCTCATGCCTTGTCGTACGCAAGTTCTCCGCTCGGTTTTGCACACTGGCGGCACCCAGCGTCAAAGCAGTGCTACTGTTCCTGTGTGGTTACTCATTATTTTCCTGACGCGGCTTTATAAATACACTGAAACTAAACGCATATTGTTTATTAGTGTAACGCATCTGATTGTAATTAACTCGTAACAATATAATGGTCCAGGGAACAGCCATAGTATTCCAAATACCATAACTGCTTTAGCGTTGTTACTCTCACTTCTTCTTCTTCTTCTTCTTCTTCTTTCAGCTCCTCCCGTTAGGAGTTGCCACAGCAGATCATCTTTTTCCATATTACTCTCACTGCACGACTCGGAGTATTTATATCACTGTATCTGAGTGTGAATCACAGCAGCAGCTGATCGGAAAGAGAATTATCAGTATACAGCTTCAAGGACACGCTGTCTCAGCCACTGCAAAACGTTTTAAAGCCTTTCCTGTACAGACCTCGCGGTTCAGAAACAGTTTCATCCCAAGAACTTTAAATGCAGTCAATCAAGTGCTCCTAGTAGAACAATTTGTACTTATAAGTACAATCACCCCACTGTAAACTTGCACTACAGTTATAATATCTCACAACCTGGGCCACTTTATAAAGTGCGTATTTACATATGATGACGATATCATTTTTAAGGTGAAATGCAGCAAAATATGTTTATTAAATTATACAGATAAAACTTTAACTTCATTTAAATAATCTATATTCTTCACTGGGAGTGTCGTGAAGGATAGAATAATTAAACATGTACTACGAAGATATTTCAATGTTCCTTAAACGTTTTGAAGAATCGGCGCTAAGCTTACAGATGGCTTAACGTCTATTACAGAGCTGATTGTATGGCGATCGGTTACTTGGAGAAAGAAAAGCACTGACTGCAGTGATGGCTACACCAATATATATTGAATATAACACAGAAAGAGAAAATAACAACACAGCTAAAAACGCAGCGACAAATTTTGGCAAAAGTTAAATGCTTGTGTCATGAGCACGAGGCGGCTATGCAGTGTCTGCAACGGACGTGGCCATCCACTGTGCATAAGCTACCTTACTGACGGGCTGGCGAAGGAGCCACTGATTCTTCCTCTGCCCAGTGCCACCACAAGCCTAGAGCCGTCCCTGAGTACTGCTGCAATAAATTATTTCATCGAAGTGAAACATGTTTAATAACGTGCTTTAACTCCTATCATCATGAAAATGACATCACGTATACATCTCAGTATTTTAGTTATTCAGAGAGCTGTAATATCACAAATGTAATGGACTCTGTGTCCAGTTGGAGGAAGAGAGCCACTTTAAGAAGCAAGTAGTGATTCACACACATAGAGCACATAGAAGATCAAATACAAAACAAAGCATTTAACGTGCTACTTTAATTACGATGTAATTTTGAGAAACTGGTTAATTAAACGATTTTAAGATGAAGTTTATAATGTTCTACTAAATGACAAAATAAACTACGTGATTAAAGTGGAAAATTCGAGATTAAAGTTGACATTTCGTGCTTTTTCCCCACCGTGTGCCTTTTTTCTCTGTACCCTAATAAGCTTTCATATGACACTCAGACAGTGGGCTTACAACTCGGCTTTTCACGGCAACTTTGATATGTGACTTCTTTTTTATTTCCAGCACTGTGCGATTTTGTGAACGTGAGCATTTAAGTTTCTCCAACACGCTATGCCACTCGATCAACTTCCTTTTGTTGATTATACCACAGCTTATTTGAACAAATAGTATGTTTTTCCTTTGCCTCCACTTGGTATTCGCTGAAATTCTTATATTTTCCCCGTGCTTTTCCCATTGTCTTTTCACAGAAGGCTGTGCTTAAGGGCGATTTATATTGATTTGCATATTCAAATAGGCGTAATTCTGGGAGGATTTGGGGCGTTACATAATGCGTGCACGAGCGTTAGTTTTCACGCTGATCGGGATTTATGTAGCGGAAGAACGTGGAAGTTGGAGTATGCACAGATTCCTGCATCTGGATTTTTCTGTGCGTAAGCACATTTCGGCTTTTGTGCTTACGCCATGTTATAGTGTGAGTTCTACGCACGGCGTTATACATGAGGCCCCTGCTCTCCACCACACTACTTGGTAATTCATCTAATGTGTCTATGGTTCTTTGCACAAAGGAAAACCTTTAAACATTTGTGTGAAATCTAAATGTAACATGTTTCTAACCGTGTCCCTGTGTTCTTGCTGAAAAAAATATTTTAAAGTATAAACTGGTATCAGCTGTACTAATTCATTTACTAATTTTAAATACTTCAATCAAAAGCTCTAAATGAAAGACTTGTCTTGTAATTAAAGTAGTAGTCTCTAAAGTTTGGAAAACTTTTCACCGTTTAGGTAGGCTTTATGTTACCTTCAGCAGAAGTTACCATTTGTGCTGTTGAGATCTGTTAGCTTCTCAGATCATTTGTTAGCCATATGTTTGGTTTCTCGACTGGAAAGCTTCACTCACAGGATTGCTTCCCTCTGGCATTATTTAGCCGGAATTCTGTTTCTCAGTAAAAATGGTGCAGAGTGAAAAAAAAAATGATTTATTGACTGTGATGTCTACATATGGACATTCACTCACACCGACCAGGTGTCAATTCTGCATTTCAGGGCCTGTCAAATTGTTCACCATTTAATAAAATATAAAGCCACAATGCCAAATGAGACACGATGCTGGGGTAAGGCAATGCAAAGTTTTGCAAAGTAAATGGATTGGTTATTTATGTTTATCACGTGATTAAAGATTTTCACCAAAAAGTAGATGAGAAACTGAAGATGTAGAAATCCTTTATTTCCGTTTAAAGTACACAGAAAGTGAGTTTAGTTTTGAACTTGTGATTTTGAAAGTTATGATTAATTTAGACATCCAATTTTCTGTTTAAATATAAGTAGTCAGAGTGGCTTAGTGATTAACACATCGGACTCCATTCATGTTTTAATCCCCACAACTAACTTGAGCAAGTTACCTACCAGGCTTATTCTCCAGCCACAGAAATACATTTCGGACTACTGAATGCACACAAACAAAAATGTAAATTAAATTATCGTACTGCATGCATTCTTATGGAGTTCCTTTTATTCCATGTAATGATTTACCTCAGGACAGAAACACAAGTCCTTCAATTAGCCTCCTATGCGTTAACCTTGAGTGTGACTTAGGCTCTAAACTGTTTTTAATTACACTCAACCACATGACTTGTAATGGTCCACTTTACATTTTGTATCCCGAATAATGCTTTGGACAGTATTTTGCTTCCATTTCCTGGATGAAATAACATGCTTCAAAAAAAAAACATGAATATTTCCATCTGTTTTGCCACTCTAAGGTAACTGGTTAACGTTCATGAGTGAGGCAGAGCCTTCATCCAAAACACAATGGTGGAACTTCAGAACAAACTGAAACTGAACCATAGCTGAAAGCGAGTGATAGTGATACGAGTTGGTCATCAGACGTTGGCGCGGAGAGTGAAACTGATGGTTACAGCAGTGTATGATCAAGCCGATGTGACATGCTTGGTGAATTTGGTTGCATGAAACTTCAACAGTAGCTGCGTGACATAAAGGAAAAATAGCTGCTATTGAGTGCAAAAACAAGCAGGACGTTAACCCCCTGAGCACTGCTCAGAATGAAGCAACTGTCATATTTGTGTCACTAAGCCTTGTGCTGTGGTAGCCTACAATAATGGAATGGGTGCATTGATCATGTGGATCAGGCACTCACCTTCTACCCCCTCATATGTAAGGGACAGAAAAAGAATAAGAAGAGCGCACAAAGAAACACACTTCTGCTCTCCCAATTAGGATGCTGGGCTGTGCGTCAGTGACTGTTTCAAAATACGGTACGTGAGGTACGTGAACTAAATCTGCATCAGTACAGCAGTGGACACTAGACATACCTTTCCTACTGTATTTACGTTGAGTTTTTGGTATTTACACATTTCTGTTACACATAATAACATTTTGTCTTGTTGAAAAAAATGCAACATTTTTGGCACATATTTTCAGGGAAAACATAATGCTAAAGAGGTTAATCAGTCTAAAATGTGTAGCAAGTCCAGAGGCACAGGACACCAACACCTTTTACAATAACACTGGATGCAAGAATAAATCCATGGCTGAACTGGGGCACTATTTGATTGCATTGCACACTAACACAGGGCCAGATTAGAGCTGCAAATCAATCCAGCACACGTCTTTAGTATCTATGAGAAAATCCCCTACTGACACAGGGGAAACATGCAAACTTCAGACAAGCCCAGTCCATGCCCTAACACAATCCTAGGAGGCTAGAGGTGTGATGCAGCCACTAACCCGTACATCCACCATAAGATGACCCATTAACTCCTGAAAGACACATCAAGTAAGTACTTGTGTGATATAGCGGCTCCATGGCTCCTTAAGAAGGGCCAGTTTTCAAATAATCAGCGCACTCGTGCTGAAGAGACGTGGTAGTTAGTGTGGCTGGAATGGTTCCCGGGCATGATAAGGGCTTGGGCATTTCTGCACTGAAGTGCACAGGTGTGGGATCGCCCATGTCCGTAAGTAACTGATTCTGGGAGCTGCTAATCGCCGCACATGTACCACGTCCCCACAATAAATTGAAGGAGCACGAGTGCGGAGGGAAGATCAAAGAGGTTAATGGAAAGAATGAGAGAAGAAGGCAGGAGGTGAAGGAGCTGGTGTGGAGCGAGTGAGCAAGACTCGCAGTAGTAAAGGTAGGCAGCTAGGAGGAGAGCCCTGGCAAGGTGTTTGGCAGGCACTTGGGAGCAGATGAATTGGGTCACTCCTACTGAGCTTTTCAGAGGAACAGGAGTGACCAGGATCGAGGACGGCTCGCCACAGAAGGCAGCAGGAGTCTGTGAGGCTTGGTAGATTGAGCCCCAGCGTGAGGGCCCTGGTCACTGGGGAGTCCGAGTCTCATTCTGGAGGAAGCTGAATGAACCCAGGGGTCGGGAAGCTACCTGACCAGTGGAGAAGACAGCTGCACCTTGAGGTAGGGTGACTCCCCTGTTGCACGGCCCGGATGGGTTTTAAAGGGGAACTGCTTCCAGCCATTGTTTTTAAGTTCGTTTTAACTGGGTTTATTCATTGAATTATTTTTAATCTCCACCTTACACCTGATTTTATGGATTATTTTTTGAACTGTTTTGAATCACTGCACTATGGACACTGTTTTTTTTTGTTTTGTTTCAAATAAAAACACTTTTGCATCTTTTAGCACCATCCC
Source organism: Polypterus senegalus (assembly GCF_016835505.1). Classification (NCBI taxonomy): domain Eukaryota; kingdom Metazoa; phylum Chordata; class Cladistia; order Polypteriformes; family Polypteridae; genus Polypterus; species Polypterus senegalus. Next base: position 211,683,988 of record NC_053157.1, read on the forward strand.
CTTGCTTTGTTTGGTGTTCTCATTCAAGAGCCTCTTCAAGAGGCTCCTAAAAGAGAGAAGGGAGTGTGGAGCACCATCACAACTTACAATGCACTGGCGCCCTCTGTACGGCTGCTTCAAGCTTTGTACCCAGGGCTATTGGGGTATATAAAATTCTTCTAACCCAATAAAATTATTCAAAGCACAAAAAGCTTTCTAAATAGTCAACATAGGCTTCCCAATTCTCTACACTAGGTCCGTATTAGGTTATGCGTAGTTTAATTGCAGCCTACAACCTGTTACCCTTTTAAGGACAAGGCTTAGTGATTTCTCTTTGCATTAAATGTTTTGTTTAACCACACTGTTATTGAATTTAATTATTTCAAATATTATTTTAAATAAAACTTTTCCCAAGGGGGGTTTACTTGCAGTGTACATTTATCCTCATTGCCCATTTGCCTACACTCTAGTGTCCAGTGCTTTTGTTGTGCACCTGCCTGCTATTACTGTTGTTTCGTTGTTCTCGTAAAAATGTAATCACTGTAACAGAGCTGAACTGTGAACTTGCTAATTTGCTTAATAGCTTTACTTATTTATTCTGTTACATTTTTACCTAATTTTCACTCAATATATTAGAGAAAAAGTTTTCGGAGGCTTCTGAAAAGCTGAGAAAAGCTGTACATGTTTAACTGTTTCTGTTAATCTCCCTAACTTACACATGCTAAACGTTTCTTTCCCAACCTGCAGTAAAACACAGGAGCATATCATACAAATTTGGTGCCTGCTTAATCAATTCAGAAGACTGTTTATCGTACTTCTTTTGTCCTGTTGAGTCACGTGGTGTTCTACTTTTGAATCAGGTTCAATTTATCTGTTTTACAGCATTATAACACACCTAAAAATGTATCCATTTTATAATAGGTGTAAAGAAAAATAGTAAAAAAATATATATATAAGAAAGGTCTACTCTTTCATAATTCTACATTTTTTGTAGATTCTCAGGTAAAAAAAGGTTTTTGGCTTCTTACCTCTGCTTGTGGGCAGCACTGCCATCTCACAGAGCCAGCATCCTAGGTTTCAGTCCTGGGGTTGGTTGTTATACTTGATTCTCCCCATGTTTGTGTGGGTTGTACTCCAACTGTCAACTATGGCAATGTGGGAGGAAACATTTAAATTTAACAGAAGAATCGTTGACAGATTCTAAAATATTTCGGATCGACTGCTGAATCTAAGATGGCTTTGCGTCAATGCTAGTGTGGAAGTTTCCACGCTTGGCAGCATCAATTGACTTGCATCCACTGCTACTGACATAAATAAACATTCACTCCACAACACAAAGTCATAAGTTGCAGTAACTTAAATGTATAATTATACAGAATTTAAAATATTGAGTTTTGAGCTAATGCAACATATTGATCAACTTAAGTTATAAAGTACAGAAGACTTGTAATATTTAGTTTATATAACATACTTTAAGTTTATACTACTTACTGTAAAAAAGTGATATTTTGAGTTGATGTAATTGTTCACTTTACGCAAAATTTTGAATGCAGAATGTTGACTTATTTTTTTAGTAGAAGTCACTATAAATATTTTACAGTGTACATTCACATTATTAAGTTTTCATTTTAAAATGAAAACAATCTTCGTTCACACTAACAGTTTCCCATTGTTTAAGAAAGTATCTCCGTCCACACTGTAAGACCTGAAAGCGCATATGATGCAGTCATCTGCCTACACTGGGAATGTGCACAGCATAGACGTCTAATCCAAAATCAGCGATCCTTGAATGGATGGAAATGCTGTCAGCCATAAAATTACTTCAAAACTCTAAATTATTGGTGTTTTGCACATGTATGCAGCATTCAAACTGTACAAAACAAAACGTAGATGCATACAGGTAAATAACACAACTGGTGCTATCAAAAGCCACTCTTCTATGCTCGCTACATTGGAATGATGATTCAGGGATTGAGACTTTGTCATGAGCAGGGTCCAATCTACGAAGGGCCACATAATAAGCGCAAAATGATCAGAGCACAATTAATCAATGCATTTTTGCTTGTTCACACCACAGTGCCGTAGCTGCGACTCTGGAGAGTATTTTCAGATATCTTCATTTTCATGAACAAAAGGCTAAAACAGAGACCAGTGTCTGCATTTTAAAAAGAAAATATAGTACTGTGGACGGGACCATTGGATCAAATTGTTCTGAGAATGTTTTTTCATCTCTGTTTGTTTTTGAGTATCCTTTCATTCTGCTCTGCATTTTGTTTTGGTCAGTTACCTGCTACTGTCATTTTGTCTTTTGTGCACACGTGCTAACAAATCTTTCTTCAATAAATACTTTGAATTTTTGGACTTAGTTACTGGTAGTGGTGCAATGGATCAAAAAACTCATGGTTCGGATTGGATCACGGTTTTAAGTCACGGATCAGAAAAAAAAAAAAAGACAAGACAAATTTAACTCTCCATTTATTTAGTTAAGTATTTTTTGCCCATTAAAAAACATTCAACAAGAGACTCATTCCACTCAATTATATAAATACAAATTAAGGTGCAATATAGGGCATGATAACTATTTCCTTTAATGTGGACATAATAAAAACAACTTTGAATGCAATTTAAGGCATCATTGCTTCTTACTTTGAACATGGAGAGAGAAATAAAAACTAGCTTATGTCCACATCATCAAAAACATGAGGATGTCTACATTTTCTGGGGAAAGTGTAGATCTCTTTGCTGTTGTAACTATGTCCCCTGCTGTTGAGAACGCCTTCTCGCTAGGCAGTGAAGTGCCAGGCACAGCAAGATGGTGTCTTGCCATTGTGAGATGTTGAGGGTATTTACATTTGTTGCTTTTCCACCAAGTCAGTGGATCACCATCGACTGGAATGCCACTTGCTGTCTCATAGGATACCACCTCCTCTTTGATGACCATGTCCTTGTGTGCAAAGGTCTCGCCAAAAAGCTCCGTCATTGTCGACTTCTTTTGAGGAGGAGATGTGTCTGCTCCTGTTGGTGCTGCATGTTAACGCTGCAGGGAAAGTTACATTATTGATTAAAACTTTTTTTTTTCCATAGACAATAAAATGTGGTAATAACTTAATAAATAACTTAATAAACTTAACTAAAAACATTATCATGAAAAATAAAAAAATATATAATTTCAAAATATTTATTTTCTTTACCTCTTCACAGTCTTCAGTGCCAAGACTGCTCACAATCTCAGGCATAGGGCAAGGTCTAGGTGAGACAGCGACTTGAACCTTGGATCAAGTGCAGTAGATCTGTGAGGGTAGTCCTGTAGGGTTGGTGGCGAAGTGTATCTGGGCTTCAGGTCCTCTCTAATGGCAGTCTTGACATCTCTTGTGATGGTGCTGTCTTCCTCACTTGGGGCCATGGATTGTAGGATCCTTGCTTTCAGAGCCAGGATCATGGACACAGATGGTGCAGTTTCAGTGCTCAACAGAGTTGTAACCATTTTGAGTGGTTTGAGCAGCTGGAGGACCTCCTCTACCACTTTAACATCATCATCAGACAAGGTGACGATGTCTCTGGCATTTTTCTTCAGGGTTTCGTCTGTTAGTGCAGAGTATATAGCTGCCTGCTGCTCAAGATAACGCTCCAACATATCATAAGTGGAGTTCCACCTTGTTGTGACGTCATGTATGAGCTTTTGAGTAGGCAGCTGTAGCATTTCTTGCTTGGTCTTAAGTACATGAGCAGCTGTTGAGCTTCGGTGGAAGTAGGAAACCACCTTCCTGATCCTCCCAAGGAGGCGGTCCATCTTACACACTTTCATTCCCTTTTGGGATGCTAAATTTATTGCATGTGCAAAGCACCTGTGGGCCCTGTCCTGCTTCATTCACTGCATTTATTTGGTTTTTGGCATTATCTGTTGTGACTGGGATATTAGTATTGGGCCTCTCTATCCTCCACTCTGCCACTGCTTCCGTTAATATGTGTGCCAGGTTTGTGCCAGTGTGACTCTCATAGAGGGGGCATGTCTGCAGTACAGGGCTTTGTATCTCCCACTCCGCTGTGATGTAATGAGCGGTCACGGTCACATAGCTTTCTGTTGCCCTGGAGGTCCACCCATCTGTAGTTAGGGCCACAGAAGATGCCTGGGACAGTTCAGCCATACCTTTTGACTTTTCCTGCTCATACATACTTGGGACGATATTGTCACTGAAGTGAGTGCGTGACGGAATATCATAGCGTGGCTCAAGCACGTGTATCATATGTTTAAACTCCTTGTTTTGCACAACAGAATATGGCCTCATGTCTGCAGCAATAAACACCCCAATAGCTTTTGTAATAGCTTTAGCCCGGTCTGACTGGGCAGCAAAGGGCTGCTTAAATGCCGTGGATATCTTTGGTTATTGCGCAGCTATCGCCTTGGGTCCTGTGGTGGTGTCGTTTTAAATGAGTGGCCATGCCCGACATGTTGCCAGTCTCATAGGGCTTCCTCGTGCCACACAGTCGACAAACTGTGGTGGTTTTATCCACCACCCTTTTCCCATCAACATATTTAACAGGGAAGCCAAAATGCTCCCACACATGAGACTTAAATGATGCTGGAGGTTTCTCAAACTCCTCTGCTTGAACTGCTACCGCTGGCCATGACCACGCGTATGAAGCGGCAAACCGGACAAAAGTCGAGTGAAAATGCACGAGAGAGGTTGAGTTAGTGCGCAAGAGGTTGAATTAGTGCTCGAGAAAGACAGAGTTAGTGCGCGAGAGAGAAAGTTAGTGCGCGAGAGAGAAAGTTAGTGCGCGAGAGCTACCGAGTTAGTGTGCGAGAGAGACAGAGTTAGTGCGCGAGAGAGGTTGAGAGAGTGCGCGAGAGACATGCGCACAATACAGTGGAACATTTTTTTTCACAAATCTTTGGATCACGTGCGTACTGAACCGTGGACAGGAATCGGTTCGGATCACGGATCAACAGTGATACGTTGCACCACTAGTTACTGGTAAGCTATCTGTCAGTTTTTCTGATCCTTTCAAAATGCTTGATGCTGTTCTAGTAATGTTTTCTTGGTCCTTTCTTGTCCATTGTTTTGTCTTTAATTTAAGTTTCTTTCTTCGTATATTACCTATCCCTATTAGTAAAGTTTGTCTTTTGTCTGTGATCTTTTTTTTTTAATAAGTTAGTTAAAGGCATCTGTAGCCTCATATGACTAAAGAGACAACGGTAAGTCCTTGTGGGTTACTTGGTGTAGGATTTGGAATTAAAACCTTCATAAATTTCAGTGTCTGTCATGAAAACCAAAGGCTCTGGCTCCATGTAAACCTGAAATGCATCAATCAGACTTCAAAATGTTGTGTTATGTTGATACAAAGTACTTTTCTGTAATAGCTTGTGATGTTGTGTGACACAAAGTTTGAATGGTCTTTACATTTTTAAAATTCAATCACCTAGAAATTTAAGTTCATTCTAATTGCTAAACAATAAAAATTCCTTTTTTATCCAGTCATAGTAACCTATCTTTTCACAAAGTATACCATCAAAGAGTTGGAATGTTCACTAAAGTACAATTAACATAATTTACTAAATATTTAAAAACTATTTGATATTCTTCCACCCTGAAGGATATTACTGAAGGGAGATTGAATTGACTGATGGACAAAACTGGCACTCCTCAGGGATCTGTAAATAGATCGTTACTGTTGCAAATTTATATTACATTAATCCTAAAGTAATGTATAAACTTGTGAAATTTGAAGATAACTCCAGTATTAGGGGAACAGCAAAGAGTGAGAAGTCAAAAAGTTCTGGGCAATATTAAGAACCAGGCAACCACTTGAAAAATATTCAGATTTTTGGGAGCATATTGCTTTGTTGCAGTCCTGTGCTAAAACCATTAAAATTATTTTTTTCCACAAATCAAGTGATAAAAAGTGATGACAAAGTGAAAACAAGAATTTAGAGGTTTGTGCAAATTTATTAAAATACTGAAATATCACACTGACTGATTGTCAATGAGATGTTTCAACACTTGTATGGAGTCCACCTGCGATACACTCAATTAACTGGATGTGCTTAGGAAAGGCACAAGCCTGTCTTTATAAGGTCCTCTAGTTCACAGTGTATATCATAACAATAGCAAGTAACAAGGTCAAAGGAATTCCCTGCAGAGCTGAGAGACAGATGTGGGCTTCCAGCACTTACAATTCCCAAGAACAAAGTCGCCTTCATTATTTTTGAATGTAAGAAATGTAAAATAAATACTACTCTTCCTAGAGCTGTCCACTCAGGCAAACAAAGAAATCATGGAGGAAGGGTCATGGTAAGAGAGGTGGCGAAGAACCTGATGGTCACTCTGGCTGAGCAGCAAAGAACCTGTGTGGATATGGGAGAAACTTTCAGAAAGGCAGCCATTACTGTAACGGTCCACCAATCTTGGGTTTATGAACAGTGGCCAGATTATTGCCACTTTTTAGTAAAAGATAAATGAAAACCCACTTGGAATTTGCACAAAGGCAACTAAAGAACTTCTCAGACTGTGAGAAACAAGATTCTCTGGTCTGATGAAACCAAGATTAACTTCAGTGCCAGAGACTAGGAGACTAGATAGGGTTCAAGGAAAGATAAACAGAGCAAAGTAGAGAGATGTCCTTAATGAAAACCTGTCAAAGAACTCTCTAGATCTTTGACTGAGCCAAAGGTGTGCCTTCCAACACTGGAGTCCACTGTGGCTGCAGGTCTTCATCTCAAACCATCTCCTGATTTCAGTTGGTTTCTTAAGGTGTCACTTTCCAGCTTGTACAGTTTGGTGTCAGTCCAAAAAACTGATAAAACTGGATTAGCTAAATTCAGCTAGAATTCAGTGTGAAAGAAGCACAAAACACAAAGAAAAAGGTTTGGGGTTCCACCCTGTATATTAATAATAATTTCTCAAAAAGTGCGATGAATGCGGAAGAGTCTCAAACAACTGAGTCCAAGACAGGACTAACTGGGGAAGGCAAGTGGCTGTCTTTATAGGCGTTGGGAAGGAAGAAGAGGGTCCAACAAGGAACAGGGGGAAGTGAGGTCAGTAGAAGGACGTGGTCTGGAGACAGAAGTGGAACTTGATTGAAGTTTAAGTGGTCTTTCCTCCTGGTGATATGCATAGGATAAAGAAAAGACATTAGTGCACTTCGTCAACCCCTGACCTGCGTTTTACCCTTAGTTAAACCCATTGTCTGCCTCCCATGTGCAGGTGTGTGAAAGTAACGAGTATTTATGTAGGTTACAAGGATATAAGTATGTGATTTTTATCTCTTGGTTTTGAATATTTTCATATTCATTATGATTTTCGTTCTGCTTCCTAAGGTGTGCTGGATATTTCAGCCATTTTTTTTCCCTAATGATCAAGCCAGCTGGTTTGACTAAAAGTACTGCAGCTTTTCATCATTTATAGTGCTGTTTGTCCTGGTGTCTCCTTTATTCATTGTTAATTGTCACAATTATGATATGATTACGGAAGCCAATCTCCTGGAAATGTTATATTAATACTTAAAAACATTTAAAGTTTACAATACAAATGTTTTACATTGCTTCTAAATTTAAATCTCATACCAATGTTCTTATCTGAATGCAGAATAAGAGGAGAAAAAAGAAGTCTCAGAAAGGCCTGAACTGGTTGGGTCAAAAACCTGCAGCCATAATGTGCCCCCAGGACTGAACTTGAGAATCACTTATGTGCATAAGTAGTGAACAACAACTGTAAATGGAATGAAAAGTTTTTTGGGAATTATTGCTAAGAGCACTGTCAAAAACAACTCTATTACTGGTCTACATATCTAGTTTTTGCAAAAGCACTCGTCAAAAAAGTCATGAAGAAAACGAAATTACAACCTATTATAATATTTTGGCACTTCTTAGAAAACAAAATTCTGTTTGTAAGTGACAAACTACACTAGCATAAATCCATATGTGACAAACTTTGATGTCACTTCCAGAGTGTTTATATTCCAACCAAGGAATTGTCTGTTGATGATTCAAAGGTCTTATGGAGTGGTAGTCTGATGTGTAGACAGCACATATCTGGCAAACATACAAGTATGGTGTGAAATATTTACTGTGCAAGCTAACAGGTTTGGAATTTTTTTATATAAATAGATGATGTCATTTTTATTTTGAAATGTTGTTGCTTTGAGAATAAAACTAGAATTTACATATTATAAGACAATGTGTAACATTGAAGAATTTGAAAAACGTGTGGGGGGTGAAGGAGGTGCTGTGCTCCACTGATGAAAGTCAACTAAAAATCAATTTGTAATAAAGTTACATGGGCAAATGTTTGTAGACAAATTAGAAGGGCTGGTCTCCACTTGCTACTTTTAGATATTTTAATGCTTCTTTTAAGTATTGAATATTTACTTAAAATGTATAAATTTGTGTAAGTCATTTGCATAAGTGATTTTCTCCCAATTTTACACATCATAATTTAATATGAACTGTTCTGATTTTGTAATTGTCTTAAATATGTAATATTAATTAATATATCTATATAAAATATATTATTGTGTGTATATATATATATATATATATATATATATATATATATATATATATATATATATATATATATATATATATAAAATAACCAAGAATCTGTTTCTGTCCTGTTGTTCATCACAATGCAATCACTAAGTGGAAGAGGAGGAGAAAATATCCAAAAGTTTTGATGATTAATAAAAAAAATTAAATGTGTGAGCATAATTAAAAAAATTAAGGAAGACAATAAAACAGCAAATTCTAATTTAATCATTAAAAAAATGATATGTCAAGGTTGTACGAAATGTGATAACACTGTCACGTCAGCATTACGTAACCTGTTGTAAACTTGTATACATATTGAAATACAGTATGTATCACTGATGTTCAGTTGTAATCTCGCTTTCATCTTGAATACATCCTTGGAAATACCGAAGTTCAAATACATTTTGAAACAATGTCAACTGAAGAAAAAACTAAAACTGATGCAGCTAAATGGAAAGTGAAACAAACTGAAAATGAGAGGGCAGAATGTAAACGGCTAAGGCTTGAAATCGATCAAAAATGGATGCCAGAAAACAGAAAGAATGAAAGTGAAGAAAACAGACGTTTAAGACTTGAAAAAGAGTAGAAAATGATAATGAAAAGAAGATTACACTTAAAGAACGGAGGAAAAGAAAAAAAACTATTGCAATTACAAGAAAACATGCAAGAAAAATGTGACAGAATGAATTGTGATAAAAAGAGGAAATTTGAAAACCTGGCCAAAGAAACAATGGAAGAAAGAGGCACATGCCTTGAAAAACAATATAAAATAGAGTTCAATTTACTGTACGTTCCAAGAAATGGATATCAATGAAAAATGCCGCATCCCTCTACGAATTAGATATGGAGCACAAAAATTGCAAGTTGGTCAAAATCAGAAGAATGGATAAGCAAAGCCTACATTGCAAGGCCAGGAAATGGAATTGAGAAGCACAAGGAATGTGTTGCAAAAGTGGAAAAGTGAAACTACCACCTCTTCAACCTATTCCAGAAGAACAGGAATCTTTCATGAACGAGAATAACCCGAAATGGAAACACTTCATTGAACACATACTGCTGTAAAATTTGTATTTCTGAATGACTTCATTCGTGCACGAAAATAATGAATGAGCATGGATTCATGCCAGTATCCGTTATTGGTTAATAATGGCAGTTTGACTTTTGAACAATATTTGAATAATAAATGAATTGCCAAATAATAAATGGGAACTGTTTCACTTTTTTCCAACCCAACAGACAACTGGGTATCCCCGCTAGTATTTATAAAATGATGGGAGTGATAAAATAAAGTAGCTGAATTCAGTTGCTCTGAAATGGCTCAATGGTGCCCTAGAATTACATAATAATACATTTTACAAATGAGTGTAACTGGCAGGTGAAATTTTGAAAAGAAAGCAATTGCTGCAGTAACTTGTGCCCTCTCTATGACTGTTTCCTTCCTTGGGCCCTCTGATACCAGGATGGCTCTGGCCCTCCTTTGACTATGAACTCGATTAAGAAGGTTTGAGAAGGAGATGAGTTACTGATCTTCACAACTGTCAGAAAGAGCAATGATTTCATCAGAGCTGAACATGAGTCAATCTCCTCATAAAAGGAATAGTCTTGGCATTTTTGTGAAATGGATGAACAAAAGAGATGGTTCAATGGCGTCCACTTTTTACAAAGACAAAATGGTAAAGTCGGAATATGAATGGACAAGGAGAATGAACATGCAAACTAGAACTTTAATATCACCTACAGCAAATATAATCCATCTTTTCATACATCCGTCCATTTCCTAACTCACTTATCCAGAAGAGGGTCAAAGGGAAGGTGCAGTTTATCCCAGCAAGCAAGCATTGGGTACAAGGCAGGAAAAATACCTGGACAGAGCACCAACTCATCACAATTTCAAAACACACACACTAGGGCCAATTTTGCAAACCTGCTTGGACTGTAGGAGGAAACCGGAGCACTCAAAGTAGGCCAAGAACCCTGGTCCACTTTTTGTGAGGCATTAGCACTACCAGTGCACTCCCATGCCACCCCATCAAATATAAGATTTGCTGGAATAGGAATGTTGTTCTCCAATTCACTACATGGCAAAGGCCAACTGTAACAAAAGATGAGTCACTTAGAAGGGTAAGTTTGGTTTAGAACTCAGATGATTTGACTGTTGATGATGGAGGATGGCAGCTTACCTGCCACCTTAAATTAAGATACATAAATAAGATGGTTATTTTTGTACTACAAAACTTCAGATCTTTGATGTCTTAGTGGACAAGACTTTTTTTGTTGCATTGCAGCAACAGCAGCAAAAAGAAAATTCTTCAAAAAGTGTGTTGTGTGGAGACAACATATAGTGACAAAGATAAACATGTGAGACATTTTGTGTTTCTTCAAAGTTTACCACCATCTTAAGAATATTAGTTCTTACATCTTATTTTTGCTACTTTACATTAATGATACCTCTCAGTGTCTCGTCTATGCCTCATGCTTGGCTCCCGTTTTTCCTCTTTTGTTTTTTCTCATCTCTTATATTTTGGTGAGGTACTGCATAAATGTGTCTATTACTGATTCACTCTTACGTAGACAGTAACAAAGGCTTCTTTTGGTCTTCATAACACTTATAAAACATCAACAGTTAGGTTATTCATTTTTTGTGCAGTATCACATATTGACATGACTTATTAATGTGAAGGATTTAAGGGTCTTAAACTAAATATGTAATATCAAGAGAAGTGTGTCCCAGTGAATTCACCTCAGACCTGTAAAGCTGTGTTAGGAGGTCACATTGCAGAGACGAATAAACACTTTGCTGATGTTTTGTAAGCAATATGAAGACCCAAAGAAGTGTTTGTTAGGTCTTGTTACATAATAGTTAAAGAGTTAGATGCATCTTTGCAGTACCTAAATTAAAATGTTACCAGAATTTCTAATTACAATACATACTCGCAGATAAGTTCTCCCACAGATAAGTCGGGACTTGACTTTACAGTATAATTTCTGGTATTTTATAATGTCGGTCGTATAAGTCAAATGTGGAAAACTCATGCTATTGGTCCAAGAGATTATGATATGCTAACGGTCACCTGAGAGAGTAACCACGGAGCACACTGCCTTTTTTTTCTATGTGGGTGCGGCAATGCACTGTATCAGCCCGTACTCCTAACCTCCCTCTCTCTATTGTGCCTACGTGACCACATGGTAATACCCAAACTATTCCGAAGCAACGTTTTCACTGATTTGTGTTTTTTGTATCTCACACCCTCATACACCTTTGTCGTAAGAGCATCCCTTATCTATGATGGAGTGTTTGATCAGAAAAAAATATGAAGCTTGTTTTAAATTAAAAGTCATTGAAGTAGCGAAAGAAATTGGTAACTGCGCTGCTGCAACAAAATTCGATGTGTCCGAGAAACTGGTGTGAGATTGGAGGAGGCCAGAAGATGTAAAAAAAAATTAAGTGTCGCATTTTTGAACGGGCGTATAAGTCGGGTTTGATTTTATCATCAATTTTTTGGGTTTCAAGACCCGAATTATACGTGAGCATATACGGTACATTTTAATCCTAAAGGGACAGGATCTTGTATTCCATCAGTACTCTCTATCACCCCAGCCATTAAGACTGCAGTTGTTCAGCCTAGCTGGATTAGGCAGATAAAGAAAATGGTAAAGTGATCAGAATAAGTACAAGAGTAGAGCTGACATCGAAAACAGGCTGAGGACAAAATCAAAAGTAAGCAGATCCCCAGTAACCAAATCCTGATATTCAATTTTAAACCAGTTTCACCGAAATGCTAAACTGTTAAACCCTGAATCATAATCCAGTTTTTTATTTTTTGTTATCTGGAATCTTGGACAATCAGCAAGTGAACAATACAGATTGTAACAAAGCTAGCAATGGTATACTAAACAATACCAAAAATGACTGTGGTCGTGATAAAAAAAAAATGGTAGCATTTCATGGTGAGAAATATTTTTAAGAGCCTATGAATGATCTAAAAAAAAAAACATACACAATCAAAGAGTTGAATTCCCCAAAGGACAAAGGAAAAAAAATGAAGAAAATCCATAAAGTGGACCCAAAAGAAAGAAAAAAATCATGGGGATGCAACTACTAAAAGTTGGGAAATGCCAGTACACTGTACCAGTGCATACCGACCCACTTCAGGCACAGGTGTGTGTCTTCCAAAACATGTCCATTTAATTCAATTTGCCAGAAGTGGATCTTAAGTAGTGTCACAGAAAACCGTCCAAATACTTCAATAAATTACATTTCAGTCTGTGTTTTGTTTGATGGCTGCAGCCATACTGCAATTTGGAAACGATCCCCCTGTTGCTAGCATGTGGTTACCAATGACAAAAATTAAACACTTCAAAAATAATTCACAAAACCTTTCTGCCCACCACACTACTTATTATTTGAACATTATAAAAATTTTGAACAATCTACATCGGCCTAGTCAACCCAGTTCAGTGATTTGATTCTGTGACCTCACCACAAAAAGCAGAATAAAATTAAGATAAAGATGAATAGAATCCATCATTTGATTAAAAACGATTTCTGTGACATTCACATTGGTAAGGTGGGAGTTTGGAGCCAAGCAAGTCTCCAGTTACTTTTGCAGTAAAATACAAGTAGAAAGGACAAGGAAGTTGATAAGGTTACTGCTCTCTCTGCCACACCCAGTCAGGCACTTTTTCTGAAATTCAGAATATTTTTTCCACTTAGGCACATATTGGGCTCTGAACAAATCCAAATCATATTATGTAATATTATCTACTGTTGAATTCTGCACTGTACTTGTGATATTTTTATTGAACTATTATATTGTATAGAGGATTACTTGTTCTTACTCTTACCTCTATAGCACCCAAATTCCTCATCTTGTTCTAAGTACCAGCCTACTGTGCTGCCTTCAAACTTGCTCAAAATAATGTATTTGTTTTTACGTCTGTCGGTCTAACATCTCTCTCTTTCCTAAAGAACGAAGAGGAAGCAGACAATGGCCATCAGTGAGATGAACCATGTCATCGAAGAACTCCAGGCTCTCGACATCCAGATCCAGGAACTCCTGTCAAGACGGAGGTACCTGAGGGATTTGAAGGCTTGTCTGCTGGAAAAATCCTCCCTGACATCTGAAATCTTCACAGCAAATCCCAGTTCAGTAACATCGATTCCACGCTGTGCCGCTCACTTTCAAGGCCAAGTAAGCTTTACCCCCGTGCCTCGTCGTCAGAGCGACGATGTCAATGATGAAGAACTCGGCCTGTTTCAGCTATGCAGGCGGGGGTTAAAGGCTAGAACACCTCCATTGGCACAGGCAAGCATCTCTACCCAGAACCGGTTCGAACCTCTCCACGTCCCCAGTTTGCCTTCTACCCCAGGTGATGTATTTGTGATTGGAGATTCAATCGTACGAAACCTAAATATCTCTTAGCCTAATCAGAAAACCTTTGTCTCTTGTTTTCCTGGTGCTCGTGTCCGAGTTGTTAAGAGGCAAGCGCCCTCAGTCTTCAAGAGGCACAAGAACAGGGCGGTGGGATCCATTGTGATACACGCCGGGGTAAATGAAGTGAGACCCCGATAGTTGGAGATTCTGGGACCTCTTCTGGGAGAGGCTGCATTTTTTCAAGTGGGATGGTCCACATCAAAATAGATTCGGAGCCCGGGCCCTCTCCGAAAACATCGCTAAGGTAATTCATCTCTCTTGAAAGTCTATTTTTACTCCTAACCCTTTCTGTAATGCTTTGCTAGGACGTGATAATTCGGTGAAAAAAATCTTCCTCCAAAGTGAACTGCATTAATACTGTAATAACTAACCTCAATGCATTTAAAAAAACTAGGCAGTGCGGCATAAATGCGGCATAAACTTAATTACAATTACCCCTCTTGATGAACAATGTATTAAAACTATAAAAACAGATTATAGATTAAATAAAAAATACGCACAGAGTGGTGCTAATAAAAATAACTTAATTTCTATCTCAAATACCCATAACGCACATACAATTCAGTTCTGCTCTTCTGAAACATTAAATATGGCTTATTAAATTTTAGAGCATTAACCAACGAGACATTTTCCATCAACAATCTTATTAGTGATAGGAAAATTGATTTTATTGCACTAAGTGAAACGTGGCTTAGCTCTGATAGTGCGGCTGGTTTAATCAAATCTGCGCCACCGAATTACAGCTTTGCTCATTCAGATTGGCAGGGAAAGAAAGGCGGCGGTTTAGCAAACATTTACTCGAGCCGGTTAAAGTGTAAAGATGTCGGCTTTGGCAAATTCAAGTCCTTTGAGTATCTTGCCGTTGTTATTCATGGGGTTTCTCAGTTTCTAGTATTATTCGTGTATAGAGCCCCTAAATACAATGGGTCTTTCTTCGAGGAATTCTCAGGCTTGGTGCCAATTGTAATTACAAACTATGACACGTTCCTAATAGTCGGTGACTTTAACTTTCATATCGATAATCAGTGTGACCCGAAAGTAAAAGAATTCATGAACCTCCTGGACTCTTTTGATTTGAGCCAGCACATTAGTCACATTAGTACTATTTAATATAGAAATAATGATAGAAATTATTCACAAGAAGCATATTGTTAAAAAACGCTTCTTTGATTCATCAGCAGCTTCAAAACTGACAAACATTCTAAGCAACCAGTCTATTTGTAGTGCTTACTACAATAGTGAGAATAATGTAAATAGTAAGGTGGAAAATTTTAATACTAAGGTGAGAGCTGCTGCTGACATAGTCGTACCTGAAAAGACAGTTAAAAATCCTCGAGACCTGTTAGACCCTGGAAGACCCAAAGAGTGTCTGATCTAAAGAGAACATGCAGGAGAGCCGAGCGTAAATAGAGAAAAATTGAACTGATTATCCACTATGAGATATTGAAGGTTAAAATAACAGAATACAATAACATATGCCTCTTGAGAGGCAGTGTTATTTCTGTAGAATTATAAATAACAATGCTAATAATCTCAGAGTCTTGTTCTGTACGATTGATCATCTGCTAAATCCAGGTCACTCAATGGAATGCCTCCAAAATACTTCCGGTGAAACTTGTGAGGCTTTTGCTGTATTTTTTAATGAAAAAATTAATGATATTAGAAATAATATAGTACATCTCCCCAATACTGAACCACTTAAACTCCAGTACTCCATTATAAACAAATTAAATTCTCTCACTAGGATAGGTTTACCTGATTTATATAAAATAATTTCTCAACTGAGACCCTCCACCTGTGTCCTTGACCCAATACCAACAAGATTATTCAAATAAGTATCGGGCGTGCTAATTGATAGTATTCTTGACATAGTAAACTCATCATTAAATACGTGTCTTCCCAGACTGTCTTAAGACTGCTGTAGTTAAACCCCTGCTGAAGAAAAATGGTCTTGACTACTCATCTTTGAAAAAGTTAAGACCTATTTCTAACCTGCCTTTCTTAAGTAAAATTCTAGAGAAGGCCTTCATTATACAGCTTAATGATCACGTCAATAAACATGCTATTCTTGATAAGTTTCAGTCGGGTTTGAGAACAAATCACAGTAGAGAAACTGCACTCGTTAAAGTAGTAAATGATTTGCGGGTAAATGCAGACAGAGGCCGTTTATTTGTTCTCATCCTCTTAGATCTGAGTGCCGCATTTGATACCAGTGATCACAATATTCTTATAAATCACCTTAGTCAATGGCTGGGCCTCTCTGGCAGTGTCTTAAATTGGTTTGAATCCTACCTGGCAGGTAGAAAATTCCTTGTTAGTTGTGGTAATTATACTTCAAAGACACATGAGAGTCTATATGGTGTTCCACAAGGCTCTATCCTGGGTCAACTGCTCTTTTCGATTTACATGCTTCCGTTATGTCAGATTATCTCAAGGCATAATGTGAGCTACCACAGCTATGCTGATGACAGACAACTGTATTTATCAATAGCGCCTGATGACCCTAACACTCTTGATTCACTGATACAATGTCTCACTTGTGTTACCGAATGGATGAGTAGTAATTTTCTCAAACTAAATAGAGAGAAAACAGAAATTTTTGTGATTGTCAATAATGGATATAATGAGGTTACTAGAAATAAACTTGATGCATTAAGATTAAAAGTCAAGACGGAGGTAAAGAATTTAGGGGTAACTATTGACTGTGACCTGAATTTTAAATCACATATTAATCAGATCACTAGGACAGCATTTTTTCACTTAAGAAATATAGCAAAAGTTAGACCTCTTATAACATTGCAAGATGCTGAAAAATTAGTTCACGCTTTTGTTTTCAGTCGGCTAGATTACTGTAACGCACTCCTCTCAGGACTACCAAAAAAGACATCAATCGATTGCATCTCTCTAGTTTTGATGTCACTACATTGATTACCTGTGTCATTTAGAATTGACTTTAAAATTCTGCTTATGGTTTACAAAGCCTTAAATAATCTCGCTCCATCTTATATTTTGGAATGTCTTACATGTTACACTCCAAATTGTAATCTTAGATCTTCAAATGAGTGTCTGCTTAGAATTCCAAGAGTTAAACTTAAAAGAAGTGGTGAGGTGGCCTTCTGCTGTTATGCACCTAAAATCTGGAATAGCTTGCCAATAGGAATTTGCCAGGCTAATAAAGTGGAGCACTTTAAAACACTGCTGAAAACATTATTTTTACATGGCTTTCTCATAGCTTTATCTTAGTTAAATCCTGATGCTCTTTATATTCAATTAATTATTATTATTATTATTTATGGTGGCTCCAAAATCCGCACTAACCCCCATTTTCTCTTCTGTTCTTTTTCTGGTTTTATGTGGCGTCGATCTGCACCACCACCACAATACAATACAATTTGTATAGCCTAAAATCACACAAGGAGTGCCACAATGGGCTTTAACAGGCTCTGTCTCTTGAAAGCCCCCCAGCCATGACTCTCTAAGAAGACAAGGAAAAACTCCCAAAAAACCTTGTAGGGAAAAATGGAAGAAACCTCGGAAAGGCAGTTCAAAGAGAGACCCTTTCCAGGTAGGTTGGGCATGCAGTGGGTGTCAAAAAGAAGGGGGTCAATACAATACAATACAATACAATACACAGAACAAATCCTTAATACAGCATAAAATAAAAATTTTAGAAGTACGGCAGAATTTAACAGTAGATGATATCACATAATAGATTTGGATTTTTTTAGAGTCCTGGAGACCTCATCCATCAAGCTGCCTCCCCATTTGGCCATTCCACGGCTGAAACAGTGCTGCCAGCCAATCCGATGAAAGGACCCCTCTTTCCCATGATTCCTGTGATCCTCCATCAGGGATACTTTACCATAGGCAGGCAAACAACTTGGCAGGTGGGCCGTGGCACCAATGCCACATTTGAGTACCGAGAAAGAAACAGAATAGGTGAGGGTTAGTATCAAATTATAACTATCATGTTACTTATGTTTATAATGACTGACAACAGAGATGCAGTATGTACAGTTAATCAGCAGGCATATGCTAAACTGAAGTAGTGAGTCTTCAGCCGGGATTTAAAGGCTGAGACCGAAGGGGCATCTCTTATAGAAGCAGGAAGACCATTCCACAGTTTAGGGGCCCTGTAACTAAAAGCTCGACCTCCCACTGTTATTTTATTAATCCTTGGAATCCTAAGCAGACCGGCATCTTGAGATCTTAATGTGCGCTCAGGTTTGTAAGTCATGATAAGTTCAGACAAGTAAGCCGGACCTTGGCCATTTAATATGTTAAAAGGATGATTATGAAATCTGCCCTAAACTTAACTGGGAGCCAGTGTAAGGATTTAAGAACTGGAGTTATGTGTTCATATTTTCTTGTTCTTGTAATAATTCTTGCAGCAGCATTTTGGATTAACTGGAGGCTGTATAGAGAACAGTTTGAACAGCCAGTGAACACCGCATTGCAGTAGTCAATCCTACTAGAGATAAATGCATGAATTAATTTCTCACAATCCTGTTTATTTAGAAAGCCTTAATTTCCTAACATTTTTAAGATGGAAAAACATGTTTTGGACAACTTTGTAATATGCTTTAAATGACATGCTAGAGTCAAAGATAACTCCTAGATTGGGCTGATTCAGTAAAATTAATTGGGATTCCAACTGAGTTAAATGATGACAAAATATTGCTGTGATCAGCGTCATTCCCTCCAACAATTAACATCTCTGTTTTATCTGTATTTAAAGACAAGTAGTTCTCATTCATCCATTCCTTTAATTCACTAACACAACTAATTAAAGACAACATCGGAGAAACTTCATTTGATTTAAATGAAAGGTATAACTGGGTGTCATCTGCATACGAGTGAAAATTAACATTATGTTTCCTAATGAGAGATCCCAGTGGAAGCATGTAAAGTGAAAACAGTAAAGGTCCCAGTACTGAGCCCTGCGGACATCATATTGAACTTCTGTGTATAATGATGGAGTACTGTCAGCACATTTCTGTACATATTGGAATCGATTTGATAAATAAGAACTAAACCAAGCGAGCACGGGCCTGTAAGCCCAACATCATTTTCTAGCCTGTGCAGTAAAATAGAATGGTCAATGGTGTCAAATGCTGCACTTAAGTCCAACAACATAATTACAGTGGAGTTTCCTTCATCAGAGGATATCAGAATGTCATTTACAACCCGTGTTAGTGCGTTTCTGTACTATGACCAGTCGAAACCAGACTGGAATTTCTCAAATAAATTGTAATGCGTAAGGTGTGACTGAAGCTGACTGGCACTACTTTTCTAGTATTTTAGAGAGAAATGGTAAATTTGAAATAGGCCTATAGTTATTTAGTATGTGTGGGTCTAGGTCTGACTTTTTAAGTAAAGGTTTAATGACTGACACTTTTAGTGCATCAGGTACTGTGCCATGCAATAATGAACTATTGATAATGTTAGAATAGGCTGCAAGAACATCCATTGCACTTTTTACTAGTTTTGTTGGCACTGGATCTAGGGAACAAGTAGTGGGCTTCATTTTAGAAATTAAAGTTAAGACTTCCTGCTCAGTTACAGGATTAAAATTACTAAAGTGCTGAATGCAATGTGAGCAGGGTCTGCTAAGCTAGTATTTGGTTTGTACTGTGATGCTGAGATCTGGGATCTTATATTTTTAATTTTCTCATTGAAGAAGTTCATAAAGTCTGTACTGCTAATATCTGTTGGTATTTTGCACTGTTGATCTGAATTCCCATTTGTTAATTTAGCCACTGTTCTAAACAGTACCCGAGGATTTTTATTATTGCTATCTATTATTGTAGAATAGTATTCTGAGCGAGCTTTAAAGAGGGCTTTTTTATATTTATTAACACTCTCTGTCCATGCAGTTTGAAAGACATGTAGCTTTGTTGTTCTCCATCTGCTCCAGTTTTCGACACTCTAATTTAAGAGCTCGAGTGTTTTCATTAAACCAGGGAGAGTTTCTATGTGCTTTGATCACTTTTGTTTTAGGGAGCCACTGTGTCCAGAGCATCTCTCAAGGTCACATTATAATGTGATGTTAGCTGATCTAAATGGTTTTCCACAATTACACTCGACTTAAAGGTATCTATAAATTTTGAAGCAGAATTACAATCTAGATGTCGCACTGTCTTTGTTTTAATCTGTGAGTGCTTGGCATGGGCAGAACTAAATCAAATGTAATTAAGAAGTGATCGGAAATAACTACATTTAATGGAGTAATATTTAAATTTTGAATTTCAACTTTGTAAGTTATAATTAAATCTAATGTGTGGTTATGATTATGAGTTGGACCTTTGACAATCTGACAAAATCCTACTGAATTTAACAAATAAGTAAAACATTTGCTAAAAGTGTCAGTTTCCACATCAACGTGTACATTAATATCCCCATCAGAACTACGTGATCATAATTTATAGCCAAATCAGACAGAAGGTTGCTAAATTCAGTCATGAACAATGAATATGGCCCTGGTGGTCTGTAGACTAGCACTATAATTGTGTTGGAATCTGTTTTAATATTTAAAATGAATGCCTCAAAGGATGTAAAGTTGCCTAAATTTTTAGGAGTGATTTGCATTTTGTTACAATGAATTATTCCAAGGCCTCCTCCTCGACCAGAATCTCTAGACTTATGAAGGAACGAGTATCCATCTGGTGACGCCTCAGCTAGGGAACAGTGTCACATTTACTAAGCCAGGTTTCAGTAAGAAGACACAGATCAGATTTTGTACTTAATATATATCATTTACCAAAACAGCTTTAGTGCCAAGAGAGCGAATGTTCAATAAACAGCATTTAAAACTGCATGGTTCTTTCTGAACTGCTGATATATTTTTGTTTTAATTTGAATTAAATTTCTATTACAGATGCCCCTGGTGGAGGTCTGGTTTTATCCCTTGGTCTAATTATACACCTTATTTTTGGTTATCAATTAATTTATGGTTTGTATCAAGACTAAATTTACTGGATGCCCCACAACAGGGATTATGGGTAACAGCTTCAGGAAAATAACAGGTGGGATAAACAACAGCCTGTGATTTAAGATCACATGACTGCGCCTGGATGGTGCTCTAATCAGTCAACCAGGCAGTTTTGCTGCCATATTTTGGGATAATACATAAGATCCCCTCCAGTTAGGATGAAGACCATCTCTTCTGAAAAATCCAGGCCTTTCCCAAAAATCATCCCAATTGTTCATAAATGCTATGCTTTTATTTGCACACCAGGTTTCTAGCCAGCAGTGAAAGGAATGCAATCTGCTATAAATCACATCCCCTCTATATAATCTTGGTAAGGGACCAGATACAATTAAATTCCGACATTTTCTTTTAGTTTTGGTATATAGAGAGAAGAAGTTCCTCTTTAATACCTCAGATTGCTGTAAATAAATATCATTAGTGCCGACATGCAGCAATAAGGTAGATGCTGCATCGTTGGCGACACGGTTCAATGCGGCCTCTATGCCAGAAATCTTGGCCCCTGCAAGGCATTTAACATTAACTGCTGGTTTAACATAGTTTGGAATTCTAACATTCCGCACTATGGAATCACCAATTATGAACACTTTCTTATTCTCAGTTTCCACAGGCATGCTGAGAATCTGTTCTGGGTCCGAATTGGTGACCTGGGTGCCGGGGGACTAAATTTTGGATTCTTAGACCCCGTCTTACTGTTACCCACTCGCCCTGTGGCTGAATTGGTGCTGCTGACTTTGGCCGCGCACTGACTACAGTGGGACCTGGAGAGACTGAAGCGAATCAGATGTAGCCGAATTGTCTAAACAAACCAGTGATCCAATTTTGGTTTGCCTAATGCTATCAGATTCCTAACGCGTCCTCCAATTCGTATTTTCCCGACCAACTGTAAATTAACTAAACAGTTTTGGCAGGTGAAGCTTTCTACGCTGTTGGCCGCGGAAAACCTGAGCTGTACACGTTGCAGGACACACAACATATAAACGTACCCTCAACGGGCAGAGAGCAGATAGAACTTACTTTTAGTGTTGATATCATCTTCACTGTTCTTGTAGGTGCTTCGGCGCTTCCCGTGTTCAGCTGAATCACTAAGAGACTGTCGGCTTAAAGATTACACCACCTGCTGAGCGATCAACTTTGATTTCTCACTGCCAGTTATTTCTCCTGGTCAGCTGCCGGCTTTACTTCAGTTGAAGTTACTCTGGTGTTTGCGAAGGGCTACGTGCCTGTGGGAGACGACGCTGCTCTGTGCTGTGCTTCTGCTTGCTGCTCCGCTCTGTGCTGTGCTTGCGCTCGTAACAAGAGGAGTCTGTTCACCTAATCAAAGCACTGTGATGTCCCTACATTGATGGATTAAAGGCAAGAAGTCCACATGACTGTCATCATCTAATTCTTCCATGAGAACCCTGAATACCATGAGGACTGATTGAGGTCATTTATATCAGGTAGAATGCCTAGAGGGGGCTGGGTGGTCTTGTGGCCTCGGAACCCCTGCAGATTTTATTTTTTTTCTCTATCCGTCTGGAGTTTTTTTTAATTTTTTCTTTCCTTCCTGGCCATCGGACCTTACTTTCATTCTATGTTAATTAGTGTTCCCTAATTTTAATTATTTATTTTGTTATTATTCTTCATCATGTAAAGCAGTTTGAGCTACATTGTTTTTCTGAAAATGTGCTATAGAAATAAATGTTATTGTTGTTGGATTCTGTTTTGTGTATTGTATTTGTATATTTTTGACACCCACTGCACGGCCAACCTACCTGGAAAATGGTCTTTCTTTGAACTGCCTTTCCCACCTTGTCTTCTTAGAGAGTCAAGACTGAGGGACTGTCAAAAGGCATGGCCTGTTAAAGCCCATTGCGGCACTCCTTTGGGCTAGACAAAAATAAATTGTATTGTATGGTTGTACAGTGAGTAGCACTGCTGCTTTCCATATAGAAATCCTGGGCTTGAATCCTATGCCTGATCAATGTCCATGTGGAGTTTGTATCCCCCACTCTTCTGTCAGTGTAGGGGCTATGGCGACACTATTAAAAATGGCACATTCGATTCAACGTTATCTGAGTTTGTGGATTTTTGTGCATGTGTTTTTTTTATCTGTTGTTTTTTGACCTTATGATTCAGTATTTGCATGTCAATGCATTGTAGTCAGTACTGCTTGGAATGGTTCCTGTGACCCTGAACAGAATTATTGGTTTTTGGGAATGCTATATATTGGGCTACTGTGTGTGTGATACAGTGTCTGCAGTGTAATCATGAAAGGCGTCTTATGGGCAATCTGGGAAATCTCATACTTAGCTGTCTAACATGTTCCTTCATTTCATTTCAAGAGACAGATTCGCTCAAAAGGTCTCTGCCTCAGCTCCACTCAAAGACTCATCTGTGAACTTCCCGAAGACTCTGCAGGTACAGTAGATAAGTCAGATTTCTCTTAAAAGATAGACAGAGAGCAAATGTGAGCTTTGTAGCTTATACACCTCCTGTATAATACAATTCTGTTAACTACGGTTAATAGGGTAATGACTGCATTTCTTAACAGATTGAGATTCTCTTTAATTGTATCTCGCTTTATTAAGATCAGAGAATTTGTGTTAGTTATTCATTGTTATGCATTTACTGCTTTATGCAAGCAAAATAAGGTTAATAAAAAATAAGCTGCTACTCACAGAGCAACAAGATGTCAAGCATTTTCATTTTTCATGGAGCTGTTGTTTTTTGAGCTCAGCTAACTTTGATGCCTGCTGTGCACTCCCTTTCATAATTTATTCATCTGTGCTTTTGTCAAGTCAGTCTCTGGCTCTATGTGATAGCTTGCAGAACATTCACCCCTGACCTTGGGTGCAGGTAGAAATCACTTCATCACTCCACACAGTTCCTCATCAACCATCTCCTGGTGTTGAAATAGCAGAATGGCACATTTCCTTGCTCTAAGGCACAACAGATTGTCTAGGAGTGGTCTGGCCAGCGGGTGGGAGCCGACTGTAGAGAAGCTGCAGGCTCTGGGAAAGGAAGTCAAAGAGCCTGTACACTTAACTGAGCCATGCTTTATAGGTGGAGGAGATGCCAGCTGGAGATGCCCCTACTCCTTGCACACTGCAGTCCGTGGATTTATGTTGTGAAATAAGCCTGAGAGGATCAGAAGAGAAAATCAAGCTCCACTTGCTCCTTGAACATGTAGAAAACCATAAAACATCAACAACTGATAGAATTTATCTGCTTCTGAAGAAGCAAAGTCCCTTATGAAGTTACAGCAAGTATGGGTAAAGGGTACTTGTCTCAGTTTACAGTAAATGTTAAAACCAATGGCATCTAGTTTGGTGGTTATTCTGTGACAATGAAGAAGCACAGACTGTCTGCCGATAAGAGAGAGTAAACCTGGCAGATAATTTTTAACAATAGTGAAGAAGTTAAAAATAAAACCATAGGACATTTCTCCCAATTCAGATCCGCAACCTTTCCATCCAGCCATACACATACATACTATTGCACCCCTGGGTTCAGACCTGAGAGGAACAAAATCCTCTGGTGGCTGTGATCTGTCTGAGGGGGCTTAAATGCCCAGAGGAATCATCATAAAAGCAGCTCTGTGATTGCCATTCAGGGGGAGTGTAGACACAACACTTACAGATTTGATTGCATCTCCCAAGTACTAAAGCCCATCAGCTCAGATTCAAGGCTGCCGATGAGCTTCAGATGTGGACTCAGGCCTTGGGTTGGCTGGGGGACCACAGTAAGGCAGAGCTGGGTGGTGTGTGTGATCGGGCAAAGTAGTTAGGAGTGTGTGGAGCTACAGAACATCTGAGCAGTGTGGTAGAATCAGACACTGAAGATACCATTGGGCAATTTAACCTCCTGGTGTTAACCCCAAGCCTCTCTTGGGCTCAGAATTCTATGTAATTATGGTTAAGTATGAATGTCTCTTGGGTTAAGTTGTTATACTCCAATGTACTGTGTTAGACCTGAAAAATGCTTGGGACAGTATTCCACTGCCATGTAAGTGATAAAATAGATCATGAATATTTCTGTGTTGTGCCACTCTTCAGTATTCTTGAATGGGGTAGAGCAATCAACCAAAACACATAATGGCATGGAAACAAAAAGCTGTTAGGACAGTTTTAGAGAAAACTGAACCTGAGCCATTAGTTGAATCAAGTGATAGAGATGGCAATGTGAATTGGTGATCAGACAACGACATGAATAGGAGAACTGATGCATATGGCACTGAACCTGGTGACTTCAGTCGCATAAAGTTGCAGCAGGGTGCAGTATCTAGGCAGCAAAAAGACTGTGATCAAGTGGATGGACAAGAAAGATGTTAGCTCACTAAGCACTGTTTACAATGCTCGAGTCGGGGAGATGTGGAAGTCACTCAGCCTTGCACTGTGGTAGCCTCCAATAACATAATGAGCTCATCAGTCATGTGGATAAGGCACTGACACTCTACAATCTCATGTTGAAGAACCAAAAAAAAAATATTATAAGAAAAGTGCCCAAAGAAACACGCTTTTACTGTCCCAACAGCGGTGTTAGGCTGTGCATTGGTGACTGTCTCAAACCATATCACACAAAGAACGTGTACTAAACCTGCATCACTACAGAAGTGGACACTCGACATACCTTTCCTACTGTGATTATGTTGCTGCTTTGGCATTTACATGTTTCTGTTACATATCTTGTTGAAAAAAATAAAATGTTTTTGGCTTATTTTTCTCTGGGGTAGACATAATGCTAAGAAGGTTAAGGACCACTCACCAGCAATCAATGTAAAAAAGCTGATCCACTCCTCCGTCTCAGATATTCACTGAGTCATGACAATACATTTATTTTGCACTGCTTAACCTTTGATATGGTGCTTTGTAGGGGTGAAAATTGGGCTTGAGTCTGTGGGGCAACCCCTTGCCTAACTCTGCTCCTGGATCATTGATTTCTACCTAATATCCAACAGAGACTGCAGCTCCCTAGAACATCTACAATGCATGTTAGACCACAGGACTGCGTTTGGTCTGTTCTCATGAGTGATTTCTTAAAAGGCAGGTCGTTTGTAATTTGTACATTCCATCCTGATTGACAGGTGCTAATTTAAACTTTATTATTCACGTCAGTGTCTACTCAGCAGAAATTTTCTTTATTACAGAAAAACACCTGTAATTTTAACAATAAATTGACTCTAATATTTGGTGTAAGATCCAGCCGTCCATTAGAGTTTTGTTAGAAGACTAAAGCAAAAATGGCTAGAAAGTTGCAAGCAGCTTTAAATGGCTTAACAAGATTAGCACAAGTGCTCAGTTCTCCATTAATACTTGGTAAAGATTAAGGCTGCACTAAATGGAAAATGCTAACCTTTAAACCATTTAAATGTTGGAGATAACAATTTTCAGATTCATGATGTATGATAGAATTTGTCAATAGGTAAAAAATACTCATCTAAGTTTTAATAACACTAAATATAGATATATTTTTGGAATACGTGAAATTTGGTGGTGAGTGGTGAGTGGTGCAGTGGATTGGGCTGATTCATAACCCTGGATCTGAAACCCATGCCCACTGGTTGTCTGTGTACAATTCTCATGTTCTCCCTGTGCCTGTATTGTTTTTTTCCCTTCATATAATACTCCAGTTTTCATTCTGCATCTCTTGACATTCTGTTTTCTGCACAGTGCTGCCAGGATATGCTCTGTCCCCGGCGACCATAAATTGTTACAGTATTTGCTGCTTCTGGAGAACATTCTGTACTTGGACATCTCTGTATTTACTTATGCAACCAACGAATAATCCTCCATACAGTAGCTCTTTCTCAATAATTATTTTCGTTATTTTTTCATTCTTCATATGTATTTATAGGTTCTTTAAATCCTATTTTTCTTTTCACTAATGGGGCAGAATTAACTATTTACAGAAGATGAATAAAGTATTCAGACCTTTTGTTGTAGGTTTAATCTTAAATGGATACAATTGTCATTTTTCCACCAATGTGCACTCAATAACACATAATGACAACCTGAAATCTTTCATTTATATATTGTAAGCATACAGTGCTATGTAAAAACCCCTTTGGCAACAATCACAGCTTTGAGGCTTTGTGTGTAAGTCTCTACAAGCTTTGTACATTTGCTCAGTTTATCCAACTCTTCATAGCAGATCCTCTCAGTCTTCTTCAGATTGGACAGGAAGCATCTGTAAACTACTATCTTCAGGTCTCACCACAGATGTTCTGGGGTGTTTAAGTCTGGGCATTGGCTTGGCCACTTAAGGTCAGTTAGAGACATGTCCCAAAGCCACTGCAGCGTTGTCTTGGCTGTATGTTTTGGGTCATTGTCATGCTAAAAGGTGCCTGATTGCCCAGTCTGAGGTTGTGCAGGTTTTCTCTTTACTTGACTGCATTCATTCTTTTAATTCTCTCTGTCCCTGCCTCTGATAAGCAGCCCCATAGTATGATCCTGCCACCACCCTGCTTCACCATAGGGATAGCATTAGGCAGGTGATGAGCAGTGCCTGTTCTTCAGCAGACATAGTGCTTAAGAGTTCTGCCCCAAAAGTTCAATTTCTGTTTCATTAGACCAGACAATCTGTTTCCTCAGAGTCTTTTAATTGTCATCTCTTACTCAACATTTCAGAAAGGGAGTGGAAGGCAGCCATGCACAGAATCCACTAGAGCTCCATATGTACAAAGCATTCAGTTATTTAAAATTTAAATCATTTATCAAGCACATCTATCTCGTTTAAAATTGTCCAAAATGTTTCCAGGGCAATATCCAACCTGCAAAAGTTGCAATCGAGCTCCAGCCTCAATGGGCCACATGTTTTTGGGCCTGCACCAAATTAACATCATTCTGGACCAAAATCTTTAAATGCCTTTCAGACAGCCTTGGTGTCACAATCCCTCCTAATCCACTAACAGCTGCATTTGGTGCACTCACAGGTGGGTTTAAAGTGAAGAAGGGCGAACAAATTGTAATCGTCTTTACTTCACTATTGGCACATAGACTTATATTGCTCAACTGGAAGAATCCTTACCCAACTCTGCTAAGTCAGTGGGTAAATGATGTTATATACTATTTGAAATTGGAAAAAATCCAATTCTAACTTACAGGATCTGTGCAGAACCTTTTTAAAACCTGGCAGGATCTAATCAATACAATTTTAGAATAAGCATTTAAATTGGGGGAAAAGGATTTTCTTCTGTTTTTTTTTTTTTTTTCCTACTCTTAAAGTTTTACTGTGTCTGTTGGCCTAGCTCTCTTTCTCGTGGGTGGGGATTGATTTGATTTGAACTGCGTGTATGGAATGTTACTTGCTTTTAATAAATTCAATAAAATGTTAAAAAGAAATAAATATCTTTATATATCTTTAACTGAAGAGTGAAGAAGAAGGTGATAACATTACATTTATATAGCACTTTTCTTACTATTCAAAGAACTTTACTGTAAATAGACCGTGGGAAGCCACTTCAACCACCACCAAGGTGCAGCATCCTACTGGATGACTCGACACCAGCACATTTCCATATAGCCACTCTACTATAAACTCCTGGTTAATGAAATCCTGTTGTGTTCTCCGTCCTTCCAAAATGTTCTCCTTTCAGAGCAGAGGACTTCTGAAGGTCTGTCAGAGTGACCATAGGGTGACCAAGGCCCTTCTTGCCTGGTTAGTCAGTTTGGCTGGACAGCCAGCTCTAGGAAGAGTCCTGGTGGTTCCAAGCTTTAGAAATCATTTTAGAACCTTGCTATGGTTTCTACCTCACCCCAGTTTGATCATGAAGGCCTATAGGGAATTTCTTAGACTTACTGTGGACCTTATATACACAGGCATGTGCCATTCTAAGTGATTTCCAATCAACCCGGTTTGTTACAGGTGGACTCCAATCAAGTTCTCGACATATTTTAATGATAACCAAAGAAAACAGGATGCAATTTGGGGTGGTACAGCCTAAAGTCTGAATACTTATATAAGTAAGAGACTTCAGTTTTTGGAATTTTAATAAATGACCAAAAACCAATTGCCAGTGTGAAGACAAGCACCCCACTGCATCCCAGAGTCCTTCGTTCCTTCTGTAGACATACTTCTGCGTTATCTCTAATGATACAAATGTTCCAGCAATCACCTTCATGGTGACTTCATTAAATCTAACATACTGCCCATTGGATGGTAGCACCCACAAGTTGCACAATGCTCATGAACCTATTAAATTGTTGGGGCACAAATTCTGGAGGACACCACTCACATCTCACACCTGTTTATTTATAATAAAACCAAGTTTCAGTCGTCTTTAAGCTGCTATAACTCCTGGACATTGCCCGCCTTTACCTTGAGGGAATAACTTGATAGGCACCTGGCAAACTAATTTAACTAAAAATCATGAAAGGATTTTCATTTGTTTTGCTTTAAATTTGGCAGAGTCCCTTTATACTGTAATTATCTGTTCAAATGACTGCCATATTACTCCTCCTCCTCATTCTCCCAAAAATCTGCTTCTACATGTTCAGATCAGAACTCGTTCTAATTTAGGAAGCAAAAATCACACATGGCAGGAGAAATGATGAGAATGGAATTGTATTGAGTTCACCTTCAGGGGATGATTGATTTAGCAGCAGGGAGGCTCTCTTATTTTAAGGGAAAAAAAGAAAGGGGAAAAGAAGAGAATGACAGATCCTGCTGATTAGGAATCCAAAAACTGTCTTTGCGGTCAAGCACACAGCAAAGCACGAGATGCTGACTGGGACACTTAAAATCAAATTCCTAGGTAATGGCAAGACGTGGCCATTAGTGAACATTAAACATGAAACACCAATGCACTTTAAATATAAAAAATGCTATACGATAACTTTAACAAAGCTAATTTGAGGAGTGTGACCGCTGTGTGAATATTTCCCTAGTACCTCATCAATGCCTCAAATGGAGAGCCAATTGTAACACTAAATATTAGAAATCAATCAGTAAATAATGCTCATCCTATCAAGGACATAATAATACCGTAATGTTTTTTAATTCAACTAAACTTTATAAAGCACACTCTCAGCATGATATAAATCAATTACGAGTTTAACCCAAAATGACATGTAAACAAAACACTAAACATTATAGTAAAATACTAGAAGAAAATAACATGAAACATACCCTACACAAATAAATATGTAAAGCTATTTATGTAATATATACTGCTCAAAAAAATTAAAGGAACACTTTTTAATCAGAGTATAGCATAAAGACAATGAAACTTATGGGATATTAATCTGGTCAGTTAAGTAACAGAGGGGGTTGTTAATCAGTTTCAGCTGCTGTGGTGTTAATGAAATTAACAACAGATGCACTAGAGGGGCAACAATGAGATGACCCCCAAAACAGGAATGGTTTAACAGGTGGAGGCCACTGACATTTTTCCCTCCTCATCTTTTCTGACTGTTTCTTCACTAGTTTTGCATTTGGCTACAGTCAGTGTCACTACTGGTAGCATGAGGCGATACCTGGACCCTACAGAGGTTGCACAGGTAGTCCAACTTCTCCAGGATGGCACATCAATACGTGTCATTGCCAGAAGGTTTGCTGTGTCTCCCTGCACAGTCTCAAGGGCATGGAGGAGATTCTAGGAGACAAGCAGTTACTCTAGGAGAGCTGGAGAGGGCCATAGAAGGTCCATAACCCATCAGCAGGACCAGTATCTGCTCCTTTGGGCAAGGAGGAACAGGATGAGCACTGCCAGAGCCCTACAAAATGACCTCCAGCAGGCCACTGGTGTGAATGTCTCTGACCAAACAATCAGAAACAGACTTCATGAGGGTTGCCTGAGGGCCCAAATGTCTACTGCACCCTGTGCTCACTGCACAGCACCGGTGAGCTCAATTGGCATTTGCCATAGAATACCAGAATTGGCAGGTCCACCACTGGCGTCCTGTGCTTTTCACAGATGAGAGCAGGTTCACCCTGAGTATATGTGAAAGACGTGAAAGGGTCAGGAGAAGCCGTGGAGAATATTATGCTGCCTGTAACATCGTTTAGCATGACTGGTTTGGTGGTGGGTCAGTGATGATCTTGGAGGCATATCCATGGAGCAACTCACAGACCTCTACAGGCTAGACAACGGCATCTTGACTGCCATTAGGTATCAGGATGAAATCCTTGGACCCATTGTCAGACCCTACGCTGGTGCAGTAGGTCCTGGTTTCCTCCTAATGCATGACAATGCCCGGCCTCATGTGGCAAGAGTATGCAGGCAGTACCTGGAGGATGAAGGAATTGAAACAATTGAATGGCCTTCACGATCCCCTGACTTAAACCCAATAGAACATCTGTGGGACATTATGTTTCGGTCCATTAGGCGCCGCCAGGTTGCTCCTCAGACTGTACAACAGCTCAGGGATGCCCTAATACAGATCTGGGAGGAAATGCCACAAGACACCATCCGTCGTCTCATTAGGAGCATGCCCCGACGTTGTCAAGCATGCATACAAGCTCGTGGGGGCCACACAAGATACTGAAAAGCATTTTGAGTAGCAGAAATTAAGTTTTTGAAAAAATGGACTAGCCTGCCACATCTTCATTTCACTCTGATTTTAGGGTGTCTACACAATTGAGCCCTCTGTAGGCAGAAAACCTTTATTTCCATTAAAAGACTTGGCATCCTTTTGTTCCTAAGACATTGCCCTGTCGTTATTTGTATAGATATCCAACTTCATATTGAGATCTGATGTATCTAATGTGTTTCTTTAAAGTGTACCTTTAATTTTTGTGAGCAGTGTATATACTGTGCCTTCAGAAAGTATTCAGGGCCCTTCACTTTTTGTACATTTTCTTATGTTGTATGCTTGTGCTAAAATCATTTAAATTCATTTTTTCCCTCATCAAGGAGCACTCAGTTTCTCAGAATGACAAAGGGAAAACAAGATTTTTGACATTTTTGTAAATTTAATAAAAATGAAAAACTGAAATTTCACGTTGATACAAGTATTCAGATCCTTTCCTCATTATTTTGTTGAAGCACCTTTGGCACCAATTGTAGCCTGGAGTCTTCTTTGTTAGGACGCAAAAAACTTTACACATCTCTATTTGGAGATTTGCTGCCATTGTTCTCTGCAGATCCTCTCACGTTCTGTCAGGCTGGATTGAGACCACTGATGGACACCTGCTTTCAGGTGTTTCTAGAGATGTTCAATTAAGTTCAAGTCTTGGCTCTGGCTGGCCTCTCAAGAACATTCACAGAGTGGACCCTGTCACTCCAGTGTTGGCTCAGCTTTGTGTTTTATAAAAAAAAATCTGCATTTACACAGTAAGTGTACCAGTTCAGCATTTAGTAGTTAATATAATCTATACTCATATTAACTGAGAATTGCTCACAGCACTCTGCGGTGGTACTCAGTGAATTGTGTAATGCAAAAAATAAGTTGTACTGTATTGTTTAGGGTTATTGCCCTGTTGGAAAATGGACCTTTTCTCAAAAGTAGCTTTTCATTAGGGATACCTCTGAACCGTGCTCCATTTGTCTTTCCCTCACTCCATCTAATCTCCCATTCCCTTCTACTTAAAAACAACCCCCAGCATGCCACCATCATGCCTCACAGTGGGACTGGTATTGCACCATATTCAAATTGAGGCTAAACAGTTTAATTTTGCATTCATCAGATCAGGGAACCTTGTTTCTCATAGTTTAAGAGTCCTTTAGGTGCCTTTTTGCAAACTCCTAGTGGCCTTTCATGTGCTGTCTGGCCACTCTACCATACAATAAAATAAAATACAATTTATTTTTATACAGTCCAAAATCCCACAAGAAGTGCCGCAATGGGCTTTAACAGGTCCTGCTTCTTGACAGCCCCCAAGCCTTGACTCTCTAAGATGACAAGGAAAAACTCCCCCCCAAAAAACCCTTGTAGAGAAAAAATGGAAGAAACCTTGGGAAAGGCAGTTCAAAGGGAGACAGACCCCTTTCCAGGTAGGTTGGGTGTGCAGTGGGTGTCAAAAAGAAGGGGGTCAATACAATACAGTACAGTACAATACACAGAATGAAACACACGTAATTGTCAATACAATATAATAGTACAGAGCAGAATTCAACAGTAGATGATATAACATAATATGATTCGAATTTGTTCAGAGTCCTGGAGACCTCAGCCATCAAGCTGCCTCCCCCTATTGGCCATTCCACAGCTGAGACAGTGCTGGGCCAGCCAATCCAACGAAAGGACCCCTCTACCTGACAATTCCTGTGATCCTCCATCAGAGATGACTTTACCTTAGGCAGGCAAAACAACTTGGCAGGTGGGCCGTGGCACCAAGTGCCACATTTAAGTACCAAGAAGAGAAACAGAATAGGTGAGGGTTAGTAACAAATTATAACTATCACAGTACTTATGTTTTAGTGCAGTGGTTCTCAACCTGTGGTGCCTTAGGGGGGGCATGAAGTAACGAAAAGGGGGGTGCAAAAATACTAAAGAAAACTAGCAAAGGCAAAAATTCTTTTTTCTCTTTTTTTCATGTCATGTTTCTGTGAGAAGAAGATCAATGTCATATCACATACAAGTAAAATACGTTTTCTTTAAGTGGCACTAAAACCATAATACCGTATTTACCCGAAAATTAGCATTAGAAAATTAGGTGCCCGTCATACACGAGGAAATGTAATTCTGTAATGTTTACTTCTTCTGATTGGGCTCGCTCGCTCGCTCTCTCTCTTGCTCACGATCTCTCTCTCTCTCTAAACGCTTCCTATACAATCACAAC
Source organism: Polypterus senegalus (assembly GCF_016835505.1). Lineage (NCBI taxonomy): Eukaryota > Metazoa > Chordata > Cladistia > Polypteriformes > Polypteridae > Polypterus > Polypterus senegalus. The sequence goes on from NC_053157.1 coordinate 211,717,625, forward strand.
GCGCATCGTACACGGAGCAAAACGATTTTCTTTGTAAAAATTAAGGTGCACGTCTTATACAAGGACGCGTGGTACACGAGTAAAAACGGTAAGTCTTTAGTACCTCTGTGTTTAACTGCCAGTCTGCCAGGTAGCTTACAGTACTGACTGCCCTAATACAGGTTGGCCTGCCTCCAATTGATCCCACGACACTGCAAAGAGTGTACGTGAACATGGCATTTGCGGAGTTTAACACAAGTTTTAACATATACCCATTTAAGAGATTCTTATTTCAGTTAAGTCAGTCTTCAGCAGCGCATTCAAAGACTACATTTGTTTCGATTATTTAATTTTACTTTGACATATCTGTGTCTCATCATATCCCATATCAATTTGACAATTAATGCATTTCATTTTCTTATTGTCTTCTTGTCAGTTTGCCTTTTAGTTAGGCATTTAATTTCAGGTTGTACTTGCTCAAGTTGTACCAAATTTTATTAAAAGGTCAGGTTTCAGGTCATTGTTTAATTAGAAACTATGCCATTAAATTGTTACAAATTCCTTTGTGTTGATTCTACATAAATTTTGTGATTCAGTGTATATTCGCTTCATGATTTATGTATTTATTTTGTGATTACATGTTTTAATATTTTGTGGTGGGCTGGCACCATGCCCAGGGTTTGTTTCCTGCCTTGTGTTGGTTGGGATTGGCTCCAGCAGACCCCAGTGACCCTGTAGTTAGGATATAGCGGGTTGGATAATGGATGGATGGATAGATGTTTTAATGTTAGATGCAATTAATCATTCATTATATATGTGATTAATGAGTTATTTTTTTTTAATCAAATCCCAGTTCTACATTCATTACTACCATTTAAAAGAGATGCCATGCTTCCTCCCTGGTTTGTTCGAATAGGGCTAGGTGGAATGTCCTATTAGAAAATATTTTTAATTAGCAAATATAAGAAAATTATAATTTTAAAGCTAGACAAGAGAATAGTCAGATTTATAGTGACAGTCAGGACACAAATTCATTATAATAGGAAAAAATTACTGTAGTCTAAAGCTGTTGGGGTTATAGCATTGCCTATCTCCTGCTTTCATTTGTCTTTATATTTGTCATTTTCCCTACTGCCTTTACTTTGTATTGTTAAGTCTTTTTTGTTTGTTGTTTTATTTTTTACTAATTTCTAATGCCAAATTGTTTTCCACTTCTCCAGGAATAGGGCTTTGTATTTTATTAATTACTCTCAGGTGCCGTGGCCATTAGAACCACAGTTACATGAAAGGAATATTTAAGACACTCACTTACTTAGCTCAGTGATAATAATTAATAATAATAATAAAAAAATAAACAAAAAGTTCTCTCCCTCGCTCTCTAATTAAGTACAGGCCTTCTTTGCCCAGTGTTTTTTTCCCTCTTTTTCTTACACCCTTGTTTAACACTCTAATAATAATAAAATTAATTCTTTACATTTATATAATGCTTTTTTAACTACTCAAAGCACTGCAGTAAGTGGGGAGCCACTTCTACCACCACTAATGTGTAGCATCCACCTGGATGATGTAACGGCAGCCATTTTTGCACCAGTACACTCACCACATGTTAGCTATTAGGGGGTGCAGTGGTGTAAGAGCTTGTTAGGTAATTAGAGACAGTGGATGATTAGAGGGACAGAATGACTAGGCTGTGGAGGGCAATTTAGCCTGGACATCGGGATACACCCTACTCTTTATGAAGGATGCCCCGGGGATCTTTTATTACCACAGACAGTCAGGACCTTGGTTTTAGAATGGTACTATTTTTACAGCACAGTGTCTCAATCACTGTGCTGGGGCATTGTGATCCACATTCACACCACAGGGTTAGCACCCCCTGCTGGCCTAACCAATACCTCTTCCAGCAACGACCCATGCTTTTCCTAGATGGTCACCAATCCAAATACTGGCTAGGATGAACATGCTTAGCTTCAGGTGGATGACCTATTCTGAATGGCATTTAGTATGGCTGCCGATATGTGGTACAAGAAGAGCCTCCGACATGAGCATCTTGTTAGTTCTGCTCCTAAATCTAGCACCATCCATCCATCCATCCATCCATCCATTGTCTAACCCGCTGAATCCGAATAGGGTCACGGGGGTCTGCTGGAGTCAATCCCAGCCAACACAGGGCACAAGGCAGGAACCAATCCTGGGCAGGGTGCCAACCCACCGCAGGACACACACAAACACACCCACACACCAAGCACACACTAGGGCCAATTTAGAATCACCGATCCACCTAACCTGCATGTCTTTGGATGGTCTAGCACCTAAACCCTTAAATGTGGTTCACATAACTGGCAGTCTTCCTTGTCCAATATGGACAAAGAGTACTGTGCACGAGGAGGACAGCCCACCAAATGAGACTCTCTGCCCTGGAGAAAACCGGAGTCTCATTCTCTTCTGTCACAAAATCACTCCTTCAGTTTCTGGAGACGGGTTTAGAGATGACCGCTTGCAGCTTCTCATCCCTGCCTACAACTACAGAGTTAAGACATTATTTATCACTGAGTTGTACTTTAACACTACTCATATCAAAGTAATTTCACAAAAAATAAAATCTTTGATGAGACTTTGCCAGTAGCTCTGAATTTTGAAATAAAGTAATTTTTAGAACAGACATAAAAATAATTCATATAAATTATATAGTTCAATGTTTGCTTCAAAGAGCATGTCAGACTTTTCTGTAAAATCTCTAAAATAATCTGTGTATATATATTGTTTTAAATATGAACAGTGGTCCTTGTGTGATGTAAGGCTTTGACAGCTTGATTGTAAGGGTCTATAAAAGATTGAAATTTTAAAAACTCTGGGTTTCTGCATGGCATCTCCAGATGACCCTCTGGCACAGTGAGGAATGAAGCCTGTCTTGCAGTAGAAGTGCATGTCATATGAGGAATGGCTAATGGCGTCTTGGCTGAAAGAATGAGCAATGGGCTCAGCTTGAGGAATGAAATGGTCAGCTAGGGGTGAGGGAGGCAGACTGTAGGCAGAAAATATCTACAGCACAATTCAAAAGAGCAAGGGGGAATCTGAAGTAGTTTTCTTTTTGTCTTTAGTTACCTCTGTTAAACTGTGCCCAATCCTGGCCAAAGCTGTCCAACAAGAGGACTTTTCAACGTCCATCTGAAAATTTCACCTAGACCAGCAAACGTTTGGTTTTCAACATTTATCTAAACTGCAGATCGTGACCTAGGAAAATCAAACATGTTTGACTCCTGTTTTATATTGTTTTAGATGATTTTCGCAAATTAGTGTTGTTTAGTCTTAACATCTGATACCCTACAGGAGCCCTTTACATGTGTCCTTCTAAATTCCAGAAAGCACTATGCTCAGATTTACAAAACTCTTTTTATGCAGAATACCCTTTTAGAACATTGGTTCAACCTAGACGAGAACAAGCCATTCAGCCCAGCAAAGCTCGCTAGTCCTATCTACTTAATTCTTCTAAAAATATCATGTGTAGCTTTAAAAGTCCATGAAGTCCTACTGCCTCCCCCACCACACTACTTAGTAGCTTATTCCAAGTGTCCATCGTTCTTTGTGTAAAGAAAAACTTCCTAATGTTTGTGTTTCCAACTGTGTCCCCATGTTCTTGATGAACTAATTTTAAAATAACTGTCTCAATCCACTGGACTAATTCCCTTTATAATTTTAAACACTTCAATCATGTCTCTGCTTAACCTTCTTTTATTTAAACCTGTAGCCCTGGAATCAGCCTAGTCACTCTTCTCTGGACTTTTTCCAGTGCTGCTATGTCCTTTTTGTAGCCTGGAGACTAAAACTGCACACAGTACTCAAGATAAGGCGTCACCAGTATGTTATAAAGCTTTAGCAGAACCTCCTTGGACTTGTACTCCACACACTGTGTATTCAAACCTAACATTTTTACTTCCTATGTGTAATACTTTACATTTACTGACATTAAATTTCATCTGCCACAAATCAGCCCAAGCCTGTATGCTGTCCAAGTCCCTCTGTAATGAATCAACGGATTCCAAATTCTCTCCCAATCCACCTATCATGGTATCATCTGCAAACCGAACCAGCTTGTTACTTATATTCCTATTATTTACAGTATATATATATTTAAAACAGAAGCAGCCCTAGCACTAACCCCTATGGAACACCACTCTTAACATTAGCCAATTCTCAGAAGATTCCTCGCGCCATCACCCTCTGCTTCCTGTGTCTGAGCCAATTCTGCACCCATCTACAAACATCACCCTGAACTCCCACCTCTTTAGTTTGATGTCCAACCTTTCACATAGCCCCTTATCAAATGTTTGCTAAAAATTAAGATAAATAATATCATAAGCTCCACTTGATCATATTCTTTTGTTGCTTCCTCATAAAATTCCAGCATATTAGTAAAACACGACCTCCCTCTGCTGAACCCAGGTCGACTGCCCAGTAAAACTCCTGTTCTTGCCATGTGTTACTCAATCTTATCGTTAATAATTCCTTTCATTAATTTTCCTGTGACACACGTTAAACTTATTGGCCTATAGCTGCTTGGATCTGTCTGGTCACCATTTTAATCTAATGGGATTATATTTGCCATTTTCCATTCTTTCAGAGTCTCCCCAGTGTGCAGTGACTTCCTAAAAATATGCATCAAGCATTTATGTATGTACTTTTTAACTCCTTAAGAACTCAGTGGTAAAACTTACCTGGTCCTAGTGATTTGTTTGATTTCAGCCCATGTAATCTGAGCACACGTCTCCATCTGCTATTTCCAAATTCCTCAGCACCTCTTTAGTAGTCCCTTTTACCGATGGGAGGTTATCTACTTCTTCACATGCGAAGGCCACGGAAAAAGGCAAGTTTGGAAAATGTACAATTTCACAGTCTGTATTTTTTTAATTCCCCTTTACTATTCCTGATAATTTCACCTCCTCTCCTCCTTGACTTTTCTTTTACTACTAAAATAATTAAAGAGTCTCTTTGGGTTGTTTTTCGCCTTATCTACTCTATTTCTCTCTAACAGTTTTTTAGCCTCCCTAATATGCTTCTTAATGGTTGACCTCATCTTCTCATACTTCCTATGATGCCCATTGAAGTTATTAGTCTTATACGCCTTGTACAACTCTTTTTCCTTTGCAGCTTCTTTTTCCACTCTTTATTAACCCACTGCAAATATTTTGAACGTTTCCTAATAATTCCAAATGTAGCTATGTACCTGTCCTGCATTATATTTCAAACATTTTAAAACCTGTTCCACTGCTCCTCAACTTTCTCCACACTTAAAACTTATCCCACTCTGTCCTTAAGAGTTTGCTGCATCCGCTCAAAATGTGCGCGACCATAGTTAAACGTAACAGTTTTATTCTTTGCATCTGCACTCTTCCAAAACTCTGAGAATTGTACTGTATTATGGTCTCTTGACCCTAGTCATAAAATCACATCTACACCCTCATATCCTGATTATTACAAAATATTAAATCTAGACAGGCTTCACCCTGCATTGGTGCTTTAACATACTCTGTTAAAAAAGAATCACTGATTACTTCAAAAAAACTCCTGCTCCTGTGCTCCGCCATTTACAGGGTTATCCCAGTTAATATTCAGGTGGTTAAAGTTCTCCATGACTAGAACATCCCTCCCTGTAAACTTGCCTTTTTAATATTACTAAAAAGAGGTGTGTTGAAATTATTGTCTGCATATGGTGGTCTATTACACACTCCCAAGGCCTTGTTCCCTAATGCTGTCCAGATGAAGCCACACGTCCTCACTAAGATGGGGCTCATCAGCCAACTGAAGAAGCAACCCCACCTTGTTTTCTGTTCTCTCTATCTTTCCTGTGTCTCCCTCTATGTTATACTCATCCCCATCTTTGTTATTTAGCCAGGTTTCTGTTATTGCTATAATATCACAATTATGCTCCTCTACATTATTTTTGACACATTCAGCATTAAGGCAAGCTTTTTTTAATGTGTTAGTCATTTTACTTTTGCATTTATTTATGCTCTTTAGAAGCAAGTTCACAGGTTTACTTTTGTTTTAGTAATGTTTCCCTTTCAACAAGTTTGTTATTATCTTATTTTACACCCTTATTTCAACATTTGGTTGATGCGGATTTTGGTAACATACGTATATTTTTCTTTCTGCTTCACCTTTTATTTTGCAGCCAGAGTGCATTGTTTTTATATGCTGGTAATGAATCCTGACAATATTTAAGCTCATCAAATGAGAAGCAACAATACTCCAAGGCTAGAGTTCTGTCTAGTTGCTGAACTGGCCAGCATACACTTTACAACCTTGGCATTTCTTCAGTTGCATATTTAATATTATGTATTGTGAGTTGGACAGCAGAGTCAAGAATTGACATTGGATTTGGAAGGAATGGCCAGCTAGTAAAAGTTATAGCTTGGTGTGAAATACATCATTAGACCTAGCTTTGTGGATCCAGATAACGTGCTACTACCACCACTTCATATCAAGCTTGGTATATTATTATTTTTATTTAATTTATTAAAAGCAAGTAACATTCAATACAAATAAGTCAAACAAAACTAAATTCAATTCATCCCCCACCCAAGAGAAAAAGTTGAAAACTAACAGCCAGAGTAAACTTTGAGTAGAAAAGAGGGAGGAGAATCCACTTCCCTAATGTAAAAGCTTATTCAAAATGTTACTGATTAGATCCTGCTAGGTTTTAGAAAAGTTTTGAACAGATCCTCTTAGTGAGAATTAGATTTTTTTCCAGTTTCAAGTAGTCTATAACATCGGTTACCCACTGACTGAAAACAGATGAGTTAGGATTCTTCCAGTTGAGCAAGATAAGTCTACGCTAATAGTGTAGTAAAGACAATTCCAGTTTGGTTGTCCTTCTCCACTTTAAGCCCATCTGGGAGTCCACCAGACACAGCTGTTAATGGATTAGGAGTGATTGTGACACCAAAGCTGTCTGATAGGCATTTCAAGATTTTGGTCCAGAATGATGTTAATTTGGTGCAGGTCCAGAACATGTGGCCTAGTGAGGCAGGAAAGTTCGTAGGATATATCTTGCCATGGAAACATTTTGGACAATTTTAAATGAGACAGATGTGATCGATAAAAGATTTTAAGTTCAATAATTGTATGCTTTGTGCATATGGAACTAGATTAAATTCTGTGCATGGCTGCCTTCAATTCCTTTTCTGAAATGTTGAGTAAGATATCCATTTCAAACTGTTCTCTAGTATCTTTGAAAGGAAAGAACTTTACATTATTTTTATATATTATGGAGATACTGTCTGAGTCCTCAAGACTGATCAATATTTCTTCTGGAACAGAAATTGGTGGAAAATTGGGCAGATTTTGTTTAGTAGAGTTTCTAATTTGGAGATAGTAGTAAAATTGTGTTGATGGGAAGCTAAATTTGGAGTGTAGTCATTCATTATCCATTTACAAATCTCTAAGTGATTTAGTCCTGTATGTTTTCCAAACATTAAAAACTGCATATGTTTGAGAGGGTGGAAAAAAGTGGTTATCGTGCAGAGGTGCCACAGATAAAAGCTTCTCTATCTTGAAGTGCTTCTTACATTGGTTCCATATTCTGTGTGAATGAAGGACAATTGGTTTGTTAGTATTTTGACGATTCCTTGTATTTACTGGGGCACAAAGCAAGGAATATAATGATGTACTGCAGGATTTTATTTTTTATTGTGGACCAAGCCTGTATGTGTTCATCTATTTGTGTCCATGTCCAGGTTTTTATAGTTTGTGTATTTGCCACCCAGTAATAAAACTGAAAGTTAGGTAGAGCCATGCCACCTCCTGATTTAGGTTGTTGTTGGGTTGCCCTTTGGATGCATGGAGGTTTTGAATTCCAAATAAATGAGATTATGTTTGAATTTAATTTCTTAAAAAATGATTTGTTAATGTATATGGGGATGCTTTGAAATAGTAAAAGAAGCTTAGAAAGGATATTCATCTTGACAGTGTTAATTCTCCCTGCTAAACTGACATATAGAGTAGACGATCTATGTATGTCTTGTTAAACTTTTTCCATACAGACAGAAACATTTTGTTGAAAAAGAGCTTTATGTTTACTTGTGATGGTTACCCCAAGATATTTAAACTGATCTGCAATGATAAAAGGGAAGATGTCCATTCTAATGTTGTGTGCTAGAGAGTTCACCGGAAACAGCACATTTTTATTGAAATTCATTTTGAGTGCAGAAATCCTTTGAAATTCTGCTAGTGTTATTAGGACTGCAGGCACAGTATTTTGTTGTTCTGATATATACAGTACCAAATTATCTGGATATAGTTATATTTTCTTGTTCAAGTCCTTCTCTGATAATCCCCTTTATCGCGGAAGCATTTTGAAAATAAACAGCAAATAGATCAATGGTGATTGCAAATAGCAGTGGTGACTGGGAGCATCCTTGTTCAGTACAACGGTACAGTTTGAAGTATAGTTTTCTGAAATAATGTTGTTAATACAAACTGAAGCTTCTGGACTCATATACACTAGTTTGAGCCATACACATATGTTCAGGTGACTATATTACATTAAACAGGCGTCGAAGATTGGAAACTAAGCGTCTGCGTTCAATAAATTGGGATTGGTCCTGTGACATTACTGAAGGAAGCACTTTCTCAATCCTTCTTGCTAGAACTTTGGAAAGTATCTTAATGTCATTATTCAAAAGTGAGATTGGCCATATTTTTCTTACGAAAGATGGTAATTAAGGTTTGGCGAAAAGTTTGAGGAATTTTATCGTCTCTGGCTTCTATAAATATTGCTAATAAAAGGGAAGCTATCTTAATTAAATTTTTTTTTATAAAATTTTGCAGGGTAGCCATCAGGGCCTTTGCTTTCCCACTCTGAAATGAGTGTATAGTGTCTAGTAATTCTGAGAATTTCAGAGGTTTATCCAATTCCTCTCCACTGAGAGCATCTTGTTGAATCTGTAATGCATTGATAAAAAAAAAAAAATAGTTTGTCTCATCTTCTTTAAACTGAGTAGAATATAAGGAACTTATAGTAGTCTTTCATTTCACTGATTAACTCAGATGCCTTCTTGGATTCCAATTTATTTTTGTGGGAGAGATATGCAATAATCTCTCCTTTTAAAAATGCCTTCAGAGTTTTCCAGAGTATTCTTGCAGAAACCTTTGAGGATGTATTTGTCTCTATAAAAATATCAGTTTACTTGGATATAAGTTCTCTTCAGCCAATAACAGGGGCTGTAGATGCCAGCTGCAAGATAAATATGTGGGGCATGATTTGAATGCCATGATCAGAGGGGAATGGTCAGAGATAACAATAGTGTTGTACTTGCAAGATTTGATCGTATGCAAAAAATTGTTATCTATAAAGAAATAATCAATTCTTGAGTAACGATGATGTACTGGTTAGAAGAAATAATATTATCTTGAGTTTGCATTTAGAAATCTCCAAGGATTTGATAATGTATGATCCATTACAAACTGTTTAATTGTTTTTGCAGTATTAGATGTTATTACCCCTGTGGCTGAAGACCTATCCAGGTCTGGATTTAAAACACAGTTAAAGTCTCCAGCCATTATAATTTTTCTGGGTGTTCACAGTAGGAATCGATGCAAAAACTTTTCGAATGAAGTCGCTGTCATCCACATTGGGTGCATATATCTTTATCGAAATCACTTTACAATGAAATAAATAATCCATAACGGCCACATATCACCCTTCAGAATCAGATGCTGCATCTGATATTACCAATAAAATTGTTCTTTGTAAAAAGATTCTTTTTTTAGTTTTCGTTGTATAGTTGTAGTGGAATATTTGGCCAATTTAATCTCTTTGCAGTAGAAACTATTCCTTGCTTAAAAAATGGGTCTCCTGTAAAAACACCAGCTTGGCGTTTAGACCTGTTAGGTGAGAGAATACGTAGATACATTGCTGCTGAACCTTTGCTGATATTTTGTGGTCTCAAATTAAGGTTGTACATTATTACATAAAATAGCTTTAACCTTAATTTCCAAATTTTCCAGGAATTATTGCTATGAATATTGCTATGGTTGTGTCATCACTTTGAATTGTGGGGATAAAAAGGATAGATTAGTAATAGCTAACTCTATATTAAGCTTGCTTTAATGAAGCAGTTTGTCAAAACCCTATCAAAAGATGATGGTGTCTGGTGTCTTCAGTTGTTTGCTGGGACTTAATGGATTTTTCTGATCTCTTGGAATAGTTTTTCCATCGTGAATTTTGGTCTACCCTTTGATGTTTTTGTTGGCTTGAAATTTCATTTGACAGTATTTTGTTACATATATTACACTTTGAATTTCCTTTGTAGACGATTTATGACTTCATAAAGCTTTTATTCCGTTATTGTGTATTTTGGGTGTGGGTATTAATTTGCCTAACACTTTTCTATTTAGTTTTCTTTATTCATTTTCCCTATTTGTCTTGTTTGATACAGTGTGTCAATACTTTAACACTTCAGTCATTTTATTTTTTTTCTTGTTGTTCCTGTAGTTCTGTTAGTCCTTCTTTTGGTATAAACGCCACACTTTAAAAATGTACTAAAAAATGTAATATATCTTTCTTGATAAAAGTATAAATGTGTTCAGGGTTTTTTATACCACAGAACATTTTAGGGAACTATTTTTTATTATTATTTCTGGAAATAACTGTTATTTATTTTGTTATTAGTTTCCCATTGCCATGACACCACTGCCAGATGACTGGAGTGTATTCTTGAACATTGATGCAACACCAGGAAGGCTGAGTAATGGGTCCATGAATAAGAAAAAATATACTAAGGTCTTTTGGCACGTTTCTTTTTGAGTTCTATGTTTTGTAATCTGTAGCTTTACTCTTTGAATATGGCCATTTTCATTTTAGCTTTTGTATTTAATTTAATATTTTTTTGGAACTTGAATCATAGGCTAGAATTTCCAGAGATGAGTTCTCTCCAGGGGCCTCATGTATAAACGGTGCGTATGCACAGAAATGTTGCGTAAGAACTTTTCCACGTTCAAATCGCGATGTATAAAACCTACACTTGGCGTAAAGCCACGCACTTTTCCACGGTACCTCATACCTTGTCGTACGCAAGTTCTCCGCTCGGTTTTGCAAACTGGCGGCACCCAGCGTCAAAGCAATGCTACTGTTCCTGTGTGGTTACTCCTTATTTTCCTGACGTGGCTTTATAAATACTGTACACTGAAACTAACCGCATATTGTTTATTAGTGTAATGCATCTGATTGTAATTAACTCGTAACAATATAATGGTCCAGGGAACAGCCATAGTATTCCAAATACCATAACTGCTTTAGCGTTGTTACTCTCACTTCTTCTTCTTCTTCTTTCAGCTCCTCCCGTTAGGAGTTGCCACAGTGGATCATCTTTTTCCATATTTCTCTCACTGCACCACTCAGAGTACTTATATCACTGTATCTGAGTGTGAATCACAGCAGCAGCTGATCGGAAAGAGAATTATCGGGTTTATACGGCATTAAGCACACGCTGTCTCAGCCACTGCAAAATGTTTCAAAGCCTTTCCTGTACGGACCTCGCGGTTCAAAACAGTTTAATCCCAAGAACTTTAAATGCACTCAATCAATTGCTCCTTGTAGAACTGTTTGTACTTATAAGTACAATCACCCCACTGTAAACTTGCACTATAGTTATAATATCGCACAACCTGAGTCACTTTATAAAGCGCGTATTTACATATGATGACGATATCATTTTTAAGGTGAAATGCAGCAAAATATGTTTGTTAAATTATACACATAAAACTTTAACTTCATTTAAATAATCTATATTCTTCACTGGGAGTGTCTTTAAGGATAGAATAATTAAACATGCACTACGAAGATATTTCAATGTTCTTTAAATGTTTTGAAGAATCGGCGCTAAGCTTACAGATGGCTTAACGTCTATTACAGAGCTGATTGTATGGCGATCGGTTACTTGGGGAAAGAAAAGCAAGGACTCTTGGGGCGGCCACGCCAATATATATTGAATATAAAACAGAAAGATAAAATAACAACACAGCTAAAAACGCAGCGACAAATTTCGACAAAAGATAAATGCTTGTCATGAGCACGAGGCTCATGAAACCCATGTTTAATAATGTGCTTTAACTCCTATCATCATGAAAATGACATCACGTATACATCTCAGTATTTTAGTTATTCAGAGAGCTGTAATATCACGAATGTAATTGATTCTGTGTCCAGTTGGAGGAAGAGAGCCGGTTTAAGAAGCAAGTAGTGATTCACACACATAGAGCACATACGAGTAGAAGATCAAATACAAAACAACGCATTTACGTGCTATACTTTAATTACGACGTGATTTGAGAAACTGGTTGATTAAACGATTTTAAGATTAAGTTTATAATGTTCTACTAAATGACAAAATAAAGTACGTGATTAAAGTGGAAATATCGAGATTGAAGTTGACATTTCGTGCTTTTTCCCCACCGTGTGCCTTTTTTCTCTGTACCCTAATAAACTTTCATATGACACTCAGACAGTGGGCTTACAACTCTTCTTTTCACGGCAACTTTGATATGTGACTTCTTTTTATTTCCGGCACTGTGCGATTTTGTGAATGTGAGCTTTCAAGTTTCTCCAACACGCTATGCCACTCGATCAACTTCCTTTTGTTGATTATACCACGGTTTATTTGAACAAATAGTATGTTTTTCCTTTGCCTCCACTTGGTATTCGCTGAAATTCTTATATTTTCCCGTGCTTTTCCCATTGTCTTTTCACAGAAGGCTGCGCTTAAGGGCGATTTATATTGATTTGCATATTCAAATAGGCATAATTCTGGGAGGATTTGGGGCGTTACATAATGCGCGTGCACGAGCGTTAGTTTTCACGCTGATCGGGATTTATGTAACGAAAGAACGTGGAAGTTGGAGTACGCACAGATTCCTGCATCTGGATTTTTCTGTGCGTAAGCACATTTCGGCTTTTGTGCTTACGCCATGTTATAGTGCGAGTTCTACGCACGCCGTTATACATGAGGCCCCAGGTCCGTTATTTTTTATTCATTCTTTATTTTCTCAAGCCTTTGTGCAGAATATCTTTTCCATTGTTTTTAAATGACTTTCTTTTGTAATTTACATTCCTACATTATAAGATACCTTGTTGGGCCTGCCTCCCAAGCCAGAGCTTTGATGATTTCCTTTCCCTGAAGATGCATTGTTTGGTGCATTTTGGGACATCTATATTGATTTTTAATTTTTAAAGTAATCTCCAGTTTTTAGGGATGTGCAGTCTAAAGTCTGTCTGTGGATTTTGGGGTTAGGCTGTCTGGGGTGAGTTCTATTTTTCGTCAACCCGCCCAGTGAAGGTCCTGGGGCCTCATGTATAAACGTTGCGTAAGAACTTTTCCACGTTGAAATCACGATGTATAAAAACTACACTTGGCGTAAAGCCACGCACTTTTCCACAGTACCTCATACCTTGTCGTACACAAGTTCTCCACTTGGTTTTGCAGACTGGTGGTACCCAGCGTCGAAGCAATGCTACTGTTCCTGTGTGGTTACACCTTATTTTCCTGACGCGGCTTTATAAATACACTGAAACTAACCACATATTGTTTATTAGTGTAATTCATCTGATTGTAATTAACTTGGAACAATATAATGGTCCAGGGAATAGCCGTAGTTTTCCAAATACCATAACTGCTTTAGCATTGTTACTCTCACTTCATCTTCTTCTTCTTCTTTCAGCTGCTCCCGTTAGGGGTTGCCACAGTAGATCATCTTTTTCCATATTGCTCTCACTGCACCACTCGGAGTATTTATATCACTGTATCTGAGTGTGAATCACAGCAGCAGCTGATCGGAAAGAGAATTATCGGTATACAGCATCAAGCACACGCTACCTCAGCAAAACGGCAAAACGTTTCAAAGCCTTTCCTGTACGGACCTTGCAGTTCAGAAACAGTTTCATCCCAAGAACTTTAAATGCACTTAATCAATTGCTCCTTGTAGAACTGTTTGTACTTATAAGTACAGTACAATTACCCCACTGTAAACTTGCACTACAGTTATAATATTGCACAACCTGAGCCACTTTATAAAGCACATATTTACATATGATGACGATATAATTTTTAAGGTGAAATACAGCAAAATATGTTTATTATATTATACAGATAAAACTTTAACTTCATTTAAATAATCTATATTCTTTACTGGGACTGTTGTGAAGGATAGAATAATTAAACATGTACTACGAAGATATTTCAATGTTCCTTAAACGTTTTGAAGAATTGGCGCTCTAAGCTTACAGATGGCTTAACATTTATTACAGAGCTGACTGTGTGGCGATCGGTTATTTGGAGAAAGAAAAGCAAGGACTGCAGGGGCGGCTATGCCAATATATAACTATCTATACTAATAAAAGGCAAAGACCTCACTGACTGACTGACTGACTCATCACTAATTCTCCAAGTTCCCGTGTAGGTAGAAGGCTGAAATTTGGCAGACTAATTCCTTACAGCTTACTTACAAAAGTTGGGCAGGTTTTATTTCGAAATTCTACAAGTATTGATCATAACTGGAACCTATTTTTTCGTCCATATACTGTAATAGACTGCAGCTCGATGGCCGTGGGAGGAGGAGTTGCATGTTGCATCATCACGCCTCCCACGTAATTTGAGTGCCTGCCTATATAAGGTAAATATTTGCGGGTGAAGGACTGTGCTTAGCATATTCATAAGTAAAAATATCTAAATCACAAAGTGATGTTAATTATAATTTGTCCATGAATTTTTATCAAATAATTCCAAATAGTCTGTCCACTTCCTTTCATAGCATTTCCGATGGTTGTGCTGCTTCCAGGCTTGTATTTTCATATTAAAGCATTTAACCAATCACATTTCAGCCATCATTTGTTGCCAGGCAGAGAGGACTTTACAATCCGTTGCGCAGGCACTCTAACACAGAATAAATGTCGATTAACCTGTTGCTTCATCAGATTTTGAGTTGGTGTCAGTATGGCCCTCTAGCAGGCATACGGTGACGTCACCGTATTCAGACCCATTGATTGGATAGAAGCCAAAGGTTCGATTTTCAGCATTAGCTTCGATGGCGATAGAAAGGGACTTTTTGATGAAACTGAGGCGCATGGATAATCCGTACGACAGAGTGATTGAACTGTTTTTGAGGAAAGAGAGGAGGATGGATTTTGTTTACAAATAATCCGAATTTTTGGTGAGTAAAATGTTGCGATTCTATCTTCGCTGCAGCGCCTCTTTATACTGTATTTTTGCATATTAAGATGGTTTTTATAACCATAAATTAGTTTTTGAAGGGCGGGTTGATTCAGACGGAGCAGTACTGAAGGCCTAGGTGTGAGATGCACGGTCTGCCAATGAACCAGATGATACGTAAATTTAATGAACATTACAACCCGAAAATAAACAAAACTGTAGAGAGGCCCCTGATTAAATGAACGGTAAAAAAGTAAGAGTGAAGCGATGGTGACTTATTGAGGCAGGCAGGCCAGAGCACAATAGCACGGGGCTCGATGTAGTGCGCGTTAAGTCGATCTAAAATGCGCGCTCAGATTCGAAAAAATATATCTTTTCAAGTTCTATTTGGATATAAGTAGGTTCTATTTAGTCGACAGAAATATCTTTGGTAGGAATGGAAGTTGAATTTAGTCTTTGCATTTCTATGGTGAAGAAAAATGTATGCAATGATGACTAAATTTAACTTACATTCCTACTAAAGATATTTCTGTCGAGTAAATAAAAATTACTTATATTTAAGATTTAAATAGAACTTGAACAGATACGATAGTTCTTAATGCCCACGGAGCACTACGTGCACGTAAGAGTGGAAGTCATCCGTTTTAACAAGCAGCGTATTGCACTGTTGCGAAATAGCCTTCCAATTTAATTATTTAGGAATGGATAAATAAATGATGTTTTTCTGTTTTCTTCCTCGTTGGATTCTGGCATGCCCAGTAACAGCTGCTTGCACCCCAAAGGGTGTTATATATATATATATATATATGTGTGTGTGTGTGTATATATGTATGTGGGAATATATGTAGATATGTATGTGTGTATATATGTGTGTGTGTATATATATATATATATATATATATATATATATATATATGTATGTATGTGTGTGTATATGTATGTAGATACGTATATATATATGTGTATATATGTGGATGTGTGTGTGTGTGTGTGTATATATGTATGTGTATATATATACATATGTATGTATATATGTATATGTGTATATGTATATATAAGTTTATTTGTGTGTGTATATATATATATGACAGCAACACTCATAACAGTGACAAAACAATTATATTGACAATCACGTTACGTTAATTTTAAAATGTTTCCTTTTCTTTTTCATAACTTCTTTAACACACTACTTCTTCGCTGCGAACCGCGGGTATTTTGCTAGTTGAATATAAAACAGAAAAAGAAAATAACAACACAGCTAAAAACGCAGCGACAATTTTTGGCAAAAGTTAAATGCTTGTGTCATGACCACGAGGCGGCTATGCAGTGTCCGCAATGGACGTGGCCATCCACCGTGCATAAGATACCATATTGACATTGGCGGGCGAAGAGGCCACCGATTCTTTCTCTGCCCAGTGCCGCCACAAGTCTAGAGCCGCCCCTGAGTACTGCTGCAATAAATTATTTCATCGAAGGTCGCACACAATCACTGCGCCGTGAAACCTTTGTTTAATAACGTGCTTTAACTCCTATCATCATAAAAATGATATCACGTATACATCTCAGTATTTTAGTTATTCGGAGAGCTGTAATATCACAAATGTAATGGATTCTGTGTCCAGTTGGAGGAAGAGAGCCGGTTTAAGAAGCAAGTAGTGATTCACACACATAGGCACATAGAAGATCACATACAAAACAAAGCATTTAACGTGCTACTTTAATTACGATGTGATTTGAGAAACTGGTTAATTAAACGATTTTAAGATGAAGTTTATGATTTTCTACTTTAATGACAATAAACTACATGATTAAAGTGGAAATGTCGAGATTGAGGTTGACATTTCATGCTTTTTCCCCACTGTGTGCCTTTTTTTTCTCTGTACCCTAATAAGCTTTCATATGACACTCAGACAGTGGGCTTACAACTCGGCTTTTTGCGGCGACTTTGATATGTGACTTCTTTTTTATTTCCGGCACTGTGCGATTTTGTGGATGTGAGCTTTCAAGTTTCTCCAACACGCTATGTCACTCGGTCAACTTCATTTTGTTGATTATACCATGGTTTATTAGAACAAATAGTATGTTTTTCCTTTGCCTCCACTTGGTATTCGCTGAAATTCTTATATTTTCCCCTGTGTTTTTCCCATTGTCTTTTCACAGAAGGCTGAGCTTAAGGGCGATTTATATTGATTTGCATATTCAAAGAGGCGTAATTCTGGGAGGATTTGGGCGTTACATAATGCGCGCACGGCGTTAGTTTTCACGCTGATCGGGATTTATGTAGCGGAAGAACGTGGAAGTTGGAGTACGCACAGATTCCTGCATCTGGATTTTTCTGTGCGTAAGCACATTTCGGCTTTTGTGCTTACGCCATGTTATAGTGCGAGTTCTACGCACGGCATTATACATGAGGCTCCAGGCCTGGTTTGTGGATCTCTTGGGGGCCTCACACCCATTTCTCTCATTTGAGTAGAATTGATCTTGACAAGCTATATTTCTTATGATATTGCCAAATCAATTACACTGTGAGTTAAAAAAAAGAAATCATGCAATGCAATGATAAATTATAGGAAACATTTAAAAAACTTTTCAAACAAAACAATTCATTGGCCATCTTTGTCATGGGTAGGGTGTCATACAAAACAAAATGTGTGTGAATCTTTCTATTGTAAGAGGACTTTAAAGGCAGGGACATAACATAACCAGCCTTTGAAAATTCAATGCAAATCCAACTAGCTTCAAAATTGCAAACTGTAAGCTTCTGGCCTTGCAGACCCAAGGGTGAAATGGCAAAATAATTCAGAAATGTTCCAAAAATATAAGAAAAGCTCCACAAGAGGAGGAATGACTGTAAACTCTTAGCTTGTATATAAAAAGACAAGCAAAGAATCTTTGTAAATAAAGGATTTATTAACAAAAAATAGAAAAATACAAGGTAAGAAAAATTAGAAAAAAGGAACTGCTGTAAAGGCAATCCAAGTACAAACAGGTGCAGAATATAATCCAGAAGACATAATCCTAAAACAGAAGCAGGAAAGTCACAAAAATCAGTAAATCCAATAAAAACAGCAATACTTACTAACAAAAACTCAATAATTTCATGATCTGACCCTGCTCAGCTCTGCCTTAAATAGTCAGAGAGGGGGCTGAAAAAAAGAGATGTCAGGGTGGCCCCACCTCCTGAGGCTCCAACCACAAAGCACACAAAATGGAAGTGCAGTTAAATACATGATTCCGAACCTTGCACCTAAATATATAAATGAATGAAAAATAATTCTCAAAAATAAAATGTAAAATTCAGAATCACAGACCTTTACATAACATTCCTTTTAGGTTTTTATTTCTTGACCATACATTGTTCTTCTCTCTTGTTAAATGAAGCCTGGCCTGAAGGAATCTATTCATTTTTTACATTTAAGTTTTCTCACTTAAAGATTTACCAATGTTGTTTCTTGTCTTAGTGTGTATATAAACACAGGGGACTCCAGTTTCTGTATTACATCCTGCCTGAAGAAGGGGCCTGAGTTGCCTTGAAAGCTTGCATATTGTAATCTTTTTAGTTAGCCAATAGAAGGTGTCATTTTGCATAGGTTTTTATTGATATTACAAAAAATCACCATTGAGCTATGGTGAGTTGAGTGCTCTGGTGACCTTCGGTTGTATATTCCATCAACTTCTTTGCTAAAAATTACATTTGTAGAGCAATTTGAAACTAAGTGTCAAAGCCTGACCTGCAAATAATCTGGTTTGACACCCCATCCTTTCATCGGAAGGACATAAAAAAACTAAGATAATTTAAGAAAGACACAAAGGTTCAGTGTACAGATTTGCTGTCTCGGAATTAATTTTTTTAGGCTTTGCAGCTGATAAAATAAAGAAAAAAAAACTTGTATTAAAGGTTTGTTTGAGAACAACACAATGCAGTAGATCTACAAAATGTGTCTTTTTGAAGAGTCATGGCAACCTTTCAAAGCGTAACACACGCGAGCTTGTAAACTGACAGGCTGTTTCACGCCTCAAGGCCTTTAAGGTAACTTCACCCTCTTCTATGTCTTTCTTTTGTTTATTGGCTTCACTTCATGCTTCTTGTTGTTTCTGGCATCAAGAACAATTCTGAGGTTATCTGTAAACAAAAAGGTTTTAAAATTTACATTTAAATGTCTGAGCAAAAAACAGCACGTATAAAGCCGTTGTCTCAGAAGAGAGATGCTTCTAAATTGCTTCAAGGGACCTCATTCTAATGTGTGACAGGTCCCGGCAACAGCTAGCATTTTGACAGAACTTCCCATATCCTGATGACTCCCTATTGCACCTCACAAATGTGTTAGCATGTGGCACTGCCTTCGAGCAGCAAACTATCTGTAAGCCCAAGGAATTTCAAATGTGATTTTGTAACTTTGACAAGGTGATAACAGGAGACAGGATGGCAGTTCTGCGTGTGGATCACACCAGCTGTCTGCTTTGCAGATGCATAACTCAAAAAGTGTATTTTAACAGATTTTTGTAGATATTTTACATCTGTAAAAGGCTGATTAGTAAAATAGACTATTTGTGATTTAGCAAGGTTGTTGTGTGTAGAATTTGAACGTGAACAGGACATGAGTTATAGGGAAATCATTGCTCTCCAAATGCTTTACCTGACCTGGCTACAGTCACTCTGAATTAGAGCCTATCTATCTATCTATCTATCTATCGTGGCCTGTAGGGAGTGTCTCAGAACTCCAAACCCCAGATACAACTACACTATACACAGGCATTGGTTTAAATAAGTCACTTATTCCTCCTTCTAAAAAGGCTTCTTTACCAAAATATAATAAGATATAATTCACCACCTCTTCTTTTTTTTCCTGCTTTCTTTTCTTCATCACCACACCAGGTGAACTTCATCACACTCTGCTTCTGACTCTGACTCCCCTAGCTGAGGAGAATGAGCTTCTTATAAAGAGGGGCTCAGAAGTATTTCCGGTATATAATCAGTTTACCTTGAAAGCACTTCATATTCAGACAGATAAGGTCAGGGAAGCTACCACCACAAGAACACCCTCCAGTGGTCCCAGAGTTTCCTGACAAGACTTCATGCTCCAGCTACAATTCCCATGAAGCCCTGTGGGAATCCAGACTGAAGCGGCACTAGATGGATGCAGTCTCCCACCGTACTGGGGAAAAATTTTTCCCTGACCAGAAGTACTCCTCTGCCCATCTATCATTTTGGCAACAAAGTCAAGAAAGGTACTGTACTACCACCATCCAGGGTGGGTCCCCTGTCCTATCTATCAATCTGTCTATCTATCTATCTATACACTTGTCTCTATTACTGTCCCATATCTAAGGTCTAAGGGCTAATGAAGTGAGGGGTCTTTGAAAGCGGGACCTGGAAGTATTTCTGGAATATCAGAGGTGTACTTCTGAAACACTTCCGGACCATCAAAAGAATGAAGGCAGGGAACCCACCCCAAGAGCTCCCTCCAGACCTTACTCTATAGGTACTCAACAGGGCTGCTCACTCCATCTGCGTTACTCATGTAGCACTTTTAAACCAGAGTGATACAAGTGGTATGTTGCCATCCAGTGTATTGGGGGAACATATTGACCTACTAGGACCATCCTCCACAGCCTGTATTGAGCCTTTACAACCAGGAAATGTAACATACACAACTTCTGCAGGGATGCCACATCATCTGCAAGTCCCTTTACGATATCTATGTTGTTTGTAATATAGTTTTTTTCATGTGTCTATCTGTTGTAATCATACAGTGCATTGAATTTCCATCTATCTAACTCTCTTAGCACCTTCCAGAGGAATTGTTGTTATAAAGTGCCGTAGAAAACAATTAAGATTACAATACACATCCCAAGATTACTAAGTTGCCAGTGGTGGAAGTTAAACATCACATAATAATGAGAATTGCTCAGTTAGTCTCTCACACTTGTCGAGCATTATCAAGACACATTACAATATCACTTTCATCAGTACCTTCAGCTATGTTATTCTGAGACGGCAAGGTGCTGAATATGTACAGTTTTTTTCCAGCCAAGGCTTAGTATGACATATAATAATACATAAGAGTGATTGTCAATAGACAATCAATCCAATAAAGCACATGGCTAGTGTGAAATAAATCACTTAATCCATCTTCTCAGAGCAAACTATCTACCCAAAAAATAAACCAAGAAAACTAAATGCAGTTCCTTTCAAGTATTTATTGAGCAAATTCAAAATAGACGGCACAAATAACCAGGCATGAAAAAAGCAAAACCAAGCACTGTAGGCTTACCAATAACCTGAAGCAAACAAGTCCAAAAACAGAGACCAAAGATAGCACCTTAAATCAATAGCCCGGTGGTGAAAAGCAGGAATTAAAAAAAAAAAAGAGCAAAAAACCGTAGGATAGAAACAAGCCCTAATGTTGAAGCTGGTATGTTAATCATATTTAAAGAGAAACAGCCATGTTGATAGCAGCTTCTTCTTAAATAGTGCTGGGGCAGCTTCCCAGCTGCTGTGTTAGGTGGGCCCAGCCCCAAAGCCCTGTATAAAGATGTCAGGGCAGAAAAAACAGACCACTAAAACACACTTACAGTACATTAGCATAATATAAATATGTACAACAGTAAGTAAGCAACACAATTTTCAATAAGTAAAACTTAGGAAAAGCAAAACAAGTCTATCAACAATGCAATATACACAATAATTAAAAGACAAAGAAAGTGCAGAATAAAAAGAAAACATATGCAATACAGCAAAAGTCTTCTTCTTTGAGTTATCTTCTCCATAATGTTCTCCATAATGTTCTCCATAGGTGGTGGCTTGCTTTGATACACTGCCTTAATTTTGAATGATTCGCAGCAATAATCTGATATCTAATCCAAAAGCATTGTTTTTGGTCTTTCTGTCATCATTTGTTCCTATAATTGCCCTTCAATGATTGTTCTGAAGAGTGAATCCTCTGAGGATTCTTTTCTCCATGAGGTAAAAAAGGGAGCAGCAGGCTAACAGAAGCAAATAAAAGGGCAGATTGACACTCTTTACAGGTATGGGCCCATGGACTAGGCCTCACCACAGGCAACCATGCCCCAAAGTCATTAGAAAAAAATGTGACAGGAATCCAAACTTGTCTTCTTCCAAAGCACTGATTGGGCCTACTTTGGCCTGAAGTAATTTCTTAACTTTAGATGCATGGAAAAAGGGGCCGAAGGTTCTGTAGTCATTACTTTTGTAGCATTAGGCTTCTTTCTTAATGGAGCCATAAATGTTTGTACAATCTCACCAACTCATTCATCTCTTTATTATAAAGAACATTCATACATTCATCTGGGATGTTATCATCTCCTTTTGATTCAGTTCTTTATTTGATTTTAGTGCTTCTCTTTCAGTATTCTGTGCCCTTCCTTCTACTGTTCTTCTTTAGAACCTCCTACACCCAAATATGTAGGATAATCATTCTTGCTATTGTTATGATCTCTGATTTTTAAAAAATTATTGTGCAAATTGTAGAAGAATTTCTGGCTAATTATACATAGATTATACAGTTTTGAGACAGAGACTCCAAACCTAAGGTTTGTTTTTGTGTTTTTGCACCTCCTTCTATATAAAAGCGGTCGGGATTGTCCTTCTGTCCCGTGAGTGCTACGCAGGTGCGGAGTTTCACACACTCCCCGTCTGTTTTGCAATGCACGATGGGATTTGTAGTTTCATTTTTCCAGGTAAAAGATGACTTTCTACTCCAGACTGTGCGATATCTTCTTCTTCTTCTTTCTTACTATATAAAAGCAGTTGTGATTGTCCTTCCGTCCCATGAGTAGAAAGCGTAGCGGTATTCCGCTTATCACAGACTTACTACTTGCAGCTTGTGGTACGAAGCGACATGATGTGAGCAGAGTTCTGGTGCTCCCATCGTTCCTTTGCTTTTGTGCGTAATGTACTAGAAAAATAGACAAAATTATGTCCCTGGAAATAATTAATGTTGATGGAGTACAAATGCCTCACCACGTAGTAAATATCAGGGGGGTTCAAAAGGGTGACCTCAATATAGAAGAAAAGTTTAAATTTCATCACAAAAATTACAGAAACTACGAGTATTAAAGTAATACCGCTCAAATGCAATATAACCAAATTCATGAGTTTGTATAAAATATCAAATTGATCTACATATTGAATTGCCTTAAGAAGTGGTCAACTTAAAAGTCGGTCGCCTTAAAAGGCGGGTCAGCCTAGTTGCAAATAAATGACAGCACTGATGTGCACAAATTGAAGTCCAAAACAGAACTGAGGGAGTAGGGAAAAGGTGGAGGCTTTTAAAGGTCAGGGTAGGAAGTGACGTCAAAGGGGCCGGGATCGGAAAGGTCTTCAGCCATAGGCTCGAGCCCGGACGTGACATCAAAGGGGCAGGAGCAGGCAAGGCCTTCCTGTATTGGTCCAGAACTGGAAGTGACGACAACAGGGCCAGGTGGAACTTCCTGTGAATGGTCTGCAGGAAAGCGAGACAAAGAGTCAGTGCACTCTGCCCCATCCTGGTCAGATTCTGAATTGCCCTCACTCAAGCCCTTTAGCTTCTTCCCATGCGCATGTGTGCTGACAAGACCCACAAACTCCATTTTATGGATGCATTCACATCATTATCTACTGAAATTAACTGTAACACAGAGATGGAAGCAAAAATAATTAAGGTTGTTTTCTTGACATCCTCAATGTCAATGTCTTTCTCTTTGAGAGTTGATATCCCAGAGTAAATGGGCTCCATCTATTCAAGTTTGTAATCAGAGTTTCAATTGTTCTAGATGATTCTGCATGAAGTGATTTCATTCATGTAGGTACCTGTTCGGCCATGACACCTTATTTCATATTATTAGTTGTAAAACCAGTTACTAAAGGCTCCAGCCAGTCGTCTTGTCTCAGTGTTATGTTACCACAGTGTAATGAAAAGAAAACAGTTAAAAGTCTTGGTTTTAAGTATGATTTAAATGTAAAAATTGATGGGAGCTTGGAGAAGGGCCTGGGGGAGAGCTTCAATGATGTGTTATAAAGCACCTTGTTTAGGACTGTCTATGCAAAGTGTTATTATAAAATAAAGATTGCTTAATTATAACCATTCAGGTTTTGCATTTTCATTTTGCGAATTTTTGTAAATAGAGCCTCAAAAGCACTTTATTAGACATAAGAACAGTACTGACTAAAATGGCCTGCAATGCTGATACTTTTATTCTAAGGGACACTCTCAGAAGAGACCCTGCTGATCTTTAGGTCAGTAATGTTTCTGCCTTAATTTCCAGTACCATGTGTTCCTTTAAAGCTAGCTACAGTAATCTGGAAGTAAAGAAAGCTGATCAATATCAGGAATGTATCTAGCACAAGAATGATGTTGATGAGGCCGAGCCACATCTTGATGTTCACCTATCGCAGTGGAGGACTTACTGACAGTGCCGAATTTGAAAAAGTCACCAAGGCAGTCTTGCATGTGCACCTTTAACTTTGTGGAATAGAAGTCAGCAGTATGATGTTTCCATTTCAGAAAAGAGCAGAGTCCATTCCAGTTTTATTACTGGGCAGCAAATATACAGGCGATAAGAACCTGGACACAAATAGAAGAACATACACAGGCATGGTCCGCAATACAAGTAAAATCCTGCAGTACTTCTTTGTATTCCTTGCTTTGTGCTCCAATAAACACATGTTATCGGCAATACACTAATAACCCAATTGTGCTCCACTCACTTAGAATCTGGAACCAATGTAGAAAGCATTTTAAGACGGAGAAGCTTCTATCTGTGGCACCTCTGCAAGAGAACCACCTCTTTCAACCTTCACAAACATATGCAGTTTTTAATATCTGGAAAAAAATTGGAATTAACTTGCTTAGAGATCTTTATATAGACAACGTCTTTGCATCCTATGAACAATTACATTCCAAATTTAACATTCCAGCTACACATTTCTTTCACTATCTTCAAATCAGGAACTTTGTTAAACAGAACCTTCCAGATTTTCCTCATCTTGCACCCTCATCCATGCTGGAAAAAATATTGCTCAATCTCAAGGACTCAGACTCCATCTCTACAATATATAAAATCATTTTACAATCCCTCCCTTCAAAGATCCAAGAGGACACTGGGAAAAAGATCTCTCAATTAATATATCAGAAAAGGAGTGGAAAGTAGCAATGCAGAGAATTCACTCGAGCTCCATATGCGCAAAGCATACAATTATACAACTCAAAATTATATATCGAGCACATCTGTCTGACTAAAACTCTCCAAAATGTTTCCAGGGCATGATCCAACCTGCGAACGCTGCAAACTAGTTCCAGCCTCACTGGGTCACATGTTCTGGGCCTGCACCAAATTAACATTATTCTGGACAAACATTTTTAATTACCTTTCAGACAGCCTTGGACTCACAATCCCTCCTAACCCATTAACAGCTGTGTTTGGGGTTCTTCCAGAGGGTCTTAAAGTGGAGAAAGACAAACAAATTGTGATTGCATTCACTACACTGTTGGCACGCAGACTTATTCTGATAAACTGGAAGAACCCAAACTCTCCTCTTTTAAGTCAGTGGGAAACTGATGTGTTATATTATTTAAAATTGGAAAAAATCAAATACTCAGTTAGAGGATGTGTACAGACTTTTTTCAAAACATGGCAGGATCTAATCAGTAATATTTTAAGATAAGTTCATAAAGCACAGAGAATTTATTAATTTAGGTATGTTTACAAGCCTTAAATTTAACGCCGTTTGGCTTGCTCTCTCTCTCAGGGGTGGGGATCGATCTGTTCTTAACATAATTTTTCTTTTTGTAAAAACTTGATTGCTATGTATGGATTGTAATAAAATTAATAAAAATAAAAAAATAGAAAAGAGCAGAGTCCTGGTGTGAAATAAATGGGCAGATACAGTATTTAGAATTCTTTTTTTTCATTACTTTGCAAGCCTCACATTGACAAATAAACATCTAGCTGCATGGTAGTGCTGCTACCAGTGAGCCCCAGAATCTTGTTTGGTGTGCAAATTCTTTTCATGTTATTGTGACTTGCAATTTTTCACTTCAGAAGTGTTTGATTCTAAACTTCAGATGCTGTGGTTGTTTCAATTTAGACACTTCTTAGTTAATATATTTTCTTGAGCAGCGTGTGGCTGCAGAGACTACAGTATGTTGTTGTATTTTGTCAGGTGGTGATGATAATGTCAGAGGGTATCCCAATGATGCCAATTGAGACAAATCAGGCACCAGCACCTCACTGTTTGATTGATGTTTTGTGATGCCAGAGGTGCATGAACTTGCATGGCACGTTAGTCATTATTAAAAGATGGATGTGTTAGTTATGTGAATTAATGTTAACATCAGAGACTTCTGTGCACATAATGGAGAATTATGGTACAGCCTCAACAGAATTTTCATGCCAAAAATGCTACTGCTTTCTTTAAATATTTCATTTTTAAAAATTTTCTTTTGCCATCATTTACACTTAGGTGACAATTTAGTCCATTGTCATTCCCATATTTGATCAATTTGGGTATAGTTTAATTTTAATTCCTCTGTTAAAGTTTTGATTATTGCAATAGTCTTTCACATCAAAAACAATCATAAGCAGCTTTAATACAGAAAGCAAGCACAAAGCATCACAAAAGGACAAGTCTTGGCCAGAAATAAGAGCACAGTCAGGTAGAAGCCACAACCGATTTGTTTAAGCAAACCCCTGGGGCTGTCTGGCCAGCTTTGCTGTCTATGAACCAAGTGCACAAGAAGTGTAATTCTTACCGACCTTAGCAACAGATGACAATGAGAACAATGAAGGGAAGCAATGAGACTTGAACAATGAGTACAGAAAGCACCCCAATTTAAATTGTCTCTCCCTGTAAAGTTAGACATTAGGGCTCATTATTTGGTAAGCAGCAGCACAGGTAGAAACACGCAAACCTTTTCTGTCTCTTCAGTATCAGATTTATCTGCTTTAGTCAACTCTGATCTCTGAAGTGATCTTAAGGCAGGGAAGGCTTTCACTAACCATAATACACTAACCTTTAGACAGTCAGTGGTGTATATTATTTCATATAGATATAAAAAGCATAGCTGTGTCTTTCATAGTGAGAGCCTTCACAAAACAATTTTGTGAAAAAATCTTTTGTGGATTTTAAAATATGGAACCAAAATACAGAAATATTCCCCCAGTCTGGCTGTTTTTGCATGGAGTGTTTGTGTGCTTCTCATTTTTCATTGAATTTTCTTTACTTACCGCACTGCAGAATCTACTTAGTTTTAAAGATGTACGTATAAGGTTAAGAGATGACTTGAAATTGACTTTCTGTGAACAAACACGATAGGCTGGCATTATAATTAGTTCCTCCTTTTCACCAATACTGCCAGATGTTTTTACTGCTGACTGCCAACCAATATTGGAATACGCGAGTTGGAATAATGGATTAGTAGTGTACAAACTTGTAAGAAAATATATATGAATAATGACAGTGATCTGGGTCCCACGCATTACTCCCATGACAATATGGGCTTGGTATACTTACACCCGTTTCTTCCTATATGCCAAAGATACGTATTTTATACCAATTGCTGATTTTAAACTTGCTCAGTGTGAGAGTGGGTGCATAAATGAATGGTACCACCACATCCAGGGCATATTCATGTCTTGTGCCCATTGCCTGCAGGATATACTGTGACTTATCACCTCCTTATAATAGAAATAAACGTTTCTAAGAATGGCAAATCATGCATTTCATTAAGGGAATCTCCCAAAGCTATTTTACGGATGGAGGTATCAGCTACCAAGATGCATAATTTTTGAACATAATGTGGAAGACGAATGTTCTCTTTGTTCCCTTGTACTAATTCATGTCTGAGAAGTAAGCTTTACAAAACCATGTAATAGAATGCTTTGTTTTGGCAAACAGAAAAATGTTTGTGCAAAGGACTCAAGGTCTGAGCATTCCACACATGAGTCTGCCTTATCACGTTTTCCCTTAGCTTACATCTGAACGCCATAACAAAAGGGGCCAAGAAATCAAGTTGCATAAGGGACATTGAAGGGGCTCAAGGACTGTGTATAATAAATGTGTTGACTGTTACATTTTATAATGATATTAAATTACGCATTCTAGGGGTATAAAACTGGACCCCACCCAACAGACGGGGTTCAGAAGAGCCCTGACGCTGTCATGTATATTTGATTGTCTGCTTTTCTGAAACTCTTCTCACCGTGACTCTAAAAATAAAGCTGCTTTATAACCGCACCTGCTGTCGGGTCTGAAACCTTCGTCCACATATTAAACTGGAAAATTTTCAACAAGTTTTGCTTCCTAAAACCTTTTGTTGATTGTGATATTAAGTTTAAAGCCAAACACAAATATAATTTCCGATTGACTGTATCATGCAGGAATTTGGAGAAACATGAAATTTACTTTTATTGAATTTAAATGCTTTACTGCCTTGACATTAACAATGAGCCTTTCTTAGATTTGGAATTCTATGTAAAAATGGTTAGCCCTAAGTTTCTCAGGTTAAATTGTAATGATCTGCTGTGAAATGCGAAGCCCCATTAACACTTGGGATGGTATTTTGCTGTTATTAAGTGCAAAAAAAAAAACATGAATATTTCTTTGTGTGCTACCACTCAATGGTAACACGTCAATATTCATAAGTGATGCCAAGCCTTCCATCAAAACACACAAAGGCATTGAAACCTAAAGCTGTAAAGCCAGTTTTATAACAAACTGAAACTGAACCGTTAGTTGAATCAAGAGATAGCAATAAGAATGTGAATTGATCATCATAAGTTAACAGAGATAGTAAAAATAATGCATTACCTGTTGAATATGGCAGTGTGAAAGTTCAGTGTAGTGAAACAGGGAAAATGATGGAAATAATAGAAAAGAAAAGAAAGACGTTAGCCCCCTAAACACTGTTGCCATTTCAGCAGCTTTCAATATTTGAGTCAGTGGAAATGTAAAAGTCACTAAGCCTTATTCTGTGGTAGCCTACAAATAACAAGGGGCTTGTCAGTGGTGTGGATCCGGTACTGACATTCTACCCTCTCAAGTGCAAACCACAGAAAAATTATAAGTAAAGTGCGCAAAGTACCACACTTCGACTGTCCTGATTGTGACATCAGTCTGCAGTGACTGTCTCGGCCATATCACATGAAGGATGTGTGCTAATTCTGCCTTGGTACTCTAGATGATACTAGACATTCCTTTTCTACTGTATTTTTTATAGAGGTTTTGGTATTTACATGTTTTTGTTACACATAACATTTTTTTCTGTTTTTTTTTCAGGGATAAATATTAAATAGGTTAATGATGCTGACACACTGCTTTAGTTTAGTGGAGCTAAACATGCTTTACTGCGGATTTTCGTTTGTATCCCTTATCTGATTCTTCTTATTTCAGTGTCCAACAACAGTCACCCAGCATTGATGGATACCACGTGCCCTGATACTCCTTTTCCATTGTTGCAATGTCTTTGTGAAACCTTTCACTATTTTCATCATCGACTGCATCAAGATTAGCAGAAAAGAAGTTGAAACGTGAATGTATTAAATGAATCTTTACCACCAGGTTGCACCTATGTTTTTTGTCCAGGGTTTGTTCCTGCTTTTCATCTAATGCTAGCTGGCATAGGCTCCAGCACTCCCCAGGACCCTAGTCTGGATTAAGTGGGTTAGAAAATGACATGATATAAAAATCTAATATATCCAGGGCAACATAAAAAGAAACAATGCATTAAATCATAATTATATTTTGGGTACTTCAACATTTTAAAAGAGAATGGTTTTATTACATAAGAAGGTAATTCAGAACGTTTATGGTATGTAGTTAGAGAGGACATGCAGGTGATGGGTGGTAACATAACAAGATTCAGAAGATAGAAAGGTATGGACGAAGATGATCTGCTGTGGCAACTCCTAACAGGAGCAGCTGAAAGAAGAAGAAAATCTATTCTCAATAACGTAGTCAACAACGGGGTTGTAAAGGGGGGGCAAAAGTCCAAAAAAAAAGACAAAAATTGAATAAAGGTTCACAATAAAACTAAATTAAAAATAAATAAAAATAACAAAGGTGCTTTTTTGCATTTGTAAATTGATTACCAAGAAAACAAAAACAATGACAAAAAAGTCTAAAACAAAAATCAGGTGTGCCCAAAATCTAATGTAGCAACCAATCCAAAATCCAAGAATCTAAAAGTCAGAAACAAACCCAAAGTCCACACACAAAAATCAAGAAAAAGTGCTTACCAAAAAGAAACGCCGTAACAGGAAGTTTAACCACAAACTCTCACAAGTAATGTTGCATTGCAGAAGTGACAGAGGGCTTTGCTTCTACTATCATCTTTCTTTGACTTTTAGAAATGGTGCAGTTTAAATATTGGCTGTGCTTCCAAAAATCAGAAGGTGAAAGCCTAAATAAACTGACATACTCATCTTAATTAGGATGATGAATCTTCATTCATTCATAGATAAGTCAGTGTTTTTATTAGTGTGATCGCATTATTCCAGAGGAGGGGCACAACCCAATTTGAATTTGCTAGCAGTACTGTTTATTTTCTTTTTTTTGAATTGGGTGAGCTTGCCTGGCACTTCTTGCATTATTAATGCTGTTTCATCTTGTTCATCTTAGATAAACCTTCATTTCTCATTATACATCAGAATTATTTAGCTTAATCTTCACTGTAGTTGATTCCAATGTGTAACCAAATTTAATCAGATCTGACACTGACTGACTTGCCTGTTTATAGAAAGGGATGATACTGATTGAGAAATTTTGCCCAGATGACAAAAAATAAAACATTTTAAATGTAGCTACTTTTCATATTAAACAGCATTTATAGGCACTACTAGCGTTTCTGAAAACCCGGGTTTTTAAAACCCGATGATTCCAGGTCCAATATTTTGGAAACCCGGCGAGTCCGGGTCGGTTTGGGTCCAAAATCATTGTATTAAAAAAATCTGAATTTTACATTTGATACAAAAGGTTTATTATTATCTACATAAAGTTTACAAGTATTTTTTTTTATTAGCTCTAATATAATAATATTTAAGGAACACCAAAGCATTAAGAGACATATCCTCCAATGCCGATCTAAGTTTGGTGCAAAAATTTGCAGACACCGAGAATGTTCTTTCATTATCTGTTGAAGTAGGTTTCACTTTAAATAGCACATCAAAGAGCCTCTCTAGGTAAATGGTTCGCTTTTTGGTGTTTTTGAAAAGTAAAAAGTCCTTTCGTAGATTTCCAAAATCATCAGCTTGGATATCATCAGTTTTTTCTCCATTTTTCAGAATTAAATTTAACTCTTCCTCCATTGTTAATACTGTTTCATCTTCATCGATTAATATTGGTTCTTGCAAATTGTCCGTGGAATTGACTTCCGAGAACGAATTTCGGAAAAGTCTTTTCATTAGCTGTGTAGCTAAACATAAGGTTTAGCTTATTTATGTCGAGTGCATTTATTAAGTTTTTGAGCACTTCAAAATCTATTAAATCCAGCATATGTGAACAGTTTAACTCTAACAAAGCCTGTTGAATGAATTGCTGATATTTCATGAAAACACATCACTTTCACCAAAGAACTCCAACGAGTTTAGCAGTCTAAAATTAACTCTTTGGTGTGATCAAGCTCTGCCTTAATTTTGTCTTGTAGGATTCCATTTCTAATAGAAGATTTAAAATACTTTACCACCTTTCGAACATCAGTAATAATCTGATCAATATCATTTGCTTCCACAAGGTTTTCTTCTTCAATTCAGAACATTTCAACATCCAAATCTTCAAAGAGATCATCATCTTCAGATTATTTGTTTCTGCTTTGCATTCCATATCCATAATCACAGTTGGTTTTGTTTTATATAAAGTATCACACACTCCGAGGTGAATACCGTGTTTAAGACAAAGTTGGTAAAATGTAGGACATAATTTACCGAATTTGGTCATAACAGAACCACCGTCTCCTTTGGATCCGACAACATGTTGCTGGTAATCTATTTCAAACGATTTTAAATGTTTTGTGACCGCTTCGAGTAAGTTTGTTGCTGTACAAGATCCAATGATTCGTACAAGCCCAAGATTATACGAATCTTCAGTTGGGGCACCATGAAGATTTATATTTATGTATTTCTTAGTTCGTTTGCTGGTCCATTCATATAGGGTTAAACTGAAGCATTGATTATTAGATATTTTCTCTAACAATTCCGAAATAATTACTGATTTCTTGACTTCATAATGTTTGTGAATCAGATTCATAACGTCACTTTCATTTTTCGGCAATTTATATCCATGATTTGCTATAGACTCCCGAATAAACTCAGATCTAGTGATTGCTCTTATGGATATGTCATCTACAGCACTCAATTTAGCTACAATTTCTTCTAGACTTTTCCGTTGAACAAAATCTAATACTGTCTTTTGTTTTTTAATAGGGTCCGCAATCACAGAATCAACTGTCGTTTCTCTGCCTCGTTTTTCTTTATTTGGATGAATATCGTGCGTTTTAAGATGTTTCAATAATGCTGATGTACTTGAATCGAGAATAGCTATATTGGATTTGCACACGTTGCAACTTGCTTTGTTCTGTGTTTTTGACGAAGATGCCAGTGGTGTGAAATAGTCCCAAATTTTCGATGTTTTCTTGTGTGACATGGTTGCACTAAAAATGTAAAATATTTTAAATAATTAGAAATAATTTAGTTGATCATAATCTAAATAGGATATAATCATTATATTTATATTTAAGACCATTTCATTCGATAATTACCTTTCTTGTAAGTGGCGATGATGGATCGTATGCAGTGATAAGCCTTCTCAGTCCCGCTGTTGGTGACATAATAAAGGCCAAGCTACATGCCCAACCCGACATCGGACCCGACAAGAATAAAAAAAGCCATAAATCATTCCACCTTTGTGGTATATCGAGCACGCAACGTTATCTCTCGATTTGAAGTCTAGTGCTTGTTGCACTACAGACGTGTGCGTTTAGTTACGGGTAACTTTAAATGCTAAATAATTATAAATGCTGTTACGTATCCTGTATATTTATTAATGATATTATTTATTTAATATTTCGTCGAATTGTTAATAGCACTACCGAATTACCGCGTTTTAAAGTTACCCGTAACTAAACGCAAACGTCTGTACGTCTGGAATCGATCAATTCTAGAGTCTAATTATAGCTTTGTTATGGTGCGATTCGCCTGGGGTATGTAAGCAAAAACAAGTAAAAACCTATTTCAAACGCGCACTCGTTGGTCGAATATTTCGTTATTTATTTTATTTTGTTTTTTTCCGAAATATTGTTAGTCACAATTTAAACAATTTAAACATAATAATACATTTTGATTTTTACAAAAATTACTTAATTTTAAAACTTGAAATAAATTCTAGGTACCCGAACCTGGGGGTTTAAAGTCATTACCCGGCGGGTTCGGGTCGAGTCGGGTCCAGAAATGCTAGGCACTACACACATCTAATTTAGTACCATTGTTTAGAGTTTTGAGCTTCACAGGTTAGGTGACTTAATCAGATTCATATAGTGAGCTTTGTTAATTACAGTTAGCTGTTATTATGCTGCTGCACAGTCAGAACAATTTAATAAAATAACATAAAATGTGTTTGTGCAGGGTTATGAGTCATATAGGGTGCGAAGCAAGAGGTTAACTGCAGACAAGGCATGGCCCAGTCATGTACACACCCACAAGGGGTTAATTAATATACTGTCAGGGAAATTAATATTTTAAGTAAATAAAAGTGAGCTCACCATTACAAATAATGTACCTGCATGACGTCCTTTATTACAACAAGCTTGAGGAAGCTTGGAGAATTCCTAGTTAGTTTACTATGACAAGATTAATGAATATAACTAGCAGTCACAAGGAAGCTAAGATTCACAGAGTCCAAAGATGGTGATATATTTATTTTACTATGGGGACCCCAAAAAACACACACAGCCTTGACCTGGTACACACACACACAGAGGCTTGAATCAATCAATAATAAATACATAATAAGGATAAAAAGTATAAAGGAAGTCCCCAGGTTACATACGAGATAGGGACTGTAGGTTTGTACTTAAGTTGAATTTGTATATAAGTCGGAACAGGTACATTATTTTAATAAATGCTATTGTTGACCGACTGTAACCAAGTGCTCTGCCAATGAATGATGAATGAATGACCTCTCTCTGACCTTTTTATTATTTCTACTTTATTTTCAAGGGTGATGGTTTTTCTCTTCTTTACTATATCACCAGCACTTGCATCAGATTTGTGTTTCAGAGACATTCTTGAAGGGTGAAGACAAAAGGTTAAGATGAACTCTTCTGCACAGCACTGTACACGCTATCACAGCAGGAAGGCACCCGTCGTCAACACGTCTGATGTACTGACAACAGACAACTTCCTGCTATGTGCGTAACAGTACAAGCAGGCTTGCTATTGAGAATGTATGGGGCCGGCGAGGGACGGTTCACCACCCGCAGTGAAACGCCGCCCACCACTCCGTCCAGCCTGCGTCGAGTCAGGAGCAATAGCTGCAGCAGCGTGGTGGGTGGGCAGTGAACTGGCCCATCAAGCCTTTATCCTGCACACAAGCCATAGCCACTTGCCGCCGGGACACGCCCGAGGGACACTACACTGCGCAAGCAGCGAAATCGCCCCCCTTCAGCCACCGCTTGCAGCGTCCCCAGGCTGAAGATGACGGAGTGGCAGTTACTGAGGTGCATGCGTCGCAGCTGCAGCCTTGTTCATAAGTCGTAGGTCGGATGTCCGTAACTTGGGGACTATCTGTATATATTAAGTAAATAATGGTTAGAAAAAATTTTAAACACACAATGCATACACAAAAACCCTCCACAGATCCCCTGACAATGATATAATTTATGTACAATACACAAAAGAAACTGCACAAAACACTAAGCACTAGACGATAAACAATCAACACTTAGGACACAGTCCAAAACGCAGTTCAGTACAACAGTTGCAGATGATAGAGAAAATGAATTGAGATGCCAAGTGAACAGTTCTCTGAACATTATGAAAGTTTTGTCCTAGCGTGTTCTAGGTGCTGTGTGAAGAATTGTAGACGTATTGAGCGCTGCCCAGACAAAGATGATCACCAGCTCAGATGAAATCCTATGGACAAACAGGCCCGGGACATGCACATAAATCTAGAATGAAACTGTAATTCAAGGATGATTGTAGCTGAAATCCAATAGTGAGTTATGTGTAGAAACAAATATACACAGATGATTGCAATTCTCTTGGTGTCTTTGTGGCTCCTTTTTTCCATCCTTCTTCCTAGCAACCCCTGAACTCTCTGAATCTGCCCAATGGCATAATATTGCATGGGCTGCTGGGATTTGTATGGCAAATTAGGTAGAGCTGCTACATAACAAAGCAACAATCTTAAATTGGTGAGTGAAACAGGTTAAAAGTAAAGTGCATAACATAGTAACCTAGCTAACTTACTTAATTAAAGTAAAAGTATCTGTGTTACTTCAAAAAATGGATGTGCTAATGGATTACTACAGATCTAATTCCCGCCACTCAAAACAGAAATTTTGCCTGTTTTTTGCAAAGACGTTGCCTGCTGTTGGTGTAAAATTGTGCTTGTGCGTTCTGGTTGTCTGGTGGCAGCTGATCTGATACCATGCAGAGGTGGCATCACTAACCAACTTGACTGGTTGAGATTGAGCATAGGACCTCAAAAGTGTCTCTATTTATAAATTTACAGACCCACTGACTACTTGGTAGACATGTGCCCACCTTAGTCAGTTAAACACCAGATGGGCTGATGCATTTTAAATCATCTGCAGTGGCTTGGGCTGCAGTAGCCCAAACATGACAAGGCAAAGCCTTGACCACAAGTCGTGTTGCATATTATGGCAGATACGATCTCATCTTGCAGATATTATACTGAATTTATCTGCAAGACTGAGAGATTGTACTGTAGAAGCATGGTTCCTGAAGGACAGTTGGTCATTGATCACCACCCCATGGTTGCATACAGACTTGGTAAATGTTTGTGATACTCAGGCAAGCCTAACAGAGATGGTGTGTTGAATAGACATACAAGCTGTGATAAGAAGAAGGTCAATATTTGTCAAGTTGATCTGGAGTAGTTCCTTTGTCTAGCTTGCAATATCAGTGCGACATGCAGAGATTCTAGTTGATACCATGTGGTCCTCTGGGGGAACAGCAGGTATACTGTAGATGTGTATCATCAGCATAATACTTACTGGAGAAACATGGGACTGGATGAAAGGATCTAGTAAGGAGCTGTATATAGACATGAGGAAAGGGCCTGGCAGCAGCAATCCTTGGGTCACTGCAGTGCTTGCCTGGAGCACCCTTGACATCTGTCCATGCCAGGACACACAGTAGGATCTGTCCAAGAGATGGGACTCAAAACACTTGGCACAGCCAGTGATGCCATGGTCAGAGTGTGTAGCAAGGAATATCTGATATGAAAACTGTGCCAAATGCAGAGGAGAGCTCTACCAGGATGAGGATAGATGACATTAAGATCTCAGGATGCCAGTCTGCTTATGATCCCAAGGATTAATAAAATAACAGTGGGAGGTTGTTAGTTACAGGACCCCTAAACTGTGGATTGGTCTGCCTGCTACGATAAGAGATGCCCCTTCGGTCTCGGCTTTCAAATCCCGGCTGAAGACTCACTACTTCAGTTTAGGATATCCTGACTAGAGCTGCTGATTCACTGTACAGATTGCATTTCTGTTGTTGGTCATTAGCACTAAAACATACAGTATAATTTGTTACTAACCCTCACCTATTCTGTTTTTCTTCTTGGTACTCAAATGTGGCACTTAGCCAACAACCTGCCAAGTTGTTTTACCTGCCTAAGGAAAAGTCATCTTTGATGGAGGATTGCAGGAATCATTGGGTAGAGGGATCTTTTCAGTGCTTGGCTGGCCCAGCACTGACTGAGCTGTTGAATGGCCAATAGGTGGAGGCAGCTTGATGGCCGAGGTCTCCAGGACTCTGAACAAATCCAAATCATATTATGTGAAATCATCTACTGTTGAATCTGCTCTCTACTTGTAATTTTTCTATTGCCCCATTATATTGTATTGAGGATTACTTGTGTTGTGTCCTGTGTTATATTGTATTATATTTACAGTACACCCTTTTTTGACTCCCACTGCACGCCCAACCTACCTAGAAAGGGGTCTCTTTTTGAACTGCCTTTCCCAAGGTTTCTTCCATTTTTTCCCTTCAAGGGTTTTTTTTGGGAGTTTGGCTGGGGGGCTGTCAAGAGGCAGGGTCTTTTATAGCCCATTGCAGCACTTCTTGTGTGATTTTGGGCTATACAAATATAAACTGTATTGTATTGTATGACATGTTGGTAGCAGCTACCTGCCATAATGTTTTGACGTGAGTAGAGTCCTTTATGTGGAGTGGCTCTTCTTGAATTGTGACTGATTAAAATCAAGCAGTTTGTTCTGTAGAAGAAAGGAAAAGACTTTCACTTCAGTGTTTTGGATAGAATGGATAGGAGAGAGACTGGTCTGCAACCAGCTGCTTGAGATAGGTTTGGGTGGGCTTTTTAAGTTGAAGAGTTATTAGGGCTTGTTTAAACAATGTAGAAAAAGTGCCTTGGCTGAGTGAGATGTGACTGCAGAAATGAGTAAGGGAGACATAGCCTTGATGAGGGATGTGAACAAATGGGGTCAAGTGAACAGGCAGTGGGGTGACTTGGGAGGAGGCTGGAAACATCAGGGGTGGAGAGAGGCGAGAAAGAGGAGAATTGGTGTGGTGTGTTCAGAAGAGAATTGACTGGCCAGAGGAGGTGGTGAGAATGAACTGCTGATGATGCCACATTTTCCTGAAAAAAAAAGGTTTTAAAGTCATCCACAGTAAAAGAGGTTGAGGGTAGAGGCAGTGGTGGGCTGAGAAGAGAGGTGAAACCAGAGAACAAGCTACAAGTATCTGAAGTAATCCTATTTTGCAAGAAGCTTACCTTAGTGTTTGTAGTAGCGGAAGAGAAGGCAGATAGAAGAGAACATCTGAGTTACACAAGACAGGTTCAACCTAGAACACTCACAAATTCACAAAGACATAATAAAACCCACAAGGGTACAATTTTGGGGTTTTCATCTACACATAACACATACCTCTTTGGGATGTGGGAGGAATTCTCTAGAGCAGGGAGAGAACATTCACGTTCCAAAAAGACAGGAACCAGGCACACGATTTAAATGCAGGCAGTGACAATGTGAACCGCATTGCCAATCAGAGGAATTTCAATCACTTTTTTTTTTTTTTTTTTGGAAATCCATCTCCTGGATTTTAATAGGCAGCTCATAAACAAAAGGCAACCTTTTGATTCATGTGCAGGCCAGTACATCCTGAGAAACAATATTCTTAAAGTAAAAATGTTCAGTTTTCTGCTGACAACAGAAAAAAATATAGTAATTTCTAGACAGGTCTTTATTAGAATCCAGCAGTAGCGCAATAATAAAATTATCTAAAAGAATAGAATAAAACACGGTGAGAAGGATATGAAAAAAGTGGGGTGTCTTTATGAGCTTGATAACGTATTCTGGAGCTACTGAGTAGACTGCAAAAAGTAACACTTTTATTAATATCAGCAAAATGGGTGCAAATTCTTGCCAGCATTTGCATTTCATTTCGGCACTTTTTCCATGACAATAAAACTAAATGTGTGGCAACATTGTGACATGATACTGTTTTCATAAAAATGGCTGCTTAAGATAAAAGGTCTTTGTGATTCAAACCTGAAAAGTGTTTTCAGATTTAAACAATGCGAGTTGACTGTTAAAGCTCATCATGACAGGTAATTTCTGTTCTTGCTATTTTGTCTTATATGGCATTTTGATGCACTCAAACGGAATAAGCGATGGAACAACAAACAGAGAACATTTTGCAGTCAATCAGGCTCCTTTGGCTGGCTGTGTTTCCCCAATGCCTTATTACTGCCTTGCAAGTGCAGGTGACAGGGTTCAAACACTTACCTGTGAGGACTCTACATGTTCTCCTATTTTTTTCTATGGGTGCTACAGTTTTCCTCACACATCTCAAAGACATGAATGTTAGGTTAACTGACCACTCTAAACTGGCCCTGATTGGTCTGCTGCCCTCCCAAGGATTGATTCCTGCCTTGTACCTGAAACAGCTTGGCTAGGCTCAGACTCACCACAACCCTGAAGTAGATTGAGTGGGTCTGAGGACAGATGTAATATTTTATTCAAATATTAGTTAAATACCAGTTCAATTACTTCACACTGGCACTGTACATTTCTGTGATTCTTTATTTGAAGAATTGCTTTCTGGTTTCCATCTTTTCCCTTCATTTACACTGCTGTCCTCACAATTTAGCAGGAGACGATTACTTTTTGAGTTAGGAAGAGTGCTTTGTGCCACTCGCCTGCTCTGACTTAAGCATCACTGAATGCCGAATCCTCTGTGCTGCTCCCCGTATCGTCAGTTATCTGGCACTTTTGCAGTGCTTGTCACAGGATTAAACGTCAATTTTAGAGGAGCTGTTAAGGTATTTGCAAAATTAGCTAAATATGTTTGCTTGTTTGTTGCATTTTTTATGACTGACTTTTTTCTCATTCAGTCTACAAATCCCATTTGAATTTTGCTTAAAGCCACACTTTACGGTTGGCACTGTCTTTGCCCCATTTTGCTGACTACCCAGCACCTTCTTCCTCAGGTTAAAATAGCTTGGCGGGTGTTGAGTACTTCATTTGCACCTCATTTCACTGAAAATGCTGGAAAAAACCTTAAAATTGGAGCAGGTTTTAGAGGTTTGGCTATACCTTTTTTTATTTGTATTATGCTACACATCTTTATATGGGATCATCACCCAGACCATGTGTATTTTATTTTTATAGTGAGGACAGCAATGTACCTTAAAAAAGAAACAACAATGTCTTTGTCAAATGTCATCAGTGCCAAGCTGAAGCCCTTGCCATCATAATACAACTCTTCTAAACCAAATGGCAGGGGTCTGCAAGTGGCTGCAGGTTTTCATCCTAACCCTTTTCTTAATGAGTGACCTGTTTTTGCTGCTAATTAACTTCTTTTGAATTCATTGTAATTGACTTGCTCTTGAAGACTCAGACCCCTTAATTGTTTCTTTTTCTTTAATTAGCTGCCAAACAAAAATGAGATACAAAATGCAAAAATACAATATCTGAAAATAAAGAAAGGTGAAGGTCTCAGGAATGTTGATCTGCTCAGGTCTGCTATTGCACAATGAGAGCAGCAACAAGCCATGGAATTAAAGAACGGGTTTAATTAACAATAAGAATGCAACTGGTTGGAGTGAAATTGGTTGGTGTTTGGGGCCCTGACTTAGTGGGCCTTCTGTTGACTTCTCATTTCATTTCTGTTTGGGTGCCATTTAAGGAAAGAAATGAAGCAATTAAGAGGAACAATGAAGACATTCACAGGAGAAAAATCTAAAAATAAAAAGAAATCAAAAGAGGTTATAGCAGCAAAAAACAGGTCACTAATTAAGAAAAGGGTTAGAATGAAAACCTGCAGCCTCTGCAGCCCTCTAGGATCAGAGCTGTGGACCCATGGCATTTAGGATGGCATAAAAGTAATGAGACTGATTTTTTTTTTACTAAAGTTTTTATTTTTTTCAAACATCAATGTTATCCCCTTCAAAGTAGTTCCCTTGGGCAGCTACACACTGTAAAAGATGAAGCAATAGACAATATAAAGGTTTGGGGTTTTCCGGCGCCGTATATTGCAGACAATCCACAATATTTTCAAAAGAAAGCAGGTTAAAATATAAACAAAAAACAGTTCATATGCGCGACGCCCTTCAGAGGTGTCGGCGGCCATTTTATAGAGGAGGAGCCGGAAGTGGAGGACTGCTGGGAAGGAACCGTGAGGGAAGATGGGACTGCTGACGTCAGGAAAGATGGCGGAGGAAGGGCGGAAGTGGACGTACTGCGGGCAGGCTATGATGGCGGAGCGTCTCTTTTTCTGGAAGACAAAGGAGAAAGGTTAGTACCCCGCCACTCCCTGCCGGCGAACGTCTTTCGAAGTGGTTTAAGATCCGTCCGCGGCCTCCTACTCGCGCATGTGTGACAACACCGATGGAAACGTTGTTCCCACTGTTGGTAGCAGCGCTGGAAGTCTTCAACCGGTATGGTCTTCAGCATGTCCGTTACACTCTTTTGGATGTTTTCTAAAGTCCCGAAATGACGTCCTTTGAGGACATTTTTCAGTTTAGGAAAAAGTCACACGGACTGAGGTCAGGTGAATAAGGGGGCTGGGGAACCACAGGAATGCGTTTTTTCGATTGTCCTTCTGCTCAATTGTGAGGTTTTTCGGCACCATTTTGTCACAGACCTTTCGCTTGTGCAAATATTCAGTCAAAATTTGATGAACGGTAAATCTGTTCAAATTTAATTGTTCACTCAACATTCTTAATGTTAAACAACGGTCTGATCTCACAAGAGTGTTCACACGTTCGATGTTTTATTGGTTTTCGAAGTTGAAGGCCTCCCTGAAAAACTTGAGCTCGGGATAAAGAATGTTCCCCATAGGCCTGTTTTAACTTTTCAAACGTCACACTTGCCGATTCTCCAAGCTTAACACAAAATTTAATGGCACAACGTTGCTCCAAATTCCGCTGTTCCATTTTGCGTGACGCACAACCAAAAACACAACTTCGCTAATAGTAGTCACAAAAATCACGTAGTTAACGGAAGGAGTTGATACACGTGCTCTATCAAGGACAACAGTGCAGCGTTGCCAGATTGCTTGCAGTGTTGCCAGTTTCATTACTTTTCTGCCACACATGCAGCAGCCTGGACCTCAGATGTTGTCAGTGAAGACTTGATTGCTCTCCCAGTGTCTTTACAGTTCTTCATATATATGTGGATGGGCTAAAAGCACTATACAGTGGAACCTCGGTTCACGACCATAATTCGTTCCAAAACTCTGGTCATAAATCGAAGCAATTTCCCCCATATGATTGTATGTAAATACAATTAATCTGTTCCAGACCATACGAACTGTATGTAAATATGTAAATTTATGCAAAGATTAAGCACAAATATAGTTAATTACACCATAGAATGCACAGTGTAATAGTAATCTAATGTAAAAACATTGAATAACACTGACACAAAACACCCAGGCTCCCTGCTCAGCTACACGAGCAGGCTCGCTCGCGCTCTCTCTCTAGTATTCCACCCAAGCAAATAACACTTTAATGAGTTTTAAGCACAGGGAAAAAAGCGAACATTTGAAAAAAGAGAAAAGTAACATTGCAACAATTCACGCTACGAACTGAAAAATTAACTTTTGAAAAATCCGTAATACAAAAACCACCAAGAAAACTAACCTTGCATGAGTTGAGTTCTGGCATGAAGTGAGGAGGAAGAGTCTGGCTCCACAATGCAGCGATGTTTTCCTTCAGGTGTTTTCTCTCTTGTGATTTCTTGGGTTTCTGGTGCTTTTAGCTGTTTAGCTGGTGGGAGTGAAAGCCTCATGCAGCCATTCCAAAAAACAAAGTCCTTGTGACCCAACCCTTCGTGTTTGCCCTCCAAAGTACTGGCAGTCTGGCTTTGTTTACATTGTGCTGCTTGAAAGCACGAGGGTTCTCAAATTGGTAAATGAGTAAACCGGTAAACAGTTTTTCCACCTTTTCCAGCACTTGAAGCCTCTGCCTGTTTAACGCTGTAACTCCTTTTGCAATATCAGCTGCTTTAATAGATTCTTTCGGCTTTAGAATAGTCGAAATTGTAGATTTTGACTTCTTGTACTCAGCGGCAAGATCAGTACTGTAACACGAACGCCACGCTCAAACTTTTCAATACTGTACTGTAATTTCTTTCTTTACTTCGATTTCAATTTTCTTCAAAACCTTCTTCTCACCATTCTTCACTTGCTTAGAAGCCATAGTTAACTGCAAAAGCACACAAAATACTGTAGAGCACAAAGAGAGTGCAGGTAAAGCACACACGTCTGACTGAGAACAATGAACAGGGAGCGGCTCTGCTTAAATGAACCAACCAGGCAGGCAAGCGGCTCTCTCTCTCTCTCTCTCTCTTTCTCTCTCTCAGCTGTACCCCCCTCCCCCCCAGCAGCAGGCAGACAGGCAGGCTAACACGTGCAGCAATCCCAAACCCCCAGCGGGCAGGCAGGCATGTGGCTCGCTCGCTCTCTCTCTCTATCAGCAGCAGGCAGGCACGTCTGACCGAGAACAATGCAACACGTACGGAAATCATCGGCGCATTCAAACCGAAAGGGAAATTGGCTTGTTCGTATACCGAGTGTATGGTTGTGAACCGAGGCAAAAGTTTGGCAAACTTTTTGGGCGTGAACTGAGTTGTACGTGAACCGAGACGTTCGTGAACCGAGGTTCCACAGTATATGTGTATATATACATAAAAATCTGTAAAAGTATTATATTAGGAAATGAGAAATTTAAATTTGACATAATTAACATAGAGATCTCTGGTCAAAATAGATGAAATATTGCATTGTCACTGGAGATCAGCACGCATGCAAAGTTTGAAGGAAATCGGTCTGGTAAAAGTGGTTAAAAAACTGATTGCAAAATTTGACCCAGACAAAAAGAAAGGGCAAATTGAATAAAATCATGTAATAAAAATAGTAATAATATTAATAAAAAGGAAGAAAAGAAAATGTCTGACTTGGCAGTCCCAGTCCCACTGAGACATTATGCAGGTGTATTGTTGTTGGTAGAGCCCCCATAGCGTTTCTTGACACATTTCTGTTAAATAATTCATTCGCTAGAAGTCTTTAATTGTTAGTGTGTCAGAGAGAAGATATGCAGCATTGTTAATAATGGCACTCAGTTTTGTTTTAATTCACTCCTTTGCTCAGTTGTCATGATTGCATCCCATAAGTGAACCTGCCCTTTTAATTAGCTTCTTGATTCAGTGAGCCTCCCTTGAACTGATGTTACTAGCACACCACAACATCGAAAATCACACTGGCCATCACAGAGTTGTAGAAGATGTGAAGGATGTCATTTCCCACATTAAAGGAATGCAATCTGCTAAGAAAAAAAGAACATGCTCTGCCCTTTCTTATATGGCTCCTCTGTGTTCTGAGATCAATCCAGCTCATCATTGATGTGGACCCCCAAGTACTTGTAGGAGTGGACCACCTCTACATCCACTACCTGACTAATGAGTAGAAACAGAGTCTCTTTGTTATGGTGAAAGTGAATGAGCAGTTCCTTGGTTTTGTTACTTGCACGCAATTCTCTTTCCACCAAGAAAGTTCTCCACCTGACTCCTATACTCTGTCTCATCCCTGTTATCAATACACTCCATAAGTGCAGAATCCGCTGAGAAATTCTGCAAGTGACATAACCTGGTGTTATATTTGTAGTTGAGGGTGTACAGAGTGATGAGAAAAGGAGACAGGACT
Organism: Polypterus senegalus; assembly: GCF_016835505.1. Lineage (NCBI taxonomy): Eukaryota > Metazoa > Chordata > Cladistia > Polypteriformes > Polypteridae > Polypterus > Polypterus senegalus. The sequence goes on from NC_053157.1 coordinate 211,762,216, forward strand.
GTTCCTTGTGGAGCACCAGTGTTTCTCACATCTGTATCAGAATCATTGTCCTTGAGTTTCACAAATAGTGAACTACTTAAATTGTATTTCTGTAGTTTAATTCCCTTTTCTACGGCACTTGTGCTCTTTATTGCATCCGAATACTGTCAACTGAAGTTCATATGACAATGAGTGATAAGGGGGAAACTATGTAATTTGAACTCTTACCAACTTATAAGTGAAAAGAAAAAAGTGCTTGACACTGTCTGCCTGTTAACTTAGAGCACCTTGACTTCATTTGTACCAGCACATTTTGGATTGGAAAATGAGATCATACATAACATTTAACTTTGTGCTTTGTTCTGTGATATCAGTTTACATATGAGGAGTCTTATTTCTTATACCTAGGACTTAATATGTTTAACTAGTTTGGGACTTTACATAATACTTAATTCAAAGGTTTGTTTCTGGAGCAAGCCATTTATCTAAAGCTGAATGGTGAAAATGAAAATATATTCAAATGTGTTATGTAAATGAACCTGGCTGATTAAAGGAAGCTTTTTTGTTAGAGTCTCCCGTCTACCAAGATGCTGTGAAGAAGGCACACGGAGGCTCCACATACGGGTACAAATAAATCACAGCAATGTTTGAATTTAACATATAATGATGGCTGAAAAGTCTTCTTTATTTAGTATTTTCCACATCAAGACTATATTCTGTTTATTATTCTTATGTGGAAATGTGGCACAACCTAAAGAGCTTTCATGTTTAAATGAGGTGGCTCCATCTGGGTTTTGTTTGTTCAAAACTGAATATTTCATATGTACCCATGGAAAGCCCCTTGTCCTTAGAGTGTTTGACAAAAGGAGATATTTTACTAGTCATCGTTCGTCATCATTCTCCAAAATACTTTTTTTTTTTTTTTTTTTAAGAAGTCTGACTGAATGACTAACCCAGTTCATTGGTAAACAGTCACTGTTGTAGACAGTCATTGATATGGGTGTTTTTAATTTTTACATTGATAATAATATACAATAAGTTACATAAATTGTTATTTCTTTGTGGTTTTCTTTCAGCATTTTGTAGTTTATATTCCTGCCCATTGTTTTCTTTATTCTATTTCATATCATTGTATTTAATATATTATTCAATTATGTCGGGTTTAATGTTTGATATTAGTTTGCACAAAGCGAGTCCTAAAAATCGTAGAACTGTTAAAAAATAACAATCTGCATCAGAGGACCCCCTCACAGACTATGTCAAGGTTCGTCAGCCCACCGAGATGACAGGTGGCGCTATTGCTAACACAGTCATTGCCTTCTTTCCCCACAGTGCTGAGAAACTGCCCAGTGAAGGTAACTGACCCCACCCCTTCCAGTTCAGCCTCCAGGAAGGAGGAGTCATTTCTCACAAGAGCGACCTACCAGAAGGAACTGTGACTCTAATCTTGGCTAACTGACCCAACAGACTTGTCTTTATTTTGATACCTCACATAATGTGAAGTGTACGCCAAAAAAGCATTTCTTTTTTGTTTTCCTTTTCTGCTCTTGGACGTTAAATGGGGCAACCTAGTTGGTGCTATAAATTTTCTTACTTCGTGGAGTATCATTCCTGTACTTGGCCACAACAACTTACAACAGTTCCATTTTGGTCCCCATCAAAATACTCTCTGTGCGATTCGTTGAAACATTTCCTGTACTCATCGTTTGTTATCTTGTCTAGAGCCTCCTGTGATTTTTTTCCTAGATTATTTCCATGGTAGCAAATTGTCTTCCCTTCAGTCTCGGTTTTAATTCCGAGAACAAAAAGGGCAGTGAGATCTGTTGTATTTAGGGGCTGTAAAGCCACACGCACATTATTTCTGGTCAAAAACTTGACTGGCAGTGTACAGTTGCACTGTAGTGGTGCAAAATGCAGTTTTATGTGCACCACTGCTCTGGATGTTTTTTACCCTGATGTCTTCCCACAGACACCTCAGCAGTTTATTGTAATGTTGTCGATTAACTTTCTATTCATGAGAAAACGCATTAACAAGTTAAAAAAAGCAATCAACATTGTGTTATCGTTTAATACGACCGACCTGCTTTTCTTGGCTTGGAGAAAAATAATAGGCAACGTCACACTACTAACTGTAGAATAAACATCAGCAATACACACAGCACAATGCCACTCGCCAGAGTGATAAATAAAACTATAGGGATATGATACCTAGCTGCACAGTCGAGAACTACACCCTTCATTTGTGCTATTGACCAATTCCAGGAATTTTTGGGTTCCCCTTGTATTTACAGTTTTTTTTACTTGATCTTTTTGGTATCCTTAATATGCCTTAATGTATTCCTGGTAGCATGTTTCAATAAAGCTTGTTTTACTATTTGATTTATATCCTACAGTGTGTCAGAACTGGCCATCACATATGACTGGCAGTTTGTCTCAATAAAGCATTTTACACTATCAAGCTATGCTTCCCAGCTGTTAATGTTTATGGATCACTTGTAAGAATGGCTCATATTAAAACTTACTTGCCAGCATTTCCTAATAAAGAAAATACCTCTGTCAATGTGTGCTACTTGAAAGTTTTCAAGCTTGTTAGATAATTCATGAAAATAAAAATACAATTTATTTAGAAGCATTTTTCAATAAAATAAAAATGACCATTGATTTCTTTTACCTGTTTAAATCACAGAAACCACTTGTGGTATTAGATTTCTATAGGTTATCACAGACTGATAGACCTTAGGTATCGATTTTTGCTATGGTAGAGCAATTCGACAAAGCAGAACAAATTAACAAAACACAGGTCCAGTTCCCCTTTCATCGGCATCACAATCCAAAAACCCCACAGTCACAACAAAAGAACACAGGGATGAAGTTAATGGGTGGCAGGCATGCATCTCCACTCAAGGGCCCATTGATTGGAAACAACCGCCATCGTCGTCCATTCCCAATAATGTGTCTTCGTTCTCTGTGTTCACCCGAAAAACAAACAGGTAAGTACAAAAGCCCACTGACATCGGGCCAATTGAGAGCTACCAAGTGACCAGACACACATTGCTTTGGGTTGTGTGAGTCAAACATTCAGACCCAGGAGCTGCAAGGTAGTGGTACCAAACATTGTGGAACCTTGGTACCGCCGAAAACAAATGAATATAAAAAGGCAAATTTGAATGTGGGGATGTGCCCATCATGAGAAATAGGAAAGATCAATTAAAAGTAAAATGACTTAGTAATGAGAGAACGGGAAAGGCTCTTTAAACAAAGCCATCTGTTGAAAATGAGAACAAAACAAAGATGAATTGGGGGATTTCCTTGTCATGTATTATGAGTTAGATTGAATGAACTTGGATTTGAAAATGTCATATTGTAATACAGTATAATTCAAATAAAATTTAAGCCAGTGGTTACAGTGAACCTCAGAAGGGGAATGTGCCCACTCCCCACACTATGAAGTAGTTTCAGTTTATCAGACTTCAAAGAGTTGCATTGTATGGCGAGGATAAAGATAAAGATGCTAAAACAACAGTTCTTTTTTACCACTTCAGCCACTGATTTTAAACTGATTTCCACCATAATCCAAGGGGCCAAACCCTAGTCATGAGAGTGTTGTGCAAGTTCACATCTCACAAGAGCTAGCTTAAAGTTCAGTTCGCACAGATTAAAATGAATAAATTCACATCTATAGTTCACCATTTCAATTTTGAACTAGTTCAAGTTCAGTTTGTATTTTTTAAGGAGTGAGAATAAATGACCCATGAGTTTACTGTTTTGAAATTTTGCATCTCTTATATTAGGTTATTACAGTGACCTTGAATGAAATACAATAATTATGAAGACTTTATTTAAATATACTTTATTGACATATACCCAGCAACAGACACGTATAACCATATATGCTAATATCCTCCCGGTCAAAAAAGAAATCAAACAGATGCAAGTATACATATAAATTACCACTCTATTTCCAATCATGTGACACAAATGATGACTGTGGGACCAGCGTGTAGGTGAACTAACCTATTATGCTGCCGATCAAAATTTGCATCACATATTGCCTGTCCAACGGGGAAAAATATAAACTGGCTTCACGAAGTACGTTTTCCTAAAAGCGAAAGTTAGGCCCGTCGCGACAAGGCAGGCAAACCAAGCAATTGCTTGGGGCCCCGAGCTGGCCTGGGGCCCCAAGACAACGACTGGTTAAGAATAAAATGCAGCGACAAACTGTGTGAGCGCCCCATTGATAGTGAATGCAGTAAAGTGCAATGACACTGTTATCGGATCCCCTCAAGGGGCCCCTCGCTGACAGCAGCCAGCCAACCACGCGATCTCTGCTGCCGGCAAAATACAAAACTTCCTCGGCAGTCATGAAGCGGAATTATGCTTCAGGAAGCCAAAAAAGAAAGAAGAGAAAGGAAGAGGAGGATAAGAAAAAACAAGACAGTGGTAAGTGATAAATTACACACATAAAATAGCTCTACTTGTCTTGTACAAATGGTGCAATTTTGCAGCAGGTAGGCTAGCAGAAATATGTACAGTAATCCCTCGCTATATCGCTTCAACTTTCGGTTTCACTCTATCGTGGATTTTAAATGTAAGCACATCTAAATATATATCACAGATTTTTCGCTGGTTCGCAGATTTCTGCAGACAGTGGGTCTTTTAATTTATGCTACACGCTTCCTCAGTTTGTTTGCCCTGTTGATTTCATACAAGGGACGCTATTGGCGGATGGCTTAGAAGCTACCCAATCAGAGCATGTATTACATATTAACTAAAACTCCTCAATGCTATAAGATATGCATCCCGCTCGGAGCTTGATTGTTTGCTTGTCTCTGCCTCTATCTCACCCTCTCTGACATTCTCTGCGCCTGACGGAGGGGCTGTTTGCACAGAGGCTGTTTGCTTAAAAGATACTGACGCTCCTCAAAAAAAATGCCGCTTAATTGCGGTGCTCGGCATATTTAAAAGCACAAAAGCACACGTATTGATTTTTTGATTGTTGCTTTAATCTCGCTCTCTCTCTCTGACGTTCTCTGCGCCTGACGGAGGAGATGTGAGCAGAGGGGCTGTTTGCTTAGAAGATACTAACACTCCTCTAAAAATGCCGTGGCAAACTTAAAAGCACAAGTATTGATTTTTTGATTGTTTGAATTTCTTTGCGAGATCTCTCTCTCTCTCCCTCTGAAATTCTCTGCTCCTGAAGAGAAGAAGATCTATTTGCATTCTTTTAATTGTGAGAAAGAACTGTCATCTCTGTCTTGTCATAGAGGACAGTTTAAACTTTTGACTAAAGGGTGTTATTTCATTTCTAGAGGGCTCTAATAATGTTAACAGTGTGGGAGAGTTTATAAGGGCTTAAAATATATAAAAATAACTACACAAACATATGGTTTCTACTTCGCGGATTTTCGTCTATCGCGGGGGGTTCTGGAAAACAACCCCCGTGATCGAGGAGGGATTACTGTATGGCTATGCTGTGGTTCCTTTGCGTGCTGGGGGCCTCCATGTCCATTTTGCTTGGGGCCCCCAAATTCCTTCAAACGGCCCTGGCGAAAGCGGAGCTTCTCCGTGTGCTCGTGTCAGCAGTGCCTATTTACGTTATTTTTTCTGAATACAAATAAATCGAAAAAAAATTCATACAAAATAAATATCCGTAAAAATCCACCATTTGTGCTTATCCGAATACTGTTTTCGGATTCAACTCCACCCTACGTTTAATCTGGACCTAAACCAGATCCAGAATGTCACATAAAACTGAACTAGCTCACAATCAAGTTCTTCACGTGCAAATACATTACGTTAAGTTCACCGTTCTTAGAAAAATCAACTTTTTCAATGAACGCACTCTTTTGAAGTAGTTCATGCACAACATTGGCTATGATGGTTGCTCCACTGACAAAGCAAAATACAGTAATTGAACAGCATAATCCCTGACTGATGACTGCGCATTTCCCCTCTGGACTCTCTGCAGCCAGTCTAGGCATCAGTTCTGTACTGCAGAAGATGGAGGATGAACTTCAGTAGGTGCCACAACTCAGTGGAGCATCCTTCTCAGGGCTCGACATTAACAGTTGCTATTGAGGTAACTGTCAACCAATTTTTGGCCTTTGGTTGCCAACAATGTCAACCACTTTTGTGATGTACTGTTTTTTTCGGCAGTTGAACAGTTCTGGTCAGTTTTTGCACATTATGCCTACTCAGTGGATTGGTGTGTTACAATTGGTTTTATGATTACAATAAAATGCAAGCTGTACATTCAAAAAATGCACTTCTAAGCTTTTCTTTATAGCAAATTAAATATTAGTGCAATGACCAGCCACCATGCAAGGGTAAGTGAGCCGGCTGTGCCTGGAGGTGAACCATCCCTTGTGTACTGATTGACCAATAAGGGACATTTCCTCCATATTGCTGTGCCCAGTGCAACAGAGTGGAGAGGACAGAGAGATTGTTAAGCACAGCTTTTTGTTTATTAGATGAGAAAAAAACAAAAGCTATTAAGCGATAAGCCTAAAATGCTTCTTTTTGTCTAAAAGAATCTGCCAGTAATGCAAGTTTAATTGAAATCATTCTGTTGTTAGATTTATTTTAATTTAAAACACATTGAGGATTGTTATATTTTAAAAAAAATAAAATTACTGATAATTTGTTGCAATCTTTAAGCAATCCTTATTCTGCTGTGCGTACTGCTGTGATTTGAGGCTTTATGCTTTTAAGATGACAGAAGGAAAAAACTTTTTGATTGGTTTGAAAAAGGCTTATTAAATCCAATGTTGGTAGTTTAGGCCTGTCTGTGCTGTTTATTTTCATTTGCTAGCCCTCAAGATTATCTGAAAACAAGATTAGAAAATCCAGAATGGAATCATATTCAGAGCACTTTAAGTAAATGGAGGATGTATTGTGTTGCATTTTGCTGTTTTGGAAATAACAGTACAAGAAGACCAAAGAGAGAGAATGGAAAAGAAACCAAGCAGCGATGTGCGGATTAGTTTATTGAACAAAATAAAACTAACCGCTCTGTTGGTACCTGATATATCAGGAATTGATAACAGGCATGTTTTTTTTTTTTATTTCTGACATATTAAGCGGTAACACTTCAGATTGAAATTCTGTGAAATAGTAGGTAAAACAAACTAAAAATAATTCCGTTTTAAACAGTCTTTTGTGTTCATTATTAAGCATAGCATCTTAATCACTCCTAGTATAGGTTGTTAAAAATGGCAACCATATTTTTAGATTTGGCAACCAAAACCTGATACCTGGCAACCACTTTTAAATTTTAGTGTTGGGCCCTGCTTCTGTAGCCAGAGCGATCGTCTTGTATATCAAAGCAGATCATTTTGCTGCCTTATTGGACTTAGTTCCCATTTTGATTTTCGGTCCTCAATGCAGTACTGCTGTGTCCTTCTGATTTCACCCCACTGTTCAAAGACAGGCTGATAGGTGGAATGCTAACCCTATGCTACCCTACTGCGAGAAAGTGTGGAAGGTTCAATGTCTTTCTCAGCTCACAACTTGCCTCAGTGAAATTAAACCTGCATGGAGAAGAACTCTTTAAAATTAAATTGCAACAAAACTGAACTCCTGCAAATTGGCACTAAAGCGCAACTTAAAAACATGAGCTCATTTCCAGTCACTCTTGACAGCGATCTCATTAGACCTTTTACTAATGCAAGGAATCGAGGTGTCATTTTTGATTCCTCCCTTTCTTATTCTGCCTATATAAACCACATTAAGAAACCTTCTTACTTCCACTTCTGTAACATATCCCGTGTTTGCTCATTCCTCTTCTTTTCAAATGCTGAGAAATGTATCCATGCGATTATCAAATCCTGCATCGCTTATTGTAACTTCTAATCTTATATCAGAGCTCTACTGCAAGAGTCCTTACACGGACCAGCAACAGTGAGCACATCACACCCATCCTGCTTCACCTTCACTGGCTCCCTGTGTCTTACAGGATCGAATATCCAATTCTATTAATAACCTACAAAGCTTTAAATGGCCTTGCACCGGACTACTTCAGTGACCTTCTCCATCACTGTGCTCCTGTTCGCCCATTACGATCTTCTGATTCTGGCAGTTTTGTTGTGGGACTGGAAGTGATGTCATCAGAGGGCAAACCCAGGGGGGGCCCAGAAGTGACGTCATCATTGGGGGCAGAAAAGCTGTAAGTGATGTCAATGGGACCGGAACTGGCATCATCAGAGTCGCCGGAACCTGGCAGGATTTCCTGAGAATGGTCTGCAAGAAACAGAGAGAGAGACAGTCAGCACACTCCACCGCCCCCTGGACTGTTCAGGGATTGCAATAACGCAGGCCCTTTACCTGCCTCCTACTTGCACGTGTGTCAAGAGTTACTTAAAGCTAGAACATTATCTTTACAAAAGGTAAAAACTGATGTGGGATTCCATTGCATCACAGAACGGATATATACCCTCATTTAATCATGCTGAATCTTATGTTGAAACATTAATTAATGTAACTAGCAGAAACAGTGTTAACAGAAAGCTGCTAAACATCTGTGCCTCAGAATTGTCTGGAATTTTTAGTTAAATCTTCAAATCATCCCTAAAATAGGCAACTATCCTACACATTTTCAAAAAGGCCCTTCATTGTTCCTGTGCACAAAAGTCCCAGAGTTACATATCTGAATGAATACTGCCCAGTTGCCCTTACCTCAGTGGCCATGAAATATCTAGAAAAGCCTGTGCTGTCATACATAAGTTAAATTATTTCTACCTCTTAAAGCTCTATAGTTTGTTAACCAGCCAAATAGGTCTGTGATTGATGTTGTATCACACTGCTGCAAGAGTCCTTACACGGACCAGCAACAGTGAGCACATAACGCCCACCCTGCTTCACTTTTAATCACTCCATTGTGTCTTACAGGATTGAATATACAATTCTATTAATAACCTACAAAGCTTTAAATGGCCTCGCACCGGACTACTTCAGTGACCTTCTCCATCACTGTGCTCCTGTTCGACAATTACGGTCCTCTGATTCTGGCCATCTTGTTGTGCCTCACACTAACCTGCGCTCTATGGGTGACAGGGCCGTCATCTGTATAGCGCCAAGACTTTGGAAAGACCACCTAAAATTCACGAGACCAGCTGACTCCATTCATTCTTTTAAAAAAACAACTTAAATCTTATCTGTTCAGGAAGGCTTTTAACTTAACCTGACATTCTGCCCCTTTCAGTTTACCTCTCTGTTCAGATGATCGGGATAATTTATCATAAATGATATTATTTGTCAGGCTCTCCTTTTTAGTATTGAATTTAACATTTTATTCTGGTTTATTGTCTTTTATTATATTTAATGCTTTGTATATCCTGTTTCTCTCTGTTTTAGTGTTCTGTTCAGGAAATATTTGTATCCAGTGTTACATATACCTGCTGTTTCTTTCTAGGAAAGGTGCTATAATAAATAAAATGTATTATGTATTATTATTTTTGTTTAAAGTACCCAGTAGTATACCTTCTGATTTACTAGGATGATCTGTGCATGGTGCCCACTGCTGCTGATCCTGGAAAAATAGGTGATTGAAAAGAATTAAATTTTTTAATGACTGAAATTTTAAGAGAGATAAACAGTTCATAGAATAAAACTTGTTTGATGGATTGAGGGTTTGACACTGCCAAACATTTCAGCTAAAGGTTTTTCTCTTTAGACAAGTATTTTCTAAAAAAGTGTTTTATTTATACTGCCTTCTGCACTATTGATTGCATCTAACTGTAATATCGCTGATACATAGGAATAAAGTTTGATTGCCTCATTGAACTGTGCTTCTTCGACTGCTGCTCTGGCTTCTGCAAGGCCTTACAAGCCATCAATCATACATGCCATAATTAAGCCTTGTCAGTGTTCAGAAGACAAAACAGAACTGGAGGAAGGACGCCTCTGTTTTCTCTACAAATGGCCATTTGTTAGCCCATTAGTTTTCTACAATGTCACGAGCCAAGATGATCTATACAGCTCAGGCTCGAAAGGCCGTCAGAAGGGAATGACAGAAAGAAATTTTCCAGAGCACTCAACCAGGGCACTTTAGAGAATCTGCAGTTTTTAAAAGGAGGATGAGAGTATCTATCTATCTATCTAGAATTGTGCATTATGTAAATTGAATTGTTAAGGAAATTTTTCATCATAACACAAATTTTTTGCATGATTATTTGTTCTGCCTTTTGTGCATTTGTATATATAGAGTATTATTTGATTAATTAAATATTATGAAAGATTATTAAAGTATCTATCTATGACGATGATGCATCCTACCAAATTTGGAACAAATATTGACTCTGAAATGTGAAACAAACACATACGTTTCATTTGCTTGTGGTATAATGAGCGTTGTCCTTGGTGTTGCGTGATTTCAAATAAATACATAAAGGCTTCGGAGAAGTGTGGTGTGCATGACAGTGCAGCTCTGGAGTGTTGATGGGGAAAGTGACTGCGCATTCACCTGGTGTCTGTAATCAGCACCAGCATACCTAATAATTACTAAAAGGAATCTGAGCAGAAAGAAAGAAAGTCAGTGGGAAAGCAGGATCAGCTGGAAATAGATGAGCATGTGGCTGACGCTCGACGTTTAAGGTTTAAGGTTTCTTTATTTAGTCATGTTTACACAAGAGGTGGGGCAGAGGTCAGTCCTGTTGAGCACATCTGGGAGCAGGAGTGACCCACCACTCTCTTTTTCTCTTGACTAAAGGCCGTTGAGCGATGGTGAAGATGGGAACAAGGCTAGGTGCGGTGCCCCGTGGACCTGCAGGACTGGCGACGTCAACCCAAGCCTGTTTTAAGTGTTGATTGCAACAGTCGGTGGACATCTCCTCTTGCTGTGAATGCCATTTTTTAGCTTTAAGCAGTAACTACCATGGATCAGGACTGTTTTTAGAAGAACAGGATTCTGCCTGGGATTTTAGCCTCATTTGTTTTAGATCTATTAATTCTTTTGAACATCTTTTAACTTCCACAAGAACATTTGATTTTATTTGGATTATTTATTTATTTATTTAAAGACGAACACTGCACTATTTTGCATGTTGGGAATTTAAACTCCTGACTATTTTGCACTATGCTTGTTTATAAATAAAAGCAGTAGCACTTCTGCACCTACCCTTGCTTGATTGTGTCTTCATAGGCCCTGGCTCATTTCAGATCATGTTACAGAAGGATCCAGGTTCCAAGACATTGTGACAGCTGGAGCTGTAGGCTCACTTTAATCCAGTTGTGTGGCCAGAACCATCCCTGGCAGCTTCAGATGCAAGGCAAAAAAGGGTTTGTGGTTTTTAAAAATGATATAAATATTAAAGCCAATGAAAGTGTGAAGACAAACTGAGATGGGGACAAATGAAGGAATTTAAACTACAGTATTACTAAATACTAGGAAAGCAGAAAAATTACTCCAAGAACAGCATGGAGTTTTTAAGGGCCTTGATACTTTCCCGTTGAGGAGCAGGAGTCCCAGCCATTGTGCAAAAATGTCCAGTAAATGTTTGACTAGATATAGAGCAGGGAACTGGCAAGCCACTCAGTAGTTATGATTTTTCACAGGGCTTTCCTAGTGATGGCAGCAGTTTGTGATGTCATCATGCTTAAGAAGTTCAATTTCAAATATTTCCTTGAAGCAGTTAACAACAGTGCTGCTCATTCTGCCGCCATCCTGTTGAGCAAACAGTACTCAGTAGTTGTCCATAGCATAACACCAGGTGTTAGGTGATCTATACCTCTTGACAGTGTTTTCTGGAAGAATTAAAATTGAATTTATGTAAAGCAGGTAACATTCCCTAAAATCAAGTCAAACTAAACAAGACTAAATTCAATTCAACTCCCACCCATGAGAAACAGAGAAAGGCCAACAGCCAGAGTAAAACTTTGAGAGTAGTAAAGTGAGAAAGGAGTCTCTCTCCCCAATATAAATACGTATTCTAAAATGTTATTGATTAGATCCTGCCAGATTTTAAAAATGTTTTGAACAGATCTTCTAAGTGAGAATTTGATTTTTTCCAATTTCTAATAGTACATAACATCAGTTACCCACTGAATTAAAAGAGGTGGGTTAGGATTCTTCAGATTGAGCAACATACGTTTACGTACAAATTGTGAAGTGAAGGCAATTACAGTTTGTTTGTCCTTCTCCACCTTAAGCCCATCTGGAAGTACATCAAACACAGCTGTTAATGGGTTAGGAGAGATTGTGACACCAAGGCTGTCTGATAGGTAATTAAATTTTTTTTGTCCAGAATGATGTTAATTTGGTACACATACAGAACATATGGCACACTGAGGCTAGAGGTCGATTGCAATGTTTGCTGTGGTATCTGTAATGTATCAAAAAACACATTTGATTGTGTCTTGTATTCTTTGTACTGAGCAGAATATAAGGAATTATATGTTTATTATATGTATATTATTGTGTGCATTATATTTTTATGGTCAATGAATTTATTGCTGTCTGTGTTAGTGATTACTGATATTGCATTGCGAACTTCCTGCTTTTGATTTTGTTGAGCTAAGATCTTATTAACCTTCTCTCCATGTGTATAGTAATGATGTCACAGTTTAAAAATGAGTTGTTCTGTTTCTTTCATTGTCAAGAAGTTGATTTCTGATTGCAAAGCCTGTCTTTTCCTAAAAAGTGCCTCATTTGGAGACCTGGCATGTTCTTGATCTATTCTGGTAATTTCACTGATTCTTATGGGATTTCTGTGGACTTGACATCAACCATCACTCTGAGACTGATATTCTTCAGTAAGAATCATGGATTAGGAAATAAATAAATAAATTAAATCAAGACAAAGAAGAAATTTGGCCTAATGTCCAAATTTGGTCTAACAAACTGCAGGCCAGCCTGTTACAAGGTACCTGCAGGCTCCTCATGTTGTTTACAATTCAGGCTGTTCATATTTTATCTGGTTAGTGTTCTTCTTATTTATATTTTATCTCTTTAAATATTATAAATAGGCATGCAGTAGAAAAAGTGCTTCTGCACTTTAATCTACAACTGACTATTACGAGATATACCAGCACCATAAACTTCAGTTGCTCACGTGTGAATTGTACTAATAAAATTAACTGATAACAAATTCCTTACTAACAAGAAGGAATGTAAAACAGGCAAACTAAATACACAGATCAAACTGTGAAGCAAGGGAAGTGTTAATGAAAATAAACTAAAATGGAAACAAATAAAGAAACAGAAACAAACAGCAGTTACTAAACACTAGAAAGATAGGGTACAGAGTATGAAGGGGCACCACTTATAGTAGCAGGCAGACCATTCCACACTTTGGGGTCCTATAACTATAAGCTCAACCTCCCACTGTTATTTTTTTAATCCTTGGAATCATAAGCAGGCCGCCATCTTCAGATCTCAATGTACGCATTGGTTTGGAAGTAATGATAAGTTCAGATAAGTAAGCAGGACCTTGGCCATTTAAGGCTTTATACAGCATGTTCAAAGAAGGATTTTGAAATCTGCCCTAAACTAAACTTAACTTAATAAGGACTACACATATGACTACTAATTTTAATTGTGTGATTTAGACCTACAGCTTGTCTCTGTATTTCTTGCTTATATGTTGAAATTTCACGCATTTTGTAACTTGTTCCAATTGTAACCAAGTGCTGGTGGCTGACTAAATAGTGCTATATCCCTTTAAAAATGTGATGCATGGTACGTGAGGAAATGCAGCGTGAGTTTATTGCAGGCACAAGTGTGGCATGCTAGAAAGTAAGGAAGAAAGTTTCCTCAAAGTTCAGTGTGGTATGAAACTGTGGTGTGTTTGCTGGCAGCATAACTTGGTGTGCAGGTTTTGGCATGAGAGACCACTGCTGCATTTCATGCACTATTATTCAGTTGTTTCTTGGTTCATCTAATGGCCACTGCCCTATTGTGAAGCAGAAATCAGAATAAACACCCCAAAAATAAACATTTGTGTCCTGTGTGGATCCGAGTGTGACAGGACAGGTTACATTCTTTGGTACCCGAAGTGGTGTTCAAACCCACACAGAATCTACTAAGTTTTCTTCTTTTGATGTTCTTATTTAAACAGTAGATGGCATTTTCATGTATGAATGTCTCTTGGCAGACTCTAGATGTCAGGTGTCAATGTTCATCCATATTGCTAAATGAATCATTATGAAACAACAGTATTGTACTATTGCATTTGAAGAATTTTCAATAAATAGTGCTGTTTAATATCTGTAATCTCATTATCACATACAAGATCAACCTAATTTGTGAACAATTATTAACACAATGTACAGCTATTGGCAGAAGTTTTGAGAATGACACAAATATTACTTTTCACAAAGTTTGCTGCTTCAATGTTTTTAGATCTTTTTGTGAGATGTTTCTATGGTATGCTGAAATATAATTACATGCATTTCATAAGTTTCAAAGGCTTTTATTGACAATTAGATAAAGTTTATGCAAAGAGTCAATATTTGCAGTGTTGGCCCTTCTTTTTCAAGACCTCTGCAATTCGCCCTGGCATTCTGTCAGTCAAGTTCTGGGCCAAATCCTGACTGATAGCAGCCCATTCTAGCATAATCAATGCTTGGAGTTTGTTAGAATTTGTTGGTTTTGTTTGTCCACCGGCCTCTTGAGAATTGACCACAAGTTCTCAATGGGATGAAGGTCTGGGGAGTTTCCTGGCCATGGACCCAAAATTTTGATGTTTTGTTCCCCAAACCACTTAGTTATCACTTTTGACTTATGGCACGGTGCTCCATCATGTCTGAAAAAAGCATTGTTTGTCACCAAACTGTTCTTGGATGGGAGAAGTTGCACTCAGAGGATGTTTTGGTAGCATTATTTTATTCATGGCTTGGGATTGGGGCAGCACCAGTGCAGAGCTTGCTCAGGAATGGCAGCAGGCAGGTGTGAGTACATCTGCCTGCACAGTGAGGCGAAGACTTTTGAAGGATGGCTTGGTGTCAAGAAGGGCAACTAAGAAGCCACTTCTCTCCAAGAAAAACATCAGGAACAGACTGATATTCTGCAAAAGGTACAGGGATTGGACTGCTGAGGACGGAGGTAAAGTCGTTTTCTGTGATGAATCCCCTTTCCGATTGTTTGGGGCATCCGGAAAAAAGGATTGTCTGGAGAAGAAAAGGTGAGTGCTACCATCGGTCCTGTGTCATGCCAACAGTAAAACATTCTGAGACCATTCATGTGTGGGTGCCAAGGGAGTGGGCTCATTTACAGTTGTGCCATAAAAAAATGAATGATACCAAAACATCCTCCGAGAGCACCGTCTCCCAATCATCCAAGAACAGTTTGGTAACAATGCCTTTTCCAGCATGATGGAGCAACGTGCCATAAGGCAAAAGTGATAACTAAGTGGTTTGGGGAACACAACATTGAAATTTTGGGTCCATGGCCAGGAAACTCCCCAGACCTTCATCCCATTGAGAACTTGTGGTCAATCCTCAAGAGGCCGGTGGACAAACAAAACCAACAAATTCTAACAAACTCCAAGCATTGATTACGCAAGAATTAGCTGCCATCAGTCAGGATTTGGCCCAGAAGTTGATTGACAGCATGCCAGGGCAAATTGCAGAGGTCTTGGAAAAAGAAGGGCCAACATTGCAAATATTGACTCTTTGCATAAACTTTATCTAATTGTCAATAAAAGCCTTTGAAACTTATGAAATGCTTGTAATTATATTTCAGCATACCATAGAAACATCTGACAAAAAGATCTAGAAACACTTGAAGTGGCAAACTTTGTGAAAATTAATATTTGTGTCATTCTCAAACTTGGTAATGGCTGTAAACAGTTTTATTTTAAAGTCAGATCTTCAAAAAGAGAGAAAAAAGTTCTGATAAAAAAGAAACCATTGTTCAAAAGAATTAGTGGTTAACAATTGTTGCACAATGCAATATTGGTTTGTGTTCCTCCATGAAATGAACATGTTTCTCTTTTATGTTTTCAGTTTGCTAAGAAAACCTTGGCGTTTTCTGAAAGGGGATACGTCGGTAAACACATAGCCAGTACATCTCAGGGTGGCTCTTTCACCTTCTTAAACCCATAAATAAAGTCAAGCATTGCTACAAATTGTTTTTCTTTTCTTTCCCCTCCTCATGGCTTTAAATCTCTGTTTGCTCTGGCTAGGCCGGTGAGAGAAGGCATTTCGTCAGCACTGTTTAAGAAGTAATCACACAAATAAAAAATAACGGCTGGCTTTCCAATGAAGCCCAATTAAGAGACAATGAATCTTTTCACAGAAAAGGTTACACGTCTCAAAGCAGAGAATCGAAGTCCATTAAAACCTTATTTATTGTTGTCAAGGAAGTAGATTTACGCCAGGCTCGTGCAGAAATTGGATGGAAATCTGCTGTGCCTCCACTCTCTGATTAGGCCTTAGCAGAACATTTTCATTTATCTACAAGATATCCTTTGGAAATCACTGCCATCCCTCAACTTAGGAGTGCTTTCTCCGGATGCTTTCCAGTGCCTTTTAATCTATTTATTTGCTTTAATGAAAAGATACTTGGCAGTCCCCCTGGCAAGGTGAATCGGACCCAGATGAAAAGTACTAAAGTAAAGTAATTAACAATACACTTGAAGAGAATTCTTTTAAGTTTAAGAAATAGGACACATTATTGTTGTTAAGAAAAACAGCAAGATCACGGAGGAGACACCAGGTACAATAATTTAGAAACACGTGGTTTGAATCCAGAGATCCTGATTTCCAATATTCTTACACTTTCATTCATGATAGAAACCACATAATTAAAGCTTCTTAAGTTTACACTAAGGATCTTTATCTCCTTACCTTTTGATTACTAACACTTTCATTCCATCCCAATTATCATTGGTGTATGTCAATCATTAAGTTTCCTTTTCCAAAGAAAGAAAAAAGGTAATATTAATAAGTTAATATCAACAGTTTGTCATATTCTTGTTTGATACTCGTTTGCTGTACGATGGTTTTCATCGAACCATTTGATCAATTATAGCTGGCACAACTGACAGTATATCACTTCAAGGCACTTTAGAGAGTTAAATAAATTACGGCATAATACAAACAGAAAATAGAAATACAAACAAAACAGAGTACTGATGAATACTCAAAAGAGCCAAGACAGTTCTTTCCTAAACTCTGAACTGTGACAACCCGGGTTCACTCCATGCTCCCATCTCACTTCTGATAGAGCCCTTGAACCTGACACCGTCAGTAATGTCACCGAGGGGATGGTGCAAAAAGTGCAAAGTGCTTTTATTTAAAATCAACAAAACAGTGTTCAAATGAAAGTGCAGTGCATCAAAAATACGTCATAAATAAATAATCAATTAAAATGAGTGAAGTAGTGGAGGTTAAAATCCTTTAGAAAAAAAACCTTTTAAAAACAATGAGGTTAAAACAGTGGCTGGCAGCTGTCCCATTAAAACAAAGCCCGGTGCCTTTCTACTGCTGGTGACTGGCGACTCCCCCTGTTTCTCCCATCCAGGCAATGCACCAGGAGAGTCACCCTAGCTGCAGCTGACCTGCTCCTCCTGCTGGTCTGTTCGCCTCACCGACCCCTTGCTCCGGTTGGCTCCACCAAACAGCTACTTGTATTCCCCAGCATGAGCGCCCTGGTCACTGGGTAGCCCAAGTCACGACTCACGCTGCCTTCTTGGCCTTACGCGGCGAGCCATCCTTCTTCTGGTCACTCCCGCTCTTCACGATAAACTCAGCGGGAGTGACCACACCAACTGCTCCTTGGGGGCCGGCCAAACACCCAGGCTCTCTGCTGAGCTGCTCGCTTGCTCTTTGCACCGGCTTTCCACTCCCTGCTTCCTGCCTTCTACTTCTCCTGCAACCTCCTTTTCTTTTTCTTTTTTTTTTCTTTTTATCACGGGGATGTGGATCAGCTGTGGCAATCAGCAGCTTGCGGGAACAATTACGGATGCAGATGACTCCTCACCTGTGCACTTAAGCGAGGCTCGCCCGCATCTCGAATTCACCTGGGAGCCGCTTACGACCACAAATACCACGCCCCCTCTCTAAGCCGCGGCGATTATTTATTTAAAAATTGGCCCAATTAACATGAGCTGTGGACCCGCTACACCACAGGCTCCAGGTTTTTGTTTCAACTAACTTCTGTTATTTTGCCTTCCAGCCTAATTAGGTGAGTTGTTATTTCCCAATTTATGTTTTGTTGTCAATGTAGAAACTGCAAAACTAGGTTATGGCAATTTTTTATTAAAATGTACCAAACAGTGTTATTTTTTAACTTGTCTTTTTAAATATTTTTATCATCATCATATTCCTTATGCTTTTCCATGTGTTCTGGTTACATTATTCCATTATGTACTAATGAGCATGTTAGTGGATCTGTGATGAGAGAGGTCAGTGACGATGCACATTTCTAAATACCTTTAGAATTTATTAAGTGCTCGTACTTCAGACTGGTGTAGGTTTGTAAGGTAGAGTGGCAAAGCGGCTCCAGAAGTTGATGGCGTGATTGGCCAATTGTGCATTCACGTATCGACACGATTGCCGCTTTAGCGCTCTGGGGTTGGTAGTCAGTCGTTAGGGTTAGGGTTAGCAGTATATAGGAAGCTGGAGCAGAAAACAGGCGGACAGAAAGGCAAAGGAGACAATGGTAAAAATGGAAGTAAGGAAGAAAGAGAGGGCAGGATCATGAGAGTCAGTGCTGATAGGGAGTGGAGGCAGGAGTTTGGGAGTACAAGGCTGAACTTGGCTACTTATTTGCAGCTCAGTTCCTTATTCGGCTGGCTACTTAACTGCTTCCAGCCAGCTACTTATTCACATACCTTGTGCCAAGCAGTTACTTATTCAATGTTAACTGAAAGATGGATGACATTGTTGAACAACAGTTGAGTTTTCCCCTGGCCAATGTGGGTAATGAATGAGATTCACTGTGATGTTTAAATGGCACAATAAAGAGTTAAATGTCATTGGGCCGCCCCAATTTAAACAGTTTCAAGAAGTAGCCAACTGCAGCCTCATTTCATGGAGTGTTGCCTTGAGATGAGTGTGTAGCCAGTGCTCATGGGACAGGGATTGTATCTTGCTGAGCACCCCAAGATCAAGGGCGACCAAGTACTCCGAATAGGCTGCTGCAGAGACGGCCCATCGGTGACAGGGGTCAGGAGCAGGGTTTGAGTGGTCCCTAGGACACTGGAGGATGGCAACAAGGGACACGAGCCAGGATTTAAAGTTGACTATGCCCATTAGTCAATGTCTCCTAATGTTGAGGAGACCAATAATGATAAGCCGAGAAGACGGCAGTTTTTTGAAGGAAACACTATGGCTCATGTTTGTTTGTAAGGGATGGATTGCTTCCTGGGATTTAAACCTCGTTTTACGTATATATTCTTTGTTATTTATTTATTGATTTTAAAATTCAACATCATCTGTTTGTATGGATTCTTTATTTAGTTATTGGGTGGAGCACTACACTGTTTTGCACTTGGAATCTAATCATATAGAAAAACAATACATTTTCGTCTCATGAGAACACAAAAGTTGACAATGATCAGAGAGGTAGTGCAGATGACAGATTGGACACTAGTATTTCGCTATGACAAAAGAGGTTGTCATTTAAAAAACACAAAAATATTTGCTTTGTTACCTCAACCCATTAAACAAATATTCTTCAGTTAGTGTCTTGTAGATGTAAAAAAATCACCCTGCTGTGCTTTTCTTAATGCAGAACACGAGAAAAGAAAAGACCAGTGAATTAAATTAGACCTATTTCAGGTAAAATGACTCATTGATTGTGAAACTGGTTGGAACAAAAACCTGCTGCCACATGGGGTCCCCAGAACTGAGTTTCAAAACCATTGAGCTGGAAAATATACCTGGAAAATATTAAAAGCTACTATGATCAAAAAACCTTTTCAGATCTTTCAGTTAGCCAATAAAAGGTGTCATTTTGCTTGACTTCTCATTGCATCCATAATGGCTAACACAGCACAACACCCTACTGCTACAGATCTGACATAGTTATGATATTAAACATAGAAGAAAGTTTCATGGCAAAAGTGAGACAAATAATTACTACAAATTACGATGTAGAGCTTTCTCTTCTAATATTCCAACTATGGTTTCATGGAAATGTTTGAAGAATATTCACATAGTAACTGGATATATATTTGGCTATAATATGTTAGGTGACATCAAGAAATATAGGCAATATTCTATAACCTTATAGCTGTATACTGTATAAAGCGAAAAAGGACAACAATGTTCAAAGTGAAATCTAAAGACTGAAAAGGGGGTCTAAACTCTGTAAAATTATATTGGCACAGAATGCTGTTTTGATAAATTGACATTCACACCCTCCTTTCTGTGGAAATCTATTTCCACTCCTGTCATAATGTCACATTTTCAACTGTCTTTTATCCTGGCAAGAAAGCTACTCAAATTTGACCAAGCAATTTTTGAATGACAAATTAAAATTTCTGCCTTGCTATAACTGATTTGCCCAAATTGTCACACTCCAGATATTTACAATTATTAATTAAACCATGAAAATCCTGTGTCCTGTGCTGTGATGGTCAAGTACAAAGTTGGCTACTATCAATCAATTTATTATGCAGGTATAAGATCAAACTCCCTTAGTTCTAAAAATTAATGGATGAATGGAAGTATAGCCTATTGAAAAAATCATTTTTGTCTTAGTGCCTGAAGTTAAAAATACAGTTTGAGCGTCAGTTCCTAAAAATACAGTATTTGATCATCTATTAATTTTGGTCATGTGGAGTGGAGTTGAGATCTACCAGGGGGTCTCAGTAAACTTTCAGGGGTCCTGCATAATGAAAGAACATAGTTATAAAACAGCTGTAAAATACTCTAATAAAAATCAAGCTACAGCAGGGATGTCAAAGTTATCTTTTTGAATCAGGCTGCTTCATCAATATTCATCTTTGCAAACAAGAGTGAAGTAACTGAATGTTGCTGAGAGTTGTTGTTTTCTGTGGTGTGAGAGTTAATTAAAAAAATACATTTTTGCTGTTATAAACTTGTGTTTTGTTTGCTGCTAAAGAACAGTGTGGAACTTTTTAAAGCTTTTTTCCCTTTAGATGGGTTTTTTCGCCTGGAAAGGAGCAAAAGCAGCTGGGTGTTTTGGGGTATGTTTGGAAAAATTACTTGTTACACATACTTGTTCTTGTTATTTGTATTCGAACTAGCATCAGCAAGGCAGGGCAGTAAACAGCAGTAACTGACACCAGCATCTGTAAGTAAATGACAAGTGTCATAGCAATGAACAGTTAATAAGTAACCGGTACAGCATCCATCCATCCATTGTCTAACCCGCTGAATCCGAATACAGGGTCACGGGGGTCTGCTGGAGCCAATCCCAGCCAACACAGGGCACAAGGCAGGAACCAATCCTGGGCAGGGTGCCAACCCACCGCAGGACACACACAAACACACCCACACACCAAGCACTCCAAAAAAAGGCTGTTGCTGAGTTCAAGGCAGGAAAAATGAAAGCTCAGCGGTAGGTAGACAGGTGGTCAGCATTAAGACGACAATAAGGCACAAGCGACTGTAGGAGCAGACAACATGGTAATAAATTAACTAGCAGTTAACAGTTTTTTTTTGTGCACAAAATTAGATGCTTCATTTTTCATTTAAACCTTGTGGAGAATATGTCCCCAATTCCTGAATCCATTCCTGTTCTTTTTTAACTCCATGGGTCTAATTCCACGTACTATCATGTTCCAACCCAAACATAGTGGGTGTATGACCCTTATCCAAGAAATGATTATATAAAACTGTCTGTTTTTTCTGAGTTTCCATTAATCGGAAATGTTGTACAAATCTTAGACGGATCTTACACGTATTTTTAGTCTCTCCTATGTATATTAGTCCACAGGTTTTACATTCTATTCCATATATACAATTTAGGGAGCTTAATTGGAACCTTTGGAAAATAGGCTTTTCCTTATAAGAAAACCTATTAAATACAACTTTATGTACAAATGGAATTGACCAAGCCAACGGGTGAGGTTTTTTTAGTACTACTCGAGTCATGGACCAAAATATCATTAAGATTTTTATTCTGTGTATGGGCCACAATCAATTCAACTGTTTTTAAGGGGCTATAATTATGCTGTAGTTGCCTAAAATTCTGTTTCAAAATGTGTGCTGTACTTACGCTTGTTCTGAATAGGTAAAAACCAAAGTTAGTACATTTTGTTCTACCGTATTTTTCATTACAAATGAGCCAGAATTAAATAGCCTCTCATCTCCAAAGGTTTGCCCAACCAAGGTGCCTATAAAAACCCCGCTATTCTGCCAAATATTGCCATCCTTCAGTAAATCTAAGTCCAATAATCTACTAAAAATACTACCCCACTGTCCTAGATTTATTTTTAAATTCAGGGCCACCAAATGACTAATAAGCCTATCTCCACTGATGTTAAGTTTAGAATTGGTTTGGGTCAGATCCTCTGCAGTCTTACTTAATATTCTATCAATTGTTGTTAAACAAAATTTTAGGTTCAGGCCCAGAGATTCATTCCTCACGGAGGAGAGGCAAGGTAGATCCCAGAATCTAAAGAATATCTTTTTTCCACACACCTGAGAGAACTTATAAAAGAAGTCCAACAAAGAGAAGCCTCCCACCTTCCACCAGTAGTAAGAAAGGTAAGTACAATCCTGTTTAGTCCATTGTTGGTAAAAATATGAATTTATAAATAATGCGCTAACCTCTGTTTTCTCTTTTGTAGGGCCATCCTTTTTATGTAGGGTCAAGAGTGAAAAATGTGAAGAAGAGGACAGATTTAAAGGAGAGGACAAGACATCCAAGGAGAGCCGAGTCAAATGCAAAGAACCAGAAGAATCTAACCGATCTGCCGAAACCTCTAGAACCTCAACTACTTCTCGTATATGAGGAGAACTATTATTCAAATACCTTGGATAGCTATCCCTGACTTCCTCAACAATCTTCTTAAGGAAGTTACCAGAATATACCCTTTTATAAAGAACTTGAAAAAGGACATGAATGGAGTGCTGGACATCCTGGGGATCCGAATTAATTCTATAGAAGCGAACAATTTGTGACTTTACAATCCCACGGATGGTATGCCTCGGGTGATAACTGGCTCTATGGAAAAGGGCATGGGTATCTGTGGGTTTAAAATAAACCTTGGCCCATAGAATTTTACAATCCAATACACTATATTTCTTCAGAGATATCTCCATGTCGAGGAAGGTGACCAAATTTATACTCAGCTGAGCCTGCAATTTTATAGCCGGATGGTGATGGTTCAAGAGGTCTACAAAGATGTTAAAGTCCTCATGCGAATAAGTCCAGATGCCAAAAAAATCATCTAAATAGCGGACATAAAAATATGGCAGAAGGGGACACTTGGAAAATATCCCCCTCTCCCACTATGATATATAAATATTCGCATAGGAGGGTGTGAACCTCTTGCCCAAGGCCGTGCCAAAAATCTGTAAATAAAACTTATTAAATACAAAATCATTGCAGGTCAAACTGAGCCTCAAAAGTTCTAATAAATGTCGATCTGGCCTCCCCGGATCATGAAACCTCTCGAAGATATTGGCCACCGCACGGAGACCCAAAGAAATATCAATATTTGTGTATAAGGACTCGACGTCCATTGTGAAAAGAAATACATTTAAAGGAATTTTAAACCTCTTAATTATTTCCAGAAAATATGCATCTTTAATATAACTATTATGACGTTGTGAGAGGGGGTTAAAATAATAATCAATATATACAGCAATATGGTAAGATTCAGAAGAGCAATCTGAAATGATTGGCCTCCCTGAAGGTATCTGAAAAGGAACCGTCCCAAGATTCCGGAGGTTTATGAATCTTTGGAAGTAAATAAAATTTCCTGAAAGATGGTGTAGCTGGACCAGATAAATATTTCTTTTGTTTGTATAATAATGAAACCTTCCTCAAACAATCGTGATAAATTAACCAGAATTTTACTGCGTGTTTGCAATTGAATAGACTATTCCAGAGGTCTATAATACATTCTGTTCATCAACTGCCGTCGAGCCTCATACACATACTGGTCTCTGTCCAACACCACTGCCATTGCCCCCATATCGGCCGGCTTAATAATTATATTCCTATTCCTTGCTAGGTACTTTATGGAAGCTCACTCTACTGGATTTAAAATATCCGGTGGGGTCGAAAAATTATTTAATTAAATTAAGAATGGGTTGACTGATTGTTATGTCCTTTGGGTTCCACAAAGCGTATGGAGGAATCTCCCACCGTATATTCAAAATAATCTAACAATTTCAGTCTCCTATGGTACCTATGCACATCCAGTTTGACCTGGTTCGTATCTATTGATAATGGAGTTGGAACAAACGTCAAACCTCTGCTTAGTAGGGACAAGTCAGCTGATGTAGGTTTAAACCTTTGCGATAGATTGCAAACATTCACCTCTTGGGCTGAAATCACTTCCCTCGGCCCATCAAACAGTTTAAAGTCTGCTGCCAATGACCTAACACAAAATAAGCTGTCCCTGTTGTCCAATGGATCTCATCATCCTCTTCTACTTCCAAACTTGCTGGATCAGGTACTTCAAATGTATGGAATTCAGACCCCAACATTTTCTTCAATACCCTCTTTAAAATCCATAGAATTATTGTCCGAGTAGGGAATCTGTGCTAAAAAAAATCTGAGCCCCACTACTTCCCGCAGTCACCAACAACTCCCTCATATAATTCCTAATCGTCAGTATATTATTCTTAGCATTATTCACACCAACCGAAAACAAGGTCATCTCCACCATATCATTGTTCTTAATTGCCGTGGGTCATCCGCCTTCCGGTCACTCCCGCTTTTCACAATAAACTCAACGGGGATCGGCCACTATGACTGCTCCTTAGGTGTCAGCCAAACACCCAGGTTCCCTGCTCAGCTGCACGTGAACCTGCGCTCGCTCGCTTTCTTGCACTGGCTTTCTCCTCCTGCTTCCTGCCTTCTCCTGCAACCTCCCGTTCTTTCCTGTCCTCTCTTTTCTTTTTTCTTAACTACCCCCGCTAGCCGCCTCGCACTTCTATTTATTACGGGGATGTGGATTAGCTATGGCAATCAGCAGCCCCCGGGAACAATTACAGATGCAGACGACTCCTCACCTGTGCACTTAAGCTAGGACCGCCTGCATCACAAATCACCCCAGGAACCACTTCAGCCACACACAACCACGCCCCCTCGCTAAGCCGCGAGTGCAGCGATTATTTATTTAGAAAGTGACCTTTTTGACATGAGCTGTGGACCCGCTTTATCACAGCCAGAATAGGGGTGGATCCACTTGTCATTGTCCATGTTGTAACAAATGAAATACATAAGGGTAGTCTGTCAGTTCTGCGATCAACATTTAAAGAGTTAGGTGCCAGTCTGAGGAGCAGTACTGACAAGGTGGTCGTCTCTGAAGTCTGTGCCTGTGCCACATGCCAGTGCTGGTAAGACTGAGGAGATAAGAAGACTTTACGTGTGGCTCAGATCATGCTGTAGAGTAGAAGGGTATAGATTTAAGGAGCATTGGGACTCTTTTTGGAACAGATGGGACCTGTTACACTGTGACAGGTTACCTCTGAACCAGAGGAGCACCGATGTGTTGGGGAGGCATATGGGTATGTTAGTCAAGGATTGTTTAAATTAGGGAAATTTGTTTCAGGGAGTTTAGCACAGATAAGGTTTAGAACTGTATATGGAAGAACAAATTTTAGTGTAAAAAAAAAAGATATAGTAATGTAAATTCTAGCCCAACATTTAAATGTAAAAATAAAATAATGACTGTAGCCTTAATGCTAGAAGTATCAAAAATAAAACAAGTGAGTTGGAGTTATGTTGAAGAGCATAATTAAGATATTATAGCAATAATGAAAACCTGGCTAAATTACAAAGATGGGGATTAGTATAACAAAGGCATACACATTTTTAGGAAGGATAGACAGAACAGAAAAGGAGATGGGGTCGATATTTATGTCAAACAGAATTGAAATGCAAGTCCTCTTCAGTTGGACAATGTGTACCAACTTAGTGAGGACATGTGACTTTGCCTGAAAAGTATTAGAGAAAGAGGTCTTATTTTAGGAGACAGAGAGGCCAAAGCGCACTGTAATTTGAATGCACATCTTTTTAGTAATATTAAAAAGGCAAGTTTACAGGGGGATGTTATAGGCATGGGGGATTCTAACTAACTGAATCATCATACAAATTTATTGTCTGTTATAACTGCATTTTTATCACTCTTTAATTTAATATTGTTTTTTTATCAGTATGCTGCTACTGGAGTGTGTTAATTTCCCCTTGGGATTAATAAAGTATCTATCTATCTATCTATCTATCTTTCAAATCTTAAGAGTGGTGTTCCACATGGGTCAGTGCTTGGGCCACTGCTATTTTTAATATATATATATCCACCTATATATCCACCTATTTTGGTATCATCTGCAAAATTAACCAGCTTGTTACTTATATTCCTCTCCAAATCATTTATATATATATATATATATAATTATAAGATTTGTAGCAGGAGAAATTTAATGTCAGTAAATGTAAAGTATTACACATAGGAAGTAAAAATGTTAGGCTTGAATACACAATGGACGGGCTGAAAATTGAGAGAGCATGTCATGAGAAGGGATTTTGGAGACATAGTGGACTTGTCACCATCAGCTTCCAGACAGTGTTCAGAAGCCATTAAGAAGACTAACAGAATGTTAGGTTATATAGCACGATCTGATTAGTACAAGTCCAAGGAGGTTCTGCTCAACCTTTATAATGCACTGGTGAGGCCTCATCTTGAGTACTGTGTGCAGTTTTGAGCTCCAAGCTACAAAAAGGACATAACAGCACTAGAAAAAAGCCCAGGAGATGAGTTATTAGGAAAGATTAAAAGAGCTGAACCTTTTCAGTTTAAGCAAAAGAAAATTAAGAGGCAATATGATTGAAGTGTTTAAAATTATTTAGGGAATTAGTACAGTGAATCGAGACTGTTAATTTTCAAATGAGTTCAAGACGACGGGGACACGTTTGGAAACGTGTCAAGGGTAAATTTTGCACAAACATTACGAAGTGTTTCTTTAAACAAGAGAACCACAGACAGTTGGAATAAGCTACGTAGTATGTTAGACAGTAAGACTTTAGGGACTTTCAAACTTAGACTTGATTTTTTTTAGAAAAATTAAGTGGATAGTACAGGAAAGTTTTGTTGGGCAAAATGGTCTGTTCTTTTCTAGATTGTTCTAATGTTCTAATGTTCTAAAAATAAAGTAGCACCCCACCTAGGATGCAGCGTGGCAGTTGTGATCCATTTGCAACTGGCAAAGAATGCAGTAAGAACCACGGAACAATGCCTGTCATGTAAATTAGGGAAACATTTAAAAGACTGATACTGAAAGGAAAAAAGGGGTTGCACTATGATTAGGTAAAGTGGAGCGGTAGGCCTGGGCTGGAGTGGGAGGCTTTTCTTCTGAAAGGATGACAAATGTCCTAGTATGGCATGCAGTCCACGTGATTTTTGTAAGGTGGAGAGAAGAATGATGGGGTCGTCATTGACTTTGAGGTGGAATTTTCTTGTACACACTTGGTACTTTTAACAGCTAATTAACTCCCCACAAAACTAACAAGAAAAGTCCCCAGAATCAAGAGGGATTATAACTTTGTTTTTTGTGCGTCTAGGTACCGTATCTAACATTCAATTCACTTTGAAAGGGAGCGTTTAGCCTCCTAAAGCTTACAGTATATGTGACACTTGGTGCTAAATTGATTCCCTTCTAGTGTCACATACTGTAGGTTTAAAAATTTACCATTTCCCCGGTGATGGATTTGTTCTGGAAAGAGTGACGGCAATTTGATTGTGTATTAACCTTACAGTTGCAACAAGGGGCTCAGGGATGTATGCTATTATAGGTATATAAAGTTGAAGTTTAATTGGAAAACAACATTAGCGCTTCAAAAATCTCAAACATTTCAGAAGGTTTAAGAGCAAAGCAAAGATCTCAGTTATTTAATCACATTGTCCACATTATCCAGCATTACAGTCTGTCCCCAATTACTGCATCTCTGACATTGTTCACATCTCCAACGTTGATCTTCAAGTTTCTTTGAATCCTTAAAGGGTGTTTGCAGCCATTTAATCTACACAATAAACTATGTGGCCTGTTTCGGCATCTGAAACTCGAAACTCCAGACCAAATTGACCACAACTGAGGTTCTAGTCCCATAAAAGCTATTCTATTAAGGCACAGCACATTTGGTATGTTTGTAAAGTTTTCTTGCCAAACACTAGGTCTTTTGATACCAAATGTCCGTTGTTTGCATGTCATGGTGTATCTAAACATTTTTGCTGATCATGAGATGTCCTATATAGCTACAGTTCAGACTTTTTTTTAATGGATGCCTTCAGCAAGTCATAAAGAATGCATTCTCTCAAGCTGGTACAACAGATATGAAAGTGAGGTATATGCTCAGGGCATGTGGAATCCCTCTCTCTTCCACTCCCTCCGTTCATCCCCTGCAGTTATTTGCTTCAACCCTTTCTCCTAAATCCAATCCTATGTCTGGTCTCCACTCCCTCCTTGGCAAAGCTTCCTAGTCGCATATAATTGGGTAACAGTCTTTTCTCATCCTCCGCTTTGTGCTGGCTTCCAGAAACTATTCTAAAAATTCCACCCACCAGCACACACAGTTTAAACATGCACATCCCCATATGGCTACAGTGCAGACGTTTTCAAATATTTACATTCAGAAGATCACAAAGTTTGCATTCTCTCAAACTGCTTCAGGGAACATAACAGCAAGCTCAATATAGCAGATATGAGATAAGGTGGAATGTTAGGCAATAAAATCTGCCACCCTCATCTCTGGTTCCTTTAAAAAGTTCTTCTCAGCAGTCAGAACTTGTCCAATTTTAACAATCAGGAAGAAGACTTTTTGTTAATACAACATTTTGCAAAAGGCAATGCTAGCAGTGTCCATGCACATTTTGCTACTCCTTTTTATCAGTAAACAGTGTATAACCCACTCAACACCCAAATGTTTTCATTTCTCTTTATTTTTTTACACCTAAATGTGTAAACATTAGCACATCTACATGAAGATTAAAGAAAGTAAGCGTAAAAAAAACAGCTTATCTTGGAAAGTGAGAGGATGCCCGAGGAGTTTACTGGTACCGATTATTAAGATTAAGGGGGATGTGCAGAGCTGTAGTAACTACAGGGGGATAAAATTGAAGAGCCACAGCGTGAAGTTATGGGAAAGAGTAGTGGAAGCTAGGTTAAGAAGGATGGTGATGATTAGTGAGTAGCAGTATGGTTTCATGCCAGGAAAGAGCACCACAATGTTTGCTCTGAAGGTGTTGATGGAGAAGTTTAGAGAAGGCCAGAAGGAGTTACATTGTATCTTTGTGGACCTGGAGAAAGCATATGACAGGGTGCCTCGAGACGAGCTGTGGTATTGTATGAGGAAGTCAGGAGTGGCAGAGAAGTACGTAACAGTTGTACAGGATATGTACGAGGGAAGTGTGACAGTGGTGAGGTCTGCGGTAGGAGTGACTGATGCATTCAAGGTGGAGGTGGGATTACATCAGGGATCGGCTCTGAGCCCTTTCTTATTTGCAATGGTGATGGATAGGTTGACAGACGAGATTAGACATTAGTTCCCGTGGACTATGATGTTTGCTGAAGACATTGTGATCTGTAGTGATAGTAAGGAACAGGTTGAGGAGACCCTGGATAGGAGAGGAATGAAGGTTAGTAGGAACAAGACAGAATACATGTGTATGAATGAGAGGGAGGTTAGTGGAATGGTGAGGATGTAGGGAGTAGAGTTGGTGAAGGTGGATGAGTTTAAATATTTTAGATCAACAATTCAGAGTAACAGGGATTGTGGAAGAAAGGTGATAAAGAGAGTGCAGGCAGGGTGGAATGGGTGGAGAAGTGACAGGGATTTGTGACAGATGGCTGTCAGCAAGAGTGAAAGGGAAGGTCTACAGGACAGTAGTGAGACCAGCTGTGTTATATGGGTTAGAGACGGTGGCACTGACCAGAAAGCAAGAGACAGAGCTGGAGGTAGCAGAGTTAAAGATGCTAAGATTTGCACTGGCTGTGATGAGGATGAACAGGATTAGAAATGAATACATCAGAGGGTCAGCTCAAGTTGGACGGTTGGGAGACAAAGTCAGGGAGGTGAGATTGGGTTGGTTTGTTCAGAGGAGAGACACTGGGTATATTGGGAAAAGGGTGTTAACGATAGAGCTGCCAGGCAAGAGAAAAAGAGGAAGGCCTAAGATGAGGTTTATGCATGTGCTGAGAGAGGATGCAAGATGCAGAAGACAGGACGATATAGAAGATGAGCCCCTGTGGCAACCCCTAACGGGAGCAGCCTAAAGAAGAAGGTGGCCAAGTGTGCCAAATGACATACATGATTTCTTGCTTTCAAAAGTTCTTAATAATAAGACCAAGGAAGGTCTGCTTACCTATACCATAATGAATAATTCAAGTTAAAAAGAATAACTTCTTGTCTACTACTGAAATAAATTTATCAGAGATAATGTAATAGGTGATATCTTCTTTTGTAAAAACAAAATGGTGGCACTTAATGTTAGGGAATGTAATGTAAAAGTGTTCATGGTAGCATTACCATTCATAAGTACAAGTACACAGGTAAGTATTGTCACGTACAGAATACAGTAAATTTCTTAAATGCATGTGCTAATTGACATGCAACACATTGCCACATGTCTGCATCAAGGGGTGTGTGGCGCTCCTGATATCTCTGCAAAAGGACAAAGGTCCAAGTCTTTACAATACAATACAATACAGTTTATTTTTGTATAGCCCAAACTCACACAGGAAGTGCCGCAATGGGCTTTAACAGGCCCTGCCTTTTGACAGCCCCCCAGCCATGACTCTCTGAGAAGACAAGGAAAAACTCCCAAAAAACCTTGTAGGAAAATGGAAGAAACCTCGGGAAAGGCAGTTCAAAGAGAGACCCCTTTCCAGGTAGGTTGGGCGTGCAGTGGGTGTCAAAAGTAGGGGGTCAATACAATACAATACACAGAACAGAACAATTCCTTAATACAGCATAATAATAAAAATTTTAGAAGTACGGTTTAACAGTAGATGATATGACATAATTAGGTTTGGATATTTTTAGAGTCCTGGAGACCTCATCCATCTAGCTGCCTCCCCATTTGGCCATGCCACGGCTGAAACATTGCTCCGATGAAAGGACCCCTCTTTCCCATGATTCCTGTGATCCTCCATCAGGGATGACTTTACCATAGGCAGGCAAACAACTTGGCAAGTGGGCCGTGGCACCAATTGCCACATTTGGGTACCGAGAAAAGAAACAGAATAGGTGAGGGTTAGTATTCAAATATAATTATCATGTTACTTATGTTATAGTGCTAATGACTAACAACAGAGATGCAGTCTGTACAGTTAATCAGCAGCTCTAGTCAGGATATGCTAAACTGAAGTAGTGAGTCTTCAGCCGGGATTTAAAGGCTGAGACTGAAGGGGCATCTCTTATGGAAGCAGGAAGACCATTCCACAGTTTAGGGGCCCTGTAACTAAAAGCTCGACCTCCCACTGTTATTTTATTAATCCTTGGAATCCTAAGCAGACCGGCATCTTGAGATCTTAATGTGCGCTCAGGTTTGTAAGTCATGATAAGTTCAGACAAGTAAGCCGGACCTTGGCCATTTAATGCTTTATATGTTAAAAGGAGGATTTTGAAATCTGCCCTAAACTTAACTGGGAGCCAGTGTAAAGATTTAAGAACTGGGGTTATGTGTTCATATTTTCTTGTTCTTGTAATAATTCTTGCAGCGCATTTTGGATTAACTGGAGGCTGTATAGAGAACAGTTTGAACAGCCAGTGAACACCGCATTGCAGTAGTCAATCCTACTAGAGATAAATGCATGAATTAATTTCTCACAATCCTGTTTATTTAGAAAGCGCCTTAATTTCCTAACATTTTTAAGATGGAAAAACATGTTTTGGACGACTTTGTAATATGCGCTTTAAATGACATGCTAGAGTCAAAGATAACACCTAGATTGCGGGCTGATTCAGTAAAATTAATTGGGATTCCAACTGAGTTAAATGACGACAAAATATTGCTGTGATCAGCGTCATTCCCTCCAACAATTAACATCTCTGTTTTATCTGTATTTAAAGACAAGTAGTTCTCATTCATCCATTCCTTTAATTCACTAACACAACTAATTAAAGACAACATCGGAGAAACTTCATTTGATTTAAATGAAAGGTATAACTGGGTGTCATCTGCATACGAGTGAAAATTAACATTATGTTTCCTAATGAGAGATCCCAGTGGAAGCATGTAAAGTGAAAACAGTAAAGGTCCCAGTACTGAGCCCTGCGGACACCATATTGAACTTCTGTGTATAATGATGGAGTACTGTCTGCACATTTCTGTACATACTGGAATCGATTTGATAAATAAGAACTGAACCAAGCGAGCACGGGCCTGTAAGCCCAACATCGCTTTCTAGCCTGTGCAGTAAAATAGAATGGTCAATGGTGTCAAATGCTGCACTTAAGTCCAACAACATAATTACAGTGGAGTTTCCTTCATCAGAGGATATCAGAATGTCATTTACAACCCGTGTTAGTGCCGTTTCTGTACTATGACCAGTGCGAAAGCCAGACTGGAATTTCTCAAATAAATTGTCGTGTAAGGTGTGACTGAAGCTGACTGGCGACTACTTTCTCTAGTATTTTAGAGAGAAATGGTAAATTTGAAATAGGCCTATAGTTATTTAGTATGTGTGGGTCTAGGTCTGACTTTTTAAGTAAAGGTTTAATGACTGACACTTTTAGTGCATCAGGTACGGCCATGCAGTAATGAACTATTGATAACGGTTAGAATAGGCTGCAAGAACATCCATTGCACTTTTTACTAGTTTTGTTGGCACTGGATCTAGGGAACAAGTAGTGGGCTTCATTTTAGTAATTAAAGTTAAGACTTCCTGGTGAGTTACAGGATTAAAATTATTAAAGTGCTGAATGCAATGTGCGGCAGGGTCTGCTAAGCTAGTATTTGGTTTGTACTGTGATGCTGAGATCTGGGATCTTATATTTTTAATTTTCTCATTGAAGAAGTTCATAAAGTCTGTACTGCTAATATCTGTTGGTATTTTGCACTGTTGATCTGAATTCCCATTTGT
Source organism: Polypterus senegalus (assembly GCF_016835505.1). NCBI lineage: Eukaryota > Metazoa > Chordata > Cladistia > Polypteriformes > Polypteridae > Polypterus > Polypterus senegalus. The sequence goes on from NC_053157.1 coordinate 211,795,363, forward strand.
TAATTTAGCCACTGCTCTAAAAAGTACCCTAGGATTTTTATTATTGCTATCTATTAATGTAGAATGTAGAGTCCTGGAGCTTCTTGTCTTGGTATATGGTTGCGAGACATGGACACTATCCAGTGACCTTAGACAAAGACTGGACTCATTTGGTACTGTGTCTCCTTTGAGAACCCTTGGGTACCGCTGGTTTCATTTTTGTGTCGAATGAGTGGGCGCTCATGGAGTCCTGAACGAGGCACATTACCTGCACTGTGAGGAATAGTCAATTACGGCACTACAGCTGTGTGACACAATTCCAGAGGGTGATCCGGCTTGTAAGGTCCTAATTGTTGAGGATACAAGCGGAGGGGCCCGGCCAAGGTGTTTGCCCATGTAAAACTTGGCTGCAGCAGATAGATGGTCATTTCCGGGGGGTGGGACTGGACCGCATGTCTGCCTCGAGTATGGTTGCCAACCGGGATCCTGAGCTGTATCATTGTGTGGTGGGTGCAGTAACGTGCTATATCAGCATAATCTGACTATACCATATATTATCTGACCTGAACAACATCAAGCATCTCTCCTTATGTTATGTCTGGCTATATGTGCTCTCCCTCTCAGTTATTTTTTCAAATTAGATATTTTGGATCAGGGATCTCTCTTTCACATCTAATAAATTCAACCCATCAACTTTCTGAAATCTGTTTATTCCACTTTACGTTTTCAGGCACAACGCCTGTTCCTGCACAAGACTGGCAGGACGGGGCACAATTGACAACTATCAGAAAACCACATTAAAGGGTAACTTTGTAGTGCTTTTTAAGCCAGAACTTGGACAAATGACCTTATTTTTGGTTCAATTATTTGAAAACTGTTTGCCTCCAGGCACAAAACATTTATATTCAGTTATGGCAAGCCAATTAACCTAACCCAGAGGGAAGTTGGAGGAAAGGCCAGACACACAGAGGGATCATGCAAGTTACACACCGACAGTGACTAATAGTGACGAGCAGAACAATCTGTGTGAAATTGAATTCACAGCAAAACTTAGTGTTTCGTTTTGTGAATTCATTAAACAAACTGCATGTTCATACAAGAAGAAAGGCTATGGAGCATAACTTTCAGAAGTGCAAGCGTATTTTTTCAGAAGCAAGCGTAATTTTCAGGAGCAAGCATAACTTTCAGAAGCGCAAGCGTAATTGACAAGTGTGAAATGTAAATTTGACTTAGATTATTATGAGTTAGTTTTGACAGCGATCTTACTCCATAAAAGACATTTACTTCCTGTCAGGAACGGTTTTATTCTGTGTCCCCTGCCTATAATTTAGTATTTAAATAAAGATCTTCAGTTAAAAAACGAAAACAAAATCACCTAAAGTGTGCATATCCTCAGCTAGGACAGTTGCTAGTTAATGAAAGTGGGTGGCTGGCATCAGTGGCTTTCCATGTGGTGAGCATTTTTCTGTGGAGAAAACACAGTGTAAGGTGACACAGAACACATCAAGAAAAGTTGGGGTACCGTAGTGATCCCCGTATATCGTGATGGCTAAAAGACACAAAAGACAAAATTGCAATTTCAAAAAGTCAGACTAACAGTTTTTTTCGGACTGCCCCAGAATAGTGTTAGAGTCAGTTATAACATCTGCAAGGTGGACAGGATTGGTTCAGAAGGTCAGAAATTGTAAATGGTGTCAGAAATGGAAGAGCTGTCAATCATCCCTTCTGCAAGAGGTGAGAAGAGAAAACGCAGTAGAGAACAGTTATTAAATGAGCCCTGAGTTTCTCTCTCAGACGCATATGTGTGACAGCAGTGGTATGGATAGTGATTCATTTTAGTTCATCTTCAAGCGGAAAATATGCAGCACATTACATTTAAAAAAAAAAAAATAGTACAATATTATATGAATGAGAAGCATAAATAGAAATTAGTTTGTTGTGCGGTACTGATCACGTGTTTGGTTTTTTTTTTCTGCAGCAAGTGAATAAGTAAACACAGAAGATGAACAGACCTTTAGGAATCAGTATTCTTTGTTTTCTACCCATTAAAAAAAAAAAAACTTTGGTGAGTTTTGTATTTCACAAAATTGTATGCAAATTGAAACTTGCATGTTTTGCCTGTTTTGTTCATTAGTAGTGACCAAGCTGGGATCTGAACCCAGTCTCCTAGACTGTGAGGCTCTAGGGATATAAAAACTAGCGCACCACCCGTTTTATTTGTGGTGGTCATTCAAAGGTGTCATAATAGGAGGTAGGGTGCATATGCAATGCACCATATCGGACTTACAGGATCAAGCAAACAATCACACAGCCTTCCAACAAGGATTTTATAATATAAGAATAACCAAAAAGATCCAAGTTGACCCCAAAATGATTTTAATTTAGTATTTCTTTATAGAGTGCAGTAAAAATGAATTTAAAATGATTAGACCTTCAGAGCAAAGGCATAACAAGCTGATACTTGAAAAGAAGCAAGATAATGAAAAGCATTTCTGTGGTCTTGAAGCAGCTGTCAAAAGCCTGCTCTCTTTGAGCTTGTGTACAAAAGACATTTAATGGTAAAATCTGTCAGGAAAGGATGCTGCGCTACCACAAACATGCTTGCATTTACACTGGCATCTGTACATAAATGTAAATCACTGGCCTGGGGAGACAGAAATGAGAATGGCACTAAAGCAGACAAGGGACAAGTCACTCAAGTAGCCAGAAAATCACCATGAGGACCAAAGTCAGATTAAAGGATCAAGACTTTTGAGAAGACCACCAAATATACTTTAGTATAAAAAATATTTGAAATGACGTTGATCATTTGAAAAGGTTTTACATCTTTTACTTTCTCCTGTTAGGATTTGTAAGTAGATCTACCCTTGCAAACAAGAGTGATAGTCAGCCTTCTGGGATGAAGAAATATTTGTTCATGTTGGAAGACTGGGTTCTTGTGGATGTGCTGCAGAGAGAACAATTTCAGGGTCACATCAGTTCCCTATGTGAATTTCCCCTTGGGAATAATAAAGTATCTATCTATGTATAGTTAAAGTCAAGTTACTCTTATAAAGTGTTCTTCAGCTCATGATTGAGTGCACCAATCAGTTTAACAAAACACAGTATAGCTAACACAGAACACAAAGATGCATACAATGAAAACACTGTCACAAACTCGACAAAGAGCCATAGCAAAGTTTGGGGCAGCCACCCGTATATTATTTTCTGGCTGCAAAATTGTATAAAGAGATAGCACTGATGTGCACAAATCCAAAACAGAACTGAGGGGAAAGGGGAAAGGTGGTGGCTTTTAAAGGTCAGTACAGGAAGTGACCTCAGAGGGGCTGGAACCGGAAAGGTTTTCATCCATAGGCTTGGACCCAGCAGTGATGTCAAAGGGGTCGACACCAGAATTGACATCATCAGGGCCAGGCGGAATTTCCTTTGAATGGTCTGCAGAAATCTGTGAAAAAGAGACAGTTCTCTCTGTCACATCCCAGTCTGGTTCAGAATTATCATGTGTGACAACACATAAAGCAGAATGTCAAACAACAATGCTCTCTCTATCTTTAGAAATATGAATATACTTTATGTAGCATATTAACAGACACCAAAACACATCTATTACTCTTCTGGAAATAACATTTTTGGGAAAATATTTTGAGTGATTCAGGCTGGATGGACTGGAGTGAGAAGGAAAGGTCAATTACTGGCTGTGGGTAGGAGACAGTGAGAGCGACTGCTATGAAAAAACAGGAGCAGACTGGGAACAGAGTCAGGTAAAGGGCTCCATATTTATTGGTTGCTTTACATATTTTCTTAGCAATCCCAATGGGTAAGTTCAGATCAGTGTCCAGTAAGTAGGCAACATCAAATTTAGAATAAAACAAGAAATATGCCTGAGGGGAAAAAGGGTGGAACTGTACATTTCCTGTGGTATTGCTAATTTCATGTCATTGTTTAGATAGATTATACTGTATTTGTCTCCAAGGAAGGAAATAAAATTTTTATAGGAGTTGCAAAATAAATAAATAAATATAATAGAAACAAACAACAACCATCTCCTTCCAAAGACACATCAAAATCTCTGGCTTGGATAACAGAGAGCTGCTGTTATCAATAACACTCTGGTAGGGTGGCAGCAGAATGAGGTCAGTCCTGCTCGGATTGTGTTGCAGGTTTATATTTAACACTAGAATTACCAAAGCCTATGAATTTAACTCAATCCCGGCTCACCTTAAATCCGTTCACATCTTTCTCCGTCAATGTGTTTTGTGTTGTAAATGTGTCGATCAACACAAGCAGCCTGCTATCCTGTCCCCCCACCAACGCAGAAAGGGCAGAAAGTTCTCTCAGCTCAAGTCCGTTTACCTGCATGTGAGTTGCCAGGAGTTGTATAGGGTAAATATTATACCGTTATTAGGAATACATGCATTTTATTTGTGTTCCGTGTCTACAACAATCTATATAAACACATTGTTAAAACAAATGTTTTTCATCTTTTAGTAATAATTGACAAAATGTAGACATGAAGTGTATAAAATGTGAAGACTGAAGCACAAATATCAAATAAGAACTTTTACAAAAAAGGTACCAGTATAACAAAACAAGTGCACTTTTATTCAAGAATAGAACTATAGAAAAAGAACCCGCGTTAGGGTGCGACATTGACACCCACCTAAAACGACCGCTTTGGTAGTGTAGCAGTAAGAACTGCTGACTCGTAATCAAGATGTTTGCCTTCGATCCTAGATGCCTTCATTTTGAGTAGTAAGCTGCTCTTATTCTTACTATTATAGAATAAAAGCATACATTTAATTTGAGTCTGTAACAGCCGGTGTAAATTTATGGAACTTATAAAGGTTAGCATTTTTTTTATTCAGTTTTATTCTCCCAGTCACGTTCACGTTCCCCCCGATAACACTGCTGTTTTCAAATAAATGTGCTATAACAGAGGTGAACTCAGATGAGGATGAGGGTTCAACTTTGGAGAAAGAATGCATGTCACACTTTTGCTGTTGCTGTACTTTGTATATAAAAGCCAGATCGAATGTTATTTACCTTGAATTATTTACTTAACTTGCTACAGCATAAAATCACAAGTAGACTGCAGAGCCTATAATCTATGTTGAAATTGGAAGAAGTGCCATATTGTGTTACGGTGAGTTCTGGTCCACTTCAAGCACTTCATATGATCTTTCCAGCATGACTTGGATGTTGACCCTGTTTGGCGCTGGAGAATCACTGTATATTTTCATTGTTTTGACTGTTAATTCATCCCTGCTCAAATTTCTATCTTCCCAAATAATTTCTTTTTGTACTCAAATTTTTGTTGAAGAGAATCAAATACATATGGAATCTGGAATGTATATGTTAAAAGGTAAAAATACCCTCGCACCTATCATGTGAGAGAAGAAGGTTAAATGAAACCTATGTGACAAAACCAGAGAGGGTAACAGACCACAGTCAGTCTGAAAAAGAATATGCCATGAGGAGGGTAAAATTCTGACATCATTAACCAGAAATACAGTCATCTAGAGCCATGGTGACTGTGAACCATTTTTGTATATTGGGGCCAGATGCTTCAATGATCCTCAATGCAGAGAGCTCAAGAACAATCAGTTTATACAAAGAGCATTTCCAAGAATCAACAGAGAAAGAAAGAGCTACTTTCCTGTGTATTTCCTCTAGGGGTCGCTAGCTTCCTAGTTGGAAGAAGTTCTATTGTAATTGCAGCGTTTTAAGTAACCTGAAACTATATAGATATAATATTAAAAGGCGACACCGCTCCCATAGTGATACGGCGATAAGAAATCACATAAGAGAAAATAACAGCTTTCTTTAATGGCGATTTACATGGCATTACAGATGAGGAAGCCATAGCAAGACTTATCAAGGTGGGATCTCGATGTATACAGTCTGCCATTTTCGTCGCTGCGATGGAAGGATTTTCAGGACGGATGACGATAACTCCCATCCGTCCGTCCGTCGGCTTTGAGGTGTTTGGCTGCTCTCCAAGTGTTTTATACTGTTTTCTCCACGTGCAGGCTCTTACTTAGGTTCCAAGCAAAGCAAAGAGAGGATTCAATTTCATCTCTAACATACAGAAATAGTACAATGCCTATTTTCGTAGTTGTCCCCTTTTCTCTTCAAATGCTTGTCTAGCAGTTCTAAATGCTGAGAGCCCCTGGCCTGTACATGTGAGTGGATTTATAAAATAATTTTTGTACAGAGCACAATGACATTAAACTTATATTCTGATTACACTGTGAGAGGCCAATGGCAGCTTGGAGGCAATAGCACCCAGGAACACCATCATCTGATGAATTGGATTAAGAGGGAGCATGAAAAGGAAAATGTGGGGAAGATAGGAATTTCAATACAGAGGACTAACGTGAGAGAGTTTGAGACAAAATGACCAATATGGAGTGACAAAGGGACATTCCTAAAATATGTGGGGGAAAGCTCCTAAAACATTTGGGGAGCAGAAATAAGAAAAGGAGTGGCTAGATGAACCCATTTCAAAACAGTTATGAGGCTGTTAGCTAGAGATTCCTCTTGGGACATCAGATGGGGCCATGCTTCACTGCATGAGACAATATTCTGAATGCTATGTTTTATCCCAAGCTTAAGTACAGTATGTTCTTTGTGTCATAAGATTTTTTTTCCCCCCCAAGACTTTTTATGTTTAGTGATAATGTTAGTGGATGACTAATATTGATTTTTTTGTCTGATAACAATATGGATATATGGGCAGCAAAGATGATGGATTATCGATAAATATTGTACCGATGTTGCTGGTGTGTTTAGGTATTAGGTTTTCTTACAAAAGAGCTGAATGAAAATAAAAAGAGTAAGTGTATGATGTTTTCAAATGACCATTTTTAAATTTAAGATTTAAACAGATTATTTTTTTTAATTAACACAAAGATGACAGAGACGTTTTTCACTTGGTGTATAATTGTTATATTGATGCTCATAAAGAAAATAATATAGCCAATTTTTACTCAGAAATGAAGAATGCATTTCTCTGATATATTTTGTACTCTCATCTGATGATTATAAGATGTAACATATTTTAAGGGGATTAATGAAGGAATAAATAGGTATATACTGTACCCTGACAAATGTGTGCATTAATGAATTGAATTAAATTGAAATGTATTTGTCTGCAAATATCTAAATATAATAAGTACTATTTTAATTTAGATTATTATTGTTATACAGCCAGGATTGTGCTTGTCATTGGCTGTCTAGCTTTATTTTTTTTGTGCATTGCTCTTTGGCTTTTAAATGCTTTACCAGTTTAACTTGCAGATATTATTATGGATGAAAGAAAGAATACCTGTTCAATAGACTCAATTGTCTGCTGCAGCATTTAAATTTGCATCTCTCATAGGTTTCCTCTTGTCATGAGACTGAGACTAACCCTCACCTTGGCAGATGCTGAGGACAACTACAAAAGGCCAGGGAGGAGGACAAGTTAAGCCAGTAAATGTCAAACTGGAGCCTCCATGAAAGCATAAAGGGTGTGCAGCTACCAAAATCTTTCACAAGACAAGGCCAGGCCTTCTAATCCTGCTTGGGTTGGGCCTGACTCCAAATGAGTCAGATTTCTAAATCCATAGGCCTGCTTCAGGCCTTGTAGGCCCCAAAAAGATTTAAATGCCCCAAAAGTGTCTTCCAAGAGAAAGAGAAACTGTAAAACCTTGGCTTGAAAAGATAGACTATGAAAAGAAAATTATAAAAATAAATTTATTTGTGAAATACCAAAAAACTATAGCAAATGCTCTAGAGAGCAAACAGAGGTATTAGAAGGAGTTGCCTAAAAGACAACCCACAGTAAATAATTCCCAAAAACACAGTTCAATAATCAGACTCATTCAGACCAGAGCAATAACAAAAATAAAATAACATACAGTAAATACAACCATAACCAGAAATTCTAACAATTCACAATATCCATTACAATGATTCTCCCTTGAACTGTCTGTCTCTATTGCCTTTATAGTGCTGGGGGCGGGTCCCAAACAGTGATTGACAGGTGGCCCCACCCACAAAGGTCATGGAACCTATTCACATTTAAAGAGACGGTACTCAATACACACCCACATACGAAAAACAAGAAAAACAACATACAAAACCATGAAAAAGTATAATTTAAAATAAATCACAGTTGCAGTAAAACATAAAATATGCATAACTTCATTTCCATACATGACAGAAGGCTGGGGAACAAAATGAATGAGCATTGCAATGGTTTAATAACATAAACAATATAAGGGCACCAAATCATAAGTCCTAATATTGGAACATTTTATTGACCTTTAGAAACAGTACTTGTCCTGAATAAAACACTCTTTGAGTTTGGGAGCCAAATGACTTGATTCACTGAAAAATGACAGCATGCTCTTTGGTAGTCTAAGCTTTTTTATTTTCTAACTTCTGCACTTGTCTGCTTGTATCAACTTTACTGATCACTGATCACAACATGCTTAGTCAGGGATGTCACATAACTGTTTTATCAGCATACACAGGGCCAATAAGGACCATATAATAAACAAATGGCATGACTTACAAAAGAATAAAATAGATTTTCATTTCATTACAGCTCTGTCCATAAACAAACATCCCTGCTTTGTAAGAATATGTAACGTATGAAGATTTCTTTGATGCACATGAAGAAATGACCGTTTTTTTGACAGGTCCATATAAAATTCACAGACATCAATGAATTTTGGGAAAGCTTCTTATTTGCATAAAAATTGTGATTCACTCCAGACCCAGAGTAACATGTGCAGGCTCCTTCAAGATCAGTTATATTTTTGGTGAGAAAACTGCCAGTTTGACGACCTACTGAGTTGATGAAAAACACAGTGGGTTGGCGTGCAGTTATTGACAAATATATTGTCTTATTGAGCAATCACTGCAACTTATGGAAAAATGCTCTTTTGAAAGTTGACAGACTGGACACTTCAAGAATCAGACTGAATGACGACCTGCACATCACTTTGATAAGAAAACAGATGTTTGAATGCTTGTCTGCAAACTCTCACAACGTAAGCATTTCATCTTCTGCATAGCGTATACGTATAACCATTTGAAAGTGGAACATCTGTGGTTTTTTTTCCTGGATAAATTCCTGACCTTTGAAACAAAGACTATTTTAGTTACAGAGTGAAAACTTTGTGCACACTACGGAGGAGGCTGTGCAGCTGCCATATTGGTAGTGATGAAGACAATGTAGAAAAACATGGAATGCATGATTTTAACAGTTTAAAGTTTAAAAGTAAGTAAACAAATGACTTTATGCATCATCTGTAAAAATTTACTTTATTGTCAGTCTTGGGTATGATGGATGCAGGAAAGGTTGAGCATTTTGAAGCACATAGAATTGTTTAGTACATACAGTGATTGACTCGTTTCCATCATTGTGCATATAAGTCAAGTGGAGTGTCTTTTCAAACTGAGGCCTTTTACACTTGAAAAATAACCTAATGACCATGCTCTGCTTAGAAGTGTTTTGGCATCAAAATATCGGTGCAGATTCATCTGATAACAAAGCACATGTACTGTAGAGGCCAAATAACGGTCCAATGTTTCGGTGCCTGGTATTGTTGGTCAATTAGTTTTGACACAAATAGAGTCTTGCCTTGATTTTTGAATGAAAAATTACTTGAAATGGTGATCATTATTTTTATTTTTGTGGGTGGTGCCACCTCAGTGCATTTGGTTTTTTTTTTTGGCTTTTTTTGTTGCCAGGGAAATGAGTCAGAAAAGCATGGTGCCTGACAAGTTAAAAGGTTAGTGTTGGTGTCTCTTCCCTATCTGATATTGTGGATAAATCCTTCACTCTGCATGTGATTGTTAATGAAAATATTCTTATTAAAAAGACCCAATTTTGTTTTTTTCTTGACTATGATTTCTGTTTCTGATTTTGGTTTTGGCAATAGCATTTTTGGTCACTGGGTTTCGACTTTTGCATTTGTTTTCTAGCTTTGTCTGTTCTTCTGATCTTGCCTCTTTTAATGGTATTTACTATACTTAGCACAAAATCTGTTTGTTGTTTTGTAACATTTTTTAACATTATCTTTTATACTGTGTTAATTATTCTATTTCTGAGGTTGTTTGCTCCCTCTTAATTATATTTGTTCAATAAGATGTTTATTCATTATTTTTCACCTCTGCTTTATGTATATATATTAGCTGTTTTTGTTCTTTGCCTTGTCTCATGAATGTGAACCCTAAGGAGGTGGGGCCCCTTAATTGGGTTACTTGGCCCAGAAGTTCTTGAGCCTCAGCTGAAGATCAAACAGCAGTTTCAGTAATGTGTGTTTGTTTTTGATTCTTGTTTTTGAGTTTAGCTTCTTTTGATATTTGGATTTCCTGGTTTCGATTCCTGCTTTGATTAATTGTTCTGCATTTGGATTTGTTTGCCTTATTTATTGCCTTTTAGGCAAAAACTTTTTTTCCATTTTTTCCCTTGAGTTTTGTTCCTTTTTTCAATTCTGTCATTCTGCAGTTTGAGTTGAGGGTTAAAAAAATCTCATTTATGTTTATTTTGTTCATTTTATTTAGTTTCTATATGTCAAAGTGTATTCTGCATAGTTCTTTGTGTTTTCTGGGTGGTTCTCCATGAGGCAGGGACACCAGAACAACACTGCAAGGGACTGCTCTCAGCCCTATAAAGGCTAAGGAAAACCCACAGTCCGTTGCAGTTCATTGAGTACATTCGTGGTGTGGGGAGTTCTCTAGTGTTTATTCTGTGCTTTTGTGATTTACTGGATTTTGTGTATTTTTGTGATTTGTGTAAAAGGACTCGTTTATCTCTGGATTGTCTTTGCCTTTTCAGGCACCTCCTTTTGTGTGTGCTCATCTTTGTAAAATAAGTATTTTTATTTATAAAATTCTACATTGCCTTTTTTGTTACCATCTGGAACTTGATGGTTTCCCCCTCCCGCGGGCATATTTAGTATTTTTGAGACTCTTTTTACTACCTTGCTCATAACAAATTCTTTAATACATTTTTAAAATATTAAGGAAACTTTCTTTTGTTGTTCTGGGACCAGAGGTTTCTGCTTATTGAACTTTTGGTGTTATGAAGTAGGAGTGAGGCCTATCTAGGGAATTTTGAAGAAGGCAGGCCTGGCTATTTGGAGGCCCGCACCACCCGTTTCTGCTGCATTTTGGTAGGAATCAAAATGCTGGACACCCAGTGTACAGCGGCCTTGGACATGATTGATACTAATTCCTGTTGTGTCTTGTACCTTGCACTCTTTGTTTCTTCATTACAATTAGCTCTACAGTGGGAACATTTTCATGTGTTCTTGATGTCAAATGGGCGGAGTGGTGGCTCTGAGTTAGGGATCTGCACTTGTAATTTTAAGGTAGCCAGTTCAAATCCCATTAACACCCGAAGTGACTCTATTTCGTTGGGCCCCTTGAGCAAGGCCCTTAACCTTCAATTGCTCTGTCCTGGTTATGACGTTAATCTGCATCCAGCCCTGCAAGTAGGCCCTCCAACCTGCAGGGAAAAACCTGGTGGTTGGTGACAGAATTGGCACTCCAGACACCATTAAAAACCTCACTCTGGTTCATTCCATCTGAACTTGTGTGGTGCAGAGGTGACCCTCATTGCATGGCTACACTCAGGTCCTAATCTGGGGATCCTGAGTTGATTTGTCATGTTTTGGGTGCGGCAATGTGTTGTATCAGCACATGCTCCTAACCTCTCTCTCTCCTCTTGATGACAAAGACCGGTAAGACAATGGGTTATCTTCCAAATGTGTTCTGTGACAACAGAATTCTGCATTCCATCTCTTAACTCTGGCATTTGGAGGGAGCTGGTCCTAATGAGAGAATTATTGATAGAAATTCAGTGATGATTCATTGGTGGTTTTCAGCAAGTCTCTTCAAGAAACATATATTATAAACCACAAACAGTCAAATGTCCTTTTCAGATTCTGGCTTTTTAATCACTCATGTATACAAGTAAATTAATTACAACTGTACATTTTTACAGAAGCTTGAGGTGGTGTACACTGTAAAAATAAAGTACTGTGTAAGTACTTGTGGATCATCCAAAATTTTATGAAATTCTTCAGTTTACATACAGCATATATTACTTTTTTGGCCTCTTTTCTGAATATGTTCAAAATGAATATAGGAATAATAAATAGTGTTTATAAATTCTGCAGCACTCTTGAGTCTAAAGCTGCCCCTTGTAATATTCAACATTTATAAATCTGGGAAAATAAATATTAAACAGACGCCTTTTCAAAATGAACATAGCTCCATATTAGAGATTTGCTGAAAAACGCCTCAAGACAAGAAACTGGGCGTCTACCCGCTATATATGTGAAAGTAAGGAAATATATGGAAAGAATGTGTCAGTTTAACTCCAATTTGGGTCACTGGGGTTGTAGAACAGACATATAGCAAGTTGGGTTGTACTGAATAAACTATTATAAATTGTATTTGGCCAAATAATGACAAAATTAGAATATTCATATTTGAAAAAAAAATTCAAATAGTTACATTTGAATAGTTAAACATGCATTATAAAATTTTGTAATGACCTATAGTAGTGCAGGCGGAATTAGACTCTTGTGACAGATAGGGGGCGCTGTCAACCCCTGAACCCTTAGACAACATGTCAGACACCAGATACAAGACCCAATAATAAATTTATTTTATAATAAAGTGCACAAAGCACCCCCACCTCCACTATGCACAATACACTAATAATAATCAATACAACAATCCAATCCTCTGTTCCCAGACGCTTCGTCACCCTTCCTCCCAACTCAGCTCGCCTGCTGGGATCTCCCACAGTCCTTTTATAGTTCATGAACCAGAAGTGCTTCTGTCCCTCAGTTCATGTGATTTCACAGCACTTCCGGGTCAGATGAAAATTCCTTCTTTTCTTCAGCCCCATGACTGGGAAGTACTCTATTATGGAAAATACAAGTCCCTGAGCCTCCCTGCAGCGTCCCCTAGCAGCCCCCATGGTATCCAGCAGGGCTGTGAATTAAAACTCCAAAGTCCATGATGCCCTGCTGGAATTCGGGGCACGTCCATGTTGTAGAGAGGGCTCCATCTGGCGGCTTGGGGTATTGGCCAGAATAAACTGCCGGCCCAAGGCCACACTCTTTATGTCAATTGCTGGTGAGTGGTGCTTCAAAGAACCCACGACATTTTCAAAGCTGCTTCCACCATACCACTCAGATGACCTGTCGTGTCTTGTGCTCCCATCTGCATTCAACTTTTGTCCTCTCATTCCTGATGACTGGCTCTGCCTCACTTCCGATCAGCTGGGGTCATAAGCAACTCATATAAAATAGTATTCCCCACTTTGTGAGCCGACTTAAGTCCAGGGTCCAAATCCAAGACTTGCAGCAGCTATGCATCACAAACAATAGATTTTAATGTCATCTCAGGTGGCCTCAAAAGGCCTGTTTACACTTCGGCGCAGACCTCTGCAGACACGGTCGTATACAGAGGCTGTGCATGCAGGTCTGTTTAACGTACAACATTTCAGTGTGTGACACTGTGCAGCTGCAGAATTTCTGGAAGTTTTTTCTTTGCCTTTACATATCAATCTCACAGATATTTCTGTTTCTGCCGGCCACATCTGTTAACCTCTCTCTGCCTACTTATTCATGGGATTGCTTTATAGCTGACTCCCCCAGTTGTTTGCGTCCCCTCGGGCATTCTGTAGCAACCTGAGGATTGTGTCTCTCTAAGGTTTGGACGCTGAGGTCCCTACAGTAGTACTTACTGCAAGTAAATTATTCAGTCAAGAAAAGTAGACCCAACTGCAAATTCAAATGCTTCAAATAATTTGCTGTTCCATTTTAGAATTTGCTTCATTTGAGTGAATAATGGAAGTTTTCAGCAATAGAATGTTGTACTTTATAGCCTTCATTGAAAAAACTAGAAAAGCAGAGTTTTGTTGAAGTTTTTCAGAATTTCTGTAGTTGATACATCAAAGGCTGTTTGCAGTCTCTGAGATGTGGTGATTTCACATGGTTCATCTGCAAAGACTAAACTGTTAAATTCAAGCAGCCTGTAGAAATGAGCATAGTGAAACAGGAACAATCAGGCTCAAAGGACAATGGGAGTGGTGAGCCTGGTAATACATGTGGTAGTACATGTGCCTCAGAAATACAAGTTGAGAATGGGGGGTGTTTAGAAATTGAATTGCTGTTCTTGAACCCTGCTACTAGGTAACATTCTTGCAATTTTTTTGCTAAAACAATTATTCTGGATATATATAAAAATGTTTTAAATTTTAAACTTGTTTGCATGATGTAAAGGGCATCTCATTCACAACAGCTATATGGATAGCACACAATTTCAACGGGCAGTTTGCTGTGCTCCACTGTGAAAACATAACTGGTAGACCTACTGCTGAAATATTTTAAATACTATATCTGAAATGGCAGAAATAGGATGAATATAACAAGAATGAATTCCTGTTTTTATCAGAGACAATGCTGGAAACTAAGGCTATGCAAGACACAATCCATGGCAGTGTAGGCTGCTTTCTTCACACTCTTCAGCTTTGTATTCACAACTCCCTGTTCATTTAGAATTTAGTCAACAGTCTCATTACCATAGCAAGAAAAACTGTTGGCCATTTTAAACATTCCACAAGTGCTATGGCCAAACTGCGTGAAATACAAAAAGAACTGAAATTACCTGAACATGAACTGATGCAAGACATCTTGACATTATTTGCTTGAAAGATTATTAGAAGAGAAGTGTGGAATTATTCCCTTATTAAGCGAAGAAAGCTCATGTAAGAATTTAACTTCCTTTTTTCCATCTCAAGGGCAGTTTAATAGTTTTAAAACCATTGAAAGAATTAACTACGGATGTTTCAAATGAATCAGCCTCAATTTCTATGGATATTCCTGCCCCTCACACAGCATTTCAACAATCAGTTGGAGTAAAACAAACGGTAGAGAAATGTTTGAAGCCTGCACCTGAAAAGATTCCAGGATGTTGAAGCAAATGCACCCCATATTGTTTTAACTGTACTCAACCCATTTTTTCATAGTAAAATATTTCACTTCAGAAATTGCTTTAGCGACCATAAATAACAATGAAGAAAGTGAAAATGTGACAGGAGAACTTTCTACAAAAAAGGTGAAAATCAGTCCAGGAGTTTGGTCATGAAGGGATTGTTTAGATGACAAAAACACCAATAATTCCGCATTGTTGCTGTGTTGTGCAAGAATGTTCAGCTTTTCCTTCAGAGAACTGTTGGCAGTGTGACACTGATCCCTTGTCTTGGAAGAACGATAATCAATTTAGATTTCCCATACTCTCTCTGGAGCAGCCAAAGTCTACTTGGGAACACCAGCTACAAGTGTAGCAAGTGCAAGATTACTCAGCATTGTAAGTAATGTTTCAAGTCTTCCTCCAGATCGAGGTGAACAGTTGATATTTCGGAAGAGCAATATGAACTATTTGACAGAAACAGGGATATCTCCTAACTTGAAAGGTTTGATTGTTGGGTTATGATTAATGTTTTTCAGATAAAAATACATTGTTTAAATCATCAAGTATTTGGTTTTGTTTAATGTATAAAAAATGTAATTTAGTGTCAAACTACTACTAGATAGATAGATAAATAGATAGATACTTTATTAATCCCAAGGGGAAATTCACATACTCCAGCAGCAGCATACTGATACAAAAAAACAATATTAAATTAAAGAGTGATAACAATGCAGGTATAACAGACAATAACTTTGTATAATATTAATGTTTACCCCACTGGGTGGAATTGAAGAGTCGCATAGTGTTGGAGAGGAACGATCTCCTCAGTCTGTCAATGGAGCAGGACAGTGATAGCAGTCTGTCGCTGAAGGTGCTCCTCTGTCTGGAAATGATACTGTTTAGTGGATGCAGTGGATTCTCCATGATTGACAGGAGCCTGCTCAGCACCCATCGCTCTGCCACAGATGTTAAACTGTCCAGCTCCATGCCTACAATAGAGCCTGCCTTCTTAACAAGTTTGTCCAGGCGTGAGACATCCTTCTTCTTTATGCTGCTTCCCCAGCACACCACCGTGTAGAAGAGGGCACTCGCCACAACCGTCTGATAGAACATCTGCAGCATCTTATTGCAGATGTTGAAAGACGCCAGCCTTCTAAGGAAGTATAGTCGGAAGTATAGTATATATACTACTACTAATGGCTAGTATTTCATAAAAAAATGAAATATTAAATACATAGTACTGTCAGCAAGTGCACCCATTTCCAATAATATATTAATATTTGGCCTCCTTGAAAAACAAATATTCACCCTCATCCAAATAGTGAAAACCTGATATTTGGTGTAGCCCTAATAGCAAGCATTGCAGTGGTAGCAATGGGCCTGCATTTTGGAGAGCACGGAACTTATTTATGGTTCTTTAGAAATAAATAAACCACAGGGAAATGCCTAAGTGTTAAAGGTCACTTGTGCTTTCAACAATAAGTACTGGAGTCCTAGTCATAGAAAGAGCAAAACTGTTTTGGCTGCTCTCTGCGTCTGTATTTGGTGAGGAGTACTATGCAAGAACAAAGTAGTTTCAACTGTTGTATTGTATTTCTGAGGTGGCAATGATAGATTAGCCATTGCATTATTGAGGTTTTAGCTTTGACCTACTCGAGTTTATTACCAGATTGGTATACTCTCACACATTAAGATTAACACACACATACATAGATATATACGTACACACAGACGTTAACCACATAAGTGCTGTATGAGTGATGCGCCACTCCCTGACACTTAAAGAGACTTACTTAACTTTGGCATGAATAATGTACAATGTCTTAGATATACAGTCCCTCAGACCTAAATATTACTGGTCTCCAAGAATATATTCAAATGTACAGAGGCTCAACATCCAATGTGGTCTTCACTGGATGATCAAATTGATTCTTAATACAGCCTCCAGTTAATCCAAAATGCTGCCGCAAGAATTATTACAAGAGCAAGGAAATATGAGCACATAACTCCATTTCTTAAATCCTTACATTGGCTCCCAGTTAAGTTTAGGGCAGATTTCAAAATCCTCCTTTTAACATATAAAGTCTTAAATGGCCAAGGTCCGGCTTATTTTTTTGAGCTTATCATGACTTACAAACCAGAGTGCACATTAAGATCTCAAGATGCCGGTCTGCTTATAATTCCAAGGATTAATAAAATAACAGTGGGAAGTCAAGTTTTTAGTTACAGGGCCCCTAAACTGTGGAATGGTCTGCCTGCTAGTATAAGAGATGCCCCTTCGGTCTCAGATTTCAAATCCCGGCTGAAGACTCACTACTTCAGTTTAGCATATCCCGACTAGAGCTGCTGATTAACTGTACAGACTGCATCTCTGTTGTTAGTCATTAGCACTAAAACATAATATCCATCCATCCATTACCCAACCTGCTATATCCTCACTACAGGGTCATGGGGGTCTGCTGGAGCCAATCCCAGCCAACACAGGGCGCGAGGCAGGAAACAAACACCGGGCAGGGCACCAGCCCACCACAGGGTGTGCAAACACACACACACACACCCACACACCAAGCACACACTAGGGACAATTTAGAATCGCCAATGTACCTAACCTGCATGTCTTTGGACTGTGGGAGGAAACCGGAGCACCTGGAGGAATCCCACGCAGACACAGGGATAACATGCAAACTCCACTATAATAGTTTGTAATAAGAATGAGCTGGAGACATCATAAAGATTTGGGGCAGCCACCCGTATAATTGAATCGGCTGCAAAAGTAGTTTTAAATAGCACGATGTGCTTAGTTCAGAGTCCAGAACAGAACTGCCTGTACTGAGGCAAGATGGCAGTTTTAAAGGGCTGGAAGGGAAATGACTTCATCTATGCCGGAACTGGGAGTGGTGTCCTTGTGCCCGGAAGTGACGTCATCCTTGGGGCCGGCAACAGGCGGGATTTCCCGGAAAAGGTCTGCAAGGGACTGAGATAGATAGTCAGTACACTCTGCCACCCCCTGGCCTGGCGTAGAATTACTATTGTTTAGGCCCTTCAGCTGATTCCCATGTGCATGTGTGTGACAAGTTATAATTTCTTGCTAACCTTCACCTATTCTGTTTCTCTTAACAATACTCAAATGTGGCACTTGGTGCCACTGCCCACCTGCCAAGTTGTTTTGCCTGCCTAAGGTAAAGTCATCTCTGATGGAAGATTGCAGGAATCGTCGGGTAGAGGTGTCCTTTCATTGGCTGGCCCAGCACTGCCTCAGCTGTGGAGTGGCCAATAGGGGGAGGAAGCTTGATGGCCGAGGTCTACAGGATTCTAAACAAATTCAAATCACATTATGTGATATCATCTACTGTTAAATTCTGCTTTGTTCTTGTAATAATTTTATTTTAATATTATATTGTATTGAGGATTACTTGTGTTCTGTTCTGTGTATTGTATTGTATTGACCCCATTCTTTTTTCCTTGTCTTCTTAGAGAGTCAAGGCTGGGGGGCTGTCAAGAGCCATTACGGCTCTTCTTGTGTGATTTTGGGCTATATAAGAAATACATTGTATTGTATTGTATTGTATCCTTGGGAATAGCCCATTTATCAACCAATGATGTCTTACTATACATACTGCTCAGTATTGGATTCAGTTCTCATCCTCAGCCAGATAAACCATGCAGTTCAGATCATATGACACCTCCTTACTGCTCCAAGTGCTCTAAATATTTACCTTATTACTTCAGTCACTTTAGATATAAAGACAAAGTATAGAAAGTAAAGAAATAATAATAATACCAGTAGAGGAAAATATAAAAGAAATATAAACAGCAAAGTCTGGATATATATTGTCTTTAGAAAAGGCTCATGAAGAATGTCAAGAACTGGATGTAAGAGCGATTTGCTAGTTATTAAAGTTACATTAAATGTTTTCCTATATATTAGTGCAGGAGGTTCTTACATCCCCCACAAGTTTAATTGAATTGGCATATTCTAACTACTTCTAGCCTCTTTGACTATAGATTAGCCTCATTTAGTAACCTGCCTTGCCGTGTGTAAGACATGGAGGGCACATGGTTTTAAATCGTGCCTTATGTGCCCTAACATGTGCCTAATAGTATGAAATGCTGCGTGCTGTATTGAATGTGCAGTGCCATACGTTTAGAATGTACTGAAGGTGAAGTGAAGCATTTGTAAGTATAGAAACAACTAAAGTTTGACAAGGAACGCTAAGTATAGAGAAGTGACATTTTTTCTAATGTATTTCCTTTTAATCTACATGTGTAACTGTCTTTATTCTTGTGTGGACTATTTGCTTTGCATTTTCACTAAATCTTTTTAACTCTTTGAGGGCTGAATATTTTTTCCAATAAACTCAGTTTTCTGAAAAGCACACGATGCACTGGTTTCACACATAAAGTCAACATAAAACGTCTGTTGCTACGTGCTGTGCCTGCTGTTGGCCCATGCTTGGCATCTCTGGTGGCAGTGGCAGCACAGGGGTGGCTCGATGGTCAGCAGGAATGCACGGCGGGCCGGCTTCCTCTCTGTCTTCGCACAGCAGGTGGGTGACGGTGGCAGTCGTAGTGTGACGCAATATGGATTATACCTCTCGTCATCATAAGTGGTGGTCCTCCTAGGCAAACGCTGCTGTATCAGCTATACAAACGTGTTCAGCACCACAATCAGCTGAGGACCGATAAGCTGATGCCGGGACCTCACTTTCATTTTCAATATCCATCTCCAGATCACTTGCATCAAACTCAGAGTCTGAAAATTCATAGTACGATTCAACGATAATATGCAACACATCCTTGGAGTATTTTGCTTTGCACATTTGCTTTAGTCTTTCGCCAGATGTCGATGCCATTTTAGAGGCTGTCTGCTCTTCACTATTCATGCACTTGCTGGGAATCGAGGTTAAAAATCAGCAAAGCTAGTCTAACTTTCCTTCAAACAAAGATAGTCAAACTAAAACGTAAGGGCGAGTTTTGTCACAGTTTATAGCCGATTACCGTCCTCTACCCCTGAATTTCGATAAAAGTCAACCTCAGCTCTCAAAGAGTTAAATTAATTTTGGACTGAGAGATTTCTTTCGGCACATGTTTGACCCATGCTTGATCCTGCCTTACACACCAAAAGCTACAATAGAAGCTGTCCTGGGGGGCGACTTTTGATCTAGCAATCAATGTTGTTCATTAGATGCTTTAGCTGATGATCAGATGAAATGGCTTCCTTTTCTGATGTTGCCTTCACCCTCTTCTCAAGTCCTATCTGTTGTCAGTGTTTCTTCTTCTGTTTTCTTCATCGGACAAGCCACATTTACTTTAAAATTCCACACGGATAGTGGAGACACACATTTGATTGGCTGGCTGGCAATGTGATGGATGACTTTACTCACAGTTGTTGATCTGTTTATGTATGTCCGTTTCCATACAGTCTGAGGCATCTCGCTGGTCCTCTACTTTTTTACACAGATGATACAATTCAAGAAAAGAAGATGCTTTGATGTTAAATTGCCCATTCAAGTGTCCTGTACTTAAGCTCATCTTGTTTGTCAGGACCACAATATAATGAAAATATAGGCATCTATTATTTACAAAATTGCAGATTTTGCACACCAGGACAGTCACCTAGTTTTGTGAAAAAGATTACTTGTGTTCTATTTTATGTTTTATATTTAACCCATTTTTGACACCAAGTGCACCGCCAATCTGCCTGGAAAGGAGTCTCTTTCTAAATTAGCTTTCCAAAGACGTTTTCCATTTTTTTCCCTACAAGGTTTTTTGGGGGATGTCTTTTCTCATTGTCTTGGGGAGTCCATGATCTGTCGAAGAACTAGGCCGGTTATACCCCATTGAGGCATTTTTTATGTGATTTTGGGCTATACGAGAAATACGTTGGTGCTGTTGTTGGTTAGATGATACGCAGTGCCCAAAGTAATACTGTACTTTATCTTGAAGTTGGAAATATAGTGTTAGCTTTATCTAGAAGGAGACAACACTTGTTACTAAACTTTTAGAGTGAGTTCTGACTCAAGATGTTAAGTGTCTTTTTGTGTTTAATGAAATTAGAGGTGGGAAAAAGTTAAGGAATGGGTTGAATTGGTTCCTGCCTTGAACCAGGAAGAAGCCCTGGTTTGCAGTGATTTTAAATATAAAATAACTTACATATAATGGATGACTAAATGGCTGAATACCCAAGGCATCAGAGTTATGTCTGATAGACAGAGCTAGACTGACAGATTGCAAAAATGTAAGCCTGACAACTAGCTGTTTATTAAGAGAGTTAAAAATTAATCAAAAACACTCTATTTCAACTGTGAAACTGTTTGCAATTTATACTGGAGCCACTCACCAGACATCTAGTACCTACTAGGATGTTGCCTTCTAGTTTTTCAATGCATATAATTATCATTATATATTAGTTTCCACATGCTTGTACTAATCATGTTCTCCAGTCTTTGAAAAACAATGAAAGACTAGAATATATGTCTGCAAATCTATATAATCTATTAAAATGGTTTTATTATTGGGCTGTTCATTGAAGGACAGAATGAACAAATTTACCCGATAAGTAACACTAATCATTTTGGAAAGGCTGCATTTGCACCTGTTGAATCCTAAACAAAGAAACCTCTTCATAAAATGAGTCATCATCACAAAATTGAATGCTCCTATATACTATACCAGATATCATATATACACTGTGGCCAGTTTATTATTTATACCTGCACTGAAAGGCAAACAGCCAGTCAGCTAGCTACCACTACAACCCCCCTCTCCTTATATATGCACTATTGGTCAAACGTTTTAAAACACCTCAGTTTTTCCAGTTTTTCTTCAAATTTATTCAGTTGAAATGCAATGAATGACCTAAAATTATAAAAAAGGTAAGCAATAAACTACCAGAGGTTTAAATTTAAAGATTAGGTAAACAAAAACTGAAAAAAGGGAAATATCAGAATATTACAAATGGGCCTTTGTCAGGGAACAACTAATAGGTTACAACCTACAGATGTTCTACAGCAATTAAAGTAAATTAAGCCTTGAAAGTTGAAACAAACAATTTGCACAGGTGTCCCAACTTCTGTTGATTACTTAATAACCCTCAATCTGTCTTAAAGCAGAGCTGAAAAAGACTGTGTTGTTACACCCCCTGAAGAACTACGTGGACAATATCCCAGTGATAATGGCAAGAAAATGGCAATTAACAAATGAAACGAGACAGCATTATTACCCTTAGAAATGTGGGCCTTTCATTTAGAGAAATTGCAAAAGAAATCAAAGTGTCAATGAGTATGGTGTCCTACAGAATCAAAAGGCAACTGTAAACTGAAAGAAACTCTGAACAAATTTTCAGACCCAAAATTACAAACCAATCAGAAGACTAGTTTCTGAAGGTAACCAGGTTTCAAGCACATCTTAACAGTGGTCAAAAAAAACGAGTCTCAGTTCCTAGAGAATTTGTCCATTCTGCAGTATTCCACAGCCAGTATTTCAAGGCCATATTTTGTCCTTTAAGGAATGGCTTTCATACCAGCACTCGTCCTGTCAAACCTGCAGCCTAACAGTGCCAACCCCTGGCTCAGCAGGTATTTACATTTACTAGAGCTCTTAAACTGTTGTCCATGCGCACAGGTCAGGTGAGGTCAGGTTGGGAAACATGCAGTGGTACAGCACATTGCCACACCCACCACATGATGAAACAGCTCAGGATCCTAGTTGGCAACCCACCAGGTAGACACGCAGTCCAGTCCCACCCTCTGGAAGAGACCATCTATCTGCCACAGCTAGGTATTACATGTGGGTCCCCTTGGCCTGGTCCAACCACTCGGGTGTTCAGCAATGAGGATCCTGTGACCTGGATCACCCACAGGGAAATCCGCCACATGGCTGTAGTGCCATAACTGACACTCCCTCACAATCCAGGTAATGCGCCTCATTTGGGACTCTGTGTGAGCAACCATAAGTCAAACAAGCAGTACCAAAGGAATCTCCAAAAAGACACGGTACCAAAGGAGTCCAGTCTTCATCTCAGCTCATTGGATAGCATCCATGTCTTGCAACCGTATAGAAAAACAGGAAGCACCAGGACTCTAAATATCAGGAGTGCCACACACTCCTTTCCAGCAACCTCATGACTCCCCATGCTCTCCCAATCCATCTACTAACTTCATAGGAAGAGTCACCAGGGACATGAATGTCACTCCCAAGATAACTAAACTTCTCGACGTGGTCAACATTCCCTCCGCAGACAGACACACTGCTGATGGCTGTGCCCAATAGGTAATTAAAGGCTTGAATCTTATTTTTTATCCAGGACATTCACAAGCTCAGACACTCAGACCCCTCACTCAGTCTCTTGAGAGCCTGGATCAGACCCTCCATTGACTCCGCAAAGAACACACCATTGTCGATCAGTGAATCTTTCTTCAACAACAGATGCCCCAAAGCCACTGGAACCCATGATCTTGTCCAGCATTCAGTACATGCAAGCATTGGACAGAGTAGGAGCAAGAACACATCCCTGATGAACCCCAGAATCAACTGGGAAAAACACAGAGGTTCTGCCTCCACTCTGTACAGCACTCATAGTACCAGTGTACACGCCAACCATGATATCCAGCAACTTTGGGAGGATACCACAGAGTCTCAACATATCCCACAGGGCAGGTCAATCAACCAAGTTGAATACATTGTGAAAATTGACAAAGGCTGCAAAGAAACTCTGCTAATATTCAGATTTGTGCTTAATGAGAACTCTCTGTGCCAGGATATGGTCGATGGTAGGCTTCTTAGGTGTAAAACCAGACTGCTCTGGTCTCTGGTAGGTGAGCAAGGGATCACAGATCATATTGAGGATAATCCTAGCAAGGACCTTACCAGGCACCAAGAGCAGTGTTATCCCCCTGTAGTTGTCACAATCCAGGTGATCACCCTTCCATTTCCAGATAGGGACGGCAATTCACATTATCCAGTCAGTTGGGATGATGCCCATCTCGCATATGGAAGCAAAGATTGCTTGCAATGCCAGGAGGACAGCCTCATCACCAGCCTGGAGAAGTTCACCCCGGATACCACAGATCCCTGCAGCCTTCACTACCCTCAGCTGGGTCACTACCTGTGCAATGTCAGTGAGATTGGGTGGGTTACAGCTAAGTGGAAGATCAGCCTCAAGAACCATCTGCATGTGTGCAACAATATTTATTATATATTTGCTGACTTTTGGTTTGGGGAATTTTACCCTTTTAGGAGTTTCCTGTTATATATATATATATATATATATATATATATATATATATATATATATATATATATATATACACACATACATCCACATATATACACACACACATATATATATATATATATATATATATATATATATATATATACATACATATCTACATATATACACACAAACATATACCCTTTGGGGTGCGAGCAGCTGTTGCTGGGGGTGCCAGAATCCATCCAGGAAGAAAAATGAGAAACATTATTTGTACAAAATCTTAATTTATCTATCCATTCCTAAATAATTAAATGGGCAGGCTATTTCATATCAGTGCAATACGCTTCTTGTTAAATCAGATGACTCCCGTTCTTATGTGCACTTAGTGCTGCGTGGGTATTATGAACTATCATATCTGTTCAAGTTCTATTTAAATTTAAAATATAAGTAATTTTTATTTAGTCGACACAAATATGTTTGGTAGGAATGTAAGTTAAATTTAGTCATCATTGCATAAATTTTTCTTCACCATAGAAATTTAAAGACTAAATTCAACTTACATTCCTACCAAAGATATTTCTGTGGACTAACTAGAACCTACTTATATCCAAATAGAACTTGAAAAGATATATTTTTTCGAATCTGATCTCGCATTTTAGATTGACTTGACGCGCACCACATCGAGCCCGCGAGCTATTGTGCTTTCGCCTGCCTGCCTCAATAAGTCACCGTTGCTTCGCTCTTACTTTTTTACCGTTCATGTAATCATGGCTAGTAGCAAAAAAATTAGAAAATGGAAGGAGGATTACACTGAGTATGGCTTTACCAAAACAATTATTGATGGCGAGTAAAGTATCCATTATTCATAAAGCTTCAATTGGTGATCTGTTTTTCTGCATTAACCTCATATTTTTTCATACTTCTTCTCAAACCAAGCCAGCGCGAAATCGGGATTGTCCGTCACAGGGGGTGCAAGGGTAAAATGAATCGGGAAGCGCTAATATATATGTATGTGTGTGTGTGTATATATATATATATATATATATATATATATATATATATATATATATATATATATATATATATATATATATAAAAATAGTTTTACTGTGAAATAATGCAAAGAGTACGCGGCACGTGTTTCGCCCCAATTCCGGGCCCATCAGGTGTACACACTCACTGCACCCCTCTCAGGAATCGAACCTCGGACGTCAGCGCTAGAGGTGTTGTGCCACGGTATGTGGTTCGTTTATTTGACAGTATGTAGATCGGGGTATTTATATATATATATATATATATATATATATATATATATATATATATATATA
Source organism: Polypterus senegalus (assembly GCF_016835505.1). Taxonomy (NCBI): domain Eukaryota; kingdom Metazoa; phylum Chordata; class Cladistia; order Polypteriformes; family Polypteridae; genus Polypterus; species Polypterus senegalus. The sequence continues at coordinate 211,820,878 of NC_053157.1, forward strand.
TATATATATATAACTCCTACAACAACAACAACAACAACATTAATTTATATAGCACATTTTCATACAAACAGTAGCTCAAAGTGCTTTACATAATAAAGAGTAGAAAAATAAAAGACACAATAAGAAAAACAAAATAAATCAACATTAATTAACATCGAATAAGAGTAAGGTCCAATGGCCAGGGGGGACAGAAAAAACAAAAAAACTCCAGACGGCTAGAGAAAAAATAAAATCTGTAGGGATTCCAGACCATTAGACCGCCCAGTCCCCTCTGGGCATTCTACCTAACATAGCCTGTAGCCACAATAAATGCCTTTATTGAATAGACAAACCCGGGTGAACAAGTTCCTTTCTACTGCAGCCACAGCCGCGACACACATACTGTAAAAAACATCAATAATAACTCATAAACTTGCAATATTATTTAGGAAAATCGCAACATTTTACTCACCAAAAATTCGGATTATTTGTAAACAAAATCCATCCTCCTCTCTTTCCTCAAAAACAGTTCAATTGCTCTGTCGTACGGATTATCCGTGCACTTCAGTTCCATCAAAAAGTCCTTTTCTATCACCATCGAAGCTAATGCTGAAAGTCGAACCTGCCCTGTCGTATTTCTGGCATAAGTTTTAATTCGCTTTAAGGCTGAAAATGTCCGCTCGACAGAAGCAGTGTACACAGGAATGCTCACCGCCAAATATACCAATGTGAACAGCTGCCCCATGCTCTCATTCAGATTTTTCTGATGAAGGAAGTCAAGGAGATCAGTGGGAGATTTTCCTGCAAAATCATCCATGGCATACATTACAGTCAGTTCTGTTTTTAGCCGAGACAGATCAAAAACCGCTCCGTGGCTCTTGTGTTAAACTGGAGAAGGCTGCATGCATGAAATTTTTCTTGTAACTTCTGGGGCTGGAGGAGTGTGACAAACATCAGGTTTTCGTGGTCTTGAAATCTGGTCTGTGTCTGGCAAATAATATTGTCTAGAATCCTGCCATGGAGTTGGCCGTAGTGCACACGAGGATCTTGCACTCGGAGCGTTTGCGGTTTCAGTGGCCAAGTAGAGTTCCTCATATCGGCTTCTATCCAATCAATGGGTCTGACTACGGTGACGTTGCCGTACGCCTGCTAGAGGGCCCTACTGACACCAACTCAAAATCTGATTGGTTGAAGCAACAGGTTAATCGACATTTATTCTGTGTTAGAGTGCCTGCACAGCGTATTGTGAAGGCCTCTCTGCCTGGCAACAAATGATGGCTGAAATGTGATTGGTTAAATGCTTTAATACAAAAATACATGCCTTGAAGCAGCACAACCATCAGAAAAGCTATGAAAGGAAGCAGACAGACTATTTGGAATTATTTAATAAGTATTCATGGACAAAATATAATTAACATCAGTTTGTGATTCAGATTTTCTTACTCATGAATATGCTAAGCACAGTCCTTGACCCGCGAATATTTACCTTATATGGGCAGGCACTCAATTACATAAGAGGCGTGATGATGCGAGACGCAACTCCGACTCCCACGGCCATCAAGCTGCAGTCTATTACAGTATATGGACGAAAATAGGTTCCAGTTATGACCATTACGTGTAGAATTTCGAAATGAAACCTGCCCAACTTTTGTAAGTAAGCTGTAAGGAATGAGCCTGCCAAATTTCAGCCTTCTACCTACACAGGAAGTTGGAGAATTAGTGATGAGTGAGTGAGTGAGTGAGTGAGTGAGTGAGTGAGTGAGTGAGTGAGTGAGTCAGTCAGTCAGTCAGTCAGTCAGTCAGTGAGGGCTTGGCCTTTTATTAGTATAGATTGAGATTAATAAAGTATCTATCTATCTATCTATCTATCTATCTATCTATCTATCTATCTATCTATCTATCTATCTATCTATCTATCTATTGTGGAATATTTCGGTTATACAGTAAACGTTTAGTGTTTCAGACAGTTCAACAAATTCCATTGATTTGCCAGGTTTTGGAGGGAGGCTCCTGATACAGCTGCTTGCTCACCAGATGCCGCATTGCATCTCCTTCTTCAGAGCTTGAACTTCAATAGGGGAACAAGGAAAGAATCAGACGCCAAGCAAGACAGATGGTGCTTGCCTGACGAGACCATAAAGCGATGTCACCACATCGAGATGAAATTTGTCACAGTGTTTGCAACATTAGTATGTTAAACTTGACCTTTTGTCAGGGAGGCGGCCAGATCATGTTTTTGTGTCCTCGCTGTTTAATTAGCCTTGTCATCTATGATCAGTAAACAATGTGCAGATAAATATTCAACGCCCCCTTTGCATAATTATTTCTAATAGCCCTCTGAGACACCAAATTATTCTCCCTACTTTCAGCTTTTAGCCCTGTAGCTTCAATAAAAGCCAATATTCTAATAATCTAAGGGAAGATTTGAAGCACTGTGCTGCATTTACATAAAGGGTTTTAATTTTGAGAAGATAATCACCTGCATGTGACATTTTAAAACTGAGATTTAATGGTAGCCTGCCTGGCACACTCATAGCCGTGCCATGGTGCAAGCTGCTTAACTGAGTGAATTCACAAAATCTTTCTATAGTCAGCATCTCTGTTATCTGTGAGGTGATGCCACTATTGCAACATAACAAACTCAAACTGCTCAACACTTGTAAGCTATCCCCTGCTCAGATTCACCATTAGTGAATATAACTATAACTTTGCTCCTTACATCACTCTTATTTGTCTGGGACAGTGCTGTAAAAGCAGAGAAACTGGCTTGCATGTTGAATAATTGTAAATTCTTCCACACTTAAATTCAAAATCCTCAGGGAAATATATCGCCACTTGTGATACCATTGAACCTTATCACAATCTGGGGATAAATTCTGCTTCTTATATTTACACATTCACAGAAAAATTAGACAAATAACTGCTAACAAAGACAGTGGAACTCTGTTATGAACACCTTGTGTGCAGATGGGTACCCCAAATGAAAGAAAGAATGATTGTAAAGTAAAAGTAGCAAAGGTTGGGCTCAGATTACCTACCCAGTCAAATAGAAATGAACATCATAGCAGAGCTGAAATCCAGAAATATGTCGCCAAGGCCTTAACGCTAATTTGTTGTATTGTTCCTAACTGTATTTTAATTTAAGTTGCTTTTATTGCAGATTTGGATACTGGATTACGGGAGCTACGTGCCACTTTTTATACGTGAGAATCAACAATTTATCTTAATGCCTTTGCGTCAAAACAGGCATATTGACCACAAACAACAGGAGATTATCACAAATTTGGGATGACCATCCAAAAAACAGAATACGGAATGGCTTTGGTAGAATCATGATAACACGTATTAAAACAATCAAAACGCAAATATAACTAATCCAAAAATGAAGCAAATGGCAAAACCCAGATTCATTAAAACACTAGTAAGCTCTTCTTTGTTTAAATTCCTCATTTCTGAAAACTATATATATATATATATATATATACACACACACACAATATATATATGTACACAATATATTTATATATATATATATATATATAAATATATACACTATATACTGTATATATATATATATATATATATATATATATATATATATATATATATATATATTTACTGAGTATCAGAGGTGGGTAGTAATGAGTTATATTTACTCCGTTACATTTACTTGAGTAACTTTTTAAAAAAATTGTACTTCTAAGAGTAGTTTTACTGCACCATACTTTTTACTTTTAGTTGAGTAAATTTGTGAAGAAGAAACGCTACTCTCACTCTGCTACATTGGGCAACACTCGAAGCGTTACTTTTTTTCCATTAGATAAAGTTTGACAGACAATTTTCAATCTGCTCTGTGTAGCGTATGCTGTCAAGTTGCACACACGCCTTCCATTGCGCCTCCAGCTCTGATGTGAGATTTTGGATGTTCCCCAAATCAAGGTGCTGCAGCTTTGAGGACAGATGTTACATTTTTCATTTGAAAGCATTAACTGAGCTGATCATATTGACCATGGGGTTCTCTTGTCCTTGCAGCTATAAATTAAGCTCATTCAACATGTTGGTCAGATCGGAAAAAAAATGCCAAGTCTAGCGGCCATTGATCGTTATTAAGTTGCTTGTATTCTGCATGTTTAATGACAAGGAGAAACTCCTTTTTCTCCTGCCATGGGTCTTGAAATCTCAGCAGAAATTTCTCCCTAGCCATCTGTCTCAACGAAGGCCTCATTTTATCATCTCTCCATCTTGGAAGGACTTCTTATGCTTAATGATCAAGTGACTCACTCGGAACGATGCTTCGGTGTGTCTGCCTTTGCTTTTGAATTCAGCCGAGTGAAAAATGACAGCTGTCTGATTACTGCGATTTTAGTTCCCTCTCCTTTCTCTTTCTCAGATCGCTTTTTGGAAGGACGTCAGTTTCGTAGTTTTTATGAACAGTTCGAAAGTGCCTTTCCACATTGTCCTTCTTTGGAATAGCAATGATAGATTGACAGATCAGACAAACGCACTTTGATTGTGACATTGTGAGAGAAAAATTCTCTTCCAATTCCACATCCAGCCCACACACTCCCCAAACAATTTTTTTTTTAAATTTAGTCGATATAAATTGGAAGGCTGACTAGATCATAGCCAGAGTTTTGCAGTATCTTGCCCATTTGATCGTGCATGCGGGATGACCAGTGTGTTAGAAGAAAAGAGATCTCAGACTGTCCGCCCTGTAAGTCAATCAAGTGGCAGATGCGATAGACTAACATTTAAAAAAAATTTTTTGAATGCAACGCGATCTACCTGCACTACCTTTCTTTTCTCCCGGTCGATCACGATCAGCATATTGGGCACCCCTGCATTACTGTTATCTGTGTTGACACTGCACCATAACAGGCTCATACATTTAACATTTATTGAAGTCTGCTTTACTTACATTTGCCAACCTTAGTTAAAGGTATTTCCAACTCAGACACACTTGTGACTAACATCATATTCAGTTTCTTTATCACCTGGGGTCAAATGTCTGTGATCTTGAAAATCTTCTATGTCCAGATTCTGCTATTAAATGAACTATCAAACACTATTAGAGTATCTTATGCTCAAATATGTTTCCCTTAGTAAAAGTTATTTCTGCCTTTGTTACTATTAACTGTTAGACTCTGCCACAGTTTGTTCCTCACCTGCTGTTTCCCAGCCCTCCAACTTAAAGCACCCCATGCATCAGTCACTGAAGTAACCAAGCTAGCTAACCTACAGTGCATTCTCTGCAGCAGGGGTCCGCAGCTCCAGTCCTGGAGGGCTGCAGTTGCTGCAGGTTTTCATTCAAACACTTTTTTAAATTAGTGACCTGTTTTTACTGCTAATTAACTTCTTTAGAATTCATTTTAATTGACTTGCCCTTGAAGATTCAGACCCCATAATTGTTTCTTTTTCCTTAATTAGCAGCCAAACAATAATGAGATAAACGAATGAACTAAAGCATGACCAGCAAACTGTGTCCATCATACAATATCTGAAAATAAAGAAAGATAAAGGTCTCAGGAATGCTGATTTGTTCTGGTTCCCAAAACATTTTAACAGTGCTCTTAGAAAATCAACAATTTCGGAAATGTCTGCTATTGCACAATGAGAGCAGCAACAAGCCATGTTATTAAAGAACGGGTTTAATTAACAACAAGAATCAGAGCCTAATTAAGAAACTGCTTGGAGTAAAATTAGTTAGAGTTTGAGTCCGTGACTTCTGTTGGCTCACTCGCTTGTCATTTCATTTCTGTTTGGGTGCCATTTGAGGAAAGAAATGAAGCAATTCAGAGGAATGATGAAACATTTCAGGGGCACAAATCTTAAAAAACAAGTCAATTAAAATGAATTCAGAACAAGGTAATTAGCAGCAAAAAGAGGTCACTAATTAAGAAAAGGGTTAGAATGAAAACCTGCAGCCTTCCAGGACCGGAGTTGGGGACCCCTGCTTTACAGCCCAGACAGTTAGCCTCAATATTGCATGCAGATATTTCAATGAACATTGCCTAGAGTTACAAATCAGATTCTTTTGAAAAGGAAGTCCATCATCTTTGATAACATTTCACCTCAGAAAAATTCATGAGCATCTCTCTTGACACCACATTAAAGTGTCACACCAGTGTGAACTAATGGCATCTAGAGAGGCGTGCAGAGATCTTCACTGCCTTTTCCACCCCCACACTTAACCTTCAGTTGAGTGAACACATGTGTAAAAGGACTTTCAGTGGAAAGTACAGGAGTGAAAGGGCAAATGTTGCCAGTAATAACGTCTTTAAAATGAATCTTAGTTTAGAATCAGAAAAAAAGACACAGATGTACTAAGTACAGGAGAGTCAGGATTGGCAATGCAAAAGAGCAATAAACAAAAAAGCAGTCTAAAGAACAAGAGACCAGCAATAAAGGAGTGCAAGCATATAAATAAGAGACAGTTAAATATTTAAACAATACTTAATTCAATACAGATTATGAATTAAAGGTAACCTATGCATGCCAGGATTACACTTACTCAGAAACTAGACAATAAAAAGAGGGCATGAGCACACAGGAAGGCTCCAGGCTAGTATCACAACTGGCATCTTTCAATACATATATATATATATATAAAGATATTTGTAGCTGGAAATCCACAAAGGGAGAAAATGAATTACTTATCTTAAATTCCTAAACTTTTGATTCCAACCAGGAATTATTATCAGAGGAACACGATTAGACTTAGAAAATCCAAGGCAATATAAGGAGGGGAGGGCACATGGATGTGCCAGTGAGGGTGGGTTGATGAGGTGGGGTTCGGAGGGTGTTGGTCGGTTCATGTCTAAATGTCTGTTAATGGCGTTTTCATTGGATAGCCACATTTTGGCCAGTTCTCTGGCACTTTTAGTATTAGCCTTGAATTTTACTTGCACTGAGTCCCATTTAAATGTGTGTCTAATCAAATTTGTATGTGTGTAAACCAGAGAACATGGGTCCTTTCTTCCGACTGCATTACGATGCTCCTGTATATGAGTGGCAAGTGTTTTTGATGTTTGTCCCATGTATACTGCTGGACATGCAGTACATGTTATGCTATAAACCGCGTTCAGTGTCTCTGCTGCCAATTTCCTGCTTTTAGCACTAAAAGGTCTATGCGCAGCGTGTCTGTAGGCTTCTGTGCAATTCTGATGCATGATCTGGACAGCATACGTGCTGTACTTTCTGATGACCCGTGATGATAAGAAAGTGTGTGCCAGGTGGGATGGGGGGTTACGTTGGAGTTGACTGTTTGCTGGGGTCTCTGGCATCTCCTATGTAAGCACTGCCTGAAGAATTGGGTAACTGTTTAATGTGAAAAGATAGTGCCTTACATTCTTTTACGTCTCCTTGGTATTACCGTTTATGTGATAACTGGTGATTACTAACAAAATCTAATAATTTGTATACATAACATTTCTTACAATAAACACCGGTGCCATCGTTACTTCTTTTAATGGATTGGTTCAGGAAATTGATGCGTCAGTTTCTTTCTTTTTCCATAGTAAACTGGATTGCAGGGAATATTATGTTGATGTTGATATGGAAATCATTCAGCTGGTAACTTTTTAATATGACAAATGTGTCATCAATGAAGCATATCTAGTTTCGGTGTGCACCGAATTAGAGCCGCGCTTTTAAATCACTGCATTACAAGCTCCGCTACGAGTCTCTGTGGCCAGCTGAATGAATCACGGTGTTCAGCGGCACGATATCAAACGATAGATACATTTTTCGGATGATGCAAAGCCATCTTGGCAATATTCTGAATCATTTGTTAAATGCTTGAGCATTTGAAAATGTCTGGACCACCTTCTAGGCTGACAACCGGTCTTAATTTTAGAAGAGTTTTATGGATTTTTGGGAGGCCATAGAATTCAGGGCAGTTTGCATCATTGGATTTCATTCTGTATTTAGCAAATAAGGAGGGGAGGGTACATGGATGTGGGGGGGGGGAATGAGGTAGGGTTCGGAGGGTGTCATATTTATTATTTGCATGTTCTTCTTTTCAAGCCTGCATATGCTGGATTCATGTGCAAATGTCTGTTAATGGCATTTTCATTAGATTGCCACGATTCAGCCAACTCTCTGGCAATTTTAATGTTAGCCTTGAATTTTACTTTGACTGAGTCCCATTTAATATATAATTTTTATGTATATTACGTAGAATCATAAGTGAATTGGAATTGCGCAACTTGTAATGATTTATTCATGAATCAAATGAATGTGAATTGCTAGACTGATTCTCAGGTGCTGACCAGTGTTAAGGGGTTATGCTTCCACCTATCGGCAGACACTATATAAAAAGACAATGAGGCCTTTTGGCACTGGTGACACTGGTCTCTTTTCTTATATGCAGTCTGAATAAACCAGTCTGAGTTGGCTTGTGGAAACCGACTTCGTGTGGATATATACACGCACAAAGAACCCATTCATGGATCAAATGAGTCAAGACACATGAATCAGATGGTTCTTGCACATACGCTTTACATACTAACCAGTGGGCAGCGAAACGAAAGACGATGACAACATCACACAGGACATGCATGCACTTTAGCAGTAGTCCTATTGAGCGCCACTGAACTGATCCATTTGTGCTTATGAACTGATTCATTTGATCCCATGAAATGAGTCGTCCAAAAAGAATGAGTCGCTCATGAAACTCTCATCACTAATTGTAATGCTTTGTTTTCCAGTTTAAGTCTTTGAACATTGAATCAGATTCTGTTTGGTACACGATTCTGCTGCCAGATTGCTTACTGAAACAAGTACTGGTATTATACACATGATTGGCTTTTGAGTTGCCTATGTGTTTTAGGACTGAACCTGATAGATAGATAGATAGATAGATAGATAGATAGATAGATAGATAGATAGATAGATAGATAGATAGAACTTTATTTGTCCCCTGGGGGAAATTTGGCTTTTTACAAAAGCTCTTTACATAAATAAGTATATAGATACGTGAGTAAATAAATACATATACACACACACTGGAATGACTATAAAGCAAGAAAATTCAAAAGAAAGCAAAGTTCTGACTTGGCTGTATCAGTCACAGTGAGGCATTATGCAGAAATTTTGTAACTGTATTTGTGTTTTCTTATAAACACTTACACTTGTTTTGAGAATGTATTTTATTTTTTATTACTGCGATGTTATTCACTGCTTTGTACATCATTTTATGTAATATATATTGTACTGTAAATTTTTCAACTATTAATATATCTATGGCTGTAGCATCACAGATGTAATAATATTAACTGGCAATAAAGTTTAGTTCAGTTAGATTTAATTCATTTTCATTCAGTTTAATTTGATTTAAAAACAAGGGATTCAAGACAATACTGTCAGTATAGATAATTTAAAATTGCTATAGCTACAAAGCTGGATCAGTTTCAAGCTGTGCTATGTACTAAATACCTACGGCTATATTTTAATATTATTTATCACACACTATTAAGAAAATCAATTGAGGGCACACAATGGGCACCTAGGGGATCCTGAAAGTAAATTACAGTACTCGGCCTATTTTGTGATCACTAGGCTGCATGACATAACCATCTTACATGCCCTCTATAATATTAAAAGTGCGTCATTCAGAGACTAGGGCATGTTAACAAGTTGAAAGGAAATCAAAGGATATTTTTCTTGCTTTAAATTGAATAGCTACATGGGACTGAAGGAAGCGTTCTCCTCAAAACTCCTCGTTATGCTCTTATGTGACAGCAGTCACACAAGCTTCTTAGTGAATATCTCAGCATGCCAAAATTAAACAATTTCTGGTCTGCTCCAGTTTCACTAGAAGGCTGTCATTTTCGTTCGCACGGCTGGCACAGCAAAATATGTCATTATGTGATGAGGCTGCAGGTTTCTCAATTCAGTTCTAATGTGGGAGAATGTGTGAAAATCATAGATCAACAAAACTGTTGCTTGCTTACTTTTTTGCGTTTAAAGATCTGCCAAGAAAGCACATGTGAAAATGAAAGGTTCATGCAAACAAGTCAAATGATTTTAAATAACCGTTCATATGGAGTGGGTTTTCAAGAATAATATAAAAATGAACAGGACACAGGGTTTGTGAGACAGCTTTGACATCCACTGCATGTAATTCCCCTGCTTCATCCAATTCACTCTCACAAGAGTCCAGAGCGTGTCACAGCAGTGCTGGTCACCAGGTGAGAAGCAGTCCGGGACTGACCACCAGTCCATCCCAGAATATGCAAAGACACACCTGCACTTACAGTCATATACAGTAAGAGCTTTTTGGAGTTGTTAACTAACCTACTCTGTACAATTCAGTGAGGAAATCACATACCGATGGAGACATAACATAAAAACTCCACATGTGCAGCATCCAGGCATGGGATTTGAAAACGGGTACTGGCTCAATGAAGCATCATCACTAAACACATATTTTTCCTCACATCAAACAACACTCAATACCCTAGAATGACAAAGCGAAAACAAGATTTCAGAATTTTTTGCAAATTTATTACAAATAAAAAACTGAAATATTCCAGTTACACAAGTATTCAGACCTTTTGCTGTGATACTTGAAACTTTGCTTGGATACATTGCACTCTGTTAATCATCATTGAAGTGTTTCTTCACCTTGATTAGAGTTGACCAGTGCTCAATTCAATTAATTGGACATGATTAGGAAAGGCACGCTTGTCTATAGACAGTCCCACAGTTGAATATGTATATTGGAACTAAAACCAAGCCATGAGGTCAAAGGAAGTGCCTTCAGAAAGTAAAACCGTGATTGTGTCACAGGCACAGATCTGAGGAAGGCCACAAACAATTCCAGCAGCTTTGAAGGTTCACAACTTTACAGTGACTTTCATAATTCTTAAAAGTTTGTAACAACTATGACTCTTCCTAGACTTGGCCATCTGGCCAAACTGAGCAATCAAGGGAGGATGGTCAGGGGAAGAAAGGAGACCAAGAACTTGGTGGTCACTCAAGCTCCTGGGAACTAGTGTTGAGAAAGGAAATGCTTTTGGAAGGTCAACCGTCATTGCAACACTCTATGAATATAGACTAAGTGGCCATACAGAAACCTCTTCTCAGTAAAACATATATGGAAGTTTGCAAAAAGGCACATAAAGGACTCTCAGACTGTGAGAAACAAGATACTCTGGTCTGATGGAACCAGGATTAGCATCATGTCTGGAGAAAACCAGGCACCACTCATAACACTGAAGCATGGTATTGGCAGCATCATGCTATGGGGTTGTTTTTAGTGGCCAGGGCAGGGAGACAAGTCAGGGTTGAGAGAAGTTGAATGGAGCAAAGTACACAGATATAGTTAATGAAAATCTGCCCTCAGACTGGGCCAAAGGTTCACCATTCATTCACACAATGACTTTAATCACAAAGCAAAGGGAACACAGTAGTAGTTTGCAGACAATTCTGGGAATGTTAGATAGATAGATAGATAGATAGATAGATAGATAGATAGATAGATAGATAGATAGATAGATAGATAGACCTTGAGTTGCCAAGCCAGGGCCCGGACTAGAACTCAACTAAACATTTTTGGTGAGAGACCTGAAAATAGCTATCCACCGAAGGTCTCCATCCAACCTGACAGCATGAGAGAATTTGAAGAGAAGAAAGGCATTAAATCTCCATATCCAGAAGTAGAAACCATGTCTCTTCAGACCCATGAAGATTTCAGGCCATAACTGCTGCCAAAAGTGCTTCAAACTAAGTACTGAGTAAAAACTCTGAATACTTATGTTAATGTGATAGATTCACTTTTTAATTTTTAATAAATTAATAAAAAAGTCTAAAATCCTGTATTCTGAAAATCCACTTTGTCATTCATATTCAAATGACTTTAGCTCAAGGCTGCAACATTACAAAATGTGAAAAAAGCAAAGGGGTCTAAGTACATCTGAATCCACTGTCTAGGCACAGAACATTTATTTTCTAAACATCATTTTAGAGTGTTTCATATTATGAAGGTAATGCGAGTTCCTCCTACCATCTGATGGCATGATATCTTTACCATTCAATATGTGGGCATTTGCTATGATGTATTTACATCACGTCTAAAGATTTCTGTGACTGTGTTCATTGGCTCCAACTCTTTACAGTATTTATAAAGACAATTCTAATTAGTTTGCAAATGAATATGTGGGCAGATGGATAGATTCAATGAATCTAAACACCATCAGACCATGTGGGAAGTTTAAAAGGGATATGTTCAGACTACTTGTAATATTCTGACCCACATGCACTATGAGAATTCCTCAGGCCAACTCATTTTTAAGACCTGAGAGTTCCAGTTATTTTTTTTGTTTTAAATCAGTAACCCCAGTGAGCCCAATGTGAGGCATCAACATTTTGTCATTAAGTCTTGTATTATGTTTTGGAGGTGTTTCAGCAGCAGATTTATTGTGACACAGCCAAATACATTTTGGTCACTTGTCCAAAACATCTTTTTTTGCTCTAAATTAAATTTAAAATGTGAACGGCATGGCTTAGCTGAATTCTGAAGCTGCACTAAAAAGGCTGTGTTTTTCATGGGAGAAAAACATCTTATTGTTCATTGTTAATGGTATCAACTAGGCAGTAGTGGCAGGTATAGCAGAAGCAGATGCAGTCGCTGGTTGAACTGGGTCATGTCGGATGAGAATGGTTGCTGCCACCATTATTACTCTAAATGTACAGAATTTACTTAATGCTGAGAAATAATGAAGGCTGAAGCAATAGAGATTGCCATTTACAGTCTATCCATCTATGCATTCTCTGAACCCGATGATTTCAATTGCAGCGTTACAGAAGATGTGAGCCTACTAAAGGAGCACTAGTCCATCGCAGGGCACATTCATGTATATCCCAACACTGGGTGAAGAAGAACAGACATGTAAAACAAGTTACTATGCAGTATAATAGAGGTATGAGGACCTTTAAGTCTTGACTTGGTGATATTTTGCAAATATTAAATGAGTAAGGATTAACAAGAAAAATTGGGCTAAATGGCTTATTCTCATGAAAAGTTTTCAATTGAAGAGTCACCAGCTTTTCTAACAAGCTCAACTTTTGATGCTCGATGAAAATGCAATCTCGTTCGGTTATTAATCAGCAATGCTAATTGCTGTACTCCCATTTATTACTATTAAACATAAACACGTTCTGGATTGCTTTAGTAAGGTTATAAGCACTGTCTTTCAGCTAATCTGTAGTCAGGTTCCAGGAATCAAAATGGCAGTAACTCCAATTGCTAGAGCACAACATCAAAGGGAGAAAGAGAGTTCCATCCATCTACCAAATGTGCTTTATCCTCGGCAGGGTCATGGGGAAGCTGGAGCCTTTCCCAGCAAGCATTGAATACAAGGCAGGAACAATTCCTGGATAGGGTGCTAGTCCATCACAGGGTACATGAAAGACTTCATAGCAGTTAATCACAGTAAGTACTATTAATCTACAGTTATGACACTGTTCTACTACCCGTTAAGGACATTTCTGTTGTTGAGAGATTTTTATTAGTTTACTGTTTTTCATTTTATACTGTTTGTTTGACACTCCTACATCATTTCAAGTATGTAAGACAACTATAGTGTGGTGATGTCACACAAGACATAGCTATGTAGCATGGTGGATGAGTCGGCACGTAACACCATACAGCAATTGTTAACACCAGTGCATGTCAGGACTGTGTAAATATACTCAATTGTTGTTTAGTTTCTTTGTTTATATATTTACCATTTCTACAGTGATATCACAATCACACCACTTTAGGCGTGCATGTCTCATAGGTACTGTTATTTTGTGTGTTTTTCAAGAAGCTCTCTCTTTGTTGATTTCAGTCCCTATGATGCTGTACTTTTTAAGCATGTGGTACACGCACTGTGCAAAATGCTGCAAAAGATGGCCATATGTTTTGCAACCTACCGAAAACTTTGTGGCCCACTATTAATTGCCTTCTTGTATGCATGCCAAATTATATGCTTTCCTGAGATTCAACTTTGAAAAAAATGGTGGGTCCCTTAATTTGGTGAAGTAGTGAACAGATCAAAAGCAATAGGCAAGTATTCTTCACCATATTGTTGTACAAATCACTACAATCTTTGCAAAGGGATGTATCCCTTTCCTGAAAAAAATAACAGAACCAAGAGGATTTTAAATATTGACATCCTGCCAATTCAAAATAAAAAACAATTGACGGAACTCAAAAAACACACATCAGAACAATTCTACACTGAAACAGTAGTTCTTGCCACTTCAAGTGCTATAGCTCCAAACTCAAGAGGCAACATTATGGCCAACACAGTTAGGTAACTATTTAAAAATCTAAAAAAATATTTAAACGTAGAAAGAAAAAAACAAGAAAATCACACAAATTTCTTTATATATTTAAGATTTATTTTGAAATCAAGAAAAATATAAGAAGAAAATATCAGAATAGGGTGGCATGGTGGCGCTGTGGTAGCACTACTGCCTCGCAGTTAGGAGACCTGGGTTTGCTTCCCGGGTCCTCCCTGCGTGGAGTTTGCATGTTCTCCCCGTGTCTGTGTGGGTTTCCTCGGGTTGGAAAATGGATGGATGGAAATATAAGAATACTGACAAGAAAAAGAAGAACAAAAGGATGCAAAAACCAAAACTGAAACCAAATACAAGCCAAAAGACAGGAATTAAAATAATGGCTGCAAATCAAAGACAAAAAGACAAGATGTATGCAATGCTACAGCAACACTTTCATGTGCTGCTGCTTTTTAAATAGCACTAAGTACAGATCCACAGCAACCGCGTCAGGTGGCTCTGCACCCCAGGCTCAACTGCAAGTACATAGGGTGCACAACATGAGGAATAAATAATATTAATATAACACAGTACTTTGAACAAGATGCCCATTACTAAATACATAAAAAGGAAGACAAAACACATGAAATAATCTAGATAAGAATATAAACTAAAAGTTGATCAAAATGCTTTACGGCAATAAAATCAACAACAGGCGTAAAACAAAGAATAGAAACATGATATTTCAGAATAAAAGGATAAAACAGAGATGAAGCAATGTACAACTAAGAAAAAGAACTGTGAAACTAAATAAACAATTCAAGAGTAAAAACAAAAACATTTAAAGCTACAAAGTTAAATTAGTCTGTTATTGCAACCTAAAGTAAAGTAAATAAAAATAGAATTTTAGCTAAGATTTAAAACATTCATTTGTAGGAGCTAATCTTATTGTGAACGTAAGGTGTTTCAAGAAGCTACTGCAAAAGTATGGTCAGCCCTCAGCTTCAAGCTTATGTCTGGAGATAATTAAAAATAATTGGAGAATCTGAGATGCTTGGTAAATGAGTAGATGGAGGAGATCAGCAGGATAAGGTGCAGCAGACTGTTGTAAAACTTTGAATACTATGAGGTTTCTGACCCAGTGTGATGACATGCGAAAGCGTGATTGGTGCATCTGTGGAGGGCTACTTGTCCATTACCGAGGCAACTGCAGGTTTACAGCGCAGCAGCATAGTGTTGCGGAAACAAATTCGAGCCGACCGCGGCCCCACTATAAGCACCTGTCGCCGATGTGTGATGCAGGGAACATTAGAAATGCAGGGAACAGTATAACTTGGCCACTGACCTGGCTCCGACTTTACCTGTTTGCTGTGTCTTTCTATAGGAGAGTGGTAGCTCCTGCTGCAATAAATAACCCTGATGTTCCTGTTGCAAGTTAAATAAAGCTGGTTTTTCTAAAGTATTGAGACTCAACCTCATTTTTAGGGTACAAGACAGAGACTCACATGTCACAATACAAACAATAAAATCTTAAAATGCACCCTGAATTTCCTAGGGAGACAATTAAGGGATGACAACACAGGTGAAATATGGTGTCTTATTTAGAGTCGGTCAAGTCTCTGGTAGTAGTATTTTAAGATAATTGTAGTCAGGACAGACATGAGTGGCAAACACCAGTATAGAGGGAATTACTTTAATTTAAACGGGATGTAGTATAAATACATTTTTGCAAATTATTAAATGACAAAGATGGATTAACCTTAGTGATGGTCCTAAACTGGAAAAAACTACTTTTGACCAAAGCAAGCAGCTGTTTGTCAAATTAAACATTTACAGTGCATTCGGAAAGTATTCACAGCGCATCACTTTTTCTACATTTTGTTATGTTACAGCCTTATTCTAAAATGGATTAAATTCATTTTTTTCCTCAGAATTCTACACACAACACCCCATAATGACAACGTGAAAAAAGTTTACTTGAGATTTTTGCAAATTTATTAAAAATAAAAAAATTGAGAAAGCACATGTACATAAGTATTCACAGCCTTCGCCATGAAGCTCAAAACTGAGCTCAGGTGCATCCTGTTTCCCCTGATCATCCTTGAGATGTTTCTGCAGCTTAATTGGAGTCCACCTGTGGTAAATTCAGTTGATTGGACATGATTTGGAAAGGCACACACCTGTCTATATAAGGTCCCACAGTTGACAGTTCATGTCAGAGCACAAACCAAGCATGAAGTCAAAGGAATTGTTTGTAGACCTCTGAGACAGGATTGTCTTGAGGCACAAATCTGGGGAAGGTTACAGAAAAATGTCTGCTGCTTTGAAGGTCCCAATGAGCACAGTGGCCTCCATCATCCGTAAGTGGAAGGAGTTCAAAACCACTAGGACTCTTCCTGGAGCTGGCCGGCCATCTAAACTGAGCGATCGGTGGAAAAGGGCCTTCGTCAGGGAGGTGACCAAGAACCCGATGGTCACTCGGTCAGAGCTCCAGAGGTCCTCTGGGGAGAGAGGAGAACATTCCAGAAGGACAACCATTTGTGCAGCAATCCACCAATCAGGCCTGTATGGTAGAGTGGCCAGACAGAAGCCACTCCTTAGTAAAAGGCACATGGCAGACCGCCTGGAGTTTACCAAAAGGCACCTGAAGGACTCTCAGACCATGAGAAACAAAATTCTCTGGTCTGATGAGAGAAAGATTGAACTCTTTGGTGTGAATACCAGGCGTCACGTTTGGAGGAAACCAGGCACCGCTCATCACCAGGCCAATACCATCCCTACAGTGAAGCATGGTGATGGCAGCATCATGCTGTGGGGATGTTTTTCAGCGGCAGGAACTGGGAGGCTAGCCAGGATGAATGGAAAGATGGCTGCAGCAATGTACAGAGATATCCTGGATGAAAACCTGCTCCAGCGCGCTCTTGACCTCAGACTGGGGTGACGGTTCATCTTTCAGCCGGACAACAACCCTAAGCACACAGCCAAAATATCAAAGGAGTGGCTTCAGGACAACTCTGTGAATGTCCTTGAGTAGCCCAGCCAGAGCCCAGACTTGAATCCGATTGAACATCTCTGGAGAGATCTTAAAATGGCTGTGCACCGACGCTTCCCATCCAACCTGATGGAGCTTGAGAGGTGCTGCAAAGAGGAATGGGCAAACTGGCCAAGGATAGGAGTGCCAAGCTTGTGGCATCATATTCAAAAAGACTTGAGGCTGTAATTGCTGCCAAAGGTGCATCGACAAAGTATTGAGCAAAGGCTGTGAATACTTATGTACATGTGATTTCTCAGTTTTTTTATTTTTAATAAATTTGCAAAAACCTCAAGTAAACGTTTTTCACATTGTCATTATGGGGTGTTGTGTTTAGAATTCTGAGGAAAAAAATTAATTTAATCCATTTTGGAATAAGGCTGTAACATAACAAAATGTGGAAAAAGTGATGCACTGTGAATACTTTCTGGATGCACTGTATTTGTGGAGTTATTGGACCAAAATTGCTATTGAATAATGTCTGTTTTTGATTTGTTAAATTCAAGAAAGTTTGATGCCATCCTACATGTAATATCCTCAAGGCAGCTAAAAAAGTCATGAGAGTATCCATATCACTGGGTTTCAGATGCAGGTAGATTTGAGTATCATCTGTATAACAGTAATAAGGAATGTATTTCTTATTTAGAAAAGTACAAAGTGGCAGCATAAACAAAGAAAAATGGACTGATCTCAGACCAGTCCTTTGTGGTACCCAGCAGGTAACAGTGACGAGTTACTAAAGCTGCCACTAAAGGTCCTACCCCTAAGGTCATCTACCAACCACTTAAGGGCAGTGCTCAAATATTCCATCCCGATGTTGAAGTCAATCAATAAGAATATCATAATCAATCACGTTTAAGTCAACACTCGGCAGAATTAGCATAGCACTGCTCCCAGAATAAACTGCTAACAGGAGATCATTTGTCACTATCAGAAGGGCAGATTCAGTGCTATGGAATGGTCTGAATTCACACTGAAACTTATCAAAGTAACAGTTTTGATATGGAAAGGGATGAATGAAACTGAGACAAAGCAACTTTTTCAAGGATTTTAGAAAGTAATATAAGTATGCCCTTGCGGTTCACGGGTTTACTATTTGCGACTATGTCTATTCGTGTGTTTGTCATTAATAAATAAATGGAAATTATTTTGTGATAACTGCAGACCATGTTGTAGCGGTGGTACATAACTTGACTTCAAGACCCAGTAACGCCAGGAGTACTGCATCATTTGATAGCTTTGGCAGTTGCCACGAGGGCTGCTGGGTGAAAGGTGCTGGTTTTAAAAGTGAGTCTTAAGAAGTTGCTAATCAGTGATGTCTTTACACCCATCGGATTACAGTTTTCTCTAGAATTATGTTCTTTTCCTGTGCCGCTTGTTTGTGTGATTTCATCTGGAAGCACTCCCAGCTTTTACAACTCTTCACATACATCAGCATCACGGTAGTACAATTATTTATATAACTTTTAGGAGGCTGCTCACTGATTTTACTTCATAACCACATTACCTTGACCTACATCTGCAAAATATCCCATATAATATGTGTCATATTTATGGTTTTGTGCTTAGTGTTTTGTTGGATTTCTTTTGTATATATATATATATATATATATAATATATATATATATATAGTGTAAAATGAATAATTTTTGTCATTTAATATAAAAATATACACACACATTTGTAATAATATTTCAAATTTTGTAAAAAGCTACACACTTTGTCTGGGGGATTCCACGCATCTTTGTTTCGGCAGCTAGTATCACATATGTGATTTGCTTGTTCAGTGATCATTTTATCTTGTGTTACTCCCAACTATTTACATCTTATTCAGTGTTATAAACTTAGAATACACAGTAATCTTGTGCCCAAAATATATTCAGTATTGTCACAGTTGTGGGATTCCTTCATCTGTAACTGAAGCAAATTACAGGGAAAAACTAATAATTTAAAGATAGGATGGAAACTGTAGAGAACATAGGAGTCAAAATTTACCATTTTGAGCAAGTCAAGTGAAGTCAAGTTGACGAGCATGCACTGGTACAGTGTGTTGCCACACACACTACATGACGAAACAACTCAGGGTCCTGGTTGGGAACCCCCCAGGCAGACATGCAGCCCAGTCCCACCTTCCGGAAATGACCCTCTATCTGCTGCAGTCAGGTGTTATGTGGACGACCTCTTGGGCTGGTCCAGCCACTCGGGTCCCCAACAATGAGGATCACCCTCGGGGTGGCCGTAGTGCCGTAACTGACGCTCCCTCACAATGCAGGTAATGTGCCTTATTCTGGACTCCATGAGCAACCGCTCATTCGGCACAAAGTCAAACCAACGGTACACAAGGATTTTCCAGAGAGACATAGTACCAAAGGAGCCCAGGCTTTGTCTCAGGTCACTGGATAGCGTTCATGTCTAGTAACCTTATAGCAAGAGAGGAAGCACCAGGACTCTAAAGACTTGGACCTTCATCCTTTTGCATAGATATCGGGAGTGCCACACACCCCTTTCCAGCGATCTCATGACCCCCTATGCTCTCCAAGTCCATCTACTGACTTCATAGGAACATTAATGTCACTGCCAAGATAAGTAAACCACTCAACAAAGTCGACACTCACTCTGCAAACAGACCCACTGTTGATGGCCATGCCCAAGAGGTCATTAAAGGCCTGGATCTTGATTTTCATCCAGGACACTCACAAGCCCAGACACTCAGACTCATCGCTCATCGCTACATTGACTCCGCCAAGATCAAAGCATCGTCAGCAGAGGTTGAATTATTGCATGTTTGAAATAAGCTGAAATAGAACCTGTTATTAAATAACTGTTTATAATAGATAAAACAAAAGGCCCAATTACTTCAAGTGCCTCATGAAAAAAGTGAACAAGCCTAATATCGACAGGGCAAAAAGTCTACTTTACATGAGAGACAAGATAGGCAAGGGACACTGGCAGCAACTGACTGAAGACAGCGGTGAGCGTGATGAAGGTGGATGGACTCTGAGATCAGAATGTTAGCCCTAATATTGTCAATCTTTTTAATGAAAAAATGTAAGAAATCATCTCAGGTCAGAAAAGACATAAGACTCGTTGATTGATTAAGCACAGCATCAACAAAATAATACTAAATAAAACTTGAGCGCTGTGACAGTAATTGGAAATAATGTCAGAGAAACATTTTGCTCTTGAAGTCTTAACAGCCTCATGATATTTGGTCACACGGTCTGTCAGAATGTTATAAGATATGTGAAGGACTCTGTCTTTCCTCCACGTCCTCTCTGCTGTCCTGGAAGTCTGGGTAATATCATTATACCATTGCTGTATATTTTTCTTTTGTTTTCTCGTCTGCAGAGGAGCTACAGAATTCAGAATATGTGAACAATTACAGATACAGAGTGCTAAAATGTGGCGGGATGGACACAAACCAAAATATTGTGGAAAACAGCCAGAAATTCATTAGAAAAGTGACTGGATGTAGAAGAAGTAATAAAAAGGATATAGTATCTGGTGATGATTGCCGTGGGAAGTAGGCATTGCAGGTTAGCGTGAAACACAACAAAACTGTGATTTGAGAAGCAAGTACTTGTCATTTTTACATTACAAACAGAAAATCGATAAGAAAAAAGCAAGATTCAGTGTATGGCCACGCTCATGAGTAGGACCTGTAATAAACCAAGAAAGATTAATACATTCAGTAAGATATAAAATTCTTGGAACAAAGCCTTTGGTGGACAGCATACATAAATGTTGAAGACTCTAAGGATTAAGAAATATAATAAGATCATCTCATAATTGACAACAGAAAGTCAAAATATCCTTGAATATAACTTAGATGAACTATGAGGTGGGCGGCACGATGGTGCAGTGGTAGCGCTGCTGCCTTGCAGTTAGGAGACCCAGGTTCGCTTCCCGGGTCCTCCCTGCGTGGAGTTTGCATGTTCTCCCCATGTGTTTCCTCCCACAGTCCAAAGACATGCTGGTTAGGTGGATTGGCAATTCTAAATTGGCCCTAGTGTGTGCTTGGTGTGTGGGTGTGTTTGTGTGTGTGTCCTGCAGTGGGTTGGCACCCTACCCAGGATTGGTTCCTGCCTTGTGCCCTGGGATTGGCTCCAGCAGACCCCCAACACCCTGTGTTCGGATTCAGCGGGTTAGACGATGGATGGATGGACTATGAGGCCTGTACAGAAGGAGCAAATTACTGAATGAGCTATGTCCACCTTAAACAGCTGCATCTCAGATTTTGCATTGCATTGTTAAATTTTGTATTGTATTTCTAAGTAATTGCATGTATAAGTGTATTTGTAAGTGTAATAAGTACCTTTGTATTATATTGTCAAATTTTGTATTTTATTGTATTGCAAATTTTGTAATTATTGGCAGTCAACAAATGACATTTAAAAAGATGGAAGTATTAAAGAGGCTGCAGTCAGGTGGGGAAAGCGCAACAAAATTTAGCTAAATTTCCATCAAATACAGAAAGTCCAAGTGACATGACACAAAGGTGTTTAAGATGATTATGTAAAGATCTAGCATGAAGTAAGGCCATCTGTTGTGGTGTGACATTTTGTATATAATTTGATAAATATTTTGTATGTTTTTATTTGTCACTTAGACAATCAATGTGATATTAATGTCACATTATTGAAAAGAACAACGATGGTTAAGAAACGAGCCTTTAGGACTGAGTCTTTGTTATTTTATGGCAAGATCAGGGAAAATGCCTAAAACCAGTTTGGCAAGTAATTCTCTGCAGGACTGTCTCAATCAGCCCCCACATGGAGGTCAGCTACCTAGCTGGCAAGCATTACCTTAAAAAATGGTATTGGGGGCAGGTGTGAAACCATTTGGTCACACCAGAATTCTATTCGTCTAAAGTTGCCTGTTTGATTTTTAATCAGAAGCCATTAACACTAGAATTACCAAAGCATATGAAAGAACTTGTAATCCAGGCCCACCTTAAATCCCTTTGCACCTCTCCGTCAGCTAAAGCTAAAGTTTGACAGCATGCTCATGTCGATCAAACTTGTGACTTTACGCTGTAAATGAATCAAGGTTAAATACAATTCGATCTGGCTTTTATATAAGTAACATATAAATATTTTTTATATAAAGACCATCACAAAACATAATCACAAACAGGACTTTGCATGATACCTTGGAGAACTCTGTAAGCCCTGCTTTTTCTTTGAAGGACACAGACTCACTTGCAGGATGACGCCCGACCTGTTGCTGCATCCAAACGGTGCAATCTTTCGCCTTTACACCTGGTAAAGCTGCATTGTTCTTATGTATGAGTGGACGTTTCTTGTGGGGAGGCTTCTGTTCTCTTTCTCCAATGTAGTACCCTCGTCTTCATCTGAGTTCACCTCTGTTATAGCATGCCTTTATTTGAAAACAGCATTGTCAGATCAGGGGGAGCATGACTGAGAGAATAAAACTGAAAAAAAAAAAAAAACGCTAACCTTTACAAGTACCATAAATTTACACCGGCTGTTACAGACTTAAATATAATGTATGTTTTTATTGTATGATAGTAAGAATATGTGCAGCTGAATACTCAAAATGGAGGCATCCGGGATCAAACCCTGAACGTCTTGATTACGAGTCAGTAGTTCTTACTGCTGAGCCACCAAAGAGGTTGTATTAAGGGTGTGTCAATGTCACACCCTAATGCAAGTTCCTTTTCTGCAGTTATATTGTTAAATAAAAAAGCGCACTTGTTTTGTTATACTTGTACCTTTTGTGAAAGTGTTTATTTGATATTTGGACTTCAGGCTTCACACATTATACACTTCATGTCTACATTTTGTCAATTATTACTTAAACATGAAAAATGTTTATATTTTAACAATGTGTTTACATAGATTGTTGTAGACACAGAACACACATGAAATGCATGGGCTCCAAATAACCATATACTGTATTATTTACCCTTTATCCTCCAGGCAATTCACACGCAGGTAAACAGACTTGAGCTGAGAGAACTTTCTGCCATTTCTGCATTAGTGGGGTAGTGGGATAGCAGGCTGCTTTTGCTGATCGACACATTTGCAACACAAAAGATGCTGATGGAGAGGTGCAAAGGGATTTAAGGTGGGCTGGAATTACGCTTTTGTTTGTAGGCTTTGGCACTTCTAGTGTTAAATACCATGACGCCCTATCGGCTGTTGGTTTTGGACAGAGTCTATCAATGTGCTTACTTTATCCCTGCCTCTCTCTCCTACTCCATCATCATGAAGAAGCGTCTCTCACAATTTCCATGAAAAGGACAAAATGAAGAGCACAGCTCAGCAGCCATATTGAGACAGGCATTCAGCCTGTTCTGAAGAAAGCTGACCAAAAATAATGCCTTAACTAGAGACATCCATCCATTATCCAACTCATTACATCCTAACTACAGGGTAAAAAATTACATTTGCTACAATATTACGGGTAATGTCACTGTCTCTGTAAAACACTGTTAAAGGATTCATTCACATGTGCAGGCTACGTTTGGCACACAGGGGCTAGTCTGCCTGCATTTAGAAAACCACTAGCTTAGCAGTTTTGAAGGGGACAACTGCATTGTAGGCATTGTGCTATTATTGTATTTTTGGAGGTGGGGTTGAGTCCTTTACTGTCCTTGTTTGGAGACCAGAGAGGACCAGCACATGGAGCAGCCAGTATAAAAAGGCTTGGACACGGCCAAACCCTTTGAAGCCTATGGATGGATGATGTCATCCGTCTGGAAAATCCTTTCAGCGCAGTGACGAAAATGGCAGACTCTATAGATCAAGATCCCACCTTGATATTGTTTTGCAATGGCTTCCTTTTTCTGTTATACCGCGTAAATCGTCATTAAAGAAAGCTAAGTATATATCTCTGATGTGATTTGTAACCGCTGTATCACTATGGGCGGGATATCGCCTTTTAATACCATATCTCTATATTTTTTGGTTCCTTAAAATGCCGCAATCTAAAAGAACATATTCCAATTAGGGAGCTTTTGCTTCTTAAGGAAACACAGGGTAACAGGAGTCTGCTGGGGGTCCCAGCCAACACAGGACGCAAGGCAGGAAATAAACCCTGGGCAGGGCACACACACACCAAGTACAATTTAGAATCGGCAATGCACCTAACCTGCGTGTCTTTGGACTCTAGGAGGAAACCGGAGTACCCAGAGGAAACCCACATAGACACGGGGAGAACATGCAAACTTCACACAGGTAGGACCCAGGAAGCGAACGCAGGTCTCCTTACTGCAAGGCAGCAGCGCTACCCACTGCGCCACCGTGCTGCCCTAACTAAAGACATCAAGTAAAAAATCAAGTAAAAAACAAGTCTGTGTGCCTCCTGAAAATACACATCTGCATTTATCAGGTTTTATATTTGCCAGTATTCACTTGTACTTTGCTTATTGTTATTATTTCTGAATATTATCAATAATACATTATTTAAAGTGTAAATTAACTCCTGCTTGTCTATTACTACACCTAATTTCCTGAGGTTGTAAATGTAGAAGGAAAGGTGGAGAGAAGTTATACACTACATTACCTTATAAACAGTGGTAAGTCTGTGAGATTTGAGGCATAATGAGGCTACACATTAATAATACAAAAGGGGAAAGTAGAATAATATAGGAATCTACCAAGACAAAACACCATATAAACCAATGAACAAATGCATGTCTAGTTTGATAAGATTTCTATAAGCCACTATGAGACCACAGAGGCCCAAAGAGACATCTGGGAACTGCAGCTGGTAGCACCAGCGAACGCTGTCATCCCTAAATTCTAGAGACTGACTAATGACAAAGACTTTTCTCCACATGCAATCCTCCAGAAAGCAGGAGGCAAAATGTCCTTAGAATGTAACTGTGCATGTCTTAATACTCACCATGACACCTCTTCTTTTACCCTGTCTTCTGTAGAACTTCCGCCAATTCCCAGTACAGAGCAGGTGGCATACACCTGTTGACAGCAGTGAGAGTAAAGGAGGGCAGTAAGAATAAAGGCTATCTACAAATCTATTGCACAATTCAAAAGAAATATGAATACCAATGACAGTCTGACAAATGTAGTGTAGTAGGAATGCACAGTAAAAAATCTGAAACATCCCCCAGAAATATAAACATTAATAAAACATATAACAGGTGCTGATGCAGACAACAAGCTGACAGACACACTGGTGCAATCTTACTGTCCCAGAGGAATGGAAACAAGCTGGGTAAGTCCGCAGGTGATGCCTTGTGACAGATGCTCACGTTAAGGTTTACTGGGGATTCTTTGGTTTGAGTTATGATGGAGATTAAGATATGAAACAATTAAATATTTAGATAAATATGAAAAGAATTAGTATGGTGGATTGGGACTGTTACTTTAAAATGAGCTCAACAAGACCACGGAAACACAGCTGGAATCACGTTACAGGTAAATTTTGCACAAATGTTTGGATGTTTTTTTTTTTTTTCCACACAGAGAACAATAGATATTTGGGAGAAGTTAGAAAGTAGTGTGGTAGGACTTTAGGGACCTTCAGAACTTAAACTGATGTTATTTTGGAAGAATTGGTTGAGATTTGTTGGCTGAGCGGCCTGTTCTCATCAAAACATTTTCTAATGCTTTAAGTTAATTTAACTCAACACACCTTACTAGTTGCCTAATTGTACAAAACATAACTCAACATAGCTTATTGTTTACCCGATTTGCTAAAAAATATTGTTAAGTTGTGATCAGAAGCTGCCCAGGGTCTTGTTTTTAAATACCTGTATATTATCAGGTTACATTTTTTTTTATCTGAAGTCCCTAAAATTCAGTACTTCTTTCTCAGTTACTGTATAGAAAGTGAGTTTAAGAAAGAAATTGGATATAAATATATTTGAATGGATGCTGGAGGAATGACAGAAAAGGCTTTCGTGATGCGTTACCCAAAATCCCAGTACTAATATTTTTCAGAAAAATCATTCCATTCACTATGAAATTTGTACAAGAAATTTTTTGTTGACATTTTAACTAACTTCCACCAAATAATGCATATATCGAAAGTCATATTGTGCAGATAGTGTGATCATACCAATAATAAAAATTGCTTCTTCAAAATATGATAATAGGTTAAGCTAAATTAAAATGTAAAACATCAGTATCAGTATTGTTCAAAATTTTACATTCAGTTTTTATTGTTCCAGGGGGAAACCTGGATTGTCAGAAAGTCTGCTACAGAAGGACTAACATGTCAAACATCCAGGGTACTTAAATTGATTGATTATTGAAAATGGATTAGTAACTACTGCTTACATTACCCTTTATGCTGTATATAGTTCATTCTTTGAAGAAATATTTTCTGCTATTTGTATGAACCAGTTTCTTTGCCTGGTAAAAGGTGATTCAGTTAGAGTAGAGGTGTTCAGGTTAGTCAGCCTATTAAATGAGGTATGATGACATTCTATAGTGAGGTCCTCTTAGCTCAACAGCAGACCATCCTCTGTTTTTGTGGGGAGGTTGGCAACAATACCATTTGCTCATTAGTCTTCTTTACATCATTCCAGTTTGATGCAGAATTCCTGCTGTTATCACATGAAATTTTCATCCCATGACTAATTATTGTCCATTAATTATTACAGAACTTATTTTTTGTATAGCGCTGTTCACTGAGTGCAGACACAGAATGCTGTGAACAATTCTCAGTCAAAATAAAGGTATAGATTAAATGAATTACTAAATACAAATGGCACACATATAAATAAGGATTTCTTAAAACACACAAAGAACAAGGTAGTAAATGGAAACCAGCATTATCTGTACATAATGACTTTGAAGGTTGGTGGCAGTGTGGGTTAATTAATTGATTAAGTGATGAAGTATGGCCAGTTGACAACGTTGGGGAATAAAATCATACAAGAGAAAGTCACAGTCGTGGAGATCAATGACCAATTAGCTCCCTGCCCATCTACCTGTATAGTGGAGTCTGTGCTGGCAGTCCAACCCGATGAGAGAATCTATCCATTCAATGATTCCAACATCCCTTTATCTGAGATGAGTTTTCCATGCACAGGAAAGCAGCCTGGTAGTAGAGATGTGGCATATCCAGATACCAACAAGAGAAACAGAATAGAGGAGGGCTAGTAATGGTTTTAAAATATTGTATTATTTACATTTCAAAGAAGGTCATAAAGGGACATAGGCAAAATAAAAAACAAATCTTATTTCTCATGCGTATGAGAACGTTTTGCATGCTCATGAGATCTTTTCACATGTACACGAGAAACTCTTAGGAGAATAGGTGTTCCAGAAATATACAGAGCCCCGCCCCTAAAGGGATACGTGTATCCCAGAAACACAATCGTGTGCACACACAAAAAGATCTCATGAGCATGAGAGAAATGTTTTTTTTTTTTGTTTTTTGCTCATGCCCCATACATTTTTGTCTAATTGTCTAATAAACAGAAATGCATTAATTCCATGACCATTACCAATGCCAATTGGTACCATACCAATGCTATTTTTGTTACTGCACTAAATTATCATTCCTTTCCCATTACACAATGAAGATCAGTGATGCCTTTTTATGAAACCCAGAATTTGTGCCTGATCTTGATGCGTTCTCAGAATATTCAGTAATTCCAGTGATGATACTCCAGAATTCTTAAGCTTGTCTCTGGTACTGGGGAGCCTGGAGAAGGAAAGGCTCAATTCAGTTCACACATCAAAAATATATCAGTCTTCAATTGCTTTTTAACAGAAGTGCAACAAATAAATTCAGGCAGCAAACTGGAAACGGCTTTTGGTAAAGAGCTCTACAACCAGTCCCCTTTTTTTTTTTTTTTACTTTCCCATTTCTGCTCAAAGATATTAAAATATTTTTCCATGCAATCCAGCAGTATTTTATCTTCTTGAATTCTTATCTTCCCATGGTTGATTTATTTCTGTAGCTATCTGTAAGTCGGAACTACAAGCCGTTTAGTGAAATGCAATAGAGGAGATACACCCCCGCACTGGAATAAGAGCCATAAATCAGAACTGTCCGTGAGCAAAGGGCTACATGCAGCTAATTCTGTGGATTTTAGGATATTTCTATTCTTATTAACCCCTTTTGTACTTACCACTGTTGTCCCTGTTTATTATTTCCTGTAACATGGAAATGAATAATGGTGACAGTGTGGCTCATAGAGCTGCCACACACCTCTGGAGTCATGAGTCACAATGCTGCTCTCATAGATTCCGGCTGATGTGACCCTGAAATGGATGACGTTGGTTTAATTGTGGATGGATACAGGTAAATTATTTTAGAATAAAAGTAATGTCATACCTTTTACTGCCCTGAATCAGGTTAAAGTGTAATGTTCTGAATTGAGTAGTTTAGTTCCAGTAGTGTTAAAGGTCCAAACTACACAGTCCCAGACAGAATTCGTCTAAACTGGCCGTAAACAACTGGCACAAGGCACGGCCTCATCATGGATGGATGTGTTCATTGCTGAGTACAAATATCACTTTGTCTGCCTTCATCATTCTGCTGCTTGATTTATTATTAAATATTTATGCAGATGATCTGAGAGAATTGGTAGAACATAATAATTTACTTGATTGCAAAATGAATACATTAAAAAAATAGCAAGTAGTCATAGAATTCCCCTCATAATATCCATAACCTCCTTAATCCAATGTTAGGATTGTGGAAAGCAATTGGAACAAGGCAAGAACCAAATCTAGATAAGATGTCATTCAATCACACATGGGCTCACACCGAGACAATTTAGTGTGAAATTAACTTAACACATATATTTTTTGGAATGTAACAGGAAAATCAGACGGCCTAAAGAAAATAAAGTGCAGATGGGGCTTCAAGTCCAGTCCATAGATACTGTATATGCACAAAAGTGTTAATGTTTTTACCACTGTTCTGTCATTGTATGGAATTGTAAATAAGAATTTGTGTCTAGTAATATGACCCATGATTCTACACTTCCCATTAATTTTCTTACATTGGGAAATATCAATGCCTGACAGGAATCTTCAATTTTGGGATAAATGTATCCAACCATTCCACAACTCACTTAATCCAATTCAAGGTCACAGAGCCTATCCCACCAGCACTGGAAGTAGAACTGGTTGATAGCATTGATAGCAGGTTGACAGATACCTGAACAGGACATGTGTTCATCACAGGGCCTACGCACATGCACACACACACACACACACACACACACACAGGACAGTTTAGAGCTGGCAGTTAATCTAACCTACATGTCTTTGGGAATGTGGTACAGAATACGATGCTGACACAGATATCGGTAGAATACATAACCTCTACATGGATAATGAACATGATGAACATGTGTAAAATTTAAAGCCAAGATGTAGCCATAAAGCAGCAGAGCTAATCACTGCAGTATCATGCTGTCCTCTGGAGGAAATGTTATTGCATATTTTATAAACATCTTCTAAACTTAGACAGATAGTTTTACTAACCACCACTAATGTGCAGCATCCACAATATTGATACAATGGTGCCAGTATGCTCACTATACATTAGCTACTGTATTAGGTGGTGAAGAGGAGAGACAGATAGTTAGCCAATGAGAGAAAGGGAATGGTTGGGGGCCCGAATGGACAAGGTCATTGTGGGCAATTTAGCCAGAACATCGGGATACACACTCCTCTTTACAAAGGATGCCCTTTTATGACCATAGACAGTAAGGACATTGGTGTTGCATCTCATAAGAAAGAGGGGTGAAAATTCATTTAACACAATATAATGGCATCTTCTTCCGGACAGTGATCAAGCAACAGCCTTTTTACAGAATGCAAAACAATACAATACAATTTATTTTTGTATAGCCCAAAATCGCCGCAATGGGCTTTAACAGGCCCTGCCTCTTGACAGCCCCTCAGCCTTAACTCTCTAAGAAAACAAGGAAAAACTCAACAAAAAACCCTTGTAGTGGAAATAATGGAAGAAACCTTGGGAAAGGCAGTTCAAAAAGAGACCCCTTTCCAGGTAGATTGGGTGTGCAGTGGGTGTCAAAAAAGAAGGGGGTCAATACAGTACTATACACAGATCAGAACAAATCCTCAATACAGCATAAAAATAATTTTAGAAGTACGTAGCAGAATTTAACAGTAGATGATATCACATAATATGATTTGGATTTGTTTAGAGTCCTGGAGACCTCAGCCATCAAGCTGCTGCCCCATCTGGCCATTCCACAGCTGACACAGCGCTGGGCCAGCCAATCCGATGAAAGGACCCCTCTACCCCACGATTCCTGTGATCCTCCATTAGGGATGACTTTACTTTAGGCAGGCAAAACAACTTGGCAGGTGGGCAGTGGCACCAAGTGCCACATTTGAGTACCAAGAACAGAAACAGAATAAGTGAGGGTTAGTAACAAATTATTACTATCGTGTTACTTATGTTTTAGTGCTAATGACTAACAACAGAGATGCAGTCTGTACAGTTAATCAGCAGCTCTAGTCAGGATATGCTAAACTGAAGTAGTGAGTCTTCAACTGAGATTTAAAGGCTGAGACTGAAGGGGCATCTCTTATAGTAACGTGTTCTCTCTGTTTTTCTTTTTGTTTCTGAACTTGTTTTACTAGTCTTATTTAAAATTAGAATTGATCTGGCTTGTCTGCATAGTAGATATTAAAAATTGGATAAATGGATTTTATATTTACCAATGATCTGCATTCATCACAAACCAAGGCGCTGACTCACCTTGACTGTCCTACATATGGATTTTGAACTTGGGATCAGAAGGCTGACTTATGAGAAAAAAAACTTTGACAAACAAGAGAAGATCATTCAGCCCATCAAGCCTGTTTGGTTAGCCAATATCAAGCCAATTCTTCTTAAAATTTTTCAAGGTTCTGCTTCAACTACATGTCTCTCATTCTTTACGTAAAGAACTTCTTCCTGGTTTCAATTTTCCCTGATATCCTCGATTATGCGATTCACCCTTAAGTTTGAAAGAATATTGTTGGATCTACTTAATCAATACCTTTGAGGATTTAAATACCTGGATTAGGTTCCCACATAGTTTTCTCTGCGTGAGTCTCAACAGATTTAATTCTTTGAGTATGTCAAAGTAGGACATGTCCTTAAGTCTTGTGATGCACTTGGTTGCTTTCCACTGCACAATTTCAAGTATTGCCATGTCTTTCTTGTTGTGTGGTGACCAGAACTGCACACAGCACTGCAGATGTGGTCTTAACGAGTGCATTATATAATTTGAGCATGACGTCCTTTGACTAAATTCAACAGTTTTTATGACATAGCCTAAAATTTTATTTGCCTTTTTAATTGCTTCTGTCACTGAAGATATTGTGTCAACATTATCACAGTAACACTCCTACAGATTTTTTTTTTGTTTCTCCAGCTTTTGGAGTTTTTCTTTTTTTTTGTTTTTTCTGTCCACCCTGGCCATCGGACCTTACTTATTCTATGTTAATTAATGTTGACTTATGTTTATTTTTTATTGTGTCTTCTATTTTTCTATTCTTCATTTTGTAAAGCACTTTGAGCTACATTTCTTTGTATGAAAATGTGCTATATAAATAAATGTTGATTGATTGATTGATTGATTGATTAACCCATAAGTCCTTTAAGTCCTTTTCAGAGGTTGCCTCCTGTATGACTGTGTCTCTCATCTTGTATTTAGAATTGATGTCCCTTTTGCCCACAAGTAGCACTTTGCACTTTTCTACATTAAACTGCATTTTCCAGGTGTTTCTCTAGTTCGGAAGGATGTACAAGTCTTTTTGAATTATTTTTGATGTCTCCTCAGTGTCTGTTATCTCTCCAATTTTAGTGTCAACTAGACCAGATTCAATGTAATTAATATAAATCAGAAAAACTAATGTTCCAAGGAAAGACCCCTGATGGACTCCACTGATGACCTTGCTCCATCAACAACAACAACAACATTTATTTATATAGCACATTTTCATACAAACAGTAGCTCAAAGTGCTTTACATAATAAAGAATAGAAAAATAAAAGACACAATAAGAAAACAAAATAAGTCAACATTAATTAACATCAAATAAGAGTAAGGTTCAATGGCCAGGGGGGACAGAAAAAACTCCAGACGGCTGGAGAAAAAATAAAATCTGTAGGGATTCCAGACCATGAGACCGCTCAGTCCCCTCTGGGCATTCTACTTAACATAAATGAAACAGTCCTCTTTGGATTTAGGGTTCTCACGGAAGGGCTTGATGATGACGGTCACGTAGAGTTCTGCCTTTTAATCCATCCATCATTGTTGGAGCATCATGAAGCTTTGAGTAGGTGGAGGTGGCGCAGGCCACCACCACAAAGAAACCAGAAAAAGAAACAGAAGAGAGAGTAGGGGTCAGTACCGATTTTAGAGCCACCATGAATAGTTATTATGATGAATTGAACATACAGAGTATCAGTATTAAGTTAAAATGAAGTTATAAAAAGGCCATGTTAAAGTAATGTGTTTTCAGCAGTGCTTTAAATTGATCTACTGTATCAGCCTGGCAAATTCCTATTGGCAGGCTATTCCAGATTTTAGGTGCATAACAGCAGAAGGCCGCCTCACCACTTCTTTTAAGTTTTGTTCTTGGAATTCTAAGGAGACACTCATTTGAAGATCTAAGGCTACGATTTGGAATATAATGTGTCAGGCATTCCGATATATAAGATGGAGCGAGATTATTTAAGGCTTTATAAACCATAAGCAGTATTTTAAAGTCAATCCTGAATGACACAGGCAACCAGTGTAGTGACATCAAAACTGGAGAAATGTGTTCAGATTTTCTTTTCCCAGTTAGGATTCTAGCAGCTGCATTCTGCACTCGTTGCAAACGATTTATGTCTTTCTTGGGTAGTCCTGAGAGAAGTGAACAGTCTCCTCTTATTTGTAATTTTGGTCTCCTGCCACCTAACTAACTAGAGATCCACTTTCGTCTCTTACCTCTGATGCCTACAGCTTCTAGTTTCAGTATTAATCTTTGGTGTGGCACTGTACTAAAGGCTTTTCGAAAGTCTGAGTAAATTATGTTGTATGCTTTGTTGTTGTAGTAAACTATTCCAGTTGCTTCTTCAACAAACTCTAAAAGACTGGTTTGGCAGAACCTTCCTCTCATAAACCCATGCTGGCTGCTATTTGGAATATTATTTTCATTTAGGTAATTTTCTAATTTATTTCTTAGTATAATTTACATTATTATGCATGGCACAGAAGTAATAGTAATTAGTCTGTAATTACTTGGATCCAGTTTATCTCCCCTCCTGAAGACTGGAGTCACACTTACAAGTTTTCAGTCCTCAGGTACCACTCCCTACTGAAGTGATTGCTGAAATATGCCTAATAATGGTTTATAGATGACATCTTTCATTTCTTTCAATACCATTGGTAAGATCCCATCAGGTCCAGGGGTTTTATTAGCCTTCAGCATACTGAGGGCTTAAACACATCTGGCTCTTCTATTTTAAAATCTATGAACTCAGAGTTTATTATTACTTCTGCATGAGGCATTCCACTTGCTTCTTCCTTTTTAAATACTTGGATGAAATATTTGTTCAGTTCATTTTCTATTTGCTATTTCAGTCCCCATTGACTTTTTGAATAAACTGAATAAAATTAAAGATTTCTTCTGTTTTTACATGGGTTTCTTTCTATTGTTCGTATTTATCATCAGCATCAAAACAAGCCACAGGGCCTTCAGAAAGTATCCAGGCTCGTTTGATTCTTACATATGTCCTATGTTGGAGCCTTATACTAAAATCATTTAAATTATTTTTCCCCACATCAAACAACACTTAATACCCCCGAGTTTTAGAATTTTTTACTGATTTAGTTAGAAATAAAAAAAAAACAATCACACTGACACAAGCATTCATACTGTTTGCTATAACATTTGGAGTTTGTCTCAGGCCGGTATTCTATTCATCATCATTGAGAAGTTTCTGCACCTTATTTGGAATCTACTTGTGGTCAGCTCAGTTGATTGGACATGCTTGGAAAAGGCACACACCTGTTTATAGAGGGTGCCACAGTTGACAATGTGTGTCAGAACAAGCCATGAGGTTGAAGGAGTTCCCCTGCAGAACTTAGAGATAGGATTGTGTCGAGACACACATTTAGGGAAGCCTACAAAAAAGATTCCTGCAGCACTGAAGATTACCAAAAGCACAGTGACCTCCATAATTCTTAAACAGAATACACTTAGAACCACCATGGCTCATCCTAGAGTTGCCAGCCTGGCCAAACTGTGGGGAGGAAGAGTCTTGGTAAGAGAGGTTACCAAGTTTGCAAAAAGACATGTAAAGGACTCTCAGAATGTGAGAAACAAGATTTTCTGTTCTGATCAAACCAAGATTGAACTGTTTTGCCCAAAAACTCAACCTAGGTGAATTAAAATTAAAACTTTTACACCCCTAAACAGTTTTGTTCCCAAAACCATAGTCCTCATAAACCATATGCTGCATGAACATGTGGGTGAGTATGTTGAGTATATGTACATGACTACACAAACTATACACACACACACCTGCTTTCATTTACATATCATTTCCATATTTGCTTTATAATTGCAATATTCTGCACCTGTTTATAATGTAAATTGTTTAGCTTATGTTTTTTTGTGTACAAGAAGCTCCAAAGCTACCAAGTTAAATCCCTATACATCACACACTAGCAAATAAAAGTGATTCTGATTCTTTCTTACTCACAACTTATTAATGCAATGTTTAAAAAGATGGGCTCTAAGTCAGAAAGTTCTTGGTGTCTGGGCTCCTGTTTTAAAACATACCAATGGCAAAATCATTTTTGTAAAGCATCTTTGGATGATGTTCATCATTGGAAGGTAATATAATATAATATAATATAATATAATATAATATAATATAATATAATATAATATAATATAATATAATATAATATGTGCTTTTGATAATTCAGTAAAATCATAATCCATACTTTTGTCTACTTTTGTTTTGCCTTATGTGAAGTGGTCGGGACTACAACTAAAATATATTTGTGCTTAATAAGAATTCGCCATTGCAAACAAAAATGATAAATTCTGATATTTGCTGTAGGTATGCACACTTCATGTACACAAATGATAAATGAGACCCCCTCGACTGTAAAGCACAAGGCTGCTGTTTGACTCACCGGGTGACCCTTAGTGAAGTACTTAACCTGCCTGTGTTCAGAATGCAGAAAAATGGAAACCACTGTATTGTATATATATATATATATGTGAATTGTTTTCTAAAGTAACTATAAAAGACTATATATAATAAAGTATAATTGATCAACTGTTAGCAACCTGTTTAATTGTAAAGCAGAAAGAACATTCTAGAGGAATGTGTTAAAGTGTTGGATACTTGATTGGCTAAACCTTTCATTTCATTTTGTAATTTTAATCTTCTGGACCTTGAATGGCATGGTGATGTTGGGGATAACAGCACTCGCTTAAAGATTTGACATTCTGAGCTTGAATTCCATGTCACGTTGTTTTTCTTGTGGAGTGTGCATGTTATCCATCATGCCTCAAACGACATAAGATGCAGACTGAATGAATACCACAAAGAAAATACAACAAATTGGTCACAAATGAGCAATATGTAAAAAAGAAATAAATATCATTGTGCTCACTGAGTTGTAATCTTGCTACACACATTAGCCATGTGAGAAAGAATATTTAGAATTAAGGTGCTTCAGTCTTTCCATATAAAGGTATGGTGCTAATAGAACTATAAGAAACATGTCACTTATGTATTAATAAATAAGAATACTGTATATTAAGCTAACTGAACAAATGTAATCTAATGCAGATACTAAAGCTATAAGAATGTAATTACTTTATAACTAATGTAATGTACTGAACTAACCTTTATGCAACCCTTGATGTTGTATGAGCAATGTGCATGCAAAAAGTATAAGAAAGTGAACATTGTCTAAAACTGCTGAGTTGCATACTCCCTTTATATGACAAATTTACATACGTGCAAGGCGATCAGAGGTGGGTTACTTACAACTGTAAAAATGCTGACTTAAAACTTTTTTATCTGTAAAAACCACTGTGCTTTTCTGCACATATAAAATCCAGGATGTGAACACAGGCTATAGCAATCCATGTATAACCTCAAAATGAACAGCTGCATTTCCTCTTTTTATTTTTGTCAAAAAGCTTGAGTATAAATGAAGAGGTTCTTCCAGCCAGCAGGCTAAAGGTCTGTAGAACACAGAAATGTCAGCAGCTGCAGTCTCTCTGCCACCAAGAATAAAGAAATTGCTTTTAACTTTTTATTGGTGTTTGTCTCCTGTGGTTTTCCTACTTTCAGCGACTTCAAGGGTTGTTACATTGCTTGAAGTCATGGCATTGGGCTCACATGCATTCTTTCTCAGGGAAGGGGGCTGTTCTCCTTCCCTTGTTTTGGCTGGGTAGCGCTGGCACATTACTAATTATGTATGGAAATTAGCCATGCGGTGCTGCGCTGCCAGGGATCAGTGTTATAAACCTGGTGTCAGCACTCATAGTCAGCTGCAGTATTGATTGGGTGGTAACATCATGCATGCTCAAAGCAGATCAGCAATGATCTTCCAGGAAAATATTTGTGAAACAAGGTCACCAGGGAATACAGCGTATTTGCTGAGAAAAATGCTTAGGTGAATTTCACAGATCAACACTATTCCACAGTTTTTACAATATAAACTAACATTTCATTTGTCTTTTTAATAGTTTCTTTGCATTATTTAGATGATGGTGATGATAATGTTAAAACTTTTACTAGACAGATAGATAGAACTTTATTTGGGAAATTTGGCATTTTACAGAAGCTCTTTAAAGAAATAAATACATAAGAGATACATAAATAAATAAATATAGAAACACACCATGGTCTGAACACACACTAAAATGACTAAGAAAAAGAAAAATGAAAAGAAAGAAAACTTCTGACTTGGCTGTCAAAGTCCCAGTGAGGCATTATGCAGACATATTCCTATTTGTATAAAGGAGTCCCAGTAGCATTTCTTGAAACACTTCTGCTGAATAATTTGTTGGCTGAAAGTCCTCAGTCTTCAAGTGTTTTAGAAAGGATGTGCAGAATTCTTCATAGTGGCACTAAGTTTGGTGTCACTATTACCTCCAAGATGTCCATAGTGTATCCTATAACTGAGCTTACCCTTTTAAACATCTTGTTGATTTGGTGGGTTTCTCTTTAAGTGATGTGACCAGTCCAACACACCACTGCATAGAAAATTGCACCGCCATCACAGAATTATAGAAGATATAAAGGATGTCACTTCCCACATTGAAGGAATGCAGTCTATTAAGGAAGAAACAAATTAATGTACACTGTAATTTTTTCCACACAAAGGTGTTTTCTGTCCATTGCCATCTTGCCAACTAATGTGCTAATGGAAACTGCAATAAATCAACTACAAACAAAACAGATTGTGTATTAACTTTTAGAAATTGACAGCTTTAATGCTCTGTTCAAACAGATTGGTCTATCCTTGAATCATTTTTTTTGGAACTGATTAATTTTCTCTAAAACCAAAGATGAAGCAAACCTTTGGAAGCAATCCCTGTATACCTTCCTCCAAATTCTGTCTCCACACTCCTGCCATTTAAGTCCCTAACAAACATTCACCTCACTTCAAGTAACTCAATGACAGAAGGGGTACTTGAGCCCTTGTCAGTGAGCACCAGTGTGTAAGCCCGATGAATCAATTCCAAAGTCTCAGATGTTATATGAAAGTACTGAAGCCATCAGCTTCACAGTTTAGTGGCCTCAGATATTTCTAATTGTCTATGTCATCTCCATCACAGTGTTACTGTTCAGCCCCAACAGGTTAATTAATTTGTTTTTATTTGGCCAACACCTTTATCGAAGTTTACTTACAACACTTGAAATGCAACTGGTTATAGCTGTGTGCATTTATTTACCAATAGCAAAATACGCAGCGGCGAAGTACTGACTTAAAATTTTTATTAAGAAGAAAATTAAACCTTTTTAAACTGAGGGAAAATATACCAATAATTATTTGTTAAGGATCTCTTTGTATACCACATTGTGAGTTCGGCCCTCCGGTTGTAATATGACCAAATTGTGCGCTGAGCTTACTCTTGAGCATGCAACGTACAGTTGGCCATGCGAACAGTAATCTTGTTTCAAATCTCACAGCTTGGATTGCTGCTGTCATAATCGGTTTGAGTTTCATGGTTTGTTTCAATTACGTTAGTATTTGTAGGACTTGTGTTGAAGTGACATTCGGCATCTGTCAAGCGTTGTAAGCATACAACCGGTTTCATCGATAACTTCACATCCAGCTTTTGAGAGTTTAAACATTCATAAACATCAAAGTGTCCACTACTG
This sequence comes from Polypterus senegalus, assembly GCF_016835505.1. Taxonomy (NCBI): domain Eukaryota; kingdom Metazoa; phylum Chordata; class Cladistia; order Polypteriformes; family Polypteridae; genus Polypterus; species Polypterus senegalus. Next base: position 211,859,485 of record NC_053157.1, read on the forward strand.
AAATCGTCACCTGTCAATCTAAGATGTTTAAGAGGCATTGGCAGTTGTCAAAAGGTGTAAAATATTTGGCCTTTTTGGTACACTTGAAAGCAACAACCGAACAATTCACCGGCAGCCATCAACTCACATGCAGAACCATAAGTGAAGGGCTTAAGCATTTCACTCTTATAGTGCTCCTGTGTAGTATAATTATATCCTGTACCGTCATCAGTCCACACCTTGAACATGTCCCACTCATTTAATACATAAGACACAATGTTCCTCCGGATATCAAGAGTAAGCCTGATATGGCCGTGCAATATGTAACAAAGAGAATGGAAAAGGTAGGTGCCACCTCCGGGCATGGAAACCACTCGGTAAGTGACAGTTCTTTTATCGATGGTGATCACCTCGATAGACATGTTAATGGTGGTACGGTTGGGACGATAAAGGAAATGGGTATCTGAACAATGTAAAGTAAGTCTAAAATACCTACAGAATAACTATAATCGTAATAAATGAACAATAAAACAGCAGAGAAGCCGTGGATTAAATAAAAAGGTACAGCACATTGCCACACCCACTACACAACGAAAAAACTCAGGAACCTGGTTGGCAACCCCCAAGGCAGACACAGAGTCCATTCCCACCCCCCCGGAAAGGACAATCTATCTAGCGCAGCCAGGTGTTACATGGACATCCCCTTGGCCTGATCCATTCGCTTGAATCCTGTGAGCCGGATCACCCACGGGGAATTGAGCCACATGGCCCTAGTGTTGTAACTGACACTCACCTCCGGTAATGTACCTCATTCAGGATTCCATGAGCAACCGCTTGTTTGATACAAAGTTAAAGTCAAACCAGTGGTACCCAAGGATTCTCTGAAGAGACACAGTACTGAAGGAGTCTAGTCTTTGTGTTAGGTCACTGGATAGTGTATATGTCTCACAACCATATAGCACAGGGGTCCTCAATCACGGTCCTGGAGGGCCGCAGTGACTGCAGGTTTTTGCTCCAACCCAATTGCTTAATAAGAAGCACTTATTGCTCAAGTAACACTTCTGCTTCACTTTAGTTGTGTCGCTCGTTAAGATTTTGAGCCCTTATTGCTTATTTTAGTCTTAAACAGCTGTATTGCTCCTCATTAGCATTTCTCCATTTAGATTGTTACCATTTACACCTGCGTATATTTATCATGCATTATTGGGTTTAATTAAACACTTGGAAGGAAATTGAAGAGAAAAAAGTGAAGGACTGAGAATTACTCATCCATTTTAATCTTCAAATCATTAGGATGATATCTTTAGAAAGGGGAAGAAAATCTAGGATACGAGAATTACCTGACATAGCAGAGTTAAATCACTAACAAGCCATGAAATTAAATTACTGGCAAGAATTGCTTTCTAATTAAGCAACCGGGTTAGAACAAAAACCTGCAGCCACTGCGGCCCTCTAGGACTGTGATTGAGGACCCCTGATATAGCATATAGTTTTTTTTATTTTGTTTTTGCTATATGTTTGTTCAAATACATCTAAAACCAAATAGAAACATTCACATAAATGAAAAACAACAATATCAACATCAACTAATTATAGAGCTACAGCCAGATTGTAGAAAAGGAGTCAAGCAAGCCAAACCCAGTCAGAGTCCCAGAGACCTTGGCCATTCTACAGCTAAATTCGTTCTGGGCCAACCAGTCTGATTAAAGAATCCTTCTATCCATTCCAGTGCTCCTTTATTAGAAATGACTTTTACATAGGCAGGCAAACAACTTGGCAATAGAACAAGGGCACCAAGTGCCACATGAGGATACGGAGAAGAGAAACAGAATGTGGGGGAGTTAGTAACAGCTTATACATAATGTACTATTTATATTTTTGTAGTAATGACTAATAACAGAGATGCAGTATGCACAGCTAATTAGCAGCTCTAGTCAGGGTATGCTAAACTGAAGAAGCGAGTCTTCAGCCTAGATTGAAATGCTGAGAGTGAAGGGACATCTCTTTATTGTAGCAGTTCAAGTTCAAGCACTTTATTGTCATTGTGTAACACAATGACATTAATTTTTGTGACAGCCCCAAGGTGCATTTAAACAAAAGTCAAATAATTCCAAATATGTCATACACAGTGTTAAGTGATCAAGTAACCAGAGCAAATTATTATTGCTTAAAGTACAGCAGCATAAATTGTTATTGCACCTGTTAATGAATAGTGCCTTACATATTCTATATTGTATTACATTAGTACACTGCACATTACCAATATAGCTTATTGCACATATTCAATTAAAAAATGATCTCAGACTGAGGAGATTCAGAGTTCAGAAAGTTTATGGCAGATGGGAAAAAGCTATTTCTTAGTCTGTTTGTGCGTACACGGATTGACCTAAAGCGTCTTCCTGATGGGAGGAGCTCAAACAAAGAATTTCCAGGATGAGTTTTGTCCTTGAGAATGCTTTTGGCTCTTCTCACACAGCGAGTCTTATACGAGAGTTTGAGTGATGGCAAGGCAGACCATTCCATAAGTTCTGCAGGAGGGATTTGAACCCACATCCTTAGGATTTGAATCCCAAAGCCTTACCATTACACCAACCTGCCAGCCACCCAGGGTGTCCAAGAGGAGTCCATTTATAGTATTCAGCGAGAGTCATTATCCAAGGTTCAGTTCAAAGCATTTTATAATCTTCTAATCCAGTTAATGGTCATAGATAAGCAATATTTATCCTAGCGACACTGGGCTCAAGGTGGAGGGTGTTTTTTTTAGCAACTAAGGGCGCAGTTAGAATGAGACTGAGAAGTCAGCATCTGGAAATGCCTATGCAAAGAGCTTCAAAACTTAGCAAAATGTTGATAATTTAAAATGAAAATTTAGAATTTCATCATTTTTTTCTTATTTTTTATCTTTAGCACAGCTGCAGTGGCAACGCTTTGCTTCACATTTTTACAGCTGAAAGTTTAGCACACAGTCTTGGATGAATCATTTTGTAAATGGTCAGGCTTAATAACCATCTTTAAAGCCTTACAAGGTCACGCTGTTGTTCCTTACATGGATGCTTTTATTGCACTCTTGCAAGGTTAGACCGTCTATACAGACTATCAGACAGGCACTTCTTGGAACATTCATTGTGCATATTTATTTATTTCGTGCTTTTGAAACACTGCTGAAAATACCCTCTTTTTCAGTAGTTAAGAAACAAAAGCCTGATGTGGTTATGCGGAGCTTATTATTGTTGAAAGATGCTAATGAAACACATGCTTTGACAGCTAAAGCTTTGCATTGCTATAGTGGCCATCACTTACTCAAACAAATTTCTGTGACTAGAGAGGACTCAGACAGATTTTACAGCCGTCACCTCCCACATAATCTGCTGGACACTGCCCCAGGCAAATACCAAAATTGGAACTGAGAGCAGAATTTACTGCCATTTTGTAATCAGGCCATTTCACACTCTGTGTGCATTTCTTGTAAAAGCAAATTGAATTTAAGATGAAAAGGAATTGGTTAGAAATTCAGAGAAATGATTAAATAACAGACAGTTCTAAGTAAGCCATCTGTGATTGGCAGTCATTGGCAGAAGAAGGAGTGGACAGCTGAATTCCTGAATATAATAAGAACGGTCAGGTTTCAAAACATTTAATGATTTTGTTGACTTACAAGTCACAAGACATTTCATTTTCTGAACCCACTTGATCCAACAGAACTTCATGAGATGCCTGAGCCTATCCCAACGGGACTGGGTAGAAGGTAGAAATCTGACATGAACAGGGTAGGGGACACCCAATGACACAGCTGCACTCACTCCCACAATCCCAATTTAGAATCACCAATCAATCTTCAACTTGCAAAGCACAAGGAAGTGAAAAGACTCACATGGAGGCAAGGAGAATAATTAATCTTATGTTTATAGTTAAAGAATTTTCACTTTTCTTCAATTGATCCAATGATATTCTGCCACAAAGAGAACTGAAACAGGTTTTTATGAAAAAGGGAGAAGAAACATTGTCAAAAGTTCTGTAGATTTCATTAACCAAAAATCAAAAACAATCTGTTGTCAACCCTAAATCTACATTCAAAAATCAAGCAAGAAAGTTTAGCCAGTAAAAGCAATAAAGTCATTAAACAAAAATGCGCTTCTAACAATCAAGGTTTCTGTCCACAATCTTGGATAACCAAGAAGAGTGGCAAGTCATACCGCAGATTGTTTCTTTTCTAATCAGTTTTGGGTGTACCTTGCATGAACCTAGTGAAGAAATGCTACAGGTACTGGGCTGTGAGTTACACAGATGTGTGCGAGCACAAGTCAGCTTTCCAGCTCTGTTCAGTCCTGCCATGGGAGATGGAAGCCAGGAAGAGAAATGCCGTCTAAGGAGAGAGGGGTTCAAGTTGAGAAAGATAATTGGAATCCACTACAGAGGGCATAAAGAGGGTCTGGGATTCAAGCACACATAGGTGATCTGGGCATTACATACTGATGTGAGTGCGCTGCAGAGAGGCAACTGATTAGATTAAGACAACTACAAATAGCTGAAGGTGGTGGAGTTTTTCTCAGTGTGGGTATGCAAAGCCGGGATATTAAAGTCACTAGAGGATGTGTAGAGAGGAGGGAGGAGAGTAAGTAGACGCTCGACAGAGTGCTGGCACTATTGTTTTTATTAGGGATACTCAGATTGATCTGCCACTCATCGAAATTAACTGAGTTTCATTTTAAAATACTCGATTGGTGATCAGTAAAAAGGCTGATCACAAAAAGCAATATTTTCAACCTTTTCTTTTCTAAGTTTTACAGTAATTTAGGTACAGTACTTTTTTACCCAAGGTAATACAATAGTTGAGCCAGCTGTTTTTATATTCTTTTGCAGCAAAAGTCCTGCAGTGTAAACAAAGAGCAGTGAATGGAAGCTTGTTTTATCAGGGAATGGGAGGCGATTGGCATATTAACCTTTGAGTTAAAGAAAGTGGAGTAATAATTGGAGAAGTCATCCTGTGCAAATAGACACACAGCAAGAAAAGCTACTTTAAGGAATTTAGACCTTTTTGTTTTGTCCTTTAGGCCTTGTTCACACGGGCGTTAAGTTTTTGGATAAACGAACTTGCTCTGAACGTCCTAGACGTTTATGTTGCATTTTGTGGTGGCGATCGATTGACTTCTACACCGGCGTTTGTTTGTCTCTGTCTAACGCCAGCCTGCAGCCCAAATTGTAGTTTGTGTGTTAACCTGTGGAGGCAGTGTCGGGAACTGGATATGAAAGCCCTTGTCGTTTTATTTGAGGTGCCTCCTTTCAATATGGACCATTTTGCTATGTTAGATATTAATCTTCTTGTTTTAAAAATACTCGTAATACGGCGACGTAGGGAGAGAAAAATCGCCGCCGCTACTGGGTTCATCCTCTGACTGCACAACGTTGGGTTAAAGGAAGTTTTTTTGTGCTTTAAGAAGAAATTTTAATTACTGTCGGATGTCGGTTTCCACTTTTGATTGTCTGCTGCAGCTGGTGCAATGCCACATTGCACCGATCAACCAATATGCGACTTGGTGTTAGCCCCGAAGAGAGACTACTTGTCACTTTGAGGTAAGGAAACAGTAGTCGAGTGTGCGCTTACACCGTGTTATGCACTGAAATGCCCCCCCTGCTCCTCCGAAGCGTAAAATAAATGCGCAGAAAACGAACTAGAAGCGGTTTCCTTGCGTTCGTTGGGTTTTGAACGCCAAGAAAAGCTGCATGCAACGCTTTTTGATGCCGTATAAACGCGCAGCCGGACAAACGCACGTCACCAAAGCCCGTGTGAACACTCTCATTGACTCCTACGTGTAGAAAACACTCGGCGCTTGATCCGCACTCACCGGACGCTACGAACGCAAAAAAACGCTTGATTTTAACGCCCGTGTGAACAAGGCCTTAATATAAAACAGACTCCGCTTGAGTTTGAACAGCGAGCTTGTTTAAAATGCAGCACCATATGCTTCTAATTAAAAAAAGAAAAGATAAAGACAAATTTGAAATTGATGCTTAGTAAACAGTAGGGTTTTTTATACTGGGATTTGTACTATGTTTATTACTTGTTGCTGTGTGGCATACAGCACAAGTTTTGGTAAGAAACAAGTACTACATAAGTAAAATGGTAATCCATATTTTATACTTACACCTCAAGAATTACGGATGATACACTGAAGGAAAAAAACACACTTGTATAAATAAGGTAAATGTATATTGTAACAGCAAGAGTAGTGCAATTAATAATTAAAAATGATTAAAACATATACTGTAAGTGCATGTATATTTACATTTTAGTAGTGTTTAATTGCCAATATCAATTAATTGATTGTGTGAGAATATATATATATTGTGACAGAATTAGGGTTTTTCTTACACCCTTGTACCCTCGGACTACACATCAGACACCAGATAAAAGTCCAAATAATTATTTATTATAATAATAAAGTGCACAAAGCACACTCCTCTCCACAATTCTCTAATAAACCAATAACAATAAATAAACCAATCCTCCACTCCCAGACGCTTAGCCACCCTGCCTCCCAACTCAGCTCGCTGTCTGGGAGCTCCCACAGTCCTTTTATATCCCCGACCCGGAAGTGTTCCCAATCCAACAGTCCACAAGTCCTTATTCTTTCCGGGTCAGGGTAAACAATGCTTTTTCTCACCCCGAAAGCCCGTCGCTCTTCCTATGACGAACTTCCGGGTCATAATGCACAAAGAAGTCCTCGGTCCTCCCTGCAGCTCCCTCTTGTGGCCCCCATGGCATCCAGCAGGGCTGTGCATAAAAACCACATTGTCCATGATGCCCTGCTGGTCTTCTGGGAACCTCTATGCTACAAGGAGGGCTCCACATGGCGGCTTGGGGGTATTGGCCGGGATAAACGGCCGGCCATCCTTCACAATATACATTTATTATACGAGGGACGTTCAAAAAGTTTCTGCATTTTTTTAACTGTATTTATTAAGAATTTCAAAAACAAATTACATCACTTTTCTACATAGTCACTTTCTATTGCAATGTAATTTTCCCAGCGTCATACCAGCTTTTTAATGCCCAATTACTACTCCTCCCGCGTTCACTGTTTCCAACGAAAATATGAGAGCATGGAAACTTTTTGAACATCCCTTGTATATATATATATATATATATATATATATATATATATATATATATATATATATATATATATATATATATATATTGTCATAAAAACGAGTCCAAGACATTATAAAGTTTTGGGGCAGCCACCCGTATATTCTTCTTTCCAGCTGCAAAAGGGTTTTCTTTATCAAACAAACGATATGCATATCACAGAGTCCAAAACAGAACTGCTATAGTAGCCTTAGATGGAGGCTTTAAAGGTCTTGAGAAGAACTGATGTCATCAAAGGGGCCGGACCCAGAAGTGACGTCATCAAAGGGGCCAGCTTCGGAAGTGACGTCATCAAATGGGCCGGCTTCAGAAGTGAAGTCATCAAAGGGGCCGACTCTGGAAGTGATGTCTTCAGAGGCGCCGGAACCTTGCAGGATTTCCCGGGAAAGGTCTGTAGGGAACTGAGAAATACAGTCAGCGCACTCCGCCGCCCCCTGGTCGGATGTTTTATTACAATTAGCTTTAGCTGCCTCCTACTCGCAAGTGTGTGACTATATATATATATAAATATATAATTTGTTGTTAGAGAAAGTATTTTTTTTAATTAAGCCTTGTTTCAAATAGGTACATAAGAGAAAAAACTAAACAATATGACAGCTTGTAATTATGAGAAGCATTTTATTTTCTTTTATGCCATATGCATTATGGATAAATATTTTTGTACATATTGATTTAGTTAAAATATGTATTTTAAGGAAACTGAATTTACTTTAGCATTTTATGGCCACTGAACAATAAGCCTACAGAATTTCATTTTGTTAATAAAAAATGAATAGCTAACAACACCTAAGGTCTATAGTTTATAGTATAATTATAAAAATACACTTTAATATAGAACATAAGACTTCTCTATGTTGGGGGATGCAGGGGATAAGTGTAACAAGTTTTTTAAAAGGATAAAGAACCAAAAATCAGAATCGGTATAGGAATCGTCCAGTCAAGTAACATGAAATTGGTGATCAGTATCAGCCTTTAAAAACCCGATCGGCGCAGTCCTTGTTTTTTACATGCAGATATTTTGCTGAACTGCTGGCTACCATGGAGGTGAAAAGCGCACAAGCGTTGCCCTATGTGGAAGTGAGGGACAGACAATACTGTATATGCTTGATGTGGAGAAACAACGGGAGAGCAAGAGGGAGCCAGATTGGGCCTCCAGTAAACCAGTCATGAGGGAAGCAGAATTGTGCTTCATTTTTGAACCAGTTATGTGGAATTAGTGTTTTAGCGTCTTCTTTGAACACTAAACAATATCAGGTGAATGGGACTTTTTAAAAGAGGTTTTTGAATTAGGATTTGTTTTTCTTCAATCACTGAAATATATGTTTCAACATGCATTTTTTTTATTTTTTACTAAAAGAAGGCTCCTGAGCTAATAAGGAACAATCTATATTTTGCCCTATACCTTCTAACCGGTGACATCATTGAACACAACCTCTGGTTGCCCTGCATAGCAATGTGACTAGCAATGTAAGATGGTGGCGCCAACAGAAAACAAAATGATACCATGGAAAGCTGTTAAATTACTTGATTCCTTTAATTAAAATTTTTACAAATAACTGTTTTCAAAAAAATCCACAAATAATTAACAGTTTTCAAGGTTTCTGCTTCAACTACATGTCTCGGTAGTTTCCTCCAGATTCCCTCAATTCACAGCCAGTTTCCTGGCTTCAGTTGTAAATGCACTTCCACTGGTATCCTCGTGGGCATGATTCCCGCTTATCAAAAGCCCCTGTGGTTTTGAAGATATGGATTTGGTTCCTTTGCAGTTCCCTCTTCTCAAGACTAAATACATCCTGAAGTCCTGGGATGCACCTGCTTGATCTTCTCTGCACAGTTTCAATTGTCTTTTTTGGTGACCAGAACTGCACATTATACTTCAGATGCGGTCTTACAAGTGCATTAACTATTTTGAGCATGACGTCCCTTGACTTATATTCAATATTTTTTATGATATAACATTTATTTTACCTTTGTAAGAGCTTCTGCACATTGCTCAGACCATGTCAACGTGTCAGTATAAACCCCAATGGCCATGTAGAGCACTTTGCACTTTTCTATAATAAACTGTTTTTTTCCAGGTGTTTCCAAGCTTGTCTGGGTTTTTTTGTAACTCTTTTTGATGCATTCACAGTGTCTGCCATTCCTCCATTTAATGCCATCTGTGAAAATCATTTAGGTTTAAGTTTGAAAAAACAAAATATTAAAGGGAGCTGAATAAATCGGCCACACATGTGGGATAATCAAAAAGAGGCTTCAAGTACATATTAGTGTCTATACTCAGAATAATCTCAAAATCCATTAACTGTAAAATTAGGTTATTAGAAAAAAGAAGGAAGTTAGGCTGATAATGTGTTGTATCACACAGAGATTAAAACGTAATTTAATTCCCACTGAGTTTTGTTAAAGCATTGCAAACGTTTCCAAAAATCATCAGATTCTGAGTCTAGGATTTTAACTTGCTACACCATGTTTGCCTCTTAGTAGCGTAGACAGAAGCCAACTCAATCTAGTTTCTTAATAGACACACTCCAGCAGCATTGACTCTTGTAGTAGAGTGAAATCTACCTTATTACAGAGAATTGAACTCAGAGCCTAAACATTCCAAGAGACAACTTATATATCAACTATAACCAAAAACAAAACACAACAATAGCTGAAATAAAGGCCTATAAAATATCAGAAAAAATGAGGCAATGCCACATGAGTGTGCCACCTGCTGGCCTCCCACAGTTTAAAGAGAAATGAGAAAAATAGAAGGGTATAGTCCCCAAATGATCCAACAACAGCAACATCCCTAATAGAATCCAACCCCAAAATGAACAATCCCTTGTCACCTCTAAGCTGCCATGAATGCATATAACAAAAGTAAAAAACAGCCAGTGAGAATACAGAGAAAACATGCGCAGACGTGACATAATCCCATCTCATCCACTGTGCTACACGTGAACACACAGGAAATAACACAGAATCATTATAAATGTACAATAATAATTTAAACTGCAGTTTATAAATCTGCAGGGTGCAAATGTGAAGAAATATAAAATACCTCCCACTCCAACATTTAAGCAAATAAGTCAAATATAACAAACCAGAAGAATAATCCTATGGGCAAGAAGCTGTTAAATTCCAACAGAACAGGTAATTAAAGGTCACTGAACAGTTACATAAAAGTACAGCTAGTGAATCGACACATTAATAAGGGTATTACTACATATTCAGAAAAAAGAACATTCTATAAACACCAAAATGCACCTTGGGAAGGTGAAGCTGGAAAACATCCTTACATTGAGAAGACATTGGCAGAAAAGAAATTTTGAAAGTTTGGAAAGCATGTTTAGGATCATCATAACAGACCTAACCATCAATCATGAGTGATTTTAACATAAGCTGGATATAAAAGTAAGGATATAGACCCATTTGTAGGGATCTTTTTCAGATCAGGGGAAGTTGCTTTTTTTGCTGGGCAGTAGGACCACTGAAGCTGAAAAAAGTAAGATAGATAGATAGATAGATAGATAGATAGATAGATAGATAGATAGATAGATAGATAGATAGATACTTTATTAATCCCAAGGGGAAATTCACATACTCTAGAAGCAGCATACTGATAAAAAACAATATTAAATTAAAGAGTGATAAAAATGCAGGTATAACAGACAATAAATTTGTATAATGTTAACGTTTACCCAGCTGGGTGGAACTGAAGAGTCTCATAGTGTTGAGGAGGAACGATCTCCTCAGTCTGTCAGTGGAGCAGGACAGTGATAGCAGTCTGTCGTTGAAGCTGCTCCTCTGTCTGGAGATGATACTGTATATAGTGACATAGTGATTATTGTAAGACAAGTTAGGATTTTTTCCAAGGACAGTTTGTTGATTTATGTAGGTCAGGAAGATCAAGATAAGTGGTCTAGGATGAGATAAGTCATGGATCATATTGTGAATAAAATGGCAACTTTCCACTGTGGAAGCAAAGATTTAGGAGACAAGCTGAGCATCGGCCATATAATTAAGAAACAAATTCAATGGTAGTGATGCTATCAACATTTTTCAGTATACTTGGAATATGATCTCTGTTAATATCTAGTTCTGTCTTCAGTCTCTTCCAGCTTCTTGCTAAAGGATTTGACATAGTGTGCATAGTTTTGGGACATGTTCTGTTGTACACAAATCAAGAGTGTATTGAATGTTCCATTTTCAGTTAGGAAATCAAATTTGGAGAAGCACAATTAAGAAAATGGTCAGAAGGCCCATCGCCACTGACCACCTAAGGCCAATATTAAACAGGAGAGCTTACCAGTACTTGTGTGTTTTTCTGGCTGGTCAGGACAGGTCAGGTTAGTTTGGGGTACATGCACTGATACAGCGTGTTGCAGTACCCACCACTTGGCGAAAAAGCTCAGGATCCTGGTTAGCAACCCCCCAGGGCAGACACGAGGTCCAGTCCCACTCCCCCGGAAATAACCATGTATTAGCTGGAGCCAGGTGTTATGTGAGCGTCCCCTTGGCCTAGTTCAGCCGCTTGCTGGATCACCCTTGGGGAATAATGCCATATTGGGATTGATAGATGGAATACTTAAACTTAATGTAGACTAAGCAAATGGTGGTAGATTGTGTAGAAATTTTTAATGTCCTATTGTGAGTACTGGTGATCAATAATTTAAAACTCTATGTTACGGCACAAATTAATGTGTGCAGATCTATCCAAAGGATTTTTACATAAAATACAGAAAGTGCTATTGGATCTTTTTGGAATAGCGTGAACAGGGTGAAGCAGGGTAAATTCTGTTTGAGATCTGTAATCCAAGGAGAACGTTCCAGGTTCTATGTTTTACAACAATCAGAATCTGGATTTTTCTTTCTCTATCTGCTTAATAATTTTGGTTTTGATAAATAACTGCTAGTGATGGATTTGAGAAAACCTACTTTTTTCCTTGCCAAGCTGTTAATTACTTGGAATTAATTTTTCAAAACTGTAGCTGCTAAATCTTCCTGGATGATGGATGAGCCTTTACTTTACAATTCAATTTTCACTTGTCCAGGCTTTTTAAAGCTGATTTCTAGCTCTTTTGAACAAACATAAATTAATTGACTTTTCACAAATTTTTGCTGAGGCAAAAAAGCCGTTTTACGGAGGCCACATCATTAGCCTCTATGCTAGGAATAAGATCTTTTAGAATCATTCATCGAGTTTATTATGGAGTCAATGAATGTCAATGAATGACTCTAAAAGTCTTTCATAGACTTATGGCATCCATTTTGACTGAAAATCCTCCTCAATAAAAATAGTTTTTAAGTTTTTGACTTAATGGTCTTAACAAATGTTGGTATTATATTAATATATACTATATATATATATATATATATATATATATATATATATATATATATATATATATATATATATATATATTTTGGGCACTGCCTTGTGACAATTCCTCCAAGTAGCTGATGAGATGAAAACTGCTTGGAGAGAATTGTATAAACCTCCAAATCGCTAAAGAGTGTGTGATCTCCGACAGATTTTTCATACAGTCACGGCAACAATTGCTTTCCTTCAAAGACTGCGATGTGTTGTAGAAGACAAATGTGTTTTCTGTGGTTACAAAAAGGCTGTGTCTCCTTTTAGTTCTTGCTTTGTGACCAATTATCCACCTTTCTATCTAACAGAGTGCCTTATTTATCTATTTTTGTATATTTTTGAGATCCTAATATTATTAATTTTAAATTACTACAGAGTTTTAAAAAATCTAAAAATTACTATATAGTGCCATTCACATACAGTACCTTCAGAAAGTAGTCAGACCCCTTCATTTTTTACACATTTTGCTATGTCGTAGTCTTATGCTAAAATTGATTAAATTAATTTTTTTGTCATTAAACAACAGTCAGTACCCAAGAATGACAAAGCAAAACAGGAGTTTATTATTTTTTGCAAACTTACTTAAAAATAAAACACTGAAATATCACATCTGCACAAGTGTTCAGACCCTTTGCTATGTCACTTGAAATTTTGCTCATGCTCACTAATGGTATGTAACAGAGTCTTTGTTACCAGATAGACACAGAAACATTAACGCAGAGGTATGCTATAGATTTCAACAGGTCTCAGATGGGTATCACAGATAGCTATTCTTTATTTTAATTTAATGATACTTTTAAAAATTTAAAAATCTTAACTCTGTCTTTATTCTGCTGCTTGTCAATGGATGATGTATTTAGCAATAATCCCTGTTCTTTTGCTTTCTGTTTCACTTGACTGGCATAGCTATCTACAATATTTCTCGTTACCTTTGTTTCTTTCAGCGGGCCAGCATTTGTATTTTCTTGTTTTGCTTAACCACAACTTTTTTGAATGTTTTCCCACAGTCACCTTTTTAAATACATACTCCAACCTAAAATGATCATTTTTGTAATTTGTCATTTACCCTGTGTGGTTTGTTGCAGTGGCCAAGAGAATTTTTTAATCTCATGTTTTGATTGAAAATTCATAGCAAAGTTTCTCATACAGTGGGCATCAAAGGGGACATGCAAAGGCTAACTCTGAAAAAGGTCAAACGCAATTAAAACGTACATGAACAAAAAATGGGATTTGTTTGTGTTGCATAATTCACATGTCAGTTATCCAGTTGTATGCTCACAATGTCCAAAACACTTGTATTTTTTGCTAAAATATTATTGAATAAATACTTCTGGAAAATTAATTCACAAAAATGACGCATGTTCAAACAGATCAACCTTTTTTTGAACAAAATAACATTGTGTATAATCAAGTCGAATTATACAATAAATGAATTCATCGCACATAAACACAAGATGGCTAAAACTAGAAAAACAAAAATGAAAAGAAAAATAAAATCAGACTGTTAAAAAAAATGAAAGCAACAAAACCAAATTCAACACCCTTCCTGAGAGAAAGACAGGAGAAATGGATCGAGCCTTTGAAAGGAAGATTTGCCTCTACTGTCATTTATTGATCAGGAACCTTGTCTTCAATTCAAAAACTCGAATTCGCTTGAACGCTCTTCACTTTTTTGCACTACTATCATTACAGACAACATGGGGTAAGTAACAGATTTAAGAAAATATTATTTTTGGGTAAAGTATTCCTTCAGATTAGTCTTATCTACTGACAGGTGACCTTCCCACGCCTATTGATTTAAGTTAATGTATGGTGATGATAGAACTTCAACAGCTCTACTTCAATTTTAAAGCTTCATTATTAACTTATCTATTTCTGTAGAACTCAATGGTGTATTGAGTGCTCATTTTTCTTTTAAGAGTAGAACTGCTTGTGTACTGCATGAGCTCTCTTTGGTTCACCAGGAAAATCTGGATGCTCAACATCTCTTGATGTAATAACCTTTTTTTTCAAATTCTCCAGTTTTCTTCTCCTGAATATGGATTAAATCTCCTTTTCTGCGTATGGCTGCAGTCTTGCTTGTGTGGTGGTCTCCATTACCTTCCGACATATGCGATCAGATTAGCTCTGAGATCACCTTTGTAGTGCTTTCATCCTACTGGGCTCTCATTTTATTACTCATACTAAAAAAGCTGTGTTGATCCTGAACACTGTTATTGTAAAAGATAGTAACTGTCTTGATCCGAGTGAGCCTTTTTTCATTTTAAAAAATTGCTAAACCCCTGATCTTGCTAAGCTTTCTTATCCCATGAACACTCTGCAGGTATGAGGTCTGAAATCTCTTTAGTTAGCAAGCCATGGAAATGCCTGCAGTGTTTCACAGCTGGGCACAAAATGAAAGAAATCTTTTTTATCTGAGACTTCCTTTCAGAGGCTCTGCTCAGCAGCTATGAGCACAGAGAACTCTGCCTGGCTTACGATTTTGCATGGCTCACTTGTCTTAAGATACGGTGAGAGCCAATTTCCCTGAGGTCCTTTAACTTGAAGAGTGTGATGTCAAGATGAGGGTATGGTACTGCTTTTCTTTCCTTTCATTGAGTTTCTAGAGTTAAAAAAGAAAGTTAACCCACCGCAAAAAAAAAAAAAAAAAAAGGAGTGATATATTTAGTATGCCTGTTTGCACTTAAAAATAAAGAACAAATGCAAGCTTCATTATTCATGTCAGGAGCAGGTAATGGATTTTGTATCAAAATGAGATTCTGTCAGAACGTGTCAAACATAAGCGAACAGCAATATATTTCTGACGCCTGGAGCTTCTTATGTGAGTGATTTGGTTTCTCTGCCTTCATTCAACTTTCCTACACCTGCGAGTGACCTTAGTGAACATGCACCCATCTCCCCTGACACCATCCACCTCAAGTTAAAATGGAGTTTTTTTTCCTTATCTCACCTATAGATGTTATATTTTTAACGACAGATAAATTATATTTCCAAGGAGGTGGACTGCTTACTAAGCTCTCTCCATGCTGTAATGGCTTGTGCAAACATAAATGAGAGGTGCATTTTCAATCAATGACTTAGGAATGACCTCCACTGAAATCATGAAGAAAAGGTCATGGTCATATCGGAGGTATATCGGACCAGGTATTAAAAACACTTTCCAATGTCTCTCTTCTAGCTCTCTGTCACGTTCTAAATGGTACTTGGGTATTGTTACATTTAACCTTTATTAAGCTCTATTGTTATTTATTTGGTTTTGTTTTTGTAGCTTCAACTGTGTGGCATTTGGAATAGGAATCTGTGTAGCAGTGTAGTGTGCCAGCTGTTAAAAGTATACAGCAGAGAATTTCATCTTGACAAGAGAAGAAAAATATATAAGTGGTGCTCACGTCAGGGGAGCCTAGGCTTGAGGTGAGCTGGACAGAGAAATTTCTTCTCCTTGTTCTTCCTGCCTCTTACTATTGTAGATGAGCCTCAGACACTGGTCGAAATAACTATATGCAGTTGTAAGAGCCATTTGCTAATTACTTAATTTATATTAAATGTTTGTCTATAAATTAGTGCATAGTCACAAGCTGAACTG
The DNA here is from genome assembly GCF_016835505.1 of Polypterus senegalus. Lineage (NCBI taxonomy): Eukaryota > Metazoa > Chordata > Cladistia > Polypteriformes > Polypteridae > Polypterus > Polypterus senegalus. The sequence goes on from NC_053157.1 coordinate 211,875,556, forward strand.
AATTGGTATATACTATTTCTTGTCCCTCTGACCATAGGTTAGACTCAGTTAGTGACCTGCCTTGCCGTAGGTCTGTGCCTTAACGTGCTCAGTTGTATGTACAGAGCCGTATGTTTAGAATGTACTGAATGTGACGTAAAGCAAAGTGAAACAATTCATCCTTAAGTATAGAAACAACTGAAGTTTAACAAGGAGAAATATTTTTCCTTTTTTGCCTTTTATTCTACACTAGCAAAATACCCGCGCTTCGCAATGGAGAAGTAGTGTGTTTAAGAAGTTATGAAAAAGAAAAGGAAACATTTTAAAAATAACATAACATGATTGTCAATGTCATTGTTTTGTCACTGTTATGAGTGTTGCTGTCATCAAGGATTTGATTATCATTATTTCTTTCAATCAGGTTTGTATTTGGAGGACGTGTTGTGTTCAAGTTACATTTCGTGTTTGTCAACCGTCGTAAAGATAACAGGTTTCATTCATCGAAGTGTTCACTGCCCAAATCGGTACTCGTGAATCTAAGATGTTTAACAGGCATTCCCGGTACTAACTTGTGGATTTGCCTGCGAGTATTTAGCAACAGCGTCTCTATGAACTTGTGTATTTTTCTGCAAGTAATTTGGTGGCAGCATCATAAAGTTGTTTCTGTCTAGCTGCATCAGAAAATGTACCACAACGTCTGACACGCCTCCTTTTTACTGTTTTCTCACAGCTTGGATTGCTGCTTCCATAATCGGTTTGAGTTTCATGGTTTGTTTCAATTATGCTAGTATTTGCAGGACTTGTGTTGAAGTGACATTCGGCATCTGTCAAGCGTTGTAAGCATACATTCGGCTTCATCGATAACTTTGCATCCAGCTTTTGAGAGTTGAAACATTCAGAAACATCAAAGTGTCCACTACTCAAATCGTCACCTGTGAATCTAAGATGTTTAAGAGTGTCTGAGTCTATATTAAATCCAAAATAGACTCCAAGAATCTTACAATTAAAGAGACAGACTGAGACAGACAAAAAGAATGGTGCAGTTTATTTACAGATTGCAAGTAAGGGTGATCCTGATTCTTCTCAGGACAGTGTCACAAAAATGAAGAAGGACAAAAAGCAAGAATAACTATGCACAATATTTACAGTGCACTCCCCCAAATCCAAAAATGATACAAAGAAACACAAAAGGCAATCTTCTTCTGTAGGCAATACAGTTCAGGAAAAGTTTTCCTGTAAACAAAAATAATGTAAAAATTCTTGAAAACAAAAAGGGAATACAGTAATCCCTCGTTGATCGCAGGGGTTGCGTTCCAGACACCCCCGCGATAGGTGAAAATCCGCGAAGTAGAAACCATATGTTTCTATGGTTATTTTTATATATTTTAAGCCCTTATAAACTCTCCCACACTGTTTATAAATATTCCCCGCACAGTTCTACAGCATAATCCCTTTGTATTCTCTTAAATATTAGGTAAGATTAATTGAAATTATGTATATAAACACACTGTTTATATACAGTAAAACCTAAATATTATTTTAAAGATATTGAGTGTCTCCGATATCACATACAGTGGTGTGAAAAACTATTTGCCCCCTTCCTGATTTCTTATTCTTTTGCATGTTTGTCACACAAAATGTTTCTGATCATCAAACACATTTAACCATTAGTCAAATATAACACAAGTAAACACAAAATGCAGTTTTTAAATGATGGTTTTATTATTTAGGAGAAAAAATCCAAACCTACATGGCCCTGTGTGACAAAGTAATTGCCCCCTTGTTCAAAAATAACCTAACTGTGGTGTATCACACCTGAGTTCAATTTCCGTAGCCACCCCCAGGCCTGATTACTGCCACACCTGTTTCAATCAAGAAATCACTTAAATAGGAGCTGCCTGACACAGAGAAGTAGACCAAAAGCACCTCAAAAGCTAGACATCATGCCAAGATCCAAAGAAATTCAGGAACAAATGAGAACAGAAGTAATTGAGATCTATCAGTCTGGTAAAGGTTATAAAGCCATTTCTAAAGCTTTGGGACTCCAGCGAACCACAGTGAGAGCCATTATCCACAAATGGCAAAAACATGGAACAGTGGTGAACCTTCCCAGGAGTGGCCGGCCGACCAAAATTACCCCAAGAGCGCAGAGACGACTCATCCGAGAGGTCACAAAGACCCCAGGACAACGTCTAAAGAATTGCAGGTCTCACTTGCCTCAATTAAGGTCAGTGTTCACGACTCCACCATAAGAAAGAGACTGGGCAAAACGGCCTGCATGGCAGATTTCCAAGACGCAAACCACTGTTAAGCAAAAAGAACATTAGGGCTCGTCTCAATTTTACTAAGAAACATCTCAATGATTGCCAAGACTTTTGGGAAAATACCTTGTGGACTGATGAGACAAAAGTTGAACTTTTTAGAAGGCAAATGTCCCGTTACATCTGGCGTAAAAGGAACACAGCATTTCAGAAAAAGAACATCATACCAACAGTAAAATATGGTGGTGGTAGTGTGATGGTCTGGGGTTGTTTTGCTGCTTCAGGACCTGGAAGGCTTGCTGTGATAGATGGAACCATGAATTCTACTGTCTACCAAAAATCCTGAAGGAGAATGTCCGCCATCTGTTCGTCAACTCAAGCTGAAGCGATCTTGGGTGCTGCAACAGGACAATGACCCAAAACACACCAGCAAATCCACCTCTGAATGGCTGAAGAAAAACAAAATGAAGACTTTGGAGTGGCCTAGTCAAAGTCCTGACCTGAATCCAATTGAGATGCTATGGCATGACCTTAAAAAGGCGGTTCATGCTAGAAAACCCTCAAATAAAGCTGAATTACAACAATTCTGCAAAGATGAGTGGGCCAAAATTCCTCCAGAGCGCTGTAAAAGACTCATTGCAAGTTATCGCAAACGCTTGATTGCAGTTATTGCTGCTAAGGGTGGCCCAACCAGTTATTAGGTTCAGGGGCAATTACTTTTTCACACAGGGCCATGTAGGTTTGGATTTTTTTTCTCCCTAAATAATAAAAACCATCATTTAAAAACTGCATTTTGTGTTTACTTGTGTTATATTTGACTAATGGTTAAATGTGTTTGATGATCAGAAACATTTTGTGTGACAAACATGCAAAAGAATAAGAAATCAGGAAGGGGCAAATAGTTTTTCACACCACTGTATGTTACAGCCATTACGACAGACAGGACACCAGCAATAAATACGTACAATGCAAGAAAAATAGTATACAGTAAATGTGTGTACAGTGACACTAAACGTACGTGCATGTACTATGTACTGTAAGTAGAAAATTAATTATGGTTACTCACCAACAATGACACGATGACTTGTCCGATAACAATGAGTTTTATTTTACTGCACAACAAAGGAGAGCGTTACAGCCCTTAAAGGAGCCACTTCAGGCGATTGTGTAGCATTGCCGTTGTTCTTCTTCTGGCAGTCTTCAATCCAAATCCCTAAAGCAGATTCCATCCAGACTACTGCCTTATTACATCCACTTACAACTCGTTTTGCACCCTGCTTAAAAGGACACTGCGGCTGTAGATCTTATATTCCTTTCCTACTTTTTAAATAAAAAGAATCGTAGCCTTCAACAAATCCAAAACGTTAACCTTTTCGGCAATCGTTAACATCTTCCGTTTGCACTTGGGCACGGCCCATGAAGCAGTAACAGATCGTTTTGGAGCCATAATGAAGGGTTTGACTATGCACAAAGATAAACACAAAAGAGCACAACTCTTTACACAGCGAAACACGTTGATGCTGAATGAGCGAGACAAGACTTCCTTGTTAACACTGCATTCAGCAGGCAGGAACTTAACTGCGTGCTCTGATTGGTTAGCTTTTCAGTCAGGAGAACTTAACTGCGTGCTCTGATTGGTTAGCTTCTCAGTCATCCGCCAATAGCGTCCCTTGTATGAAATCAACTGGGCAAACCAACTGAGGAAGCATGTACAGGAAGTAAAAGACACATTGTCCGCAGAACCGCTAAGCAGTGAAAAATCTGGTTATATATTTAGTTATGCTTTCATATAAAATCCGCGATAGAGTGAAGCCGCGAAAGTCGAAGTGCGATATAGCGAGGGATTACTGTATACAAAAATGAAGCACCATCTCAAAAATACCTCCAGTAAAACTAACACTAGGAAGGTTTTATATAAATACAGCACAGGCCTAATGCCCCTTACTATTCTTACAAATGCTCAATATTTCAGACTATTTTGGTTAAAACATGACCTCTACTCTAAACAAACCCACATTATATTAAGTTGAGGATTATACAGCCAATCCCCTACTGCATCTATTTCCTCTGACCAACAGTGGCAGATGTTGTTACACTCACACGGTACACCTGTGTGAGCCCGCTATTATTTCAGCTCTTTTCCTCATTCACATGTGTGTGTGGAACTGTAGTGTATGAGCATGCCGACTCATCCTATCTTTGTAGTAAGTTTGAAACACTATCTTTGTGGGTCTCTTTCAACTAAATGATGTCGACATGCTAACTAATCACTCTCTGATAGTGATAGACCACTGTGGGGACATCAGAACATGAACCTTTGACACACATGAAGCTGCCTTACCCATTTACTTCATGTGTGCCCTGGAGCCCCATACATTGCAACATGTACCCACCACACTGGTGATTTTCACTTGCAGGGAGCACTTTTGTGCACTTGTAATGTTTTCAAAGGTGTGCCTTTTTTTTTAAAGTATTTCATAACAGTTATTCTTTCTCAAATAGACATTCCGTATATAACTACTAATTCAGTGGTGTGACATGTCACAGGGTGTCTGCGGAGACCAAGGCCCATGAAAAAAATCTCACATGACTTGTGCCACATAATCTACATGTCATCCAGTCGTAAGCTCACAACAGACAATCACATTCATTTCTTTTTCTAAAATTTAATGAAATGAATACTACTGGAAATTCAGCACATGTGGAGGAAATGTGTTCAGCTTTGAAATTAAAGACCCGTAGTTTCTTCTCATATTCACTACTGAAGGCCAAGAAATGTGTATGTATGCAAAGTTATTAAACAAACTAGGATCAATAAACTTGTGACACATTAATGCTTCAGATTGGGATTATCATAAATGAGGTGTGGGGCGGCACGGTGGCGCAGTGGTAGCGCTGCTGCCTCGCAGTTAGGAGAGCCGGATTTGCTTCCCAGGTCCTCCCTGCGTGGAGTTTGCATGTTCTCCCCGTGTCTGCGTGGGTTTCCTCCGGGCGCTCCGGTTTCCTCCCACAGTCCAAAGACTTGCCGGTTAGGTGGATTGGCGATTCTAAATTGGCCCTAGTGTGTGCTTGGTGTGTGGGTGTGTTTGTGTGTGTCCTGCGGTGGGTTGGCACCCTGCCAAGGATTGGTTCCTGCCTTGTGTTGGCTGGGATTGGCTCCTGCAGACCCCCGTGACCCTGTGTTCGGATTCAGCGGTTTGGAAAATGGATGGATAAATGAGGTGTTATAAAGTTTCTGGACACTAGTGCAATTGCTGGGATGCCAAGCCACCAATTCCAGTGTTAACTGGTGTTTTCAAAACAAAAATGTCCAAAACAAAATGTAAATAAGTAAGTGCTATCTGGGTGACACACCTCTAAAAAAATGTCTCTCTTTCTCTCTCGGGTGTTCCTAGGTCAAAAAAGATGACCTTCCCAGTTCATCCTTCCCTGTTTAGGGTGGGATCGACGCAGCCTATTAGGGGTGGGGCTTTGCCCTTCACTCCTGGCAATTGCTTGGAGCTGTGGAGAACGTAGGAGATACTGTTAGTAATCACTTTCCCTCTTGCCCTGAGGTGTACTTGTGGACTTACCAGACGCGATGATTCTGATGCACATATGCATGACACAGGGTCTTACAATAATTTTGTGTGTGGCCATTGTAAATAATGACACAACTTATATGTGTATCTGTCATTAATAACATTGATCTTTATTTTAGTGTACACAGCATTTGCTGTAATGACTTGCTATAAAGTGTACGAGCTGTTGGTAACAATAGCATCATTGCTATATCTGTGCAATATATAGACCTGTGATGGTCTGGGTCAGCTCCATGCTCCCTGCTGCATTCAGGAGTCTCTTGAACCTGAACTGTCAAGATGAGCCTGGCAAATGAGGACACACACTTACAGAGTAGGAGCAAAAGTGTCAAGTGCTTCTATTAAAAAACATTAAAACCAAACAGTGTTCAGAGTGTAATTCCTTAAAATGTTCATCTAATAAATCAGTAAATCATCCATAAAATCAGTATAATCATTGTATCCAGTGGAGCTTAAAAAATCCATAATCCAATAAAAATAAGGTTAAAATTTAGACACAGTGTTTTCTTCAAAATATGAGCCCCAATGCTCCCCTCTAAAACCTGGTGTCTCCTCCACTGATCCTGGCTGGACCTTGTAGTAGCAGGAGACCCCGCTGAGTTTCTGTCACCGTTCAATTCCAGGCTAGGGGCCCCATTGCCAGGCCTTCCACATCCATGCTGATCCACACACACACGTCTCCCCCTGATAGTACGAGGGTGACGCCACATATTGGGCCTCTCCTACTCCCGATGATTTGTTCAATAGGGGACACATCTTCAGCCCCAGGTTCTTCGCCGTGAGGCTCCCACACAACCACCTGCCTCCATTCTTCTTACGCACAGACTCTCACAATCCTGCCTCTCACTCTTGCTGTTTTCCCTGTAACCTTCGTCTTTCTTTCTCCTTTTCATTATTTTCTCTGTTCTTTCTTTATGTTCTCTGTCATTCCAAGTTCCCCTCTCTGCTGTGCTGGTTTTTTTATATGGCTTGACGGAGTGCAGATGTGACCCTCCACTCACTCCGAGGTATGAATGAGGCACCTGAATGATCTGCTTGCATTTGCATGTGAGTGCGCGATCAGCCAAGCACCGCAATCAACCCTGGAGCAGCATTGTCATGTGCACATCTACACCCATTAGAAGTCTGCATGCTATCTCAGGACATGATCATTATTATTTAAAACCTGCTCCCCGCAGGGTCCACTGATCACATTCACCATAAAGGACAACATGTCTTGCCATGTGATGTATGCGTACCTAACTTTGGGTACCTTAGGCTGGTCATTAAAAATAGAGGGGTTCAGCAGTTAGCACTGTTGCCACACAGATCCAGTATCTTCGGTTCAAATCCTGTACATGGCTGTTGTCCTTGTGGAGTTGCATGGTCCCCACGTGTCAGTTTTCTCCCACATTCCTAAAAAGGTGCAGATAAGGTTTAGTGGTTACTCTAAATTAGCCCTGTGTTTGTTTGAGTGGGCTCACTGATGGACTGGCACCCAGCCTTGTGGTGATGCTGCCAGGATAAGTGCTGGTCACCTGCACTCTTGAATTTGATTTGAGATTTTTATATTTTGCTATGCTATTTGACATAAGTCATGTGTGGCCAACTGAAAGTAATACTAAGACTTGCTCTATACAGTATGTCATAGAAATGCCTATTTGCATCTTAGCTTGGAGAGTGAAAATGGTTATGAAGTCATCCTAATGTGAGTGAACAAAAAATATTCACTCCCTTGGAAGTATTCAAATTTTATTTTTACATAACATTAAATCCCAGTGGGTTTAATTTGGCTCTTTTGACACCGAAAAGGACTCTTTAATGTCAAAGTGAAAACAGATCTCTGCAAAGTGGTTGAAATGAATTCTAAATGTAAAACACAAAATAATTGCTCCAGGGTTGCAGGAACCTATCCCAGCAATCATTGGGAGCAAGGCATTAACAATCCCTGATCAAGGCACCAGTCCATTGCAGGGTGTAAGTGAATATGTATCAAATGTAAATGTCAATATAATTTATTAATATTATGTTACCTTTCTCTGAAAGAAAGATAATAAGTATGAAAAAAATGGGATTACATATGTAAGTTCTTTACAGAGGCCCAGTTACTGATGTAAAGTTGGTTTCAGTCTTATTTAACAGGTATAAAATTCTTTGTTAGCTGTGATGATTGTAGTTCAGAGACCAATGATACTGTATATGGTGTTCCACAAGGATTCTGGGTCTGCTGCTTTTTTCAATTTACATGCTTCCACTAGGTCAGATTATCTCAAAACACAAGGCAAGTTACATTCTCAAACTCAAAAATAAATAAAAAAAAATCTTAGAGATTGGCAAATATGAAAATAGTGAGAGTATTAGAAATAAACTTGATCCCTTAGGTTTAAAAGTCCAGGTAGAGGTAAAGAATTTAGGGATAATCATTGACTCCAGGATGACATTTTTTCACTTAAGGAATAGAGCAAAAGATAGACCTCGTATAATTTTACAAGATGCTGAAAAATTAATTCACACTTTTGTTTTTAGTTGACTAAAAACTGACTTCCTAAGAAAGTCATCAATCAGCTGCAATTACTGTAGAATGCAGCAGCAAGAATCTAGAGAAGTAAAATCTGAGCATATCTTAGAAGTCTATGGGTTGTTACATTGGTTACCATATCCTTTAGAATTGACTTTAAATGTGATAATAATGGTTAATAAAGCCTTAAATAATCTTCCCCCTTCCTATATTCTAGAATGCCAGTCCCCTTACATTCCAAATGTCATAACTTTAGATCTTCTGATGGTGGTCGGCTTATAATTTCAAGTGCCAGGCTTATAAGAAATGGTCAGGTGCGCTTTTAACTAAAATCTGGAATACTTTACCAGTAGAAATTCACCAGTCTATTACTGTGAAACATTTAAAAAACGTCCTAAAAATCCATTATTTTAATTTGCCTTTTTTTGTAGCTTCATTTTAATTGTACTTGTAATAGACTACATAGGTAGAATTATCAGTCTATCAGGGATTTGCTATCTTTACTAATCTCTACTTTTCTCTGTTGTCTTTTCTGATTCTTTTATGGTAGCACCATCACTCTTCGAGGCACCATGCAGCCACCTGAGATGCTGGAATGAAGGCGGGTGCCTCAGCTGTCCACAAGACTGACATAATCGAATCCTCTCATATGAAGTCTGGAAACAAAGAGGAATGAACTTAAAACATTTATGTTAGGTAGAATGCCCAGTGGGGTCTGGTGGTCTTTTGGCATTGGTACCCCTGCTGATTTTGTTTATATGTTTTTTTTTCTCTTAACTGGAGTTACTTTTTTTGTTTACTCTGTCATCCCAGCCTTCTGACCTTATCACAAGACTCATCTTTAAAAATTTGCTTAATAATATTGTACATAAGGATGCTACTCTTCTACAAGTTATATGTTTTTTAAGATCGTATAGATATGTTTTTCGTTCTTACTTATTCTTTAATATTTTTGGCTAATCTTATTCTTGTATCTTTCTCTTTGATATCTTGCAAAGTACTTTGAGAAATACATTGTTTGTATGAAAATGTGCTATTTACATAAATGTTTTTCTTGTTATCAATGTATGGAAGACAACTATATGGAAAAAGGAATAGAATAGATTTTTGATACCGTTATGGCAACAATAAACGAGATAAGACAAGATAAATGAGGCAAGGCCTACCAACAGTATGATAATTTCATACTGGCAGTTGATCAAGATGACAATCAAACCTGGTCATTGTGAAATATCAGTGCTAAGCAAAGTGCCACCATGCCACCCATATTTCATTTTCTGTTTCTCCTATTGAATAAATCTCAGAGCAAAAGGAGACTTGTTCATACAAGAAGAAAGCAAGCAAACCACCACAACTAAATGGTTTGAACAATTTGAAACCACAATGCTACATGCTGTACCACAACGTCTCCCAGGAATCAATGGTTTCCTAGAGGAGCCTGTAACAGCAGCCAAGGCACTGGACTGTGAAGTACATGGTTGTTAGTTCAACCCTTCCACCTTAATAGATAAATAGATAGATAGATAGATAGATAGATAGATAGATAGATAGATAGATAGATAGATAGATAGATAGATAGATAGATAGATAGATAGATAGAACTTTATTTGTCCCTGGGGGAAATTTGGCTTTTTACAGAAGCTCTTTAAATAAATAAATACCTAAATACAATGCATCTGGAAAGTATTCAAAGCGCATCACTTTTTCCACATTTTGTTATGTTACAGCCTTATTCCAAAATGGATTGAATTAATTTTTTTCCTCAGAATTCTACACACAACACCCCATAATGACAACGTGAAAAAAGTTCACCTGAGGTTTTTGCAAATGTATTAAAAATAAAAAAAACTGACAAATCACATGTACATACATATTCACAGCCTTTGCTCAATACTTTGTCAATGCACCTTTGGCAGCAATTACAGCCTCAAGTCTTTTAGAATATGATGCCACAAGCTTGGCACACCTATCCTTGGCCAGTTTTGCTCATTCCTCTTTGCAGTACCTCTCAAGCTCCATCAGGTTGGATGGGAAGCGTCGGTGCACAGCCATTTTAAGATCTCTCCAGAGATGTTCAATCGGATTCAAGTCTGGGCTCTGGCTGTGCCACTCAAGGACATTCACAGAGTTGTCCTGAAGCCACTCCTTTGATATCTTGGCTGTGTGCTTAGGGTCGTTGTCCTGCTGAAAGATGAACCGTCGCCCCAATCTGAGGTCAAGAGCGCCCTAGAGCAGGTTTTCATCCAGGATGTCTCTGTACATTGCTGCAGTCATCTTTCCCTTTATCCTGACTAGTCTCCCAGTTCACGAGTTGCCTTGAAAGCTTGCACAATTTCCTATAAAAGTGGTACAGAAATGGCATAGCAGGTTAGTTTACAGCATTCAGTCAATCTCTGGGGTGTGGGATTAATGTTTATTAATCAGTCTAATCCAATTCAAGGTTGTGGGGGGCAACAAAAGGTACAAGATAAGTGCTAACCCTGGAAGTGGCGACACTCACTCATACATGCCAGCATGTGGTATGTTGGAGGAACCTGTAGAGAAGAAGAATCCGCATGTAGACAGAGACCAGTGACAGTCTTCTAGAGCTGTAAGTGCAGTATTTATAGTTAGCTTTGTTACTTAAAATGCCTTATAAATTGCTATAGTACCACTTTTTCACCCAATAGTAACGAGGATTTCCTGGTTGCATATGGTAGGTACAACATGAACTTGACATTTACGTCATTATATTCCCTCACTGTTGCTCATATACAAAAACATGCTAAATACTATGATGGTTATTATTTATATTATAAATTAAAACAGTGCAGCCATATCTATTCAATTTACTTTGATGTAATTAGCAACTGTAGGCTATCCAAAAAAGAATTACATTTTAAAAGCTACATGATGACCAAAAAAGGGTAGCACTCTTCTCCACTGATTTGGAGATTTTTAATTATCACTTAGATTCTGTTCACTTTGCCTGCCAGCCTTGGTGATAATGGTGCTGTGATGAGTGGAAATCTCAGTCAATATTTCTGAAAGAGTCAGCTGAGGGGTTCTTTAAGAGGACTGCTGAGCAGTATGATGGTTGGCGATGCATTGCTGGCCTCCTGCCCACCCGGGCATGTCGGACACATTTCTCTTTTCTTTCCTGAGCTCTGTCAATAAGTGTCAATGTTTGCCTTTTAGCACACCAGCAGGGAAAGAGACATCAATCATTGTCATATCACACCTCTGCTCCATTATCTGAAGGGCAAACAATTATCTAATGCTGATGTGGTAACCTGAGCCAGGAAATCAGAATCGCTCAATTTCTTCCAGTTTGGACAGATAAGGGCGTTGAGCTGTGCAGCAGCTGATTAAAAAAAATGAAAATGTACTCACCCAGCATCTTGTTAGATAAAATATACTCCAAACCTAATTAATTCAGTGTATTAAATGCCTGGAGCAGGAGAAGTAAGCCAGGATGGTTGGATGAATGATGTGATGAGAGCAGATCCATTGTCAGCAGGGAATCCTGCTTTGCGTAAGTGAGCAGAATCAATGAATCAATTAACTTTAGTTATACGAGTGAAAGTTGGTGGGATATACAGTATGTGAGGCACTTATGGAAAATAAAAATTTAATTTAGCTAAACTGGAAAATGATGTGTGAAGAAGAGAAGCCCAGAGGATGCTGTCATCAGTGTGATCAGAATGGATGCTGTCTCACTCAATGTTCCTCTTGAACCTTAAATGATATATTGGCAAAGTAATCATATTACTTGCTGTGGTATAGCGGGTCCACAGCTCACTGAGTAAAGGCCATTTTTAAATAAATGATCGACGCGCTCGCGGCTTAGCAAGGAGTCATTGGGCCATAGCGAGCCACGGGACGATCCATAGGGTGTGGGCGTTTCTCACCTAGTGCACAGGTGAGGAACTGCCCACATTCGTGATTGTCCCATGGCTAATGCTGCAGCTGCTGTGGCCCTCGTCATTTTAAAAGAAACGCGAGTCGGTTGTGGGGGGATTGAGAAAGGAACGAGAGAGAGGAGAGAGAAGGAAATGGAGGTTGGAAGCAGGAAGGAGAGAAAGGAGAGAGCGCGAGCAAATCGGTGCAGCAGGAAGGAGGCAAGCAAACGCCAACACCTGGGAGAAGTGGTTGTGGTCACGCCCGCAGAAGTTTGTTGCAGGGCGGGAGTGACCGGGAAGGTGCAGGACTCTCCGCAGTCGGTAGCGGGAGTCGGGACTTGGGACGCAGTGTCCCGAATGTGAGAGCCTTGGCCATTATGGGATTCCCAAGTCACTGTCAGGTGGGAGCCGACCGGAGCCAAGGATCGGGAAGGCGACTGGCAAGAGCAGAGGCATAGAGAAGGTCAGCTGCAGAGTGAGCGTCTCCCTTGTTGCGTGGCCCTGATGGGTGAAGCAAGAGGGACGCTAGTTTTAAAAGAAGGCACCGGGTTTTTTGTTGTTGTTTTTAAAGACTGCTTCCTTAAACATTTTACCTCTCGTTTTAAAGGATTGTTTTTTCTATATTTTTAACCTCCACATGTTTTATTGGATTATTTATTTATTGTCTCTTTTTGAATGAACTGTACTTTATTTATGTGAACACCTGTTTTGATGGACAGTTTTAAATAAAAGCACTGTTGCACTTTCAACCATCCCCTTGCTTAGATGTTTATTGCCTTCACTGACTAGCTCACTCGGTTACGTTATCGACGGTGTTGGGTTCAAGTGCTTCCAAAAATCAGATGGGAGTGTGGAGCCAGAACCCACATCGTCACACTTGGATCTGAAACCATTATAATTGAATTCCGAATGCCAGACCAAAATACCTAGTTGCGTTAAAATGAGCCGCCTCTATCGTGAGCCTGACTCATACATTTTACACTTTTGTCAATGTGTATTTGTCCACAAGGCCAACATCATCAAATACAATTATGTGAAGCCTGAAAACCACGAGGACTACTTTAAGAACATTTATCTTGGGTAGAATGCCGAGTGGGGACTGGGTGGTGTTTTTGGGCTTGAAACCCCTGCAGATTTTGTTTTTCTCTCATGCCTCACTTGTTGCTTTTTATGTCCTCCCAACCATCTGACTTTACCTTTTCCTTTGTTTAATATTATTGCCTGTTTTTCATTTCATATAACATTCCTTTTGTCATCTTGTAAAGCACTTTGGGCTACGTTGCTTGTATGAAAATGTGCTGTATAAATAAATATTGTTGTCAATGGCCTTATCATCTAAAGTCCTTTATAATTCACAAGTTTGCAACATAATTGTTTCCATATTCCTGTCATTATAGTGCTGGCAGACTAAGTGGCGTGCTCAGAATTGCAGAATGAGTTTTTGAAGGGGATGAAATGGTTACATCCCAGCAAATAGTTGACCATACTGCTTGCAGTTCTCAGCTTGAAGAGTAAGTTTATGAGGGTAAGCTCTTAATGCATTGTTAAGAGTTACATTTTTACAAAGTATGCTGACTAAAAGATAGAATGTTCACAAATAAAAACCTCAGAGCATTAGAATATATAACAGCGCTGTGTCCACCACGTGGCTGCCAACACCTCCAGCTCTCTGGTGAATATACCAATATTTCAGGTAACTAAAGCCCTATTCTGGTGAGATAAACTTTCAGCCATATGTCTAGATCTAGAAGGCTCAAGTGGGTTGTTTACTGAACAATGCCGCAAGCACAGTCTTCTGATAAGAGTTTTGTTTGCAAACTCTTCCACTTGAATGATGTAGTAGTATAAATCAGTTTGAAGTGGTTTGATGTGGATCGCACAAAGTTCTTTTGATTGCCTTCATTTTTTCCACAAAAACCTGTGACCTGGGCGAAATGCCATTTACACAGGAAATGAGAGCATTTTACTGACGTCAAATCACACAGGACTAGTTTAGGCTGGGGTTTTTTTTATGGAGTTTTATTGGAAGGAAAACAACTCCGTAATTTTTACTAAGTTGTAACTGTGCAGCTCATGAGAACATACTCACATGACCAATTTGAACGGGACTAAGATTACATAGGTCTGTGATGATGCGGGTTCCGCTCCATGCTCCCATCCAGCTTCTGGGAGCTCTCGAACCCAACACCGTCGGTAATGTCACCGATGACCTGGACAGTGAGGCACAGCAATGAAGCAAGGGGATGGTGCAAAAAGTTCAAAGTGCTTTAATTAAAACACCAACAAAATCAAAACAGTGCTCAAATAAATAGTGCAGTGCTTTAAAAATCTTCTAATAAATAATCCAATTAAAACAGGTGAAAGGTGGAGGTTACAAACATGCTAGAAAAAATCCTTTAAAAACAATGAGGTTAAAACAATGGCTGGAAACAGTCTTTTAAAACAAAGCCCGGTGCATTCTTTTACTGGTACTATATCTGTGAATTTCCCCTTGGGATTAATAAAGTATCTATCTATCTATCTATCTATCTATCTATCTATCTATCTATCTATCTATCTATCTCCCCTGCTTCTTCCATCCAGGCTATGCACCAGGGGAGTCACCCTACGTGTAGCTGACCTTCTTCCCTGTACTGGTCTGGTGGCCTTTCCGATCCCTGGCTCCAGCTCTGCTCACCCTGACCGAGACTTGGGCTCCCCAGCGACCAGGACTCTCACGCTGGGGCTTCCACTTCCCAAGTTCCCGACTCCCTTTGCTTCAGCAAGCCAACCTTCTCCTGGTCACTCCTGCTCCAAACAAATGCTCAGCAGGAGCGACCACTACCGTCGGCCCTCAGGTACTGGCCAAACTCCCACTCAGGCTCGCCTCTCCCAGCTGCTTGCAAACAACGTGAGTCTGTGCTTGCTCTCTCGCTTTCTCTCTCTCACTGGCTTTCTCCGTCCTGCTTCCTTCTTCTCCATCAACCTCCCTTTTTTTCTTTCTTCCTCTTTCTCTCATCTGCATCGCGTTTCTATTATATGATCCAGGGATGTGGATCAGATGTGGCAATCAGTAGCTCCCAGCAAAAATTACGGATGTGGACGACTTCTCACCTGTGCACTTAAGTGAGGACTGTCCACATCACGAATTACCTGGGAAACGCTCTGGCCACACTACCTTGCCACCCCTCTAAGCCGCAAGTGTGGCGATTATTTATTTAAAAAGTGTCCCTTTTGACTTGAGCTGTGGACCTGCTACACCACAAGGTCTTCCAGTAACAATTACTTTACCCTACCTCCTGGCATAAAACTAACTCCATCTGAATAGGGCAAAAAACAAAAATTAAGAAACCTCAATGTAAGCCTGCAATGTGCCTTGGAATTCTACAAGAGTAGAAGGGATGCCACACCATTCTAGCATAACAAATTCCATCGCTTGGTGTTTTAATGATGATTCTCTGCAATGGACTGGTGCCCTGTCCAAGGATTGCTACTGCCTTGAACATTGTGCTTTCTGGGTTAGGCTCCAGATCCTCCATGATCCTGTTTGGGACTAAGCTGGCTTAAAAAAAGGGATGGTATATGAATTGTGGAAAACTATGCTTTCAGAAGTGCTCCATAGGGATGAGCTCTAGTGACCAGGCTAGTCATGGGTGCATGGATGGTTCTTGTCTTGCTCATTTCTCTGACTTTTTGATCTCTGTGGCTGAGTACATTATCATTCCAGTAAGATTAGAATGTCTTACTGTAAGGTTAACATGCTAAATCTAACTTTGTTTATATTTATTGTCAATTACCTTTACCTCAGTTGTCTTAGTGCTCATAGGAAAGCATTTTATGTATAGGATAGCCAGCAAAACCTATTCAGGTCAGCAGACATAGTTTGCTATACTTCATACATATGCAGATATAGTATATCTTGTGAAATGCGCTGACAATTGGAGAGAAAGACAATGACTACATGAGAGCCTAATTCAGCACTTTGAAATTCTCGATGGTGTCAATAAAGCTTATCCAGCAGACTTCTTCAAGTTAAACAATGGATTACATGCTCAAAGGCACTGGTAAAAGTTAATATTTACTCAAAATGGAGTCTGAGAAGCTCTTCATCATGCTGCAGACTGTGTGGTTAATGAAGAAACCTGGATAGCTTTAAAAAAAGCATCTGGATGAGATATTGGGGCATCTAAGTTATACCCAAATAAATAAGTTTGGTAGACTGCTGGACTTTTTGGTCATAACTGAAACTAGACCTTTGATAATGCACTTTCTTAACTCTTTGAGGGCTTTTTCCAATAAAAAAAAAAACTGTTTTTTAAAAGCACACAAAGCAATGGTGTCACTCATAAATCAACATCAACATAAAACATCTGCTGCTGTGTGCGATGGCTGATGTTGGCACCTGTTTGGCGTCCCTGGCAGAGGTGGGAGTGTGGTGGGTGGCTCGATAGCCAGCAGGAATGCACGACAGGCCGGCTGCTTGGCTCTCTTTGTTTGGCAGGTGGGCAGCAGTGGCAGTCGCAGTGTGACGCAATCTGATTTCTGTTATCGTAAATGGCGGTCCTCCCAGGCAAACATTGCGGTGGGAGATCAGCTCCACAAATGTGTTCACAATCACCACGATCAGCTGATGCCGGTACCTCACTTTCGTTCTCGATTTCCATCTACAGATCACTTGTATCAAAATCTGAGTACAGCAAGTCATAGTCCGATTCAGTGACACGCAAAACGTCATCCACGGAGTATTTTGCTTAGCAAATTCACTTTGCTCACTCTCCAGTTGTCGATGCCATTTTAAAGGTTGTTTGCTCTTTGCTATTCATGCACATGCAGGGAACTGAGGTCACATGAATGAAGCTAACTTTCCTTCTCGCAAACAGAGTCAAACTAAAATAAAACAGCAAGGTTATGTGGCAGATTACAGCTGATTACAGTCCACTACCCCTGAATTTCAACAAAAGTCGACATCCGCCCTAAAAGAGTTATTAACCTGGATCACCAAGTTGTGCTTCAGGGATCAAATCTGCAATTTATCAAGTGAAGGTCACCGAATTTATCATATACCTGATTTTTACACATTCATGGAAAAAGGTCGTGAAGTGGGTTTGCAGACATTTACCCGGCATGTCTAAAGCTCTATTATGGCTTCGTAAATATGTCATTTTTCACACACGTGTGCATGTCTTTCACTATCTTCAAATCAGGAACTTTGTTAAACAGAACCTTCCAGATTTTCCTCATCTTGCACCCTCATCCACGCTGGAAAAATTATTGCTCAATTTCAAGGAGTTAGACTCCATCTCTACAATATATAAAATCCTTTTACAATCCCTTCCTTTCAAAGATCCAAGAGGACACTGGGAAAATGACCTCTCAATTAATATATCAGAAAAGGAGTGGAAAGTAGCAATGCAGAGAATTCACTCAAGCTCCATATGCGCAAAGCATACAATTATACAACTCAAAATTATATATCGAGCACATCTGTCTCGACTAAAACTCTCCAAAATGTTTCCAGGGCATGATCCAACCTCGAACGTTGCAACCAAGCCCCAGCCTCACTGGGTCACATGTTCTGGGCCTGCACCAAATTAACATTATTCTGGACAAAAATTTTTAATTACCTCTCAGACAGTCTTGGACTCACAATCCCTCCTAACCCATTAACAGCTGTGTTTGGGGTTCTTCCAGAGGGTCTTAAAGTGGAGAAAGACAAACAAACTGTGATTGCATTCACTACACTGTTGGCACGCAGACTTATTCTGATAAACTGGAAGAACCCAAACTCTCCTCTTTTAAGTCAGTGGAAACTGATGTGTTATATTATTTAAAATTGGAAAAAATCAAATACTCAGTTAGAGGATCTGTGCAGACTTTTTTCAAAACATGGCAGGATCTAATCAGTAATATTTTGAAATGATTTTATAAAGCACAGAGAATTTGTTGATTTAGGTATTTTTAAAAGCCTTAAATTTTACACGTTTGGCTTGCTCTCTCTCTCAAGGGTGGGGATCGATCTGTTCTTAGCATAATTCTCCTTTTTTTTTTTTTTTGTTTTGTAAAAACTTGATTGCTATGTATTGATTGTAATAAAATTAATAAATAAAAAAAAAAAAAAAAAAAAGCATCTGGATGAGATATTGGGGCATCTAAGTTATACCCAAATAAATAAGTTTGGTAGACTGAATTTTCTTTTCACATTTGCAAATCTCAGGGGTGCCCACACTTTTTCGGCTTGCGAGCTACTTTTAAAATGACCAGGTCAAAATAATCTACCTACATTAAAAATGCTATATATATATATATATATATATATATATATATATATATATATATATATATATATATATATATATATATATATACAGAGTATCAGAGTGGGTACTAACGAGTTACATTTACTCCGTTACATTTACTTGAGTAACTTTTTAAAAAAATTGTACTTCTAAGAGTTGTTTTACTGCACCATACTTTTACTTTTACTTGAGAACATTGGTGAAAAAGAAACGCTACTCTTACTCCGCTACATTGGGCAACACTCGAATCCTTACTTTTTTTCCAGTAGATAAAGTCTGACAGACAATTTTCAATCTGCTCTGTATAGCGTATGCTGTCAAGTTGCGCACACGCCTTCCATTGCGTCTCCAGCTCTGACGCGAGGTTTTAGATGTTCCCCAAATCAAGGTGCTGCAGCTTTGAGGACAGATGTTACATTTTTCATTTGAAAGCATTAACTGAGCTAATCATATTGACCATGGTTTTCTCTTTTCCTTGCAGCTGTAAATTAAGCTCATTTAATATGTTGGTCAGATTGTTATTAAGTTACTTGTATTCTGCATGTTTAATGACAAGGAGAAACTCCTTTTTCTCCGGCCAGGGGTCTCAAAATCTCAGCAGGAATTTCTCTTCTTGGAAGGACTTCTTATGCTTAATGATCGAGTGACTCACCCAGAACGATGCTTCGGTGTGTCTGCCCTTGCTTTTGAATTCAGCCGAGTAAAAAATGACGGGTGTTCGATTAACTGGGATTTTAGTTACCTCTCCTTTCTCTTTCTCAGATTGCTTTTCGGAAGGAAGTCAGTTCCATAGTTTTTATGAACAGTTCGAAAGTGCCTTTCCACATTTTCCTTCTTTGGAATAGCAATGATAGATTGACAGATCAGACAAATGCACTTCGATTGTGACATTGTGAGAAAAAAAAAATTCTCTTCCAATTCCACATCCAGCCCATACCCTCCGACACCCCTGCCTCCCAACAATTTTTTTTTACTCCTTTCTTTAGTCGATATTAATTGGAAGGCTAACTAGATCACTTAGATAACTGGAGTGTTACAGTAGCTTGCGCGTTTGATCGTGCGTGCGGGGATGATCAGTGTGTTAGAAGAAAAGAGATCTCAGACTGGCCGCCCTGTATGTCAATCAAGTGGCAAATGCCATAGGGAGGATATATGATAGACTAACATTTAAAAAAACATTTTTTTAATGCAACACGATCTACTTGCACTACCTTTCTGATCTCCCAGTCGATCGCGATTGACGTATTGGGCACCCTTGTCTTATGTTCTTGCTTTTTCACATTTTATTAAATATAAAATTATGAACAGATATTTTTTTTCCTCTACTTAGGGCAGCCAACAGAGAAAAGGATTCAAACTTTGGAGAAGAATCTCTCATATAAGATAACTGAATTAAAAGTTAGAAATAGCAGAAATAATATTTGCCTTGTGGACATCAGGGAGAATTCTGAAGATGGAGATATATAGTTCCATGTAGAATCTCTGGCCAGCAGTTTTTGCTAGACTGCTGGACTTTTTGGTCATAACTGAAACTAGACCTTTGATAATGCACTTTCTTAACTCTTTGAGGGCTTTTTCCAATAAAAAAAAAAACTGTTTTTTAAAAGCACACAAAGCAATGGTGTCACTCATAAATCAACATCAACATAAAACATCTGCTGCTGTGTGCGATGGCTGATGTTGGCACCTGTTTGGCGTCCCTGGCAGAGGTGGGAGTGTGGTGGGTGGCTCGATAGCCAGCAGGAATGCACGACAGGCCGGCTGCTTGGCTCTCTTTGTTTGGCAGGTGGGCAGCAGTGGCAGTCGCAGTGTGACGCAATCTGATTTCTGTTATCGTAAATGGCGGTCCTCCCAGGCAAACATTGCGGTGGGAGATCAGCTCCACAAATGTGTTCACAATCACCACGATCAGCTGATGCCGGTACCTCACTTTCGTTCTCGATTTCCATCTACAGATCACTTGTATCAAAATCTGAGTACAGCAAGTCATAGTCCGATTCAGTGACACGCAAAACGTCATCCACGGAGTATTTTGCTTAGCAAATTCACTTTGCTCACTCTCCAGTTGTCGATGCCATTTTAAAGGTTGTTTGCTCTTTGCTATTCATGCACATGCAGGGAACTGAGGTCACATGAATGAAGCTAACTTTCCTTCTCGCAAACAGAGTCAAACTAAAATAAAACAGCAAGGTTATGTGGCAGATTACAGCTGATTACAGTCCACTACCCCTGAATTTCAACAAAAGTCGACATCCGCCCTAAAAGAGTTATTAACCTGGATCACCAAGTTGTGCTTCAGGGATCAAATCTGCAATTTATCAAGTGAAGGTCACCGAATTTATCATATACCTGATTTTTACACATTCATGGAAAAAGGTCGTGAAGTGGGTTTGCAGACATTTACCCGGCATGTCTAAAGCTCTATTATGGCTTCGTAAATATGTCATTTTTCACACACGTGTGCATGGGAGGCAGCTGAAAGGCTTAGAAATTACTGATTATACATCTGCCCAGGAGGGGGCGGGGTACGCTGACGCTCTTTCTGAGTTCTCTACAGGTCTTACCCGGGAAATCCCACCAGGAGCCGCCATTTCCAGGAAGGACACATCACTTCCGGTTCCGGCCCCAAGGATGAGGTCACTTCCGGTTCCGACCCCAAGGATGATGTCACTTCCACTTCTGGCCCAGAGGACGACATCACTTCCGCCCTCTGTACTATAAAGCCCACTGTCTTTGCTCTGGCAGGCAGTTCTGTTTTGGACTCTGTTGTATAACTTGATTTACAATGCCTCAAATACTTTTGCAGCCAGGAAACCGCATTAAACGGGTGGCTGCCCCAAACCTTTCCATGCCTCTCGTCTCTACTTA
This sequence comes from Polypterus senegalus, assembly GCF_016835505.1. Lineage (NCBI taxonomy): Eukaryota > Metazoa > Chordata > Cladistia > Polypteriformes > Polypteridae > Polypterus > Polypterus senegalus. The sequence continues at coordinate 211,896,898 of NC_053157.1, forward strand.
TTACACATTTGATAATCCGAAGCAAGCTGTGACAGCTATTGATAACTCTATAATCACAGGTGTATTCCCACTGGGATGAGACTCTTCTTCATTTTCAAAATGATGGAATAAATTCACCAAACAGTGATTAGTGCAGAATTTTGACTAACTGTGAGTCTAACAATCTACTTGACAATTTTATTATTTTACTTGAATTTTTGTTTATGTCTATGGGCTGCCCTGCTTGCCCTTCTCTCATTAATTCAGAATGTGTTTCTACTTGGGGGTCTGGTGTACTCTTGTACAACAGATCAGCTAAGTTGTTTATAACTTTATGAATTTCACTCCCCTCGACACTCTGCAGAGCCTTGTTTTCTATGTGAATCCAGAAAGAGTGAGGGTGAGATTTGTATCTGTGAGCACTGTGGGGCAAAGCCTTATTTGTTCATTGTATTTCTGAGTTTTTCTTTCCAGTTTGTCAGGATGAGATGATAGGTCTTGTGGCGAACTTGTCCTTAGTTTGTTGTTAGATTTTTAGGCATTTGGGGGGTGTTTTTTGCAGCTGGCTTCCTGTGAGTGCTTTTTAACATACACGTAAAAGGATAAATGAAATAGAAATTATCTCTTCACATCAGCTCAGTTATCTCTTTTTGTCATGCAAGAATGTAAGCTTTTAGAAAGATATATTTCTTGAATAAACACTACCACATTGCTGCATTATACCCAACTAGCTCACATAAATTTGATGTGCTATAAACAGTGAGATGAAACTCAACCCTTAGAATCTCTGATAGAGGTTCAAATTTTTATTATGTATACAGCTCTCTTCCTTCCAGTCTGCATTCTGGCCTTTTATTACCCAGCAACTTTGAAAATTTACAGGCTATGAAATAATCCTTGGCACTGCCACAAATATGCTACCATAAACCCTTTTATTACATTCATTCCATGCACATCTACATCAATGCATCCCTCAGTGTACTTGTGCTTTTTGTAAATTTGCATTTGATTTACGTTGATTCAATATATTTCACCTTATAAATTACATTGTTCAAAAAATACTTGTTACTCTATTATCATACTCAATCCTGATGCAATTAAATATTCACTTCTAAGCTGCTCATTAGAACAATCTAGATGAGAACAGGCCGTTCAGCCCAACAAAGCTCACCAGTCCTATATACTTAATTCTTCCAAAATAACATCAAGTTGAGTTTTGAAAGTCCCTAAAGTCCTGTTGTCTACCACACTACTTGGTAACTTATTCCAAGTGTCTATTGTTCTCTGTGTAAAGAAAATATTCCTAATGTTTGGGCAAAATTGACACTTTTACCACAGGGTTATCCAACTCCAGCCCTTGAGGGCCACAGTGACTGCAGGTTTTCATTTTAACCCTTTTCCTAATCAGTGACCAAGTTTCACTGCTAATTAACTCCTTTTCTTTTCATTTTAATAATCAGCTAAATCGGAGCTCTAAACCCCAACGAATTTCACTGCAACCAGTTTCTTAATTAGACGCAGACTCGTGTTGTTAATTAAAACCATTATTTAATTCCATGGTTTGTTGGTACTCTTAATCTGCCACAGCAGATACTCCCAAAAGTGTTGATTTTCTATTTTATCCCAAGAACACCATCAAAATGTTATGGTGACCTGTGCAGATCAACCTTCCTGAGATTTTCACCTTTCTTTATTTACAGATATTGTGTGATAGACGCAGTTTAGTGTCGTGTTTTGTCTCATTTTGTGTCTCATTATTGTTTGGCTGCTAATTAAGGAGAAAGAAATGAATCAGGTGTCTGAGTCAAGTCAATTAAAATGTATGCAAAAGAAATTAATTAGCAAAAATTAAGAAGATGGTTAGAATGAAAACCTGCAGCCTCTGTGGCCCAACATGACAGGTATTGGACACCCCTGCTTTACAAGTTTCAGCAGAGTCCCCATGTTCTTGAGGAACTTATTTTAAAGTAACTGTCTCAGTCCACTTTTTCTAGCGCATCTGCATCTTTTTGTAGCATGAACACCAAAACCAGTACTCCAGATGAGTTCTAACCACTGGATTATGCAGCTTGAGCATAACCTCCTTGGACTGGTGCCCTACTCTGTTAGCTTTCTTCTGAACACTGTCTTGTAGTTGACAGTGATGAGTCCATTACAACTCCTATATCCTGCTCATGAGGTGTACTTTCGATTTTCAGATCTCCCATTCTGTATTCAAACATAACATTATTAAGTTTCAATCCTTACACCACAGACTGCATTATAATTTCAAACGGTTTAATGGATCATAAATGTATGCTATCATAGCTCTCTAACTTCCTTGATTCTCTTCACATGCAATTCAGTGGTACTTCAACTGTTCTTTACTTGAAAATACCAATTTCTGCCTAAAACTCTTTTTAAACTTACATTTACTTTTTCCATTTCATTCACAACCAGTTTCACAAGTTTAAAATGAGCAACAAATTATTGTGTTTGAGTCATGTCTCATATCTTTGGAAAGTTCATGTGCTCATGTGGTAAATCTTAAGTGTGAAACTCTATTTATTTAAACTAGACTGAAGTTGAACTCTGTCTTGCTACAAAAAGCTGAATTTAAGATTTAGTGCATAAGACCTCACTACTTCTGTGCCTGAGGTAAAAGCCAGTAGACTTATAGCTCTCCAGTAAAGTAACACTGACTCAGATATGATAATAAATAAAATAATCTGGCTACGCTGTTAATAAATCTCAGGAAATAAATAAATGCTTCAATGAATTCTTTTAAGAGTTATTTTCTGATAGTTCACAAATGCCCTTATCTGATAAAAACCTAAAAATTCAACATGGAAGAAGCTTCTTTATTAATATTTCCATTTAATTGAAAGAGCTAAATGGGGCTTTAAACTCCTAGGGCAAGGGAAAATCACCAGGCCCCAGTGGGTTTTCAGTTAAGGTCATGTCTGCTTTTGAAGGCAGCTATCTGCCCCTCTTTGTATATGAGAAAGTAGGGTGAAATGACACCTTTTATTGGCTAACTAAATAAATTACAAATGCAAGCTTTCGAGGCAGCTAAGGCCCCTTCATCAGGCAAGGTGTAGCAAAGAAACTGAAAAATACTCTCGCTTATATTGGGACAGCAAAGTGATTTTTTTTTTCATCTTAACAACCTTTTTGTTCAAATGTTAGCAAAATGAATACACCTGAGATGAATTAACCCTGAAAGAAGAGAACAATGAACTAATAAAATGTAGAGATAAGATAACCATCACTAGAGAAAGTCCTGTAAGGTTTTTCTTGAAGTGCATTGTCTGTAAGATAGGATAGATAGATAGATAGATAGATAGATAGATAGATAGATAGATAGATAGATAGATAGATAGATAGATAGATACTTTATTAATCCCAATGGGAAATTCACATAATCCAGCAGCAGTATACTGATACAAAGAAACAATATTAAATTAAATAGTAATAAAAATGAAAAACATTTAAATAGAATTAATGTTAGCATTTACTCCCCCGGGTGGAATTGAAGAGTCGCATAGTGTGGGGGAGGAACGATCTCCTCAGTCTGTCAGTGAAGCAGGATGGTTACAGCAGTCTATCACTGAAGCTACTCCTCTGCCTGGAGATGACACTGTTAAGTGGATGCAGTGGATTATTCATGATTGACAGGAGTTTGCTTAGTGCCCGTCGCTCTGCCACAGATGTTAAACAGTCCAACTTTAATCCTACAATGGAGCCTGCCTTCTTAACAAGTTTGTCCAGGCGTGAGGCGTCCTTCATCTTTATGCTGCCACTCCAGCACACCACCGCATATAAGAGGGCACTCGCCACAACCGTCTGGTAGAACATCTGCAGCATCTTACTGCAGATGTTGAAGGATGCCAACCTTCTCAGAAAGTATAGTCTGCTCTGACCTTTCTTACATAGAGCATCAGTATTGGCAGTCCAGTTCAATTTGTCATCCAGCTGCACTCCCAGGTATTTATAGGTCTGTACCCTCTGCACACAGTCTCCTCTGATGATCACAGGGTCCATGAGGGGCCTCCTAAAATCCACCACCAGCTCCTTGGTCTGGCTGGTGTTAAGGTGTAAGTGTAAGGCCTCTGATGTAGTCATCTGGTCAATCAGTCTGTTAGTCCACATATCTGCTCATAAAACTCTTTTTTATGACCATTCAGACCATTTTGTAGAGTGTTGAATTTAAGCATAAGTTTGTATTCCCATTCTCTCTGCTCCTGTTGGGTCTTGAAATTACCCATAAGCACAGTGACCCTCAGATCCTTTATGCTGTGGCTATTACTGTTAAAGTGTGCTGGAAGATCAACACTGTTCTGATTAATATGAAATCTATGTGAATTCATTCGCTGGTGCAGTGTCTGACCAGTTTCCCCAATAAAAGGTGTCATTTCACCCTACTTTCTCCTGTATCAATCTGTGGCTAACACGGTACAACACTCTACTTCTTTGTATATCATATTCTACCATCTTCACCAATATGATTGCATCTATAAGTACAGTTTTAATTACCCTTCTGCAAAAACAGGATAAAGATTCCTCTGAATTTTCAAGCTATGTTGCTGAAAAAGAAAACTTGACAATCTTTAAGAAGTATCTGGATAAGATATTGGGACAGCTTAGCTATTAATTAAATAAACAAGCTTGAGGGAATGAATGGTGTCCTCTCGTTAGTCAAATGTTCTGTTATCCAATATCCAACATCTCTAATAAATGTTGAGGCCAACTTCCTAGCCAGATTTCTTTCATGTCAATTGCAGGCCCTTGACAAGTTGGTTTATCCAGATTAGACTTGCCTTATTCAATCCTGCTTTGTGGCAGAAAATTTTGCCATCTCCTTTATGTTATTGATACTGCTGTGATTCTGCAACTGGGCAGTTTTATGGCATGTGCTGGATAGGATGGAATTAAGATATTATTAGAATATATTATAATAACTCTTTACTCCTCTCTTTCTGCTTCTATCATCATTAATTCTATTCTATCCCAACCTTATGACTCTCTTGGACATCTAGCCGCATCTGTTGTGAAATCCTGCCACACAAAGCACAAAAAAGGTGAGCAGGCCTCCAAATACCATACAAAAAGACCAGACCTACACTCTTTACAGGTCTGGGCCATTGCCTATGCCCTGTCCCCTGGAAGCCTAACCCCAATTCAAAAGAACGGCTTTAGATGTGCCAAAGTCCAAAAATTGGGCAAAGTTTTTAATCAAGAGAAAACTGCTAAACTCCTCTAACCCAAAGAACAGAACTGAATTTCTTTAATTTTTTATTGGATTCAAAGGGATTCCAAGCCAAAAAAATCAATGCAAGCCATAGCTTTTCCAAAAATGCAAACCTGAAGCAAATAAATCCAAAGGCAGAACCAGATAAAGGTCCTTGATTACAATGCAGGGATTCAAAACCAGAAATATTAAAATACAGAAAAACACACAAACACAAACTGAAAGTCAGAAACAATTGCAACTTTGAAGCCTCTGCACCAACTGAAGTGTTTCCTTTTATACAACAGTCCCAGTGGTGTCGTTAGTGGATCTCCAGTGTCCAGCCAATGATCTTAGATTGAAAACCACCATCCTGCGATTTAAGGCATCCATCCCATGATCTTCAAGGGCCCAGTCTCCCCCTTCCTCCCAATCGGTGTTAAAATGCATGGGTGACTCACACAAAACTCCACAGTGGTCCATCCCTTCTCCTCAACTGTGTGAAAACTCCATAGTGGACCACCCCCAACCACCATGCTTTTCCATTTATCATACTTGTAGGAATAGCACCATCATCAGAGTGGGGGCCAAGCCCCATGATAAGATAGTTGTGTGGCAAAGCACAATTTTAAATATATACTGTAATCAAGAGTCCTGGAGCATGCAGTCTCCAGGTGGTTGCAGGAGCATGTGGGAACATTGTTTTGGGTGATTGGATGATCGTGTATTCACATGCAAATGCTAGAGGGTCAGTCAAATGCTTCATTCACACTTTGGAGCAGGTAGAGAACCACATCTGCGCCCATTTGCTGCTATAAAGGTAGCCTAAACTTTGAAATCAAGAAAAGAATGAGAACACTGAGGAGTGGAGGTTCAAGGAAAGGAAAGAAAGGGAAGCAGGTGGACAGGAAAATGAGCTCCATGAGAGGAGCATATGCTCAGACATTCAAGAGGAGGGCAGAGGGGTTGCTTCTGCTGGGCGCCCTAAGGACTCATGAACTGTGGTGACCTGTGAACAGCAAGAGACTGGCAACAGGAACCAAGTAGGATTTAAGGGGTTGTCTGTGCCTGTTGGTGGATGTCTCGTCATGCTAAGGAATGTGGAAAAGGTAAGCTGAGAAGACGATGTCTTTAGAGAGACGTACCAAGGCTCATGATTTTAAAAGAAGGATATGTTGCTCCTGAATTTAACCTAATTTTAAAGGATTATTTATTGTTTCTTTGAACTGTTTAACATCCAACACTCACTTGATTTTATGGATTATTTATTTCTTTATTGAAAACTCTCCCTGTTCGCTTCACTCGCCAAATCCCCGGACTGCGCTACGCGCCAGCCACTTCGCATCTGCTGCTCACGTATGTGGATTTTACTTTCACCAAACAACAAATCTTTTAATTCTCATGGATATGCCTGTTCATTGGGAAGAAACACTACTTTTCCCTGATAGCAACATGAATTAGACGATCTACAAATATCCAACTTAAAGTTTAAATCTGAATAATATATTCAATCTCTATTTTCTGTTCCAATATTTCACCAAGTAATAATTTCCTTTGGTTTGCGCTAATGGGATCTTTACTATCATTAAAGTAAAATCATCAAATCTCCCCTTGAATCACCTTTGACAATATGTTATTTGTGACCCTTCAAGCTCTTAAAAAATAAAATCATATGCTTTGGAATCGATCTCCATCTCAATACAGGATTTATTTAGTTTAAACTACAATCATGTTCTTAAAAGTGTGAAATCCTCACTATCCAACTGGTTCCAATTATCTCTCTTTCCTATTATGCTATTATAAAAAAAGATAATTGCTTCCAGCATAAATTCACCAATTCCATGATCCCACCTTCCATTGGAACATAGTGGGCAAGTATGGATTCTCTCCTCATTCATTTTTGTGAAATAGTTGGAGAACCACACATTAAATATTACAGATTACTCTGTGATGAACCTAATGAAATTTATCTCAGCATAATTTGGACTTCATTGATAGATAGATAGATAGATAGATAGATAGATAGATAGATAGATAGATAGATAGATAGATAGATAGAGTGCTTACATTCTGCATCCATTATGGGGCTGGGTTGCCTCTCCTATGATTCACCTTCTTGATTCCCTAAACCCTAACTTCACCTATCTATACTTTACCTTTTTTAAATTAAATTCCCTTTCAGCTGTGAGAATCAATGGATCAACCAAAACAAATACTAAGAGCTGCTCCTCTGCTGTAACTTATCCTCATATTATTATTAAATAAATTGCAATCTTGCATCACCCCCAGGATTTGGGATTGTGGGGAGTGGCCGCAGTGGGTACCTGCTACTTTATTCTGTTTCTTCCAGCATAACACTTCTTAAATCTTATATTTTTATATTTAACCAAAAACTTATTTATTTTGCATTGTGTGCTGAAAATGTGTTACTATTCATCTCTTTAATAAAATTATGATCACAAATAATGAATGTTTTATTACCTAAATAACTAAATCTGTATGGAAGCACATGCTTTCAAATGCATTATTTATTTTTCATTTCCTCAAGTGTTTTCTTTTTGTCTTGTCAGTTGCCTGTAAATAAAAGCATTTTAGTTAGACACCTATCAAATGAATTTTGATCAAAGCAGATAAGCACTCAATACTTGCTGGGTCAATAAACACAACTCCTCACATCTACAAATGTTACAATTGAGAGACACATACTGTAATTCTTACTAAACACACTAAAACATGGGACAGAGAGGCTGCCATAGGATATCAAGAACTGGAGCCACACTAGGACCAGTTTCTCACTCTTACTACATATCATCAAGTAGGTAAAGCAGCATAAAAACACCATCACACACTGCTTCAGCATTTAGCAATATGGATGAATCCAGATCCCATTTGAGTGGCTTACAATTCCATGTGTGTCTCCTTCAGATACTGACAGGGAGTCACGGCTGATTAATAGTAAACCAATGACCAAAGCAGATGGCCAGGATTTTGCAGGGCATCTGAGAATTTTGGGAAGAGCAAACATTATTTGGATGTCCTGAATCTTCTGTATGCTACGTTGGAATAATTCCCAGCATTATGAAGGTGCAAAGTACAGTATTACTAATTATGAAATGAGACTGCACAGAAAATCTTTACCAAACTAATTAAATTACCCAAGTGGGTGTTATTTAGCAGGGAGTACAATAACAATTGAGATAGAAAATTTCAACTCACCAAAAGATGACTGGGAGCGCTGCCAAAGATTAATTGGTCAGAAAAATAATGTAAGTTGGCCAAATTTGCTAGAAACCTCATGGCACAATGATTGATGTTACTGCCTCACAGGTCCGGGAAATTAGCTTCAGCTCCCAGTTTTTGTATTACGTTTGCATAGTCTCTCTGTGTCTGTGTATGCTATCTCCAGCTACTCCAGTTTTTTCTTACATTAATCAGTATTCCTGTATGTGTTCTGTATGAGTGAATGTACAAAGTGTGAAATTGGCCCATGCATTCAGTTGTGGCAAAGCCTGTAATTAATGACACTTTCAGTAAGGCTCCTGCAATACTTTTCCTTATCTTTCTTAGTTTAAATTAAATCAATGAAATTGAAACTGCACTTATTTTAAGAAGTAGAATAATGTTAGTAAACACAAGGATAATTGCTTATATCCTAGGCCAGCGTGTTAAATAATGCTGCCTGTGGCAAGACACATTTTGCCAGCTCCCCATATGTCCTTACATGGCACAGAACTGTATGCATCATGAAATTCTTCTGTTGACTTATTAATTAAAACTCTTATAAACTATGAATATATGAATTACCATTTAATTACATTAATAACTATTTTTATACTTAAACATTTAGTGTGTTAAGCATAAAATGTTTTTTTAAGGAATACCCCAACAAAAAATATTTTTTATATGTTACTTACCCATAGTTTGTATTGATGGACAAGGAAAATTTTTACTGTGCTGTTTTTGTTGAGAAAAGACATAAAGTTTCTGGCAGAACTGGGCCCAACAGTGATCAGTACTGAGAATAGCAAATGATGTAAAAACTGTCCATGGATAGAATAAAAAAAAAAAATCTCAAGTTACTTGCAATGCATAATCATTATCATAATGATTATAATCATATCAGTTACGTCTGGAATAAACAGAACAAATTGTGAACATAAAACTGAAGCAAATTAAAAATTGAAGACTTACCTGTCCCCCTCATTCATTGGTCAAGAGTCCTGTTGTCAATTCTAAAAGCCTGAATTAGTGTAAGCCGCCTTAATTCAGGATGTTCATAAGAAATGAAATGATTTATTTCATGAGGTAGAAGAACATAATTAAAACGAAACAGTTGCATCAGATTTTTCGAATTATTAAAATGTGTGCTTCAATTTAAATGTTTAAAGTTCTAAATATTCTTGATTGTAATAGAAATATGTAATTTTTTTCCCTCAGTTAGTGATCCATAGGGAGTTAGATCCCTATTAAAGAACCACAAATCAAAAATCACATCATATTCATAATCACCAACCATGAAATAATCTAAAACAATACCACATATGTCAATATTTGAATTTGTTCATGTTTTTAACTTTCTGAGATTGACTCTTAGAGGACTAGGACCACCGGTTATTATTCAAATATCAAAAAAGATTAACATATTCATTATCAACAACTTTGAAATAGCATAAAATGGCACTCCAAATACATATATGCCCCACTTTTCCAAGTTTTGTAAAAAGGAGTCATTTTGACACCTAGTAACCTATTATTCACAACTTCAAGTCCTTCTGATGATTTTTGCTGAAAATACCTATTGGTTTATTTTTTATCACAAGGGTGTAATTTCCTGTACAAAATATGGTCCAAAATGGCCTACAAATGAATTTCTAGGGGGTGTAGAGGGCAGAAAATACCAGAGAAAGTCTTGCATAAGTAGATATGAGGACAAACAGTGTATCATATGAGGGTTTTTCTCCGCCAGGAGACGTAGGACAAAAAAATTACTAAAAAGGTTATTATTTTTATGAACACAAAGGTTTTTCCCATTATGTTTCAGTTTGCTGTTTATGATTTGCATTGGTTTATCCGTAAGTAATTATTGAACATTAGTTTAGCAAAATAAATGTACTCTTTGTACATTTTGAGCATACAACTGTAACTGAGACTGACTTGTGAATTACATGACATGATTAATAAGAGATTTTTTTTTCTTTCTTCCATTGATGTTCTTCACAGTTGGTCTGTGGTATAGCGGATCCACAGCTCATATCAAAGGGCCAGTTTTAAATAAATAATCACTGCATTCGCAGCTTATCGAGGGGGCATGGTGGTGTGTGGCCGAAGCGGATCCTGAAGAGTTCGTGATGTGGGCGTTTCTCACCTAAGTGTACAGGTGAGAAACGGTCCGCATCCGTAATTGTTCCCAGGAGCTGCTGATTGCCACAGCTGCCACGTCTCTTAATAAATAGAAGCACGAGGCGGCTAAGTTGGATAAAGTAAAAAGAGAAGAGGAAAGAATGGGAGGTTGTGAAGAGCGGGAGTGACCGGAAGGCGGATGACTCGCCTCGTAATGCCACAAAAGGCAGTGGGAGTTGGGACTTGGGACGTGTATTCCTCAGCGTGGGTGTCCTGGTCGCTGGGGAGCCCGAGTCGCTGTTTGGAGGAGCCTACTGGAGCCAGGGTTTGGTGAGGCGAACCAATCAGTCAAAGCAGGCAGAGCAGGTCAGCTGCCTCTAGGGTAACTCCCTGTTGTGGGGCCCATTTGGGAGAAGCAGGGGAGCTGCCAGTAGTAGAAGAAGGATGCACCGGATTTTTAAAAGGACAGCTTCCAGCCGTTATTTTAACCTCGTTGTTTTAAAGATTTTTACTAATGGATTTTAACCTCCACTTTTCACCCCTGTTTTTACTAGATTATTTATTGAAGATTTTTGGAAGGCACTGCACTATTTATTTGGACATTTTGTTTTTGTTGTTGGTTTGAAATAAAAGCACTTGACACTTTTTACACCATCCCCTCGCTCCATTTGTTGTGCCTCACTGACATGCTCATTGGTAACATTACCGACGGTGTCAGGTTAAGGACTCCCAGAAGTGAGATGAGAGCATGCAGCGAACATGTATCGTCACATGGTCCAGTGTTGGTCACTATTGGGTTCCATTCTGTCACTTTGTTTTGTCTCCAGGTGGCCACCACTACAAACTACAAGAGGTAAATAAGATTTTTTTTTGTGTGGAATATTCTTTTAATGATTTATTAATGAATATTATTATAACATATTAAACTTTATTATCATTGCTGATAATATTTATCCCGGAAACAGTAATATTTTATGTGGGAGTTTTATTTATTTTATTTTTTTTTGACTGGCAGCCTTTCTAGCAGCTCCGTGTATGACTTTATCTTTCTACCTTTTTCTCTATTTTTCTCTATTTCACTGATCACTCCTACCATTTTCTTTTATGTTGACTCGGTCCCTGGACACATTTTACTACTTTTTACTACTTGGAAATGGATTTTTACACACCGAGAGTTGTCTGTTGAGGTAGTCAGCTTCAAGCGCTGAGAACAAAGGTCTGTGCCGGCGTGGTTCCCTATTTACCCAACAAGGTAAGAAGGTTGCATCGTGGCAGCAAAGTCGGCGCTAAGCTAAAAGCTAAAAGACTAGCAAGAAAGTGGCGAAATAAGCCTTTGGTGCCTTCACTGATCCTGGGAAATATGAACTCACTACCAAATAAGATCGACGAACTGGCTGCGCTTGTGAAAAATGTCAGGACCTACAGAGAATGCAGTTTGTTGTGTTTTTGTGAAACGTGGCTAACAACTAACATCCCAGATGCTAATGTGGAGCTACCCGGGTTAGAGCGGGCAGAGACACAAATACCTGCGGCAAGCGGAAAGGAGGAGGACTCGCTTTCTATGTAAATACAAGGTGGTACAACCCTGGACATGTAAACGTCAAAATCTCCACTTGCTGCAGGGACATCAAACTGTTGGCCGTAAGTCTGCATCCCTACTACTTGCCCAGAGTGTTTGGACATGTCATTGTTGTTATTGTTTACATCCCTCCTCGGGCAGACATGGAGACAGCGGGTGACATCATCTATTCTACTACAAATGCAGCACCCTGAGGCGCTTGTGCTAATCACTGGAGACTTTAACCATGTGACGCTGGACAAAACATTACCTGCCTTCTCCCAGTATGTGGATTGTAAAACCTGGGGAAATAGGATGATTGACCTACTGTATGCAAACGTTAAAGACACATACAGCGCCACCCTGCTGCCTGCGCTTGGGAAAGCAGATCATAACCTGGTTCTGCTTCAGCCACATTACAAGCCAAGAGTGAGGGAGCTACCTACAACCACACGCTCATTCAGCAAGTGGTCCCCTGAAGCAGAGCAGGCTCTGAGAGACTGCTTTGGAACTACGGACTGGGATATCCTGCATGGATCATAGGGTGAGAACATTGAGGAGGTTGTTGACTGCACTACTGACTACATCAACTTCTGTATAGACATTGTAGTTCCAGTAAGAAGAGTACGCTGTTATGCTAACAACAAGCCATGGATTACAAGTGACATCAAGGACCTTTTGAACAAGAAGAAAAGGGCTTTTAAAGGCGGTGATTAGCATGAGCTCAAGCGCAAGCAAATGGAACTCAGAGTCCAGCTCAGGGCGGTGAAAAGGAGAAAACTGGAGCAGAAGTTGCAGAATAACAGCATGAAGGAAGTGTGGGATGGGATGAAGATCATCACTGGCTGCAGCTCGAAGCCGGGTGCCTCCATCGAGAGAGACAGGGAGAGAGCAAACCAAATGAACAACTTCTTTAATAGGTTTGACCACCCTAACCCACTCTCACCTCGGAGTACTGAACCCTCCACCCATCCTTCTGCTGATACCAGCATAGGAGAGAGTTTCCCCCCACCCACAATTACAGCAGCCCAGGTAAGCAGAGAGCTGAGGAGACTTCGTGCCAGCAAAGCAGTGGGTCTAGATGGAGTATCGCCACGACCGTTTAAGGCCTGTGCGCTGGAGCTGGGGAGTCCTCTACAGCGCATGAACCTGAGTCTGGAACAGGGGAGAGTCCCAAGGCTTTGAAAAACATCTTGCATCACCCCAGTCGCAAAGGTATCACATCCTAGTGAACTGAACGACTTCCAGCCTGTCGCTCTGACGTCACATGTGATGAAGACCATGGAGCAGATGCTGCTTCACCACCTGAGGCCACAGGTCCACCACACCCTCGACCCTCTGCAGTTCGCATACCAGGAGAAGGTGGGAACGGATATGCTACACTGATCCCTCACCCACTTGGACAGAGGCAGTGGTGCTGTAAAAATTATGTTTCTGGACTTCTCTAGCACCTTGAACACCATCCAACCTCGGCTCCTTAGGGACAAGCTGACAGAGATGGGAGTAGATACATACCTGGTGGCATGGATCGTGAACTATTTTACAGACAGACCTCAGTATGTGCGTCTCGAGAACTGTAGGTCTGACATTGTGGTCAGCAACACAGGAGAGCCGCAGGGGACTGTACTTTCTCCGGTCCTGTTCAGCCTATATACATCAGACATCCAATACAACTCAGAGTCCTGCCACGTGCAAAAGTTCGCTGATGAAACAGCTATTGTGGGCTGCATCAGGAGTGGGCAGGAGGAGGAGTATAGGAATCTAATCAAGGACTTTGTTAAATGGTGCAACTCAAACCACCTACAACTGAACACCAGCAAAACCAAGGAGCTGGTGGTGGATTTTAGGAGGACCAGGCCCCTCATGGACCCTGTGATTATCAGGTGACTGTGTGCAGAGGGTACAGACCTATAAATACCTGGGAGTGCAGCTGGATGATAAATTGGACTGGACTGCCAATACTGATGCTCTGTGCAAGAGAGGACAGAGCTGACTATACTTCCTACAAAGGCTGGCGTCTATCAACATCTGCAATAAGATGCTGCAGATGTTCTATCAGACGGTTGTAGCGAGTGCCCTCTTTTACGTGGTGGTGTGCTGGGGAGGCAGCATAAAGAAGAAGGACGCCTCATGCCTGTACAAACTGCTATCTGCTATAAAGCGATACGATTATCTTTAAACCCATCCCGTCCATCTCTATACCTTTTTCTTTTTACAGTTTAGGGTGCCTGTCCCAGCACCATTGGACGCAAGACAAGAAGCAATACTTGATGAGGTACTAGTTCAGTGCTGGACAGATTCATACACACACACACACACACACACACACACACTCCAGCTTAATCACATAGAGCCAATTTACAGGCTTCAGTCCACCTATCTGGCACTGTTTTTGAATGTGTTTCCCAATAGAAATGCATTATCTTGGCAGAAATAGATTATTTGATGATATTCACACTGTTTAGGTGTGATGTTCTCTGGAATCACACCTTGATGTTTAATGTGGGTTTCAATGGAGAGCTCTAATGGATGTAGGGGAGCAACACCTTGGTATGACCAGTAGATTTTAGTGTTTGACGTGAGATCAGTATTCTGGATAGTGTCATTTGTTTTTATCTGCTGTTTGTATCTCCTGATTGTCATAGCTGTCTTTCACATTGCATACTTCTGGAACAAACTTACTTCACTATTCTTTCTGCTGGGTTCTTAAAATAGATCCAAAATCCAACGATGAGTGTGATTTTCTTCCATGATTCTGGTCAAAGTTCATCTCTTTGAAGCTTATACTGTAGGTGCCTGAGGGCGTCCAGAAGATTGACATTCCTGAAATGTATTGGTTTCCAAAAAAGGTAATATTGGTGAGATTTGTTTGATGAAATTCAACTGTCTACAGATATTTGATCTGGGCCAAGCAACTCAAAAACATTTTTCAGCGATTTTGCCTACTAACAAATGCAGATTGGAGAAGAGGAAAGGAAAAAAGATGCCTTTCTTAATAATAGAGCAGTGTATGAGTACCTCATATCTGTTATTTTTATGGAAAAATGTCTCTTATGTCACAAAAAGCCTAGGCAAAATGATAAAGCTTACTTCTCTTTACAAAGCATGCATAGCATCTGCTCTGCTTAATTGTAAAATTAAGGGAAGTGTAAAGAAGTCAACAGAGACCCCCAACAGCATTCGCATGCTCCATTTGAAGGTTTTAAATACTGACATTAAATGTATACAAGACCAGTTCCAAAAAAATTTAATGACAGGTGCATGCACTGTCTACTGTGTTTAACTCTTAAAATTATGGGAATATAAGATTAGTTCATCATAACACCAATAGCATTTATTTATGACATCTCCTCAAATGTGTAACTAACATAAACCCAGTAAAAGCCGAGTTAGTACGAGGCCACGTCTAACGAACCCCAGCACCTTTTTTTTTGGTGTGTGTGTATGATTTATTTTTAATTGTTGAAAGCAGAGGTACAAACATCTGAGATTTCTGAAAGCTGAATAGCAAAAGTATAGAAGATCAGAAGATATAGAAGAAGGCAGTATTCCGTCTGTTGTTGTTAAGTTTTGAAAAAGAAGCCAACAGCATTTGGACACACCCTCAACCAGTTTCAAATACTGAAATCCAATGCATTAGGGACCAGCTATGAAACCCCCAAAACATGTGTATGCACCGTCTACTATGTTCAGTTCCTAAAAGCAGAGATTTATAAGTTCAGTTCATAACAAACCCAGCAGCTCGCATTTATGAATTCTGCCACTTTGAAATTCTGAAAGCTATAT
This sequence comes from Polypterus senegalus, assembly GCF_016835505.1. Taxonomy (NCBI): domain Eukaryota; kingdom Metazoa; phylum Chordata; class Cladistia; order Polypteriformes; family Polypteridae; genus Polypterus; species Polypterus senegalus. The sequence continues at coordinate 211,912,770 of NC_053157.1, forward strand.
TAATATAAGACCAGCTCTGAAGAATGCAAACAGCAAAGGTACACAAAGTCATTTCTGAACAATGCCAACAATAATTCCATTATTCAACCTGCTATATCCCAACTACAGGGCCACGGGGGTCCGCTGAAGCCAATCCCAGGGCACAAGGCAGGACACAAACCCCAGGCAGGGTGCCAGCCCACTGCAGGGCAGACACACACACACACCAAGGGCAACTTAGAATCGCCAATGCACCTAACTGTCATGTCTTTGGACTGTGGGAGGAAACCAGAGAACCCGGAGGAAATCCACGCAGACAAGGGGAGAACATGCAAACTCCACACAGGGAGGACCTGGGAACTGAACCCGGGTCTCCTAACTGCGAGGCAACAGCATTACCCACTGCGCCACCGTGTCGCCCCCACAGTAATTTACACATAAAATATGTCATTTTTTTATTCTGAAAACAGAGATAGAGAAGGGTAATTCTGAAAAGTCCCAACAGTGTTTGAGCGAGATATCAGCCATTTTAAATTCTAATAATAGAACCATACACAGTGAATTCAGAAAGCATTGAGACCACTTCATTTTGTGCAAATTTGGTTTCTTTTGATTTAATTTTAAATGGATACATTTGCCATTTTGCATATCAATCTACAGTATATTCAGTAACCTATAATGACAAAGTGAAAGCATGTTTGCAAATTTATCAAAAATTCAAAATCTCTAATTCATTTAAGTATTTAGACCCTTAATTCAGTACTTTGTAGAAATTCTTTTGCCAGCAATTACAAGTCTTCTTCGGCAAGTTTGTACAAGTTCAGGACTGAATTTGTGCAGTTTATCTCATTCCACCTGGCAGATCCTTTCAAGTTCTGTTAGGTTGACAGGAAGCATCTTTAAACTGTCATTTTCAAGTCTCTCCACAGATGTTCTAAGTCTGAGCTTTGGTTGGTTACTTAAGGATAGTCCGAAACTTGTCCCGAAGCCACCCCACCATTGTCTTGGTTGTGTGCTTATCATCATTGTCATGCTGTAAGGTGAACCATAGCTACAGTTTGAATTTGCATGCACTCTGGAGTAAGTTTTCTTCAAGGACCTATATGTATTTTGGCTGCATACATCCTTTGCTCAATACTGTGAAGCACCCCATCTGAATTTCCCCATGGGATTAATAAAGTTTATCTAATCTAATTTAATCTAAACTGATCCAATCTAATCTAACATAACCTGGGGGGGCAAGCCCCACTGGCAACTTTGGTGCCCAACCCCAAGTTGCGGCCAGTCTGCCACTCGCATTGTGAAGAGGGGGGCTGAACGCACCCCAAGAAGACACGGTCGCTCCTCTGAAACCCCCTCTTAAGTGGTGATACAGTGGGAAACAAATACAGTTGGCTTGCTGCTGGTGCTGCTGCTGTCGTGCCACGTGATCTGCATCTCGCGTGGCACTTCGAACATTTAAAAGCCTGTACAGTAGCTGTCCTACTCTTTATCTTTTATTTCCGGGCCTGGGCATCGCTTCTCTTGGCACTCTTGGTTAAGTCTCGTCTCGTGGGACGTAAGTTCTTGATATTTTTTAGTTTATAATTTAAAAACGGAATAACAATCTGAAAATCTAACAACATCACATTAAAGTTCGATAAATTCTGAAAAGAATGATACCAAACATAAGCCTGATTTAAAGCGTGACAAAAACATGACATAAAACGTCACATAAAACCTTTGCACAAAATCGTTGCACTTCTAGGCCTAGGATTTTATCTATAGAGAGTAGATATAGTATATAATTTATTCTAGTATTCTGCTGCTACCACCACCACACTTCACTGTATGGATTGTTTTAGGTAGGTCATGAGCACTGCCTAGTCTTCCCCAAACCCAGTGTTTGGAATTCTACTCAAAGAATTCAAATTTTGTCTCAACAGTCCAGAAGATCATTTTCCTTGTGCTCACAGAGTCTTTTAATCTGTCAAGAGCGACTTCCATCTAACCATTGTGCCAAATACACCTGATCGATAGAACATTGCTGAGATGGGCATCCTTCCAACATTTTCTCCCATCTGAACAGAGGCCCTCTGAAACTCTGTTGTGACCATTGGGTTCTTGGTCACCTCCCAGATCAAGGTTCTTCTTGCCCTGTTACTCAGTTTGGTTGGACTGCCAATTCTAGAAAGATTCAAGATGGCTCCATGCTGCTTCCATTTCACAATTACCATTGTAATCCTAGGAACACTCAAAGCTTGAGAAATAATTTTATGTTTTTTTAAATTTTTTTTTATTTGCTATACCTTGTTAATCCCCGAGGGTAAATGGTCTTTTTGCATGACACTGAGAGTCAGAGCTCAGGGTCAGCCATTATAAAATTCTCTGGAGCAATATTCAGGCTAAGGGCTCATTTATACTTCACGCTCAGAACGCGTACACACCTGCATCATGGTTGCCATGCGTTCCCAGTGTTCATTTCACACGTCCTCTGAGCAGGTCCTCAGAAATTAGCGCAACGCATGCGCATGAGGGGACGCAGTGTGCTAAACGTCTGAACGTGACATCAGCGTCTCTGCTTACTATCTACATGTGACAGAAAGCCTCTATGGAGATCCTACGGGATGAATGCTTCGATGTGGTGAAGCAAAATGCCGACATACAGATGCATTTGTGGTGCTTTTATATTCAAGCGTCACATATTCCCAATCGTAATAACACGATACATTTTAAAAGTCTCACATACCATCTTTTGTGCCGTCTTTTTTTTTTTTTTGCAACTTAACAACAGGAACATAATGTATAGCGCTTAATTTCAGCCACTGAGAAAAAAATAAAGGACATGGTGAAAACGTGTATTTTGTGATTAAAGTGGAAATTTCGGCTTTAATCTCAAAATGTCCACTTTAACCTCATAGTTTACTTTATCATTCATGCAGACCGTTGTAAATGTCATCCCAGTTTTTAATCACTACGAGCTTCTTGGAGCTGACAGCAGCGGCAAGCAGCAATAGATCACCACACAGAACAAATTAAATGTACGATATTCCAACTCTCTGCAAATTTAGAATCTTCAGATTTGTACTTGATACCACTTTCATGATGAAATGCATTAAAGTGTGTATGTTACATTTTACATATAATTTCATTTAAATAATGAATACTGTTAATAATTACACAAATGGGGTGTCACGGTGGCGGAGTGATAGCACTGCTGTCTTGCAGGGAGTTATGTTGCTGGTATTTCCTGCTTGTATTCCACACTGTGCTCCAGTTTCCTTCCAAAGATGTGCAGATTTGGGGATTTGGTGCCGCTAAAATGACGCTAGTGTATGTGTGCTTGTATTCACCTTGCGATGAGCTCAGGCCTCGTCCAGGGATTGTTTCTCACTCATGCCCAATGCTTGCTGGAATGGACACATCCCTAGATTGATGGATTTAATCAATAAACATAATTTTCAGAGATATTGCAGTGAGGTGTCATCAGAATTTAATGAGTGTTCTAGGCAATTCACAACACACAGAAGCCAAACATGTTCTCATCATGATAATATCTCGCACTGCCACCTGGTGGATTCCTCCAGATTTACACAAAGTACGCGCGCAAGTATAAACACTACAATGCTTGCGTAGCAGGAGCGTCCGCTGCAGCATGCGTTGCGTTGCGTGAAGTATAACTCCGGCCTAAGAGTCTTACTCAATGGCCCAACAGAGTTAGATCCCTTCTGTCAGTAGAGGGATTTGAAGTGGCAACCTTCCAAAAACCAGCAGAGATCCTTAGCCACAAAGCTATACCCTTGCCTGGATCTATGACTCATTTATTTATAAAGGTCTACAGAGGGTTTCTTGGGCTTCGTGGCTTCATGGCTTGTTTTTTAGTATAGACATGCAGTGTGAATTGGCGGTTCTTATATACACAGGTTTGTGCCTTTCTGAACAATGTCTCACTCAGTTTGCTGAAGGTGGAGTCCAATCAAGTTCTAGACACATCTCAAGGATATCTGACCACCATTTGAAATGATATGGCAGAGGGTCTGAATGCTTATATGAATGAGAGATTTCAGTTTTTGATTTTTAATAAATTTGCAAACCTTTCTGAAAACATGTTTTTACTTTGTCATCATGGGTTATTAAATGTAGATCGATGAACAAAAATGTCATATTTATTCATTTTAAATTAAATCTACAACACAAAAAAGCACAGAAAGTGAAGTGGTTGGAATACTTTTTGTCCAGCTCAAAAGTACCCAAGAGCATTTGTGTCTGCTGGTTTTAAATACAAAAATACAAGATATGTAATATAAGTTCAGATGAGCCTGAATTGCATGTGCATGCACAATATGCATTGGTTAACTGCTCAAAGCAGAGAGGTACTTTGTATAAAGTCAGCTCATAACAGCCCCAACAACATTTGATTGCACCATAACAGATTCTGAAATTCTCAACACTGAGTACATATAGGGCTAGCATCAAAGAATTTCAAACAGCCTTTGTTTAGGAGCAGACGTATAAAACTGCCACTCTGAATAATCCCACCTGACATTTTAAATACTGAAAGCTAAGTTACTGTGAAGTTAGGTCTGAAGAACTCTGAAGTATTAGATATAGTCATCTACCATTTTTAAATGATCAGAGCAGAGGTTAATAAGGCCAGATCTGAAGAACCCCAAGACTACTTGTGTGTGCCATCTTATATTTTCGACTGCTGGATTTAGAGGTGTTTAAGGCCAGCACTAAAGAACCCCAACGGTATTTGTGTGTATTACCTATGGTATTGAACGGCTAAAAGCAGAAGAATATAAGAAAACTCCACCAGCATATATGTGGGTGTACCATTAATTTTGTTAAACTGGTGTGAGCAGAGGAATATACACACATATATATATTTATAAGCATATTTATCTGACTCCCTGCCATTTGAAATGCTGAATCTAGTGAATGTGAAGCCTGCTGTGCAAAAACCCCTCTAAAGTTCATTTATTCAGTAAAAGATTAAAAATACATACTAAATGAAAAAAAAAAGTTTTGCAGAAGTACCTCTGCAATTAGCTTGCTCGGAAATAAATCAAAAGTTCAGATTTCATATGCTGAACAGTCTTTAAATTACTTGGAATCTACAGTATTTATACTTCCTTATCTTCAAATCTAAGATAGTCTTTAATGTAAGCCCTTTTACATAAGCATCTTTAATTAAGCATATTTATTATATTGGCTAAGATCTTTGTGTCTAAGCAACAATTGTAATAATTTACTAAAAACCTACAGCCATCTGACATGCCAGCTACAGTAAGTCACTTTAGTGTCATCTGACAGTGTTTGCTTTTCAAGGCACTGATTGGAAGCTTTTGTGGGAGGTATAATCAAGTTTACAAGATTAGGCCTTCTGTCCACAGACGTTCGTAAGTGCTGACGCCAGTGCTTTGCTTGATGTCCTTATTTACTCATTGCACACTCGATCATTGACAAAATACACCATCTGTTAAATAACACAGAAGGGACAGGTTTGGAGGCTAATAGCAGTAAATTAACAGGTGACAGCTTGTGCAGGTTGCAACAACAGTGATATAGTGCCTGAAGCCAGCAGCTGAGAACTTCTTGTGATTGCAGAGCTTTTTTGTGTGATCTATTTTTCTAATCACAGGTCTCAGTGTTAGGTGTGGGAACAACGTTTTCAAAACCTGTCTGCTCTAATTAGAATTACTCTTTCGAATGAGTTTCTTTTTACTAACTGTAAACTTGGTGCTATTAACCCCTTTTTTAACAACCATAATTTAAGCGTTACTGCTTAATAATATTCCATATGTGGGGTCAAGTGGCTAAAGCAATAGAACAAGAAATAGCAATTTCTCAGGATCTAATTCAAATGATGGCTCTCTGATTGACACTGTAGTGATTTACAATATATTTTAAATATATAAAAAACTATCAGATATGATGGCAAAGTGATCTGTTGCTTAAGGAGATTTGACACAAGCTTAATGGACTCAACGAAGGTCTTTAATTTGTAAAAACTTTTAGGATACCAGGTTTGAAATTCCAGTCTGTACATAAATCAACCTTCTTGGTGTTAACCTCAAGTGTGATTCTGGCTCACAATTCTATGTAATTACGATTATTTCCAAGTCAGACTTGGGGTGATGTTTAATGATCCTCTTTACAATGTAAAACCTGAATAACTTTGGGGACAGTATTCTGCTACTATCTAATGGAAAAAAATTATATTATGCTGAAAAAACCCATGAATATTTCTAAGAGCTTGGCGATTCTAAGGCTACTCATCAATATTCATGAGTGGGGCAGTGACTTCAACCAAAACATAATAAAACACTATATTAGATAGATAGATAGATAGATAGATAGATAGATAGATAGATAGATAGATAGATAGATAGATAGATAGATAGATAGATAGATAGATAGATAGATAGATAGATAGATAGATAGATAGATAGAACGTTATTTGTTCCTGGCGAAAATTTGGCTTTGTACAGGACCTCTTGAAATAAATGAATATGTAAATATAAAAATAAAAAAGTAAATAAAATTATATATATATATAAACTGCTCAAAAAATTAAAGGAACACTTTGAAAACACATCAGATCTCAATGGGAAAAAGAAATCCTCCTGGATATCTATACTGATATAGACTGGGTAATGTGTTAGGAACGAAAGGATGCCACATCGTTTGATGGAAATGAAAATGATCAACCTACAGAGCCCTGAATTCAAAGACGCCCAAAAATCAGAGTGAAAAAATTATGTGGCAGGCTAGTCCATTTTGCCAAAATTTAATTGCGGCAACTCAAAATTGTACGCAGCACTTTGTATGGCCCCTTTGTTCTTGTATACATGCCTGACAACATCGGTGCATCCTTCTAATGAGACGACAGATGGTGTTGTGGGGGATCTCCTCCCAGATCTGGACCAGGGCATCACTGAGCTCCTGGACAGTCTGAGGTGCAACCTGGTGGCATTGGATGGACCAAAACATAATGTCCCAGAGGTTTTCTATTGGATTTAGGTCAGGAAAGTGTGGTGGCCAGTCAATGGTATCAATTCCTTCATCCTCCAGGAACTGCCTGCATACTCTCACCACATGAGGCCAGGAATTGTCGTGCACCAGGAGCCACTGTACCAGCATAGGGTCTGACAATGGGTCCAAGGATTTCATCCTGATACCTAATGGCAGCCAAGGTGCCTTTGTCAAGCCTGTAGCGGTCTGTGTGACCCTCCATGGATATGCCTCCCCATACAATCATTAACCCACCACCAAACTGCTCATGCTGAATGATGTTACAGGCAGCATAATGTTCTCCATGGCTTCTCTAGACCCTTTCACTTCTGTCACGTGCTCAGGGTGAACCTGCTCTCATCTGTAAAAAGCACAGGGCACCAGTGGTGTATCTGCCAATTCTGGTATTCTATGGCGAATGCCAATCGAGCTGCATGCTGCTGGGCAGTGAGCTCAGGGCCCATTAGAGGACATGGGGCCCTTGGGTCACCCTCATGAAGTCTTTCTGGTTGTTTGGTCAGATACATTCACACCATTGGCCTGCTGGATGTCATTTTGTAGAGCTCTGGCAGTGCTCATCCTGTTCCTCCTTGCCCAAAGGAGCAGATACTGGTCCTGCTGATGGGTTATGGACCTTCTATGGCCCTCTCCAGCTCTCCTAGAGTAACTGCTTGTCTCCTAGAATCTCCTCCATGCCCTTGAGACTGTGCAGGGAGACACAGCAAACCTTCTGGCAATGACACGTATTGATGTGCCATCCTGGAGAAGTTGGACTACCTGTGCAACCTCTGTAGGGTCCAGGTATCGCCTCATGCTACCAGTAGTGACACTGACTGTAGCCAAATGCAAAACTAGTGAAGAAACAGTCAGAAAAGATGAGGAGGGAAAAATGTCAGTGGCCTCCACCTGTTAAACCATTCCTGTTTTGGGGGTCATCTCATTGTTGCCCCTCTAGTGCATCTGTTGTTAATTTCATTAACACCACAGCAGCTGAAACTGATTAAGAACCCCCTCTGCTACTTAACTGACCAGATTAATATCCCATAAGTTTCATTGACTTTATGCTATACTCTGATTAAAAGTGTTCCTTTAATTCTTTTGAGCAGTATATATATATATATATATATATATATATATATATATATATATATATATATATATATATATATATATATATATATATATATATATATATATATAAAATATACAACAGAATGACTAAAGAGAAAGAAAAACTTTTTTCGGCCGCAGACCTCTTTACCAAAAACTTTTAAAACCATCGACCCCCTAGTCAGAGGCAATGGTTTTTCATGTTCGCACCTGCTTTGATACGTTCGATAAGACAATGCACAGACATGATTGTGCTACGTGTATTTTCATGCATTCTTACGTGTGACTCTTTTAATGACACATTTTACCTTTTCGTTTGCAAGTTTGGTATGTAATGTGTTTTTATCAATAAAGTGTTTTTCTGAATTATTTTACTTCTTAATTAGGTACCTATTGGAATCATAGATATTTTAAAGTAACAAGCAAATAGCAGCAGTAAGGGGGTCTATTTTTGCTGTTGTCGACCCTCAAATTTTTTTATTTAAATTATCGACCCCTAGAAAGTTCAAATTGACCCCAGGGGGTCCGTATCGACCACTTTGGGAACTCTTGGTATAAAGGAACACCGTAGCACTTTTTGACACATTTCTGCTGAATAATTCATTGGCTTATTGTGAGTGTTAGTGTGTCAGACAGAGGATGTGCAGCATTGTTCATAATGGCACTCAGTTTTGTTTTAATTCTCTCCTTCAAAATAACTGAGCCTGTCCTTTTCATTAGCTTGTAGATTCTGTTGTCCTCACTTTATGTGATGTTACCAGCCCAGCACACCACAGCACAGAAAATCACGCTAGCCATAGAAGAGTTGTAGAAGATGTGAAGGATGTCACTACTGCCATAAAAGAAACACAGTCTGCTAAGGACAATCTCTACAGCCACTCTTTGAACAGTGACTGGAAATAGAGGCTCTTTGGTGCAGTGAAAGTCAATAACCAGTTCATTTCTTTTTCTAATGTTAATTTGCAGACAATTCTCTTTGTACCAAGAAACAAAGTTCTCCACCTGACTCCTATACTCTGTCTCATGTCCTTTATCAATACACCCCATACGTGCAGAATCATCTGAGAATTTCTGCAAGTGACACAATCTGGTGTTGTATTTGTAGTCTGAGGTGTACAGACTGAAGAGAAAAGGAGGCAGGACTGTTCCTTGTGGTGCTCCAGTGTAGCTCACATCCGTATCAGAAGTGCAGTCCTTGAGTCTCATAAACTGTAGTCTCCCTGACAGGTAGTTCATTATCCAGGATACCATAGGCTCATCCTACCTGCATATATCTAAGTTTACCCCTTAATATAGATTGGTGGATGGTACTGAAGGCACTGGAAACATCAATACATAATCATCTCAGTGCTGCCTGCTTTGTCTAGGTGAGATTAAGTCTTGTGGAGCTTGCATCCTCCACTCTAGTCTTTGCTCGATAGGCAAACTGCAGTGGGTCCAGGTGGTCTACCACAAGAGAACACATATAGTCCAGGACCAGTCCTCAAAGAGAGACTATTCTTTATTCACTTACCCCCAACAACACCCCAAAATCATCACATTCTTGTTCTGCACCCATTATTTTCATTTCAACATTTAAATCTAGGCTCACTGCCCCTTTTATCATGCTAGCTTGTCTGTGTCCTTCCCTCGTGTCTCCCCTTTTTATACGTGTCTTTCCTTGTGCTATAGAAATAAATGTTGTTGTCATCATCATTGATTGTATTTCCATGTCATTTTTCTGAAATGTGTTGATTCTCATACTACCGTGCTAAATAGGGGCCAGTATATCACTTTCCCAGAATTCACTCTTGGACAAACTTGGCTAATTTAACTACACAGTGACGTGGTGACCTATCACAAACATGTCTGTGACCCATTTAGGAAACACTGGTCTATTGGAAATACCCAAATGAATTGCTTATTTAAATTAAACAGTTCCTGCAGTGTATAGCTCTTCTGTTTAAAGGGGTTTCTTCTCTTATAGCTTTAATCGACCATTTGGAAATTATATTCAGCATGTTCTCCAACTTCAAGTTGCTGACTAGAAGGGAGTGATATGGAGTGTCTTATGCGTTGGACAATAAATCAGCAGTGTGAAAGTTCAAGACTGACTTCTCCCTCATAGTATAATGTAGTTACTCAAATTGAAAAAAAACATGTTGCTGTTTATCCTGATTTAGTAAGTCACTATAGATTGAGTCACCAGTCAAATGTCCAATAATCCATCCAACCATCCATTATCCAACCCGCTATATCCTAACTACAGGGTCACGTGACAAACTGCTAGAGCTAATCGCAGCCAACACAGGGTGCAAGGCAGGAAACAAACCCCAGGCATGGTGCCAGCCCACCGAAATTTCCAATAATAATTTTGAAAAATATATCAGGATGGGGTATTTAGATGATTTAGCTAGGTAACCAAATAGTCTGGACAGATTGAAGGTCTTCTCTTGTTTGACAAATGTCTTATGCTCTTTGTGTAAATTCATGAACTTGCACAACTCAATTAGTTTCCACCATAGAAACTGTAAAAACCTTACCTTTTTTAGCTCACTCCATTCCCATAAATAAACTTTGGCCATACCCTATGGAATGTATTGAAGCATTAAGTGTGTCTCTGGAAGGACTGGGAGAGGAACAATACCTCCCCTGGGCAATGAGAGGGCAGCCACCCTGGTCTGCATGGGGACCGCGGGAACATAGCTTGGAGGCCCATCCCTGTTGGGTCCCGTTGCCACCTAGACAATTATGGAGCCCTGGATGACAGCTGCCGGAAAAAGAGTCCAGGTACGCCTGGAGTACTTTCGGGTGCAAGAGCAGCACTTTCCGGTGTGGCGGAGGTGCTGCTGTCCAGGGCTCTAGAAGAAGATCAGAAAGCGCCTGGAGCACATCCAGACCAGGATAAAAGGGACTGCCTCACTCCATTCGGGGAGCTGGAGTCGGGAGGGAGAAGAAGAAGCTTGTGAGAGAGGAGTGGAGGCAGCTGAAGAGAAGTAAAGAGGACGGAACCGTGGGATTGGTGCACAGTGTATTGTGTTGTATAAAATTTGAACAAGTTAAGGAACTCCACCTTTCACCCAATGTATTTTTTTGTGTTTGCAGGGTGTTTTCGAACTGACTATGAAGTGATTCTGGATAACATCCTTTTTGATGCTCAAAAAACATGAATTAAAACTGTTAACTAAACAGTTTGATATTATGAATACAAAGTGGGTCTCACTAATACCATTTCACACAATATCAGAACGAATGAAGGTGGTGTGGTCAGAGAACATCCCTACAAATTACCTTAGGCTAAATGATGTGAAGTAAAGGCAATGGTGCAGAGAATACTGGTTCTAAACATTAATGAACAAAACATAAATCTTTGGTCTGGTCTCATTGTACTTGTTTCCAAACAAAATGGTTGGTGCTTCTGCCACGACTTTAGAAAACTAAAGCGTGATGTCTATCACATAGCTAGAGTAGATGAGCTTACAGACTCCTTTGAAGAGGCCCATTATGTCTCAACAATAGATATGACCAAAGGATATTGACAGGTCCCTTAACATAAAGCACAGGGGTGTCCAACTCCGGTTATGGTGGGACGCAGTGGCTGCAGGTTTTCATTCTAACCATCTTCTTATTAGTGAGCCGTTTATGCTGCTGATTAACTTGTTTTGCCTTAGTTTTAATTGAAGTGACTCAGGCCCCTTAGTTGTTATCTTTTTCATTAATGAGCAGCCAAACAATAATGAGACAAAAAACAAGGCACCACATGACCAGCTAACCAGAAAATAAAGTAAGGTGAAGATCTCGGTCATGTTGGTCTACTGAGGTCACCAAAACATCTTGACAAAAATCAACAGTCTGCTGTGGTAGAATGAGAGCAGCAACAAGTCCTGCTATTCAATAACGGCTTTAATTTACAGCAAGAATTGGCTTCTCATTAAGAAACTGGTTGGAGTGAAATTGGCTGGAGTTTGATGTTCCAATTTAGCTGGTCATCTGTTGGCTCGTTTCACATCTCATTTCGGTTTAGCTGCCATTTAATGAAGAAACGAATCAATTCAGAGGACTGAATCCTTAAAAACAGGGCTATTAAAATGAAGGGAAAAGGAGTTAATTGGCAGTGAAGACTGCCCACTTATTAGGGAAAGGATTAGAATGAAAAACTGCGGCCCACCAGGACCAAAGTTCAACACCCCTGCTGTAGCACGTATGAGAAAACTGCTTTTAACATCTGGCATCTATTGGCAGTTTCAACGTCTGCCATTTAGGCTTCCTTGGGCTCCAGGTACATCTCAGCATCTGGCCCATAAGCTATTCAGATAAAATTGTTCCTACCTGGGACAGTCTATGATAAAGCGTTACTCAGGATTATCACAATATTGTCTGTTAAATTCTCAAAATTATTTTAATGCTGGAGTCTATGGTCCTGCCATTTCACGTGTCTGTTACTCCTCATTCCCTTGACCTTTGATTGGGGTCAGGGGTCAGTAGTTTCTCTAATATTGAACACATATTGGATATAAATAGCTCACTTCATTTAGGTCACTTTAAAAAAGAGCCCTAGGACATTTTTGAAAGTAATCCTTGTCATCAATATTAAAAACATGCTATATATGTCACATGATGAGCAATATCTTACTCACTTTAACCCCTTTTCATACACAGATTGTATCTGTATATAATGTAGCCAGATTTCATTTGCAGTAACATGTATCCAGTGTTCACTGTCATCTATCTGTGGAGCACAGTACACCGCAGCACCTAACATGTGCTTGGAATAAAAGCTGGCTGTTCATAATGACCCAACCAGAAAAAGTACAAACAATGTGACATGCCTTGCGGCCTTTAATGGACATCTGTGTCTTAGAGTTATGCTAAATATATCTTGAGAAATAGATGATAGCTTGACTTGAGATATTCCATAGCTGCCACTATGCTTACTGTTTAATGCTATAAAAGTGACAGGGTTCACCACCTTTCTGCAGCTTACCTAGCTGATGCCTTGATAGTTTTATGTGGATGAAAAACATGTTTGCATTTTCACTCATGTTAAATGTGATTTCTATCTGTTTCTGATCAACTCCGAATATGGTCTGTGTGATTTATCCCCAACGCGGGTTTTTAACATGGTTAAGTGCTATTTGATCGTGATGCATGTTAATGTGGGTGTAAACTGAGGTAGTTTGCTTTAGTTACAAATTCTGCTCTCACTCAACTTTATGTGCTCACACCTTTTTTTTTGCTGATTACAGGCAGCAGATTATGCCTATACTGAAAATAATGCATATGTTGCCTTCTGCAATCATACATAAGGGCAAACGGAAGTCATAAAATCTAAGCATTGTTAGGGTAGCATGAGGGTATGGTGGTTAGCACTGCTGCCTCATGGATGCAGCACTCAAGGTTCAGATCTTGCAAGATATTTTCCATGTAGAGTTTGCATGCTGTCCCTGTGTCAAAAAGGGTTTTCTGCATATATTTCTGTTTCTTATAGTCTGCTGTCTTTGGGAAGAAATCAAATTTACTACTGCCTCCCTTTTTTGATATACTCAGATTTTGGTACTTGGCCCTTTAGATTTAAGTGCCAACATATCATAACTGGGATGTTTTGTTAGTGCAATACATCTTACTCTATATGACAATCACTTCATTGGCCACTGACAAGCATAGAGTAAGAAGTATCTCACCACCAAAGCATCCCAGTTATGACATGATGGAACTTAGAGCTCGACTCCGTGCCCCTATGACAGCTTTCTAAATTGGAAAGCACATGACAAAACATTTTTTGCTTCTCGTGGGATCTCCAAGTCATTAAAACAAATCTTTACCCCTGCTAAATTATCCTTTTCACCAGCCTTAGAGACATAATTGAGTACACTGTCACATCTCCATTGCAACAAATCACATTTATATGAGCAGTAACATATTGCCAGAGTTCCTTTGCAGGATTTCTGTAGTTCACTTTTTAATGACCTTACTGTCTAAAACAATACTATATTGCAACAGGTTCGAAATGCTCCTGCTAGAGTCCTGACTCAAACCAGACACAATGATCTAGTGGTTCTAACTCCACATCACCTCATGTGGTGATACTGACTTACAAAGCTGTAAATTCTCATAGACCAACTCTGTACTATTATTACTTACCCCACACCCACATTCCAGATGTTGAAAATATTCCAAAGCTGACTTCAACGAAATTCCAATTATTTTGCAATTGGCAGTGTCACTTTCAATGTTTTAACCCTTTTGCCTGTTTATTTTATGTTCTAAGTAACTCTCCTGCACCTACTGTGCTGCTGCTGACTCTTCATAACTCTTATTGTCCCTCTGCTCCTATTATCAGTTAATTTGTTTGGCTTCCTAGTGTTTATTTACCTGTGCTTTATCATGTAGTTGTTTTAATTTGTAGTCTTAGGTGATTTGCAAAGCATCCTCATGATGATGTGTTCTGTAAAGGGCAATGTATAAAATTAAACTCAAGAAATTGCAGTGTGGTAGCACTGAGATAAAAATTTTGCATTACCTCAATCTTCCCTTAGGGGGCAGTGGAGAACTATGCTGTCCATAGAGTTGCATACTAAAATGAAAAAATATATGCAATAGCCAAAGCAGTACATACAAAGATAACTTTTCAAATGCAAGTGCTGCTGCACAGGGTTGTAAAACTGTACATTTATATCCAGGACTCCACATCTTTCTGTCCATCTATCCATTCATTTTCTTGTGTTTAAGATTACAGTTGCCTATTGTGACAGCAATAGGAGCAAATCCAGAGCCCACCTTCTATAGGATGGCTTATTTCATGATAGCACACATATAGTAGGTCACAACATTGATGAAATTCTGTCACCTTTCTCTTTTACAAAACTGTTTCCTTCAGTAACCACTGTATTTTTTCAGCTTGTTCCTTTGGTTTCTACAATGTTTTCGGGTGTATTAATTATGTTTTCCCTGAAGTGGTTGTCTTATTTGAAAAATGTCCAGCCCAGGCACTGCTTTCCAGTGAGTAGATTGTAAGCATATTGAATCATAAGCAGTGGATTCAGGATTCACTTTTTTCATATTTTGTTATGTGACAGCCTTACTCAAAAAATAACTAAATTCCCTTTTTCTTCTCATCAAGCAACACTCATTACCCCAGAATGACAAATCAGAAACAGGATTTCAGAAATTTTTTCAAATGTATTAAACTTAAAAAACTGAAATATCACATTGAAACAAGCTTTTAGACCCTTTACTCAGTACATAGTTGAAGCCCCTTCAGCAACGATTACAGCCTAGGGTCTTCTTGGGTGTGATATGACACGCTTCTCACACCTGGCTTTGAGGGCTCTGTCAAGTTGAATAGAGCCTGTCACTGGGCAGCTATTTTCAGGATTCTCCAGAGATATTGGATTGGGTTCAAGTGTTACCTTTTGTTGGGCAAGTCAGGGACTTTCTCAGATTTGTCCCTAAGACATTCCTTTGTTGTTTTTGCTTTTGGTCTTTTCCTGCTGGGTTGGTAGGTAAACCTTTGACCCAGTCTGAGGTTGGTCCAGAATGTTTTTGAAAAGAGATATTGTTAAGAAAATCTTTATACTTTACTCCATTCAGATTTTCCTCAACCCTATTTAGTCTCCCAGTCTTTCCTGCTAAAAAAAACAACCCAGCAGCCTCATGCTGCCACCAAAGTCCTTTACCGTGGTGGTGCTATTGCACAGGTGATGAGTGGTGCTTGGTTTCCTCCTGTCATGATGCCATCTAAGGTTTTATCAGGCAAGAGAATCGTGTTTCTCATGGTCTGAGAGTCTTTTAGATATCTTTTTGCAAACTCCAAGTGGGCTTCCATGGTTCTTTTACTGGACATATGCTTCTGTCTAGTCACTCTGTCGCAAAACCCAGATCAGTAGTGTTGCAATAATGGTTGTCTTTCTGAAAGTTTCTCCCATCTACACAGCAGGTTCTCTGGAACACAGCTGGAGTGACCTTTAGGTTCTTGGTAACCTCTCTTACCATGGCCCTACTCCCACAATTGCTCAGGTGTTTGTAGCTCTAGAGAGAGTTCTGCTTGTCCCAGAAGTTATCCAATTAAGAATTTTGAAGGGAACTGTACTGTTGGGAGCCTTCAATGCTCCAGATTTTTTTTTGTTGCAGCCTTTTTCAGATCTGTGCCTTGACACAATCCTACCTCTAAACTCTGCAGGCAGTTCCTTTAACCTCATGGCTTGGTTTTTATTCTGATATGCAATGTCAACTGTTGCAACTTATAAAGACGGGTGTAAGCCTTTCCTATTCATGTCTACTCAGTTGAATTGACCAGAGGTTGACTCTAAATTGGGTGTAGAAACATGTCAATGATGATCAATAGAATGGGATGCACCCGAGCAAAAACCATTTCAGGTGTTGAAGCTCATCGAGAGAATGCCAAGAGTGTGCAAAGCAGTAATCAGAGCAAAGGTTGGCTATTTTGAAGAAATTAGAATATAAAACATGTTTTCAGTTATTTCACCTTTTTTTGTTAAGTACATAACTCCACATGTGTTCATTCATAGTTTTGATGCCTTCAGTGACAATCTACCAATGTAAATGGTCATGAAAATAAAGAAAACACATTGAATGAGGAGGTGTGTCCAAACTTTTGGCCTGTACTGTATATATATATATATATATATCCATCTATCCATTTTCTAACCCGCTGAATCCGAATACAGGGTCACGGGGGTCTGCTGGAGCCAATCCCAGCCAACACAGGGCACAAGGCAGGAACCAATCCTGGGCAGGGTGCCAACCCACCGCAGGACACACACCAACACACCCACACACCAAGCACACACTAGGGCCAACTTAGAATCGCCAATCCACCTAACCTGCATGTCTTTGGATTGTGGGAGGAAACCGAGCGCCCGGAGGAAACCCACACAGACACGGGAGAACATGCAAACTCCACGCAGGGAGAACCCGGGAAGCGAATATATATATATATATATATATATATATATACACATGCGCTTGGGAGTCAGTCAAAGGGTTCGAATCAAGGCACTGACCAGCTGGACCAGGGATTGGGGCTAAGTATTAATGCCTCCTCTTCACTTTCTACAGACCTTCCAAAGAACAGGCCAGTTAAATTTGTCACCTCCACCTGTTCCTGACCTCACTTCCAGTCCCTACTGATAACCTCACTACCGACACCCACGGATGACCTCCCGCCACTTCCTTTCCTGTAAACATGCCATTCCTGCTCTCCCCGCTCTAAATTTCCACTGTTTACCCTATCAGTCAGTCCCACTGTTTTGGAACTCACATCAATCCCAAAAGACTACTCTACTCATCTTAAGATATTGGGTGGATCCCTCTTTTTGACTTGTCCTGTGTCTTTTACAATATATATATATATATATATATATATATATATATATATATATATATATATATATATATATATATATATAAAAAAACACCTGCTCTTTAAATAGGGTACATGTCAGTTCACAAGCTTAAGGACAACAATTTATTTCTTGTATCACACAAGGAATGCCTCAGTGGGCTTTAACAGGCCTTGTTTTTTGATAGCCCCCACCACCTTCACTTCCTAATAAGACAATAAAAACTTCACACTAAAGAAACATCCTTGTATGGAAAAAAATTTAAAGAAATCTTGGAAAAGGCAATTCAGAAAAGACCCCTTTCCAGGTAGTTGGGGCATGAAATGGGAGTCAAAAATTGGCATAAATACAATACACAAAACAGAACACAAAAAATCCTCTTCACAGAGTTAGATGACCAATCTGTCGTGGCCACCTCAGAAATACAATGCAATTAAAAGACCTGGGTTTGTCATCCTGCTTCTAACTCACTAAAAATCTGTGGTGGATTTTCTAAGGCATCTTCTTCAGTCAAAATATTGGTAGAAAGGAAGGAGATTGAAGGGGTTGCAATAAAGCATCAAGCTTTGCCATCACACTCATACACTTTCACTTCAGTTTTACTCACTGCTTATGACTCCACTTACTTTAAGATCCTGATCCTGAGTCAGGAAAGATTATTGATGTAAGCAACACTACCAGTCGCTGAAACATAATGAGACTCAGTAATAGCCAGTGACAACGACTTTCACAGTGATTTCAAAACAGACAGCTGCATTAGCAGCTCTTACAAGTTTACAGTGTGCTGTGCTAACATAATGAGTCGTCAGCCATGATCTGAATGCTGAAACTGATGAGAGCTCATTAGATAGATAGATAGATAGATAGATAGATAGATAGATAGATAGATAGATAGATAGATAGATAGATAGATACTTTATTAATCCCAAGGGAAAATTCAAATACTCCAGCAGCAGCATACTGATAAAAACAATGTTATTTAAAGAGTGATAAAAATGCAGTGCAAGTTAAAAAATGCAAGGTGGAGAGTGTGAGGCAGGTGTAACAGTCAATAATCTTGTATAATGTTAATGTTTACCGGGTGGAATTGAAGAGTCACATATTTTGGGGGAGGAATGATCTCCTCAGTCTGTCGCTGAAGCTGCTCCTCTGTCTGGAGATGATACTGTTCTGTGGATGCAGTGGATTCTCCATGATTGACAGGAGCCTGCTCAGCGTCCGTCGCTCTGCCATGGATTTCAAACTGTCCAGCTCCGTGGCTACAATAGAGCCTGCCTTCCTCACCAGTTTGTCCAGGCATGAGGCGTCCCTCTTCTTTATGCTGCCTCCCCAGCACACCACCGCGTAAAGGAGGGCACTCGCCACAACCGTCTGATAGAACATCTGCAGCATCTTATTGCAGATGTTGAAGGACGGCAGCCTTCTAAGGAAGTATAGTTGGTAATATTGGTAGGCTGAATGCTCCAGAGTTGGGGGGCTTTATAGCTGAAGACTTTGTTTCCTGTACTAGTTTTATTATCCTGATAGTTATAAGAATTCATGCATCATGGGATAACAGTGGAGGCACTGGTGTGTATGCATTAACAAGTTCATTTAGAAAGAAAGAGGAACGACTCTAAATATTATATGTCAAAAAGAGGATTATAAAATCCCAAACACAAAACCAAAATGGCAAGTTAAGAACTGGAAATAAATTAATCTGAATTCTGAAAACTTTGCAAGGAAATAGAAAATTTAAAATTAGTCCTCAATTTTACAAATCATCTAAATCTGATGAATTTAATGAAGATCTAATACTGTAGCTCCTCTGTAAATGTCAGGGAAAATAACTGTCATAAAAGTTTTATTAAGTGTAATGTATGCATCTGCTAAAATGAGTTTGTAGAATTCATAGAATTAAGTCAAAGGACAAAGACTTTAGATTTCATTTTAGAAATCAATTGTAAAATTCCCCTAAACAGAGGGCATGGTTGCACCTACCAACAGCTGGCATACAGCAAAATGCTTCAAAGATGAACATTTTTGAGCCAGCTGGCCAGAACAGCAGAGGAATGAGGAGACACATTTTTCATTCAAGCTGCTAAAATTGTGCCCTCAGCAACATCGGAGACTTGAAATTTGTAATTAAAAAGTGAAATGCTGCATAAATGTCTATAATATGAACTTATTTTGTAGACTAATGATATGTATTTCTGTTTTTGATATCTATATGTTTGCTCAGTAAACCACCTATAAATTTGGAAATATTTAATAAGTTGATTATATAATGAATGGTGGAAGCATTGTATTGTTTGTTTTGTGGGACTGTCTTAAATGTTTTAATTTATTAGTTAAAGATCCAGTTTTTTCCCTATTGTATTGTAAAGGACAGCTCAAATGGGCTGGTGTCCCTGTAGGGAATGAACCCATTTTCTTAACCAGTCTGAAGGCCAACACAAGGCCAATATAACAGAAAGATTAGGGAAGGCTCCGTATCAAGGCTGTATGCTCTGCCAATATGCTACATGGCAGCATCCCTGTGTTTCAGTACCCATTTGGACATCTGCAGGAAATCCTGGGAACTGTAGTCCAGTGGGGCAGCCCTGCTGGCGTCCATGGAGCTAACCCCCCGATTCCAGTAAGAAAACAGGTGGAGGACTGTGTGTCTATACTAATAATGCTTGGTGCTCTAATACAACTACAATCAACAAGTTTTGTTGTCCGGACATGGAATATCTGATGCTAAGATTCCGACCGTTTTCACTACCGAGAGAACATACCGTCGTTATTGATATGGTAGTATACATACCTCCTCAGGCTAATGTTAAGTCAGCACTTGAAAAATTGTTTGACATTATCAGTAAACATCAGAACTCGCACCCTCATGCAGTTTTTATCATTGCTGGGGATTTTAATCAAGCAAATCTTAAGGATGTATTCCCCAGATTTTATCAGCATATATATTGTAAAACCAGAGGGGAAAACACCTTAGACGACATCTATACAAACATAAAAGACACATATAAGGTCATTCCACAACCCCACCTCAGCCAGTCTGATCATCTCTCTTTGTCTCTTGTTCCAGCGCACAAAGCCCTTATCAACAGTACTAATCCAATTAGCAAGACTGTTAACGTTTGGCCTGAAACGGCCATTTGCCAACTCCAGGACTGCTTTGAACAAACAGATTGGAATATATTTTTTCATCAGACAGACTTAGAGACATATACTTCATCCGTGCTGTCATATATTAATTATTGTGTGGACAATGTCACTGTCAACTAAAGGATTAAGATCTACCCAAATGAGAAACCATGGATGAATAGTGAAGTCAAACAGCTGCTCAGGGAAAGGGACACAGCCTTTAAATTAGGAGACACCTCAGCCTATAGAGCTGCCAGAGCTAACCTCAAGAAGGGCATCAAGTCTGCTAAACTAATGTACAAACAACGGATTGAGGAGGACTTTGACAGTAACTCAGACTCATAGCGGATGTGGCAAGGCATCTGATTAATCACAGATTACAAAAAGAAAAATGACGTACAATACACATTGGCCAACAGTGTGCAGAGGAACTTAACAGCTTTTTTGCACGGTTTGACAACAACAACAACAACATTTATTTATATAGCACATTTTCATACAAACAGTAGCTCAAAGTGCTTTACATAATAAAGAATAGAAAAATAAGACACAATAAGAAAACAAAATAAGTCAACATTAATTAACCTCGAATAAGAGTAAGGTCCAATGGCCGGGGGGACAGAAAAAACAAAAAAAAAAAACTCAGCTGGAGAAAAAAATCAAATCTGTAGGGATTCCAGACCATTCTCCAGACTCCTCTGGGCATTTTACCTAACATAAATAAAACAGCCCTCTTTGGATTTAGGGTTCTCCCGGAAGGACTTGATGATGATGGTCACGTAGACTTCTGCCTTTTAATCCATCCATCATTGTTGGAGCATCATGAAGCTTTGAGTAGGTGGAGGTGGCGCAGGCTACCACCACAAAGAAACCAGAAAAATAAACAGAAGAGAGAGTAGGGGTCAGTACGGATTTTAGAGCCACCATGAATAGTTATTATGAAGAATTGAACATAATGAAGAATTGAACATACAATTACAAATACAACAGACAAGGACAATAACCAGCCTCCAGTCAGCTTCGAGCTGACAGGAGACACACAGCCTGTGGTCGTACACATGCATGATGTGCGGCGGGCACTCGAAAACATCAATACAAGGAAGGCAGCAGGTCCTGATAATGTGCAAGGACGTGTGCTCCAGGCCTGTGCTGACCAATTAGCGGAGGTATTTACACACATATTCAACCTCTCTCTCTCCTCAGGTTGTAGTCCCCTTGTGCCTGAAATCCACAACCATTGTACCTGCTCCCAAAAAACTGAGGATAACCTGTCTTAATGACTATCGACCAGTCGCTCTCACCCCTCTCATTGCAAAGTGCTTTGAACGACTGGTAATCACCCACATCAAAGCCTCCATCCCAGCTGATCTAGACCAACACCAGTTTGCCTATCGGTCAAACAGATCAACTCAGGACGCCATCTGTGTGGCTCTACATGCTGCCATCTCACACCTGGAAAAGCCCAACACCTATTTTAGGATGCTCTTCACTGACTACAGCTCTGTATTTAATACCATCATACCTAACCAGCTGATCAAAAAACGATACATTCATATATTGATTTTCTCTTTACTCAAAGCACTTTACTTAGACAAAGGGGAACCACTTCAATCTCTACCAATATGTAGCACCCACCAGGATAATGCAAAGGCAGCCATTATTGCACCAGTATGCTCACCAAACATTTGTATTTGGGGGGTGAAGGGGTCAGAGAGATAACCTATTAAATATGGGCTGTTGTGAAGGGTAGTTTGACATTTGAGTAAAATGCCCAGGGATCCTTTATGACCATAGAGAGTTAAGACCTCAATATTATGTTTCCATTTTTACAGGCCAGTGTCCCTGTCACTGTGCTTTGGCATTGGGGTTCTCACGCAGATCACAGGGCAAGTGCACCCTGCTGTCCTCACCAACACTTCCTCCGGCTGTAAGCCAAGCTTTTCCTAGATGGTCTCCTATCCTAGTACTGGCCAGGCCCAAACATGCTTAGTTTCAGGTGGATGACCAGTTCTAAAGAGCAGGTAGTATGGCTGTCTATTTAGAACATGTGGCCTCTAAGGAACCTATGAAATAGGAAAAAGCTTATGCATCATCTTACATGCAAGAGTCAATGTAAGGTGGGAGTAGGAAAAGTTTATCAACAGTTTCCCTGAGATGGTCACTATTTAGGTTGTGCTTGATAAATTTCCTTATTGTGCTGAAAAGATGACAGTCCTTCACCTTATTCTCAACAAGCAGATGTGTAGCACACATGAAGCAAAGTCCATGTGCATTCATTTGTGACTCTGTAATGGTAAGGCATGCATTTTCCTCTTATAGTTTAGATTCTCAGTTAAATAAATGCATTCTGAGTCATCACATTCATCCCAAGTTGACATATTTTTGTCCCGATGGTTGTGTGTTCTGCACAGCATAACTCAATGAACTGCAAGGGGCAGCATTTTCAGAAGCTATGTACTGATCTCCTAAATGGCAGCAAATAATTAAAAGAAAAGATGCAGGCAAGTGACCAATACTTCTGCCTTTTTGACAGAACAATGTTTTGAGCTGTTTTGGAAGGAGATGTGATCTTTTTCTTACATATTCATTTACCCAATACATATTTCAGATGTCATTCCCCCTGGCAATCAGGTATACTTCCTTAAATCATATATTTAATGTAATCACCATTTCCATATATTATTGAGGCTCATAATAAAAAGATTTGTGTGTTAATTTAAAAGCAATCTTGCAGCCTGAAGTGTTTCATATATTTCACATCCATTACCAAAGAGCTAAGTAGGCTAATACTTTGGCACTGAATAACTTCCTATTTTCTCAAAAGTCATTGCTTCTTCCTTCCAGTACTGGGTAATGATTTCACACAAGAATGATTCTTGATTTGGTTTCAGTTTTTGCTCAAGCTATCTATTACATTCTATCATTCTTTTCCTTCTAGGTAATTTATACAACATTTTAAATAGTTTTTTTTCTATTTAGATAAATAGACACTCATGTAACTGCTCAAAGAAAACTACACAGCAGAGATAATAAATGATTAAAAGGGTTTTCAATTTCACATTGACTCTTCTTCCATCATGTCTCCCATCAGGCTGAAGTAAGCAATTTAGAAGTATGGCGCTAATAAAGGACAGGCAAGTGAGCCATTCCTTCAGATTTCTTCTCTTGCAAATGACATCTTTCTCCATGCATTGTTTGCTTTCTAGATTGGATTACTTGAGACCCTGTTAGACCACGGTGTGCTAAGAAGCATCTCTGGGGGTCTTTACTGCCTACTGCTATCAGGCAATTCACTGCTTCTTCCAAACACTCTTTAAAATAATTTTGAAGTATCTGAACTATATACATTTATTGATTGACTGATAGGTCGTATTATTTGTCCTGTGAGTCTGTATTTTTGTTTTTTTACACTAATCTAATCTAAACGGATTTATTCTATATAACTCCTAAAATGAGTCCACACACTCACTGTTATAACCTGCAAACTGAGACCCTTACTTTTGTAGCTTATTGGTTGATCAGAAGATGACCACTTGTAATCTCCAGACCAGGGGCCTCATTTATGAATGGTGTGTACGCACAAAATTGTTTCCACTCTCACATTGCAATGTATAAAAACTAAACTTGGCGTAAGGCCGTGCACATTTTCACAGCAGCTGAATCCCTGGCATACGCAAGTTCTCTGCTTGGTTTTGCAAACTGGCGGCACCCAGCATCAAAGCAGTGATATTGTTCCAGTGTGGTTTCCCTTCGTTTTTTAGATCCACATCCTTGACGAGGCTTTACCAAATACACTGAAATTAACCACTTATCGTTTATTAGTTTAAGGCATCTGATTGTAATTAACCTGTAACAATATAATGGTGCACAGAATGGCCAAACTATTCCAAATGCCATCACTGCTTTAGCATTGTTACTCTCACTGCACCACTCGGAGTATTTATCCCACTGTATCTGAGCGTGGAATCACAGCTCTACAGCAGCTGATTGGAAAGAGAATTATCGGTATACAGCATTAAGGACACGCTGCCTCAGCCAAGTGCACAGTCTATTTGAACGCCCCCATATGGTAAATGCTTCAGAGGTTTTCCATTAGGGACCTCGCAGTTCAAAAACAGTTTCATCCGAAGAGCTATAAATGCACTTGTAACCCTATTCTTAACCCTAGGGGTTAATTTAATTGTATATTCAACAAGAATCCTGGATCCCCGGCAGTTGAATGGTGAATTAGGCCGGTAACGTCTTTACTTTCAGTTTTAAACTTTAACAGTAACTTGCCTCTCTAGTCTTAATGAAACCCAGACTACAAATTTGTAACAAGAAAACAAAATAATGATTTATTTTATGACAATAATATAATAGTGGTCAAATAAAAAAACATAAACCTCTTCTCCATTCTCCTTTTAACTTTGTCTATTGGCGATAACTAGCAACTCAGTTAAAACCCTGGTCAAAGACCTTATTTCCCCTCAGGACTATCTAACACCAGAAAACCCAAAAAAAACAAACTAACAATACCGCATCCCTTCCAGGGGAGTTCAACACTCGAGAAAAAAAATATACAATTCACAAAAGTACGTGAGTCAAATAGTTCAAAAGTTGGATCGATCATTAATGTTGGGGCCCATTCGTTGGTGCACTAAACAGAAGATGAATTTCAATATCAATCCTTCCAAAAAAAATGTGTCCACTTACTTTCTCCGATGAGTTAATTAAGCAATCGTATATTCACCGTACAACACGAAGACTCAGCGTCGTTCACGAGCCGTCTTGAGATCCCAAATGGATACAGTCGATCCACGTCGAAAGAAGAAATGCCCGCTCTGTCCTGTTTGCAGCACTGCTGAAGACTTCGGCGGTGATAATTGTTTTATCGTCCGTTCTCGCTCGTTTCACACAAATGTCTCTCCCGTTTCTAGGCATGTGAGTAACACACACCTCGCAGCGTAACGAAGTGAGGGCTTAATATCGGGAAGTGTCGTCACTCTTCACTTGGGCCAGATATCACAGTCAATACCCTAGTCTCCAAAATCAGATGACCCCCCTCTTCTTTTCTTTCCCTTGTCACGACAAAAAAAGAAAAAAAAACCCTATCGCTAGTTACACACCCTCTTAACCAGCTAGACTCAATCACGCCCCATCTCGTGACCAAAATCAGGCCACCTCAAGTTCAACAGCGATTGGCCCGCATCAGTCACCCCATATCGCACGAACTTCCCCTTTTTTTCTCATTGGATAGTGCTTCCTGGGGTTCCTACACACTCCCCGCACCAAAAAAAATATCCAGTATGTCCCCATGCTGGTTACAACATTATTTACAAGGCATCAATAGAGGCAGATTGTTACATTTTTAGGTTTATACCACCAAACATGAGAGCTATTATAACCCCCAGAAACTTTTGGTATTCCAGAATCTGTTACTTGAATACCACAGTATTGAGAGGATACAGACCGTATGCATGGCACACCCATCTTATCATAGGTAAATCTGGTATTAGTTCTTCTCTCCCTACCTGATCTACGTACTTCAGGAGGTACAACCTCTGCCTGAGTTTCATTATTAGTAGGAACCGCAGTCTGTAAGGTGCTGTCATGAACTTCGACCACATCATCAACTACTTCAGTATCGCTATCTTCAGCCACCAGCTGAACATCAGACTGTACCATAATTTCTGTAACAGTGTGAGCTTCACCAGTTCCTAAATCTTCTTCATTTTGTACGGGATATTCATTCTGCATCTCCTCTGTCCTCTGAGAAAGAAGGTTTGAGACGTCCTCAGCATAAAACCCAAATTCAGACTCTGAATCTGAAGAATGACCTTCTTTTGGAAGGGCCTCAATTTCAAGCAGTGAGTTATCTGACTGCGCAGCTTTACGCTCCTCTTTTGCTCTCCTACGCCTCAAAGCTCGAGGTGATGGAGTAGGGCTAATATCTACCTGAGCACTTAACCTCACTTCCTGTCCCAAAGGCAAGAGATTATTGCGGTGCATGACTTTGACTGGTCCATTACCATCAACAGGCTTTAAGTGATACACTGGAATACCAGACAATTTACTCTCCACTACATAAGGATTTGAGCTCCATCTATCTGCGAGCTTGTGTTTTCCCTTGAGGCCTAGGTTTCGAATCAGAACCCTGTCACCCACATTTAAGCTATGATAGCGAACTTTTTGATCATACCTTGCTTTATTACTCTGATTCATCTTTTCAGAGACATCTCGAGCTAACTGATAGGCGGTCTGTAATTCCTGCTTCATTTTGGACACATACTTAGAGTATGACTCAGGTGATGTATTATCAGCAGAGACACCAAAAGAAACATCAACAGGCAATCTAGCCTCTCTGCCGAACATCAGAAAATAGGGGGAGAAACCAGTAGCTTCATTGGAAGTACAGTTGTACGCATGCACCAACTGGGCTATGTGCTGACTCCATCTAATTTTCTGACTAGGCTCAAGAGTGCCCAGCATATTCAACAGGGTCCTGTTAAATCTTTCTGGTTGGGGATCACCTTGGGGTGATAAGGTGAGGTTCTAGATTTCTTCACTCCTAGCATAGTCAGCATGTCAACCACCAACTGGCTCTCAAAATCCCTGCCTTGATCTGAGTGTATGCGATTTGGAAGACCATAATGAATGAAATACTTTTCCCACAAAGTCTTTGCCACGGTAGAAGCTTTTTGGTCACGCGTAGGAAACGCCTGCGCATAACGCGTATAATGGTCAGTGACTACCAAAACATTACACACATTGCGGGAATCAGCTTCAATCGAGAGAAAATCGATACATACCAGGTCCATGGGTCCTGTACTCTGCATGTGGGACAACGGAGCAGCTCGTTGAGGTAACGTTTTCCTTTTATGCAGCGCTCGCATGTCTGACAGTAAGCTTCTACATCACGCTTCATGCATGGCCAATAAAATCGATCACGAACTAGGCCATAAGATTTTTCGAACCTTAAATGCCCCATCTCGTCATGCAATGACTTCAACACTACATTGTGGAACTGTTTTGGTAGTACAAGCTGTCGCCTCACCTTGTGATCACTCTGTCGAACTGTTCTGGAAAGTAATCCATTATCTACGGATAATTTTTCCCACTCTCGTTTTATGATTTTCATGTCAGGATGCTTACTTTGGAGATCACTAGCTAGTTTCTTATCACAAATTGCCCACCACACTTCTCCAAGGAAGGAATCATTCCTCTGGGCCATTTGAAGGTCTTTTGAACTAAGTGCGGGTAAGTGATCTGCAGTCACTTCAGCAGCATGAGAGTAAGCCCTGGGAACCCGGACATATGTGCCCCTGCCTGTTGCACTACACCGGAGAAAACCTATTCCCTGTCCTCCTCTCCACAGACAAAGCCTGACCAAGAGCCCTCACCCCTGCAGCTGGAATTTCCTGCCACTCATCATCAGTACTTAGACAAGAATGTGGACGCCTAGACAATGCATCTGCATCAACATTCCGGCGCCCAGGTCTGTATTTCAAATTAAAGTTGTAAGTTGACAGGGCAGACAACCAACGGTGACCAGCAGCATCAAGTTTTGCTGATTTTAATATATATGTTAGAGGATTGTTGTCAGTTCTAACCTCAAAAGGATCCCGTAAAGATAATCATGCAGTCGATCCACAACAGCCCATTTCAAAGCCAAAAACTCCAGCTTATGAGCTGGATAGTTCCTCTTGGAAGGGGAAAGGCTACGACTAACGAAAGCTACTGGGCGAAATCCTTCCTGATGTTCTTGATACAGAACTCCTCCAAGTCCATCCATACTCGCGTCCACATGCAATACATACTGCTTTTGTGCATCCGCAAATGCCAGCACTGGAGCTTGAGTCAGACAGTTCTTTAGGGTTTGGAAGGCTTTATCACACTGAGCAGTCCATCGAGATCCAAATGGTTCAGATGGCTTAAAACAGGGCTGCGGGTTACTCACAGGTGAATTTCGGTTTCTCTTCTTTGCAGCAGAAGAGGGGTACCCCTGCAGCAATTCATTTAGAGGTCGGCACAATTTTGCGAAATCCCTTACAAAACGCCTGTAATATCCACAAAACCCCAGAAAAGATCTGAGCTCTGTCATTGTCTGGGGCTTAGGCCAGGATACCACAGCTTCAGTCTTTGAAGGATCAGGCGTGGATATTCCATCCTTTGACACAATATGCCCTACATATTTTACGGAAGTCCTGCCAAATTGACACTTGTCTAGGGAAATCTTTAGTCCCTCATCTCTCAATCTGTCAAGAACTTTCAAAAGGCGTTCTTCATGTTCCTCTAAGGTTCGTCCAAAAATGATTAGATCATCCAAGTATACGAGCACTTCCAAAAAGTTCATATCCCCTACAGTGCGTTCCATGACTCTTTGAAAAGTGGCTGGGGCCCCACTGATTCCCTGCGACATACGCTCAAATTCATAGAACCCCACTGGACAAATGAACGCAGTCTTCTCCTTGTCAGCATCACTCAAGGGTATCTGATAGTACCCACTTCTTAAGTCAAGAACAGTGAACCATCTACTTCCAGAAAGACTATGGAGGGCGTCCTCAATGCGGGGCACAGTATATTGGTCTGGTATAGTCCGTTGGTTGAGAGTCCGATAGTCCACACACATCCTAACTTTCCCTGACTTTTTGCGGACCACGACAATGGGCGATGCGTAGGGGCTACGGGACTCGGATATAATGCCACTACTCTGCAGGTCTCGTAGGTGCTGTCGCACGTCTTCGAAGTCAGCAGGGGCAAGACGGCGAGATCTTTCTCTAAAGGGGCGGGAATCATTTAACCTTATCTCATGAGTGGTGCTTTTTGAACAGCCCACATCCCACTCATGTAGAGAAAACACTTCCTTTCTTTGCATCATTTTATCACATAATCTTTGTTTGGCCTCTTCAGGCATGGTAGAATCTCCAAAATTGAAAGAGGCAGGGGTCAAAGTATTTTGCTCGGGTGGCTGCTCTGTGGTAAGTTGTGGCACTAAGGACACTGGGAATACATGGGCAAGGGGAGTTCCGCGCCTCACCCAAACTTCTCTCTTAGACCTGTTCCTTACGGTCACTGTGACCCGGCGACTAGAGACAACAGATGCTGCATGAAGTTCAGGCATCACTTCTAGAGAATCAGTACTTGTATCACCAACCACTGCTCTGTCTACTAGCACTAAAGACTCAGTCACCTGACCAGGAAGCTTGAGCAGACCAGGAAGTTGCATAACTTGATTTGGGGTCAAAACAACAGGGTTACGCTTCATAAACCATACTGTTCCATGCTTGTCAGGGTCATCCTGCAAAACATTGGTTTGTTGCATGGTCTCATACACCTCTCTGATTACAGGATGTATGGTTAGCACATTCAGGAATTTCTCCCCAGCTTGTTCACGACAAGACTCTCGCAGCTTCTTCACCAAGCTAGTATTGGTCCCAAGCAAAATTGCTATTCCTTCCCTATTCACAGGATCAGGGCAAACAATGGCAAGCGTGTCAATCACCTGATGCACTCCAGCTACACTTTCTGTGAATTCAAGTCTAAGGGGCAAATATCCATCATAAGGGTATTTATGTGAACTTAAACCCCAAATCTCCAGGTTTTGCACAGGCTGAAGATCCAAATGGGTGAGATAAGCATCATAAAAACTACGATATAATAGGGTAACCTGTGACCCGCTATCAAGAAGTGCTTTGGCGTAAATGCCTTCTATCTGGACAGGAACTTCGGACACAGGACCCACTAATCCCTCAGGCAATCCTACTTTACTGGAATCAAAAGTGAATGAACCACGATTGAACGTGTTGTCTCAGGAGCCCCGTGCCGTTCCTTTACTGAGCTCCTGCCCCGTTTCCCTGCAGGCGCTGCATCCCCATCAGCCTTTGATTCACTTTTCTGAGATCTTCAGGTGCTTTGCACTCCCACTTCTTATGCCCGTCTTCCCCACATTTATAGCAAAAGATCATACTAGTAGGTTTAGCTTTTTGGGAGTTGCCTTGATTTACCCTCTCTGCGCGGTTACTAGGTGTCTTCGGAGGATTACACTCAAAACCACCAGGCAAAGTAGTCACGCTCAACAGCTGACTAACCTGGGAAGACAACTCTTTAACCTCCTTCTTCAGGTTTTGTAACTCGGAAGGCACGGATGCCTGGGGAGAGACAACAGTGGCAACAGAAGCTTTAACGCTATCCCTTGCAGCCACCCAGTGTTCCTCCTCACGTATTTCCTTCATTAATTGTGAAAAAGATGGAGGACTCTGCAAAGTGTGAGTCATTCTAATTGCAACGCAACCATATCATTGGTAAGTGCACCCTTAATTAGCTGTTCCATTCTAGCTCTATTGATGCCGACTGCATCAATCCCACCCTTTAACAATGCTTTGTGGAGAAGTTTGTCTAGGCGATACAGGAAAACTGAAAGTTTCTCTCCACTTTCCTGGTAAGTGTGACGAAACGTAGCCATAAGGTCAAATCCACTCTCCGTAGTTCCATATGCGGTCTCAAGGGCAGCTAAGTACTCATCTGCAGTCGCAGATGGATTACGCACTTTTAGAAACCTGACCATATCAGCCGCAGGGCCTCGTAAACTTTCTACGACACGTTGTTTCTTTGCAGCTTCAGGGCACTGCCATTCACTTATCATTTGTGCAGCCTGTTCCATCCAGATTTCATACTCCTCTTCACCTGGAGGGACAGGTTTCAGCCCAGAAAACAATCTTAGTTTTCTATAGCCGGGACTATCATTGGGAACTTGGTTGCACCGATCTACTAATTTTTCTATAGCATCAACAAGGTCCACACTGAGATCAGATGTGGGAGACTGTTTTCCCATGATCAATGCCCGCACTTCATCCATAGACTTACCCTCCTGCTGCAACAATGCCTGCAGTTTGAGCTGAAAGGGATCACCTTCAGGGGCCGGATTTTGAGCTACTAGACTGCGCACTAAGTGGACGCTCCAGGGCCCAACCTCATTTTCTATGCCTATCTTGGGAGGTATCACATCTGGTTCTAAATCAGCACTGGCCTCCACTAGAATGAACAACAATCTACCAGTTACATCACCACGACGGCTACATATTTTTGTGCGACCAAAAACTTTGACGGTATTTAACACTTTCCCAATAGTGTCATCACTAGTGCATAAAGGAACATTGCTCAAAACAATGGCACGCAAGAGATTAACATTCTCTTTTCTACCCCACTCAACAGTCTTAACCAGATCCATAATTACTGTAGGTCAATGTAACCAACTAATACTGGAGTGAAGAAATCTTAAAGCCTACGGTTTGTCTATTAAATCATAAAGGGACAAAAAAAAACCACGGATAAACAGATGAAAGAAGAAAAAAAAAATAATAATCCCAGCGGTGCCTCCAAAATGTAACCCTATTCTTAACCCTAGGGGTTAATTTAATTGTATATTCAACAAGAATCCTGGATCCCCGGCAGTTGAATGGTGAATTAGGCCGGTAACGTCTTTACTTTCAGTTTTAAACTTTAACAGTAACTTGCCTCTCTAGTCTTAATGAAACCCAGACTACAAATTTGTAACAAGAAAACAAAATAATGATTTATTTTATGACAATAATATAATAGTGGTCAAATAAAAAAACATAAACCTCTTCTCCATTCTCCTTTTAACTTTGTCTATTGGCGATAACTAGCAACTCAGTTAAAACCCTGGTCAAAGACCTTATTTCCCCTCAGGACTATCTAACACCAGAAAACCCAAAAAAAACAAACTAACAATACCGCATCCCTTCCAGGGGAGTTCAACACTCGAGAAAAAAAATATACAATTCACAAAAGTACGTGAGTCAAATAGTTCAAAAGTTGGATCGATCATTAACGTTGGGGCCCATTCGTTGGTGCACTAAACAGAAGATGAATTTCAATATCAATCCTTCCAAAAAAAATGTGTCCACTTACTTTCTCCGATGAGTTAATTAAGCAATCGTATATTCACCGTACAACACGAAGACTCAGCGTCGTTCACGAGCCGTCTTGAGATCCCAAATGGATACAGTCGATCCACGTCGAAAGAAGAAATGCCCGCTCTGTCCTGTTTGCAGCACTGCTGAAGACTTCGGCGGTGATAATTGTTTTATCGTCCGTTCGCTCGTTTCACACAAATGTCTCTCCCGTTTCTAGGCATGTGAGTAACACACACCTCGCAGCGTAACGAAGTGAGGGCTTAATATCGGGAAGTGTCGTCACTCTTCACTTGGGCCAGATATCACAGTCAATACCCTAGTCTCCAAAATCAGATGACCCTCTTCTTTTCTTTCCCTTGTCACGACAAAAAGAAAACCCCTATCGCTGGTTACACACCCTCTTAACCAGCTAGACTCAATCACGCCCCATCTCGTGACCAAAATCAGGCCACCTCAAGTTCAACAGCGATTGGCCCGCATCAGTCACCCCATATCGCACGAACTTCCCCTTTTTTTTCTCATTGGATAGTGCTTCCTGGGGTTCCTACACACTCAATCAGTTTATCAGGTGCTCCTGGTAGAACTGTTTGTACTTATAAGTACAATCCCCTCACTGTAAACTTGCTTTAAAGTTATAATATTGTACAACCCGAGTCACTTTATAAAGCGTGTATTTACAGATGATGACAACTGGCTTCTAAGTCGATTTAGATTTCCAAGCACTATCCTAATGGAGCTCTTGATATCGTTTTTAGGATGAAATGCGGCAAAATATGTTTATTATGTTGTACAGATAAAATTTTAACATCATTTAAATAATAATTAAGCATGTGAGGACACATTGTCGCAGTTCTAGTGACGAGCTGGCTCCCCGTTCAGAGATTGTTCCTGCCTCATGCTGTATGCTTGCTGGGACTAGCACAGCCCTAGATGGATAGAATAATTAAACATGTACTATATTGAAGATATTTCAATGTTCCCTAAAAGTTTTGAAGAATCTGCGTTCTAAGCTTACAGATGGCTTGACTTTTATTAAAGAGCTGATTGTGTGGTGAATGGCTACTTGGAGAAAGAAAAGGAAGAATAGGAATTGGGGGTTAGTACGTTTGAGAGAGACAGCACTGTAGTAATAAATTATTTCATCGAGTGTTGCACATGGCGCAGCAAGCATCTTGCAGGAAGCAGGAACAATCTCTGGACATGGCGCCTGCTCTTCACTATCACTGTGTTCCCATGTTTAATACATGCTTTAATTCATTTCATCATCAAAATGATATCATGTACTGTATACATCTTAGTATTTAAATTGTTCAGAGAGCTTAAGAAGCTTTTAATGCTTAGAGCACATAGAAGAACACACAGAATATGCAGCATTTAATGTGCTACTGTAGTTATGATGGGTTTTGAGA
Organism: Polypterus senegalus; assembly: GCF_016835505.1. NCBI lineage: Eukaryota > Metazoa > Chordata > Cladistia > Polypteriformes > Polypteridae > Polypterus > Polypterus senegalus. The sequence goes on from NC_053157.1 coordinate 211,946,646, forward strand.
AACTAGTAAATTAAACTATTTAAAGATGAAGTTTATGACATTCTACTTTAATGAGAGATTAAAGTTGACATTTCGAGATTTTTTTACAACTGTGTCCCTATTTTATTTTTCTTTTCTCTGTACCCTAATAAGCTTCTATATAACACTCAGACGGTAGGCTATGACTCGCCTTTTCATGGCGACTTTGATGGTTGACAACTTCTTTTTTACTTCAGGCACTGTGCAACTTTGTGAACTTTATGTCACTCTATGTCACTTGATCAACTTCCTTTGTTGTTTATACCACTGTTTAAACCAACAAATAGTACGTTTTTCCTTGCCTCCACTTGGTACTTGTTGAAATTCTTCTATTTTCCCCCGTGCTTTTGGCATTTTCTTTTCACAGAATGCTGAATTTAAGGGCTATTTATATTGATTTGCATAATCAAAGAAGCATAATTCAGGGTGAGGCAGCGGGTGCATGCACGTGTGTTACTTTTCATGCTGACTGGGATTTATGTAGTGGAAGAACGTGGAAATTGGTGTACACACCGATTTTTGCATCTGGATATGTTTCTGTTTTTGTCTGTACGCCATGTTTTACTGTGAATTCTACACATGGCGTTACGCATGAGGCCCCAGGTCCCTAATGCTTGGACCAACAGATACTTGTATCCAGTTCAAATACTTCTTCATACCAATTGCTATTAATGTTCTAAATAAGTTCAAATTTAATGAAAATCCACAGGCTTAAATTATAGGATGAGCAGTTATTATTGGAATCAGTCAAGTGTTAATGTTGGTTTAATTATTTTGTGTAATATGCAGAATCTGATGTTATAGCTTAAATATTATGTTGTATTGTGGTTTTAATGTTACATCGTGGGGGTATTTTCTGTACGTCACTTAAATCATCTGAGATCAGATGCCTCATCTTGGATGAGTTTATGCTGGTGAAACTCATCCGGGATAAGTCAGTTTTTCAAACACAGCCATGTTGTAGATTAGTCTAGCTGGATCTAATCATCTGAGATAATTGTGCATACCCATGCTGATTGAAAAGCCCATATACTGTATTATTGAGTCTAGAAAACATGATCAGCAAGTCTTTAATAGGCTGCGACAAAATGATGAAAGAACAGGTGCATTTTTTCACACAAGCGGAGCAGGACCTTTTATTCGAAGGATATGAAGAATTTCAAGATTTAATATGCACAAGAGGTAACACTGCAAAAGCTGCCCAAACCAGAAAAGACGGCTGGCAAAAAGTGGCCGACAAATTAAATGCTAAGTAGTGTGCATTGTACTTACTGAATGCAGCATTTCATTTCCTATGTGTCAGATTAATTATTATTTAATAATTCCAGATCAAACGTGAGCACAAGGAGAACATGGGAACAGGTTAAAGTGAAGTACAAGAATATACTTCAAACTGGTAAATATTGGTATATAACTATTTAAAGAATTGGTGACATAAAGAATCATATATAATATAAAAAACATTAATTTTAAAGCTAATAAGAAGAAGGCAGACAAACAAAAAAACAGGTAGAGGTCCACGCGAAACAAAACTAACCCCTGCAGAAGAGTTGGCTCTCCAGCAAAATGCCCATTGCCCTATTTCTAAGGGCATTCCAGGAGGGAAGCTCTTCCTCAGAATCAGTGGCAGAATGCAGTGGTTACTTCATTTCAGGTAAAGGATGGTCACTGCACATATTTGTCCTCAATGTGTGCCATAGGTACGTTCCATATAGCCCCCTTTTTTGTTGGGTCAGTTGCAGGTAATGTCATATCCCTAGAACCTGTGTCTGACCAACGAGATATTGACGAAGGTCAAATATTTGATGAAGACACTGTGTCTGATTAGGAGGAGAGGTAAATTTTCCAAATAATGTTTGAACAAACTCCACGCTGATCAGTGCCATGTGCTAATGGTGATATAACTAATTTGCAAGAGCCTGTAGCTGGCACACATGTCTCTTTTTGGAAGAAAGTCCACATCAAAAAAGGAGATGGTGAGGTTGGTTGAGCCACTTGTTGTACTTTATACAAAATGATTCAAAATGATATACTGTGTATACAATATAGAGGAAAAAAGGCATTTATAATTGTGTATCTATTTGCATAAATATGTGAGGGCTCTATACAAGAGATATCATATCTTCAACAGAAAATCGCATACAAAAAACTAAAAATGAGAAAAATACAGCAGGACATGAAACTTCATGAACTGAGGACAACCAAAATGAAGTTGCAGATACAAATACTAGAAAAACAATTGGTAACAAAATTCTTTTATCTTTTTTCCATATGTATATGTGTATGCGTGAGTGTATCCTTAATTATGTTCTCCTCTGTACAGGCTGAAGGGCCGTAATATACAATAAATAACTTTTGAGTGAAACCACAATTCTGTATCTGGCAGCTCTGCCACTGGTTTGCTCAAGGTGCACTGGGTCAAGGTCAGGCTGCACCAAAACCTCAGGGACTCTCTCTTTTCTGATGGTCGCTATGTTGTGTAACACAGAGCATGCACCAATTATGTCACATGCTTTGTCAGGTGCAACCCTCAGGTGGCCAAAGGTCATTTCAATTTGTGCCCTTGTCCTAGACAGAGCTACATTATATTGAGTTTGTGGCCCAGGTTTGGGGTTGGGAAACACGGCCATTAGAAAATGCCTACAGGCGTGTATCCCCTGTCCCCAAGAAGGATTCCATCATGATGACCTGCGGAATATGTAAAAATTGTGAATACAATACACACATCATCATGATTTATAATTACACTAGGCTGACCCGCCTTTTAAGGCGACCGACTTTTAAGTTGACCACTTCTTAAGGCAATTCAATATGTAGATCAATTTGGTATTTTATACAAACTCATTCATTTGGTTATATTGCATTTGAGCGGTATTACTTTAATACTCGTAGTTTCTGTTATTTTTGTGATGAAATTGAAACTTTTTTTCTATACTGAGGTTGCCCTTTTGAACCCCCCTGATATTTACTACGCGGTGAGGAATTTGTACTCCATCAACATTAATTATTTCCAGAGACATAATTTTGTCTATTTTTCCAGCGCATCACGCACAAAAGCAAGGGAACGATGGGAGCACCAGAACTCTGCTCACATCATGTCGCTTCGTAACGCAAGCTGCAAGTAGTAAGTCTGTGATAAGCGGAATACTGCTACGCTTTCCACTCACGGGACGGAAGGACAATCCCGACCGCTTTTATATACTAAGAAAGAAGAAGAAGATATCGCACAGTCTGGAGTAGAAAATCATCTTTTACCTGGAAAAACGAAACTACAAATCACATCGTGCATTGCAAAATGGACGGGGCGTGTTTGAAACTCTGCACCTGCGTAGCACTCACGGGATGGAAGGACAATTCCGACCACTTTTATATAGAAGGATTATTACCTTGTTCAAATGTCCGATACAGGTGTGACTCCTTAAAAATTCTTGAGTCATGAACAGACCCTGGCCGTTTAGCCTCCACATTTGATACAAGGTAGGATGCATCACAGATCATCTGAGAATTTATAGCATGTAGGTCAAACAATTTTACTGTATATCAACATGCCTATTGGCTATTTTCAGCTCTTACAAAAAGTTACATTACCTGCACATTAATACTGTTTATGTAATCTATCTCATTTGGACCTGATGGGGCCTTTATTCGGATCTGCGTATAATCCAGTGCCCCAATCACATTTGGAAATCCTGGGTAATGAGAATGTCAGGCTGATTGTTAGATTCTTTTTGGAACTGTGGGTGTTTTTGCCTGTGTATTACCTACCTGCAATGGCATGAAACGCAGGTGTCCAGGAAACACTATGAAAACTGGAAAGAAATATTTCAGAGCCAGACAGAATTTACGAATTGCCTGGCAAACTGCACTTTTGGATGGATTTTACGCATTGCCTACAAAAAACCTCAAAGCAATGCATTCTGTCTGTGTGGTTGTGAGAGCCCGACTTCACCTCGTTTGACTTCAAATATAAGGTACTAATAAAACTTTGAGGTACAATATTCCCTCTTGGCTAAAGCAGTATCTTTCGAAAAAAAATTTCCTCCGGGAGCAATAAAGGATCTTGCTGATTGCATAAAACCCTCTCTATATGAAATTCTCTTCTTATAATTTGCACACCGATATTAATTGGTCACGCATTCATGAACAGCGAAGCCATGACTGAATGAATTCTATGCATGGATATTGATTAAGTGTGTGAGCTAATCCTTGTTTACATAGAACAAACCTGCTCTGAGCAGGTTTGAGGATTTGGATGTGCTGCTATGACAACACATCCAGCAAGAGTTTCGAAAAACCGACAGATCCAGGATCATGCCAAATCGTCAACATTTACATCCGGCTAAACGAGCAATCCACGTAAGAAAAATACTCCCCTTGGAATTTTTTGTAAAACCTAATTAACCTCATAGAAAAGTTAAAATTAAATTTACTGGTCTCTTCCGATGCGAGAGATGGACGTCTGAAGTGGAGCTCCGCTAGCAGTGGTGCTATTTTTCATATTATTTGCTTATTATTCTGAGATATCCTGTATTTATTCAACCCGAGAGGGACCGCTACAGTATATGTAAACACATATAAACATGGCCAACAAGAAGGGGGGTCCGAAAGAATCGAAGACTAAAGCTACATCCAAGCTGCGATCAGCAAGCCCTAGTTCGAGATACGGCCTCTCAGAGACAGACCTGGATCAGATGGGCGAAAGTACAGACTCCTCGGGACCACGGTCCGCTACATCGTCGCCTGCTGAGAGCGAAAAGGGGAGCGAAGGTGCGATCGTGAGTGCAGATGTGGATAGCTCGCTGATTGGAGAGGATTACCTGAAACTGGAAAAGGCCGGGAGGTCCGCGGCTTCAGTTACGCAATCACGCGGGACTGGAGCAGCGGAGACACCGGCTTCAGCAGAGTCTGCTGCTTCATCTACGGTACAAGAAGGCACATTTGAGCTATCTGAACTGAAAGTGTTGCTCGCTGAGCTCAGGCAAGATATAAAGAAAAGCGAGAAGGCTAATGAGAAAGCAACGGCAAAGGCACATGAGAGACTGAAACAGGAATTAAAACAGGAGATGAAACAGGCCAATGAATGTCTGCGACAGGAAATCCAACAGGCAAATGAAAGGCTGCGACAGGAATTCCAACAGGCAAATGAAAGGCTTGAAGAGGTACAACTTGAACGACAGGTGCTGGGTAAAATTGAAGAGCGCATTGAGAAAAACTCGCTAAACTGAGCACGCTTGCTGATCGATTGGAGCATCTTAGTGAGACATTCACGAATCGGATCGAAATAGCCGAACATCTAGCTGCCAGTGCCGAGGAAAGAGCAGTAAATGTCAGTTGAATGTAAAAACTCGGAGAAAAACTTGGAGACAGACTGGCTGCTTTAGAAGATGGGAATAGAAGGTATAATGTCAGAATTGAAGGCTTGCCGGAGAATCGAGAAAGTTTAAACCCGGTGAAATTCGCAACTGAACTTTTTTCTAAAATAATCGGGGGCGACTTTAAAGCAGAATCTGAGATAGCAGCGGCTTACAGCACGCTGATCAAACACCGTCAGACCCCGACCAAGATCTTTTATAGTCCGTTTTGAACGATTATCATTTAAGTTAGAGGTGATGGAACTCCTCAGGAAAAAAGGGGAAGATATTATATATGAAGATTGCCACATTCGCGTCTTCCCTGACTTCTCTCCAGCAACAGCTATCAAACGCCCTTCTATAATATTAAACAGCTGCTACGGCAAGCCAATGTCAAATACGGCCTCCTGTATCCGCAAAACTGAAAGTGGAATGGCAGGGTCATTTCTATGTTTTCGCTAGCAAGGAGGAGGCAGAAAATGAGTTAAGAAAGCTGATCCCGGACTATTCTGATACATAATTGTGAGTCATGGCGGTAAATGATAAAGCTAGGATTAATAATCTACTGTCTGATCTATTTGTTTTAAAATACGGGTTTTTATCAGCATATATTCTCATATTCTTATATTATTATTACTTACTTATTACTTATCATTACTTAGTATTACTAGGGCTAAATGTTTATGTTTTATTGTGCTTAATTACGTTTTCCTCCTCTTTTTTCTTTTCTAATTATTTCATGTGTACCCTAAATGAGACTGTTCAATATCATACCCTTGGTTTGCTGTTATTGCTATTACTGCATTAAGACTTGTTATGCTTGTTTTGGACACATCTTTAACACCATCACCTGGGTTTATTATCTGGGGATATCATCTTAATGCACTAAAATTGATGAAGATTATATGTATATATATATGTATGTATATATATATATATATATATATATATATATATATATATATATATATATATATTAAGTGCAAAATTCTTTTCTTTTTTTTTCCTCTTTTAAAGACTATATTGGTAACAGATATCTCTATCTTTTAACCTTAAAGCGCCACTGCATGGGGGCTTGATGTGCTTTGGACGTGCTCTGTCTCTGGGTATGTCAGAGGACTGGGACTGCATGAAGTGGGTTTTAGCCTCACCTGGGGAGGCAAAAAGGGAGGGTGGGGGTTAAGGGGGGAAGAGAAAGAGAGCAGGCTTGATCTATATCTAATCTATCATCTCAATCTTTATAATTATAACTATCAACGTAATAATAAGCTGCATGGCAACAACTCTTGGGGGAATAGGAAATTAAGACCTAAACTATTTCACTTCCAGTTAAGACTATAATATGACACCAAAAACTCAGAATCAGTGTCTCCATGATGGGACAGTTAACTTCGTAAGCTGGAATGTTAAAGGCCTGAATCACGAATTAAAGAGAAAGAAAGTACTTTCTCACCTAACAGGTCTAAATGCTAAAATAGTATTTTTACAGGAAACCCACTTACTAAGTAAGGATCAGTTCCGCTGCAAAAGACTGGACTGGCCAAATGTTCCATTCTAGTTTTACAAAGAAAACTAGAGGGGTGGGAATTCTCATACATAGAACAGTACCATTTGTAGCATCAGATGTAGTATTGGATCCTGAAGGGAGATATGTGATGGTCATGGGAGACTTATCTAACTGTAAAATGATTTTGATAAATGTTTATGCACCTAATGTTGATGATAAGGAATTTATACAAAATTTATTTGCATCCATTCCCAATCTGAACACTCATAAACTTATAATGGCTGGGGACTTTAATTGTGTTCTAAATCCACTTTTAGATAAGACTTCCTCCACAGGGGAACGCAACTAACACCGCAAAGATAATTACAAAGTTTATAACTGATCACAACTTATCAGATCCCTGGAGGTTTTAAACCCAAATTCAAGAACATATTCTTTCTACTCACCAGTACATCATTGCTACTCAAGGATTGATTACTTCTTTATAGATAATAACTTCTTGCCTAAGATTAAATCTTGTAAATACGATGCTATTGTTATTTCAGACCATGCTCCGATGATCTTGGAGCTGAAATTACTAAGCCCCATACACTCACCCCGCAGATGGCGTCTCAATCCGCTTCTATTAGCTGACGAGAATTGTACTGAATTTATATCCAAACAAATTGAATTCTTTCTAGAGACAAATACATCCCCTGAGATCTCTGCAGGAATACTCTGGGAAACTCTTAAGGCCTTCTTAAGAGGACAGATTATCTCATATCTTTCCCACAGAAATAAATCCGCGAAGAAAGTAGCAGAGATAAAAAGCGAAATTACTAAAATAGATGAAGAACATGCCAGACTACCAAGCGAGACTCTACATAAGAGGAGGCAGGCTCTACATTCAGAATTAAACCTCTTGACAACTAAAGAAACCGAACAACTAATTTACAAATCCAGACATCATTATTATGAACATGGAGAGAAAGCTAATAAGCTTTTAGCGCAACAAATTCACAAGCAAGATGTAGCAACGCAATCTCGTAATTACTAACACGAATGGAGATAAAATCATCGAACACAAAAATATAATGTACACTTTTAGAGACTACTATAAATCCCTATATACTACTGAGTTTAAAGAAGACAATATACAATCTAATGCATTTCTGGATAAATTACAGATACCACAAATTGACGCTATTAGTGTGGAGGAGCTCGATAAACCTCTGTCATTATCAGAATTACTGGATGCTATAAAGTCACTCCAAGGTGGAAAAGCAGCAGGCCCTGATGGCTACCCTGCAGAGTTTTACAAGAAATTCTCCGCTCAGCTAGCTCCCTCCTATTAGCAACATTTACAGAAGCCAGAGATAACCAATCTCTTCCACAAACCTTTCGCCAAGCACTAATCACTGTCTTTCCAAAACAAAATAAGGACTTATTACAATGTGCATCATACAGACCAATTTCACTTCTGAATAACGACGTTAAAATACTCTCTAAAATCATAGCTAGAAGGATGGAGAAAGTGCTCCCTCAGTAATATCACAAGACCAAACTGGATTTATTAGGGGCCGACACTTATCTTCAAATCTTCGACGCCTGTTTAATGTAATATACTCACCAACTAAATCAAACACCCCAGAAATATTATTATCATTGGATGCAGAAAAGCATTCGACATGATTGAATGGAAATACCTTTTACTATTTTGGAGAAGTTTGGGTTTGGCCCAACATTTGTGCATGGATTAAATTACTGTATACTAACCCAGAAGCTTCAGTTTGCATCAATAACATTTGCTCAGACTACTTTAAACTAGAACGTGGCACAAGACAAGGATGCCCTTTGTCACCACTGCTGTTTGCAATTGCCATTGAACCACTGGCAATACATTGTCGAAATACTGATCAGATAAAGGGGATTAGCAGAGAAGGACTGGAACAGAAAATCTCATTATATGCAGATGACATGGTACTGTATATATCGGATCCAGAAAATTCTGTGCCTGCAGTCTTAGCAGCACTCACAGAATTTCAAAAGCTCTCTGGTCTCAGAATTAATCTGAATAAAAGTGTACTCTTTCCGTGAATTCGCAAGCATATAATATTAGATTAGACACCCTTCCTTTTATCATTGCAGAACAGTTTAAATACCTCGGGGTAAACATCACAAGTAAACATAAAGCTCTTTATCAACAAAATTTCGTCGTCTGTATGGAAAAAATTAAACAAGACTTGCATAGATGGTCAACCCTTCATCTCACACTAGCTGGAAGAATTAACACTGTTAAGATGAATATTCTTCCTAAGCTCCTTTTTATTTCAAAACATACCAATATACATTAATAAATCGTTCTTTAAGCAATTAGATTCAACAATAACCTCATTTATTTGGAATTCTAAACATCCACGCATCAAAAGAGCGACCCTACAAAGACAAAAGGCAGAAGGTGGCATGGCTCTACCTAACTTCCAGTTTTATTACTGGGCGGCAAATATACAGTCGATAAGAACCTGGACACAAATAGAAGAACATACACAGGCATGGACCGCAATAGAAGTAAAATCCTGCAGTACTTCTTTGTATTCCTTGCTTTGTGCTCCAATAAACACACGCTATCGGCAATACACTAATAACCCAATTGTGCTCCACTCACTTAGAATCTGGAACCAATGTAGAAAGCATTTTAAGACGGAGAAGCTTCTTTCTGTGGCACCCCTGCAAAAGAACCACCTCTTTCAACCCTCACAAACATATGCAGTTTTAATATCTGGAAAAATTTGGAATTAACTTGCTTAGAGATCTTTATATAGACAACGTCTTTGCATCCTATGAACAATTACATTCCAAATTTAACATTCCAGCTACAAATTTCTTTCACTATCTTCAAATCAGGAACTTTGTTAAACAGAACCTTCCAGATTTTCCTCATCTTGCACCCTCATCCACGCTGGAAAAATTATTGCTCAATTTCAAGGAGTTAGACTCCATCTCTACAATATATAAAATCCTTTTACAATCCCTTCCTTTCAAAGATCCAAGAGGACACTGGGAAAATGACCTCTCAATTAATATATCAGAAAAGGAGTGGAAAGTAGCAATGCAGAGAATTCACTCAAGCTCCATATGCGCAAAGCATACAATTATACAACTCAAAATTATATATCGAGCACATCTGTCTCGACTAAAACTCTCCAAAATGTTTCCAGGGCATGATCCAACCTGCGAACGTTGCAACCAAGCCCCAGCCTCACTAGGTCACATGTTCTGGGCCTGCTCCAAATTAACATTATTCTGGACAAAAATTTTTAATTACCTCTCAGACAGTCTTGGACTCACAATCCCTCCTAACCCATTAACAGCTGTGTTTGGGGTTCTTCCAGAGGGTCTTAAAGTGGAGAAAGACAAACAAATTGTGATTGCATTCACTACACTGTTGGCACGCAGACTTATTCTGATAAACTGGAAGAACCCAAACTCTCCTCTTTTAAGTCAGTGGGAAACTGATGTGTTATATTATTTAAAATTGGAAAAAATCAAATACTCAGTTAGAGGATCTGTGCAGACTTTTTTCAAAACATGGCAGGATCTAATCAGTAATATTTTGAAATGATTTTATAAAGCACAGAGAATTTGTTGATTTAGGTATTTTTAAAAGCCTTAAATTTTACACCGTTTGGCTTGCTCTCTCTCTCAAGGGTGGGGATCGATCTGTTCTTAGCATAATTCTTTTTTTTTGTAAAAACTTGATTGCTATGTATTGATTGTAATAAAATTAATAAATAAAAAAAAAAAAAATTTACTTGATCTCTCTGTCTTTGGCTTGTATTCACTGGTCTCATTAGTGAAAAGCTGAATATCTTCTGCTGAGTGTTTCACACCTCAATGGGAATACATCACGTATGAATTATAATTGCACAGTTTTTGGCAATGGCTGAAGACCTGACATTATATTTAATCTCTGATGTTAACTAAATTCTAAACATAGTATGACTCTCTTAGTGTTCCCTCATGTTATCAACTTGTCATTTTGTCTTGATGATATACAGGACTAGATTGTTGTTGCATCACAATATTGTATCAGACACGCAAGCATCTTGTTTTGGACAAAGACCAGGAAGGAATTAGAAGTGGCACTGCTGCTAACTTTTGTTCTGTCTGTTTCCTTAGAAAGGGAGACAGTTTAGTTTAGGGCCTCTGAGGTTATGTCCATTTAATGTGAGATCTCACTGTTTTGTCTTGGTAGAGTAATATATTTCTCTACTTTCCCCTTTTGTATTATTAATAAGTAGCCTTTGTCAAAATGCCTAATCTCACAGACTTACCACTGTTTATAAGGTACTAGTAAAATACCCGCGCTTCGCAGCGAGAAGTAGTGTGTTAAAGAAGCAATGAAAAAGAAAAGGAAACATTTTGAAAATAACGTAACATGATTGTCAATGTAATTGTTTTGTCACTGTTGTGAGTGATGAGTGTTGTTGTCATATATATATATTTACACAAACACACATAAACATATATATATATATACATATCTATACATATACACATATATATACATATATATCTACATATATACACATACATATACACACACACATAAATACATACACACATACATACATACACACACATATATAAACATATATATATACATATACATACATATCTACATATATACACACACAGCTATTTCGTATCAGTGCAATACGCTGCTTGTTAAAACGGATAACTCCCGCTCTTACATGCAAGTCTGCGTGGATATTATGAACTATCGTATTTGTTCAAGTTCTATTTAAATTTTAAATAGAAGGAATTTTTATTTAGTCGACAGAAATATGTTTGGTAGGAATGGTAAAAACAGACAAGAATATTATTCGTGAATAAATCAACTCAAACCTTAAACAACTTATAATATTTTGCTCTCCATAAAAATTTATCCTGTCTAAATTATACAAGTTAGAAATAAAGTAAACGTTAAAAGAACAAACATTCACATTTCTTTACTCTTATGTAATTTTATATAAAAATAAACTTAGATTTTAAATATCCCAAAAGATTTTGCTCTCCATAAAAATATATCCTGTCAAAATGATACAAATTCAAATATGAACATGCTGCATAACAAAACCTAGAAATATAAATAAAATGTGTTCCTTTCAGCAATAACAAATCAAATCATTCAGTTGTCTTTGCTCATATGTCATTTTAGAGCTGGACGCCTGGCATCTTTTTTTGGCCACAGGTTCGTTTCTGTTTGCTGTGAGGTTCTGTGTTGTGGAGATTCTCAGGATGGATTGCAGGTGCTCATCAGTGAGGCGACTTCTGTGTGCTGTTTTGTTAGTCTTTATCACTGAGAAGAGCTTCTCACACAGATATGTGCTACCAAACATGCATAAGGTTCGAGCCGCATGTAGACGGACTTTTTTTGTTCTTCGAAGTCACCAAAGCGCCGTGCAAACTCAGTGCGCTCAGTTTATCAGCAAAGTGCGTATTTGGGAACACCGTAGTGACGACTTGGTTTAACATTACTTGGCAACAGGGAAAGTGAGACAAGGTGCACTGGTGCATTTGTGTCTCCGTAAAGCAGCTTCACTTGAAATCACTTTGTGATTGTGCACGGGTTAAAACGTCCGCTGAAGTGTCAGATTCTTATTTAATTATGCTGCTTTCTGTATCTTCTGCATTGCATTCAGGTTAACCTGATGTTTTGTCTCATAGTGCCGTCTTAGATTAAATTCTGTAATTACAGCCACATTAGCTCCACAAATGAGACACACGGGTTTAGTAAACATATACTCAGCCTCCCATCGGTTTTTAAAGGCTCTATTTTCAGAATCAACTTTTCTCTTCAGCATCGTGTGAGCTAGCTTCGCAATAACTTGATTAACTCGGTAAGTGTTCGGCAAGGCAGCTGAAGCGCTGCATTATGGGATCTGTAGTTTATTGTGTTACCAGCGCTTCATATACCGGGCTTTAATAACAATAATACAGTATATAAAATGATCTCGCGGGCGGATATAATTACACGCGGGTCGGATGTGGCCCGCGCCCTTGAGTTTGACACATATGGACTAAATAGAACTTGAAAAGATATATTTTTTCAAATGTGATCGGCAATTCAGATAGAGTTGACGCGCACTACAGCCTGCATGCCTCAATAAGTCATCCTTCCCTCGCTCTTACTTTTTTACCGTTCATCTAATGAATACACTGAGTATGGCTTTACCAAAACAATCATTGATGGCGAATAAAGTATCCATTATTCGAGTATGTAGATCGGGTTATATATATACATATATATATATATATATATACCCGCGTATCGCAGCGGAGAAGTAGTGTGTTAAAAAGCTAGAAAAGAAAAGGGAACATTTTAAAAATAACGTAACATGACTGTCAATATACAGTATTTGTTTTGTGAGTGTTACTGAGTGTTGCTGTCATCAAGGATTTGATTATCATTATTTCTTTCAAACAGGTTCGTATTTGTAGGATGTGTTGTATTCAAGTTACATTCCGTGTTTGTCAATCGTTGTAAAGATGACAGGTTTCATTCATCAATTCGTTTCTTACTGCATCAATAAACAGCTCGTCTTCTTCTTTATCTGAGACCTGACACACTGCATGCACGTTTTTTTTTACACTGTCTTCCTTTAGCGGGACATTGACTTTTTCCAACGTGTGCTTTGTTTTGGATTTATGAATATGCTTGTATGTATCAAACGCTTCATATTTTTTGCTGCCTTTTCAATTGTGTAATTCGGTTTTTGTTCAGCTCTTTGGAACTGTTGCTTTTTATCTGTGCACTGCGTCAGTTCACGTGAGCCACTCGGTGTACATGCATCGAAGTTTCCCAGTTGTGCTGGTGCCATCTGTGCTATGTCCATGGCTGTATTTAATGTTACCTTAGTCCTGGCACTTAAAACTTTCTCTCGCAGTTTCGCTGAGTTTGTACCAAACACCACCTTGACCATCTCATCTTCCTCTGCATAAGCACAGTCCTTAACCCGTGAATATTTAGTGGGAGTTTGCTATTGGATTGCCGCTGACGGACGGCCTTATATGGGCAGGCACTAAATTACAAACGACAGCGGCAGCCTGTCTATGAACTTAATTTAAAGTGTAGGTTTACATCGTGCTTTGTTTCCGAAGTAGCAGAAGTCATGAATATGGTTGTATATGTCACTTCGCTCGCTTCTTATTGTTTCGCTGCCTTCTTAATTATATAATGCATGTTTTCTTCAGCGCTTTTTTTAGGTCTTCCTGGTTTTCTATGTACTGCGTGATTACGTGGGAGGCGTGATGATGTCACACGAAACTCCGCCCCCACGGCGTTGAAGCTCATCTCCATTACAGTAAATGGAGAAAAACTGCTTCCAGTTATGACCATTACGCGTAGAATTTCGATATAAAACCTGCCCAACTTTTGTAAGGAAGCTGTAAGGAATGAACCTGCCAAATTTCAGCCTTCCACCCACACGGGAAGTTGGAGAATTAGTGATGAGTCAGTGAGTGAGTGAGTGAGTGAGTGAGTGAGTGAGTGAGAGCTTTGCCTTTTATTAGTATAGATTATAGTATATAACTTATCCCCACCTTCCCTTCTATATCTATAACCTCAGGCAATTAGGTGTAGTAAAAAGAGAAGCAGGAATTAAGTTACACATAAAATAATGTATTATTGATAATATTCATAAATAATAACAATATGCAAAGTACATTTGAATATTGGCAACCATACAACCTGATTAAAAGGTGATGTGTAGTTTCAGGCGGCACACAGACTTGTTAGTTTTTAAAATGTCTCTAGTTAAGGCGTCATTGGTGCTCCGCTTTCTTCAGAACAGGCTTCATGCCTGTCTCAATATGGCTGCCGAGCTGTGCTCTCCATTGTGTTGTCTTCTTCATCAGATGTTAGTAAAAGAGAGATGCTCCTTCATCATCAGAGGTTAGTAAGAGAGATAGAATGTGGTTGAGCAAGCAGATTTATAGATTCTCTGTCCAACCCCTAGAGCCAATAGGACATCATGGTACTTAAAGGGTTCTGATACAAGCCAATTCCAAACAACGATACTTCAGACCTATGGGAGAAAACTACATCTTAAAAGCTGCCACCCCCCCAAGACCATATGTTAGACAGCCTGGCTTTCTTGTGGGGGTTGAAAGACTATAGTAGAGAAATACGCAAATTGGTTTAAGGCACATCCTTCCCCAACTCTATCGTAAAATTCAAAGAGACCCATTCCGTGTGGGGGAGGAGTTGTGAACATGAATGCTTCTCACTAATGTAAAATTGCTTTGCCTAAATTACAAATAAAGACATACAAAATATGTATCAACTTATATGCAAAACCTTACATCACAACACTCACCCTTCTGGTTTCAAAGATATTTAAATCACTGGATCACAGGGAGCCAGAGCTCAGTTATACATTGGATTCTGAGAATCTGATAAATTCTGAGTTTCACACCTTGGAAGATCCCATTACTAAAAATGGCTGATGCCGATTATTTTTCTTTTGGCACAATTATACTAATTTTTCATCCTTTGGACATTTTCATTAAATCGCCTGGGAATCCAACCCTCATTTCTTTGTTTGTTTATTTCTTTCAAAATTGTATAAACCTTACTTAATTACAGTATGTCATTTCTGTAGTTCTGTTGTCAGTCCAGGTATCGACAATATGATTATTATTATAAGTCGTGCAGATTTGGGTAAAACGTGAGTATATTCTACAGAATTACAGTGTTTCAAATCAACATGGATAATGATCTGTATTCTCTTGTAACTACTTAGGATCTGTTTATTAGGAACTCAAGAATACAATGTTGGGTGTGGCTGCACAGATCAGATCTCTAAATATTAAAAATAGAATATGGGGAACAATTGCAATGAAGTCAGAAGTTTAATTAACAGGTTGTTAGTACAGAAGATCTTGATTACATTTTGTAGATGAGTGTGATGAATCAGGGTTTAATCTCAGATGGTAAACCTAATCTTGGTTACAAAAGTATTTGTTGGCCTTTTGCTCCTTTTTTCATATTTTGCTCTATTTGGTAAATATCTGTCATCGAGATCCTCTTAACATTTCAGCAAAGGAAATTTTCAATTCCACCATTTTCCAGTATACGGAAATGCATTAATTTGTTAACCATATTCCTATCCCTAAATTACACAGCACCCAGAAAATGAAAATGGCAGTCTTTGTTCAGCTAACCTCAGTTTGTTCACAATCAATTTGTTCACAATCAGTACTAATTGACCCCTTAACTTATTAAGTAACTGAATTAAAGAAATTAAACAAATTAGAGGAAACCATTCAGTCCACCAAGCTTGTTCAGTTAGCTAATAGCTACAGTGTCAGAAAATCTCATTCAGACGCTTGTTCTGACCCATCCAGACATCTGCTTCAACTACATGACTTGATAGTTTGTTTTGGATTCCCATGACCTTTATGTGAAGAAGTATTTCCTTGGTTCCGTCTTAAATAGAATTAATTTTACATACATAAATTACTTGTTAATTTAAAGAATGCTGCTGACACCGTATTATTATTGCTTTTGAAAATTGTGAATTGATGGATTTGGCCTCCATATGGCCTTCTTTGACTGAAAGAGGTTAATTCCCTACCTCACTGTGGGGAAAGCAGGCCCTTTAATCTATGCTCCCTTATTAGCGAGAAGCATGTCTACAGTTACTGTTCAGTTTGATGCTGTGTTTACACCATATTTCTTTTGGTTTCATGATTTATAATACGTTGAGATGATCCGCTATGGCAACCCCTAACGGGAGCAGCCGAAAGAAGAAGAAGAAGACTTTGAGTCTACAACACAATTTTTTGGAAAACAATTGATTCAAATAGATGGGAACATGGTTAGTGAGTTTAGATAAGCAGTGTAATTTATTAAGATCCACTGTTTTCTTATAAACTTCATCAATTATGCATTTTTAGTAGCATTATGATTCTCATTTTGCAGAATAGTTAAAATCTGCAACTCTTCACTTTGACTGATATATGGTACTGTAGCACTGTTGCATACAGGTGGGACAAACATGGTGAAAAGCGTATATAAAAGTATATAGTAAGAGTTCCAAAAAACATGCCAGGGCTTTTCACAGACTTGCCCAGATATAGCCTTATACCAGGCAGCCACCCTCCAACTACTACCTGCAGGCTTTAATCTACATGGGCCCAAAAATGGGAAACTGGCGTTAAAAGTTAAGAATAACGCAAATGTCCCAAAAATATGCACTATTGCTCAACAAGGAAGAGGGTGACCATAAACCTCTGGCTTGTTGAGACAACCCAAAACACAGTACCTTAATAAATTGAGAATTTATTGAAAAAGAAAAAAAAAAAGATAAAAACATCAATAGAAGAAAAAAGTGTTTGCCTAAAAGGCAATAAAAGTGAACAAATCCCAACAGCAGTTACAAGAAAAAATGCAAAAAAAAAAAAAAAACCAAATCCAGAAAATATTAAAGACAAGAAATACTAACAAAACTCCTACACAAACTAAATGATGCCCTCATCCCCCAGAATATAAACCTCTTGACATTGTGTGTTAGGAAATGGTGTCTTGTCCACTATGTAAGCACTTATTTGTGCACTGTGTTGGTCTGTCTTGTTGAATTAAGACCTTCACACATTGTTCAATGAGGGCAAGAATGCTACTCAGCACTTGCTTGTGTTTCTTTTGGTATTTTCCTTGCTTTATCCTTTTGTTCTTCCTTGGATGTAATTTTCATTTTCACCACTTAACAAGTACAGCGTGTGTGCTTATGCATAAATCATATAAACATTGTCACAAATGGTATGAATTGTAAACAAAGGTTTTGAACAGTGTAAACAAATTAATGCAACACAGAAAGGCACAGTAATAGACCATATACAGGCAAAAAATCTAAAAATATCAGATCTTTAGAATGTGCACAATGGTAGGATATAGGATAACTCTGTAGTTTAGGAACTGCAAAAATGCATGTTACTCATTTACTATTATGTAATAAGACCCTAACAAAGACTTCTTTGGGTCTTCATAACACTTACAAAGCATCAGTAAAGTGGTTGTTCATCTATACAATGTGGCATACTAAAATAACTTCACATTCAGAGGTTGATTAAGTGAGACTCTCTTGATATTCCCTACTTTAATACAAGACTTGTGAATCTTTCATATTTATAAGTAATTTTACCAGCATATCAAATGCTACACAGCACAGAGACAAATAACCACATGCCTGATGATTTCTAACTGTTATGAACACCAAAAGAAGCCTTTGTTAAGGTCTTGTTATGTGACAGTAAATGAGTAATAGATGCATTTTTTCAGTATCTAAACTAAAATGTTACCAGAGCATGCATAAAAACAGTGGTGCAGCCATTAGTGGTGCTGCTTCACAGCTATAGGAGGGTTGTTAGGTGGTCCCTGTGAAGTTTCCATATTCTCCTTATGTCCGGGTGGTTTTTAATGTGTGTACTCTGATATTCTACATCCCGATTATATGTGGAAATGTAAATTCACTTAATGTGGATACATGAGGGAGTTGGTTCCAATGATGGATTTTATCCAGGGTGAATTCTTGCTTTACGTCAGATGCTGCTGGGATAAGCTTTGGACTATCATGATACAAATTAGGTAGGCCCCAGAAATGGAGAAGCAGATTTGCTTAAAAATGAACAATGCATATTAGGGTGGTCCAGATCTAATTATGCAATTTTCATTACGCTATAACTTATTAAGTGTATTGCATAGAAAGTCACCCCAAAAATCCCGGACCATCGAGAAGTGTTCAAACTGACGACATGAAGAATCGTCTTTGCGTCCCTGCATTAATCAGAGTCATCCATACGATCTGGATCTGCATAATTAGATCTGGACCACCCTGAACTGTATATATTAAACTATACAACATCTACAAAGTCTGCCAATCTTGGTTATTAATAGTACTAGGGTGTTGTACCATCTTAGCCATTATGGATGTAGTGAGAAGTCAAGCAAAATGACAACTCAGGCCCCTTCATCAGGTAAGATGTAATGTAGTTGGTCATTAATGTAAATACTGTCAGTACATATCAAAAATACCATTCATTCAGTTCCAAATAAATAATGTATAACCGTACTATGCAGGAAATATGCATAATATAAACTGTATATTTATATTTTTAATACTTTACTGTTATGCATTACAGCTATAATGTGTACGCCCTCTAAGCCAGGACTCAATGAAGATGACCATACAAAAAATACATTGAAATGGTAATCTTCTCATTCTAGTCTTCCTGTCTCCCTGACAGATGTCCCCTCTAACCTTCTGACCTTCTTCCTTCTCTAGGTTGCAAATTTTAGCCGGATCTTAATGGAAATGGCAAAACCATACAAATATAAGCAGCTTTGGGATGCCCATTCAAGCAGTTTGATATTTCTGTCTTTTGAAGGTGGAGCCCATGCACAGTCAGGGAATCAAGGGGTTGTCCCAGACACAGGAGTCAAAAGGGCATGAAGCCTGTTCTGTCATCCATTTGATCATTTGAGAATTTTTAATGATGATAGTCCATTCTGCCCAGCTAATATCTGAATGTCACAAGCATTGGATCACTCAAATTGTTTTATACCAGTCTACCAGCCAATCAGCTTTCAGTTTAAGTTGTTAACTCCACTTGTATTATCTGAAACACTTAGGGACTAACTGCCTGTTTGAATGTTGTTGGAGGTTTATTGTCAGGCTAACGTTCCTGCCTGACAGGACTCACTCAAATGAACAGCAATGCCAGTCATCCTAATACACATCAGTAGCACAACACAATTAGATTTAATAATTTTTCCTAAAAACTGCAGATTTATTTTTTGTTAAAATGCTTGGATTCAATTTTAATCTTTAAAGATTTCTAGATGAGTATGTATGAGTCTTCACAATACATAGTATTTTGGTTTTTAAGGCTAAGGGTTTGTTTTAGCAATAGATGTAGAGAGGATCCTCGATTAATGAATGTGAAGATGTGAGTTTCAGCAAATGACACGAACAAGACTATAAACGCCACTCTTCAAATGATGCTAAATTGCCTTATAATGAGATCTTTCTGTACACATCCAAGAAAGTCAGCAAGGCATGTTGTGTTTTTATTTACTCAACCTACCTTGTGGCATCTTCCCAACTGTTTTCCATGGAGCATTAACTTTAGATTGGTAATCAGTCTATCAAATTACCATTTAGTTCATCGTCTAAGAAAATTCACTCCTAAAAGACTGAAAGGCAAAAAAGAACAGTTATTGAATAATTAATCAGGCTATTAAAAGGAAAAAAGTGTACTTTTTCGCAGGTTTAGTGCAGACAAAATTTAACACTGTTGAGCCAGTTCACAGGAGCCTAAAAAAACATCAAATCTGTTCTCTAACAGAGTCAGCTGCTTATTTAGAAAGCATGATCAGAAGCACGTGAATAACACATCCAGATGTCAGCAAAGTAAGTGCAAATAGTTTATCAGCGTGACTTGAGATTTGAGAAGACTGATGGGCTGAATGGCTAATTCGTGATGATTTTGTACAAAGTCTGTTTTGCAGGGTTTTTGATCAAATTAGAGATATTGTAAATGAAGATGGCTTTTTGCAAATGTAGCATAATATTTCCATGCCTTTTATAATTTAAGATTTAGCCCACGCTAACATTGAACCAATGAAGAATTGTCAATTAATGTAACATGGACATCTCTGGGGATGTGGGAGAAAAACCCAGTGAATTCAGGAGGACAGAATAACTGAGCAAACACAAGGAGAATGTGACTTAAGAATATATGCTGTAATCAAATACTGTATACTAGGCTGGCCGTGACACTTCACTGTGCAGTGGAAACATATTGAGATAAGCAATACTAGACTACCTCTGCTTATAAAGTTAACAGCTACAAAGCCATATCAAACAGTGTAAACTATTCATACAACAACAACATGTATTTATATAGCACATTTTCATACAAATAATGTAGCTCAAAGTGTTTACATGATGAAAAAAAAGAGAAATAAAAGACAAAGTAAGAATTAGAATAAGACAACACTAATAAACATAGAATAGGAGTATAGTCCAATGGCCAGGGAGGACAGAAAAACTCCAATGGCTGGAGAGAAAAAATAAAATCTGCAGGGGACCCTGCAGTTCACAAAACACTAACCACCTGTAAAATAAACAGAAACAAAGGCTCAAAAAAGATTTAGGGTCCAAAGTGGAAAACACTGCTGAAAGGAATACTCCACCCTATTATTTTTTTTATATGTTGCTTACTCAATGAGGTTTGGAGTGATGTTCTTGGCCAAATTTTAATCTCATGTTTTCATGCAGAACAGAAATAAAGGACTATCTGATAGAATGGCTATCCATTGATATCAACACACAAAAATCTCAGATTTCTCATGTCACAAAATTCACACGTCAATTCATCCCAGTAGTATGCTCACAACGGGAAAAACAACGGCATTTCTGCTAAAATGTTGTTAAATAAATACTTCCAGAAAATCAAAGTACACTGGAACAAGTTTTGAGTTGAAGACAGTACTTATGACCAATAAATAAGAGAAGAGTCCCGTCTCATTCCCATTTGCAATACATGTGTTTTGCCCACTGTGAACATACCACTAAGGTGACTCGCCATTGTTTTCATGAATATTGTTTGCAGTTGTCCAGTGTTGGTCTCCATAGATGACCATTCTATGAGAAAGTTTGTTATATCTATTCTCCATGAAACCATGAAATTACATTTTTTTGCTCGAACATCACTACCAACTACTTGGACTGAGTAACATTAAATAAATATTTATAATTTTTAGGTGGATATTACTTTAATATTGCTGGATTTAGGCAAAAAAGACACTGCTGGTATTGCAAAAGGTACACCACAGTTATTAAACTCAAAAACTCAACAGAGGATGAAATGGAAAAAGGTGATGAGATAATTGGAGTTAACCACGGGAACACAGACTTTCCGTGGAGTGAATAACTGTAGAGCAGTGTAGGAAGCAGACTGATATGCGAGTTCCTTGATGTATTCTTGTGGTAATGCACCTGCCAGGCATGACTAATTCAACAGAAAAGTTTTTAGATTACTGTAAAAACGAATTACACTTAGTAAAATAAAGGCACTTGCCTTGTAAACTGTCATAGTGCGGACTTGTGCTTCCATGAAGATTTTAACTTTTGCTGCGGTTGAGTAGCACTGTGTGATTATGACAGTGGGGTGGAAGCTTGTCCAGATAAGGCCTACTGGATGTGTATACCCAGTCAATAGGCAAGCGTCTCCATAACTACCTGCCGCTGCAAAGTAAGAAGTGAGGAGCGTTAGAATTAAAGTATGTATTATTTCAGAGAAAGGGATCCAAAGGAGGAAGCTTACTATAGTAAGTCTGGAGAGCGTCTCAGATTATCCAGTAGAAGCTGTCATGGCTGCACTCTTGCTCATGTGGCCAAGATGCAGTTTAATACAGGCCTTGACGTAGGTGGGCAAAGCACGTACATGGAATGCACCGGCATCATCCACAATTATATGAAGGGAGCAGCGTGATGCAGGATTGACTGGAAGTTTAGCTCCGCAGTATAAAGGGCACTTCCTCCCTACAGGGGTCGTCTTTTGACTCAGTTGTGGGGAGAGTGCATTTGGTGTACTTAATCCAAATAGTACATCAGGTATTGCGGCTTGTGCCTTATTTTGTATATATTTATTTTTGTGTATATACAAATATGGATATCTCCTAGTTATAATAGTTTTGGTGAGGGTATGTACAATTTCTGTTTGTGGTGCACTTTTTTATATATGCACTGATTTTTGCAAATATTTTTGGGAATCATTTGAAGGACTTTGTTTTGTGTAGAATCTTCCTGACTGCTTTTATTGAGGAAGACTTGTGTATATACATTTCTTGTTTTTGATTCTTTGGGGACAGGTAAAAATCATTGTAAATATTATTCACTTTTTGATTGGGGCATTGCTTTTGTGTTTTGTGTGTGTACACCTGTAAATAAAACCCACTTTTGTTTTTCTAAATACCGTCTTTTTGTACTTCCATGTCTAGTGCCTCTCAAGTCTGATCCTGATCAGTCTAGAACTACAAGATGCCCAGAGTGTAGTCTGGTGCCATCCTTCCCACTACACAAGGTGTGACAATTCTGCAACCCTTAGTCACACCAAGCATGTGTGAATCTTAACATGCTTAAACTCCAAAATATAGTGTAATCATTGCAAGTCATATATGATGCATTAGATGAAGAAACTATGTCTATAATTGAAATGGACAATGCATTTTAGATGACTTTTTGGAAGATGGCACTTCCCCTTAAATAAAAGTTAGATTTTTCCCATGGAGTCTTCCAGGACCCCCTAAACTGCCTACTCATGCCACACTCCCAAGATATAATTCTGATATATCAGTTGTCTGAATTATCTTCCACTCAGTACACTGGCTCTCAAATTTCTTGATTGATACCACCTTGCTGGTGAGAGGTTGTATTAATATTGTTGTGGTAGTTGGTATGGTAGTCATTGATAGTTCTTTCACTCTTTTTGTAAACACCTTTCAAAAATTCTTACTGCTTTAGGGAACAGACTCCCTTACTGTCTTTCCCTAATGGTTTCCAGGCGGAGTCATGTCCTCACTTAAATGGGGCTCATCGTCCAACTGAGGAGGACTTGCATTTAAATTCTCTTTGACAGAAACAGCAACCCCACCTCCTTTTCTGTTCTGTCTATCCTTCCTAAATAATGTGTACTCATTCTCATCTTCGTTATTTAGTCTGGTGTTTTGTTAAAATATCATAATTATACTCTGCTACATACAGCTCCAACTCACTTGCCTTATTTTTGATACTTCTAGCATTAAGGCAAGCTATTTTTAATGTGTTACTCCTTCTACATTTAAATGTTGGGTTAGAATTTACATTACTACGCATTTTTATTTCTTCACTGTTGTTTGTTCCCCTATGTATAGTTCTAAACCTGGCCTGTCCTAAACTCCCGGCCTCCCCATTCCCTAGTTTAAATGATTCTGGACTAGCCTACTCATATGCCTTCCCAATACATTGGTGCCATTCCTGTTGATATGTAACCCATTGTGGCAGAACAGGTCCCATCTGTTCCAAAAGGAGACCCAATGCCCCATAAACATATATCCTTCTACCCTGCACCAAGACTTGAGCCATGCATTAGATAAAGAAGAATATTAAATTAAAGAATGATAACAATGAAGGTATAACGGACAGACAATAATTTTGTACAATATTAACATTTACGGGGTGGAATTAAAGAGTTGCATAGTGAAGGGGAGGAACGATCTCCTCAGTCAATCTGTCAAACTGTCCAGCTCTGTGACTACAATAGAGCCTGCCTTCCTCACATTTTGTCCAGACGTGAGGCGTCCCTCTTCTTTATGCTGCATCCCCAGCACACCACCGCGTAGAAGAGTCGCCGCACAACCGTCTGATAGAACATCTGCAGCATCTTATTGCAGATGTTGAAGGACACCAGCCTTCTAAAAAAGTATAGTCGGCTCTGTCCTTTCTTACACAGAGCATCAGTATTGGCAGTCCAGTCCAATGTATCATCCAGCTGCACTCCCAGGTATTTATAGGTCTGCACCCTCTGCACAAATTCGCCTCTGATAATCACGGGGTCCATGAGGGGCCTGGGCCTCCTAAAATCCACCACCAGCGACTTGGTTTTGCTGGTGTTCAGGTGTAAGTGGTTTGAGTCACACCATTTAACAAAGTCCTTGATTACGTTCCTATACTCCTCCTCCTGCCCACTCCTGATACAGCCCACAATAGCAGTGTCTGCAAACTTTTGCATGTGGCAGGACTCCAAGTTGTATTGGAAGTCCGATGTATAGGCTGAACAGGACTGGAGAAAGCACAGTCCCCCTGTGGTGCTCCTGTGTTGCTGACCACAATGTCAGACCTGCAGTTCCCGAGATGCACACACTGAGGTCTGTCTGTAAAATAGTCCACGATCCATGCTACCAGGTATGAATCTACTCCCATCTCTGTGAGCTTGCCCCTAAGGAGCAGAGGTTGGATGGTGTTGAAGGCACTAGAGAAGTCCAGAAACATAATTCTTACAGCACCACTGCCTCTGTCCAAGTGGGAGAGGGATCGGTGTAGCATATAGATGATGGCATCCTCCGCTCCCACCTTCTCCTGGTATGCGAACTGCAGAGGGTCGAGGGCATGGTGGACCTGTGGCCTCAGGTGGTGAAGCAGCATCCGCTCCATGGTCTTCATCACATGTGACGTCAGAGCGACAGGCCAGAAATCGTTCAGCTTACTACGACATGATACCTTTGGTACTGGGATGACGCAAGATGTTTTCCAAAGCCTTGGGACTCTCCCCTGTTCCAGACTCAGGTTCCTTAAGCTTTTTAATCTCCTTAGTCTTACCTGGACTGTCACATGGCACAGGCAGAACTTCAGAAAAGACTACCTTGCCAATTCTGCTCCTCAGCCTAGCACATAATTCTTTGAATTTGGATTGCAGAACTGTCAGACTACCCTTATCTTACGTACTGTATGTCATTTGTTCCAACATGGACAATGATAACTGGATCCATCCCAGCTCTGGCCAAGAGCCTATCCACCTTTAGAGGGAGGTCCCTGACCAGTGAACCTGGAGCATATTAATGAACCCTTACGCTATCGCCAACTTATATGTTCTACCTCAGGACCGCTAAGAACTGTTCAATGTAAAATAAATACATAAATAAAACTTGCTTAGTGAATTTCTGCAGCTAGTAATTTCTTACTCTTTTATCTGCTCCTACAACCCCTTGTGACTGATCTGGTGTCTTAACACTTACTTACACACTGGCTGGCCCTTCCCGTTTATTGCTTTGAAATGAGCCACAGCCTTTTTTTAAAAAAAAAAAAACTACGGAAATGCAGTGTCAGTTACTTATTAACTATTTATGGCTACAACGTGGATATTTACTTACCGATATCAGTTACTGCTGCTTTCTACCCTGCCTTCTCAACGATAGTGCAAATACAGATAACAAGGACAAGTACACGTACAAGTAAAAGTAACTTTTCCAAGTGCACATCCAAACAACCAGCTACTTTTTCTCCTGTACGGGAACAAAAAGCTTTCAAAATTCCTGCACGGTTCCTTAGCGGAAACGAAAACCCAAGCTTATACGAACAAAATGTATTTTTTAAATTAACTCTTACACCACAGAAAACACAAAAAAAGTTGACTTCATCACGTCTTCTCAGAAATGTATGTGAGTGAACCTTTACGATATTGTAAATATCGTACATATGTTTATTTTATTGCATTATTTTCTATGCAATATGGTTACTGCTCAATTTTCAAATTGCCTTTAATTTTTGATTTACCCTTGCAATATTTTCATGTGGAAGAACTAAAGTATAAACACCCTTCTCTACAATGACCAGGATGCTGGATTCATGAGGCTATTGAGCTCCACCATGCTGCAATCAACCAGATATATTACATTTTAAATTAATTAGGGCCTGTTCCACACCTGGGATTCTATATTGACAACCACACTGATTAAGACAAAGAGGAAATGTTACTAGCAGCATTGTTGCCTGTAGAGTAAAACTTTTAAGCTGCGAGCTGCTTAAATTCATCAGCTTAAGTTAAGGGTGCTCCACTTTTGACACCATCATAAACACTAGGCCTAATCTGAGCACCCACCTGGAACTGACCCTCAGCTCTTAGCTCCACTAAGTACCTACTCAGCTGAGTTGAAGAACTACTAGGTAGCAGGCAAAAGTCTTTGCTAAATGGGAGGCACTGTCGGCATTGCTGCACAGCAGGCTTGCAAATCATGGATGTTGCTATGAAATTTGTTAATGTAAGTGCAACTGAAATACCCAAAGGAGCAGTATCTGCCGAGCTGCATCTCCTTTTTAGTTTAATACACTCAATGGGGTATACATGTGAATGCAAGAAAAGAGTGTTTAGTGACTAAAATGAAAATTATGTGTTGTGTATTTTTCTATCTAATTCTACAACTGACTGCTTCAGTGCATGTTAAAAGTGTTTAAATCCTCAATAAACCATTAAGAAGCAACACAATTTTAAATTCTCCAAGATATAGTCTGTGCGCCTGTCAAAAATTTTCTTCCATGAAATGAACTTTATATACTCATCATCAAATGAGAAAAGCGACTGGGAAACTTTCTGGGACTTGCATCCACAACATTAGACGAAGCTTGCCATCTCTTTTTCTGTCCTAAGATAACCTCATGAGAGCAGTCAGAATTGTTAGCCAAGTATCTAAGAAAGCACTCCATGCCAATGACCAAGCAGTTA
Organism: Polypterus senegalus; assembly: GCF_016835505.1. NCBI lineage: Eukaryota > Metazoa > Chordata > Cladistia > Polypteriformes > Polypteridae > Polypterus > Polypterus senegalus. The sequence continues at coordinate 211,973,826 of NC_053157.1, forward strand.
CATTTAACAAAGTGTGCCAGAGCAGTATATCATGCAAACGCGATTACTCCATGGCACATGAGCAACAGCTCTGGGGAATAAAAAGATCTTACTTTAAAGAATCCAAGTCAACCTAACAGTTTTTTATTACTCCTTATATGCCACTGCCTAAGAACGAAACAGATTGCATGAAAGCAAAGCTAATCAAATATTCTGCTCCAAAGTTAAATTCTACTGCAAGTGCTAAATTCAAATAGTCAGAATTTAGAAAATGAAGTTGTTGTTTGAGTTATTTTTATTTGTGCTCATTTTCCCATTTTGTTTGGTGACATGGCAATCATCAATATTTTTGGTTCTGGTTAATGTTGAGATGCTTCATGTTGATAGGCATGTGAGCCATACATTATGTTATGTGTTTTTTTTTTTTTTGTTTTTTGGATTTTATTGATTTTAATAACAACATTATATACACATAAGTCAAGACTTGGTTCAAAACAAATCAACCCCCACCCATGAGAAAGAGAGTGAGGCCACCAGAGTAAAACTTTAAGTAAAAATAAGTAAATAAATAAATTAATAAATGAATAAAAATAAGTTCCTGCCAGGTTTTGAAAAAGTTTTGTACAGATCCTCTAAGTGCAAATTACATTTTTTCCAATTTCAGATAATATATAACATCAGTTATCCACTGATTTAAAATAGGAGAGTTAGGATTCTTCCAGTTGACTAAGGATAAGTCTGCGTGCCAGTAGTGTAGTAAAGGCAATTACAGTTTGTTTGTCCTTCTCCACTTTAAGCCCCTCTGTGAGCCCACCAAACAAAACTGTTAATGGGGTAGGAGGGATTGTGACACCAAGGCTGTCAGATAGGCATTTAAAAATTTTTGCCCAGAATGATGTTAATTTGGTGCAGGCCCAAAACAAGTGACCCAGTGAAGCTAGAGCTCGATTGCAACATTCGCAGGTTGGATCTTGCCCTGGAAACATTTTGGACAATTTTAAATGAGACAGATGCGTTCAATATATAATTTTAAGTTGAATAATTTTATTCTTTTCTGAGATGTTGAGTGAGAGATCTTTTTCCCACTGTACTCTGGGATATTTGAAAGGGAGGAACTGTAAAAAGGTTTTCTATATTGCAGAGTCCTCAAGACTGATAAAAAATTTTTCCGGTATTGAGGTAGGAGGGAGGTGAGGAAAATTGGGCAGATTTTGTTTAGTAGAGTTTCTAATTTGGAGATAGTGGAAAAATTGTGTTGATGGGAAGCTAAATTTGGAGTGTAGTTGTTCGTAAGATGCAAAGACATTATCTATGTTATGTGTTTTTTCTACTTTATGGAATTAAAGAGACCAAGAAAAAGCATTTTAAGGTTAGGTGATGGAAAGTGTAAAATAGTTATGAGATTTATAAGGTAAAAAGTGATAAGAACCTAGTGGACTAGACCTAATACAGAATCCTAAGTCAAAGTCAAAAGAAGTGCAAAACTAGAAAAATTGCATACACCAGCATGACACCACAATCCAAATCTTCTATAACCTTGAAGTGCATCATCGTGTGACAGTGACAGATTATGAGCTCTGCTTGTACCGTAAAGCAACCTGACTAGCAACATAACACAGACTAAGCTTAAAGTGGTTGCACCCATGAAAAAAAAATTGCATTGTAAGAAGATATTAAATATTTTATTTCATCCACAGTGTCTGGATTAATTGTGAATGGCAAAAAGGACGAAGTGAACCAGAATCCTAATCAGTAAGTTAGTGCCAAAATACCTCAACATGCCCACTGGGCTTTGTGGGGGGACCGTCAAACCCCGGCTAGTAATGAAATGAATGAAAAGGTAAAAAGATTTATTTATACAAAATACTCTGTTGCACAAAAATAAGCAGAAGTAGCAAAAGAGATTGTCTGAAGCAACAAAGGCAAGCCAAGGCAAACAAGTTGCAAAACACAAATCTCAAGAATGGTAAAAAAAAAATAAATCACAGAGGTAAAAACATTAATGAAAATATGCAATAGCTATAAACACTAGAGAAACACAACAATGTCAACACATTCAATGAACCGCAAGGGACTGTGGGTTTTCCTCAGCCTTTATAGGGCTGAGGGCAGTCCCTTGATGGTGATGGGCAGGAGGCCCTGCCTCTTGAGGGACCACTCAAAAACCACATGTAACATAGAAAGAGAGACACAAAGAAACTAAATGACCAACACTGGTAACCTAAACAGTTATCAAAACAGATATAAAAGAAGCATTTGAACCCCTGCCGGGGTACCCAGGCTGAAGCACAAAATGCTTGGCCTAAGAATTGAAACAAACTAACACTAGAAATTGTTGTTTATTGTTTAACTGAAGGATAATCTCGACTCATGCCACAGCCATATTTATACCAGAGGTTCCAGGGATGTTACAGATGTGACTGTGGTCAAGTGTCCCATGATTCACATTGTGTAAATAAAAAAATTAAGTTCGTAATAAAATACAGTAATTACAAATCATTTGCAAACATGTTTCAAGCACTAAAACCTGCAGAAATTAATTTGTGCTATTAGAAAAACACTGTATAATGCACTAGTGAGAATGCATCTCGAGTATTGTGTGTAATTCTGTTCACTGTGCTACATAAAAGACAGCAGAACTCAAATGATGCGATGTACTCTAAAAGACTCAGATAATTAAAGCTGTTTAGTCTCGAGCAGAGGAGCCTGTGTGAGGACCTAATCCAGGCATTTAACATCCACAAAGGCTTTGATAAAGTAGATCCAGCAACATTCTTTCAGCATAATGGTGGATCAAGTACTTAAGGATATCAGTGGGAATTAAGGGGTACAGTTAGCTCTTTAGCCAGGAAGCACTTCTTTATGCAAAGACTTGTGGGAATCTGGAACAATCTACCTAAGTACATGGAGTTGAAGCAGAAACCTCAAAAACCTTGAAGAAGCATCTGGATGTGATTTTTAGACAGCTTAGGTGTTAGCTAAATAAATGAGTTTGCTGGAATGAATGATCGCCTCCTGCTAAACAAATTTCTCATGTTCTTATATAAATAGTAAGAATTGTTGCAAAACTCTGAAGGTAAAGGTAAAATGAAGAGATCTCACAAAACAGATCTAAAGAAAAATAAAAAAAAAAACACAAATCATGGTAATATTAAATCATGGTGGTTGGATTATTTAAGGCCGAGACACTGTCAAAATGCATTAGGTATCAGTGTAATTCTTTTCCTTATGTTTCCTGAACATTATGAATTTTAATTTTTATCCTTTATTTTCTTGGTGCAATTTCATCATCATTTTCTGCACTTACAGTATATTTTCATGCGACCCACCTTTTTGTGTTTGTAGACTTCGTTAATGTCATGGTTTAGCACGTTATGTGATCCATGACATCGAGGTAGCTATGATATAAGATGGCTGCTCACATTAAGCAAATGTCCAAACTGTAATGCGAGAAACCCGGGGTCAAACATTTTATTAAGCAAATAATTCTGGTCAACTGTAACAAAACTGCTACAAAACAAATAAGGAAGCTTATTGGAAGAAATGTCATGAGCAGTGACACAAAGTTGTCCCTGGAAGAAGGGTTCTTGTGTAAAAGGCATTGAACTAAGAAAGAGTCTGCATTTTAAAATGCGTAAAACTTGGTATTTATTGTGTTCTAGCATGGTAATGAGCTAATTGATTTGGATGATAAAAAGTTGGCTTACTCTCTTCTAGCAGTCATGTGCCACTGAGACTGTTCCAGGGTGATAAATCCAAGATGTGCCTCTCTGTCTGGCTGCAGCTGCTGTGCATTACAGTGTGACAGAATTAATTGATAGCTGCTCAATGGAGATTAAGAAAAAAAAGTGCTTCTAGGGCAGCTTTACTCGTTTCATATACAAATGCTGAAGTCATTCCCCATTCACAACTTGCAAATACCACCAGAGAGCAGGTCTCATTGATTATAAGCGTGTCCATTTTGGGCATAGGAAATATTTCTGATGGCAATTTTAAAATTTGCCAAGGGGCACTCCGATACAAAAGTAGAGAACAGTTTTTTTTTTAAGCAGTATGCAAATAAGCTATCACTTTGGATAAATCTGGGTGAAAAATAAACATCTAAATGCTTATCAATTGAGTGCAAGGTATCTACTTCAAATACTGTATGTAACTAGGCAGTTTGCGCTGTATTGGCAGTAAACAAGGGCTTTCTTAGAGGTGTGTTGTCACTGTTGAAACATTTAAATATTAACACGAAACTCAAGCATCCCATTTACAAATACATATGCTTTGTACTAAAACACATATCTTGTGGGCTGAGATTTTATTTCACACATTCTGCTCTTTATACTGGATAGACTGCAAGTCCTTTAGTGTACATTGCATGCATTTCATTCATTATAGAGTGCAAACGTTTTGCTATCTTTCTATATTGCCAGTAGTTTAGCAGCCATTAACTCATAGAATATGAGAAATTAGAACATTTGGCCAGGGTTTCCTAGCCTCTGTGTTTCCTGGCTAGAGGGCCAATGGTCTTTGAGTTGGCACTATGAACACTTTTGTCAGCTGTGTCATCTCCTTCTGAGGCTTGGGTCTGTGCTCTTCTGTATAAGACTCATTCTAATATAATAAAGTTACCCTTCCTTACTAATATAATCAGACTACCCTTTCTTACTAATTAAGCCATTCAACTCCTTGTTCAAACACTAGTTCTCTCTCGGATGGAATATTGCAGACCTTTCCAGCGAGTCCAGAACTGGTGTTCCCTGTTTCTCACTTCAGTACTACTACTCCTCTTCTTCATTGGCTTCCTGTTGCTGTAAGGATCCAGTTCAAAACTCTTGTCTTGACCTATGGTTCTCTTAACGGTTATGCTCCTCAATATTTTCAATCCTTGATCTCTCCTTATGTCCCCTCAAGAAGTCTCCAATCTGCCTCTGCCTTTCTGCTGACCGTTCCTCCTTCTGCCAGATGTGTCAAGACTGGGCCATGTTTCTCCTTTCTTACACCAAAGCTGTGGAATGATCTCCCTTTATTTATTTGAGCAGCACCCAAGTTACTTGTGTTCAGACATCTTTTGAAAACACATCTTTCATTAAATATTTTGGAAGTGCTTAGATTCTTTCTTATAGGGTAGCTGCTGCTGAAATGACAAAGAGTATTGGATACTGATTTTTGTAATATTCTACCTTCAGGTATAATTATGTAGTTGTCCTAATTTCCTTCTGCTCGTTTTTTATCTTGATCTCTGTTGCTTTTGAGGCCACCTTCATTCTTGTATGTATTTAACTTGCTTTGTAAGTCACCTTGGATAAAGGTGTCTGCTAAATAATAATAATAATAAAAATAAACAGTCTGTTCTTTAAAATTTTTATTGTTTTGTAGCATTTTCAGGCCCAGATCTTTAAATCTAAAAGCTCCTTTGGGTTCTCTGACCGTCATCATTGCACTTCAAAAATTGATACTATACTGTAAGTGTAAAATGCCACATACAGTGTTTTGACAAGTCATACTCCATAGATTCTCAAGCATCCATGGCCACAAAAGTAACTTTTGCCTTCCCAGTTAAAAGTAGCATAAACCATATAATCTACTCCTCTCTTGGTCAGAAGCAAACCACTACCATTTGTTCAAATGTCCTCATTCTCATTATATAACATGTCATATAAATGTTATATAATATAACATATAAAATGAAAGATGCTATGAAAGGACTGAGCATAATCAATCAATCCAGAGGGAGGGGGATGTGGACAAAGCTAATATCCTGAAATCATTTTTTAATACATTTTCAGTCCTACTGCTGCCGTCTTTCAATGACCAGTCTCTCAACACCATCCCTACTAGATCAACAACTCCTACTACATCAACTGCAGTGGCCAGTGACGAGTCCACCTCCACCCATCATTATGGGCTTTCCACAACTGAACACCGATTAAGGAGAAAACTGAGGGACAGAATAAAAGCCATAGGGCCAGGTGGAGTCACTCCTCAAGTTCTTAAGACCTGTGCTGACCAATGTTGTAGTTCTTCTCTGTTCTTCTGTTCAATCTGTGTCCACAAAGTGCAACTGCTGTGGAAAACTTCCTCCATTGTTCCTGTTCCAAAGAAGGCAGGTGCTTCTTCACCTAATGACTGCAGACCAGTGCCACTAACGCCTTACATCATGAAGACCTTGAAGAAGCTGGTCCTGGACTATTGAGTCCTTTTATTGTAGACCCTTGGAACCAGTGCAATTTGTTTGTTGGACAAAGTCTGGAGTGGAGGATGCAATTTTTGATCTGCTCCAGAAGGTTTATTCTCACCTGGACAAAGCTGCCAACACTGTGACGATTATGTATTCTTGATTGCTCCAGTGTTTTCACTCTCATCCAGCCATCCTTGTTAAGGGGTAAACTCAGAGGTATGCAGGTAGATGAGTCTCCTGAATAACTGACTACCTTTTTGTGTGACTCAAGGACTTTGTTTCTGATACAGATGTGAGTAACACTGAAGCACCACAAGGAACAATCCTGTCTCCTTTTATCTTCACTTTGTACACCTCCAACTATAAGTATAACATCAGGGCCCTCGTATACAGTATAAATGGCATGTATATACAAAAATGTTGTGTACATCAATTTCCACGCTCACATGTGATGTATATAGAGAACAGCGGTACAACACCCTAGTACTACATTATGATGTATAAAAACTAAACTTGGTGTAAAGCCACGCACATTCTTACGCCAGCTCAAACCATTGCATATGCACGTTTTTCTGATTGTAATCATCCTATAATCATATAATGGTACATGAAATGGCCAAACTATTCCAAATACCATAGCTGATTTACCGTTGTTACTCTCAGTGCACTATTACTTTAACCCACTGTATCTGAGTGTGGAATCACAGCTATACAGCAACTGATCGGAAAGCTGTATGGCAGATTGTGTCAAGAGCGGAGAGAATTATCGGGATACAGCATCTAGCACATGCTGCCTCTGGCAAAGCGCACTGTCTCTTTGAAATTCTTCATTCGGCAAACGCTTCAGAACCTTTCCTGTATGGACCTTGTGGTTCAGAAACACAGGAAGCGGAAATGTGGCTCTCCAGAAACAGATTCATCCCAAGAGCTATAAAAGTACTCAATCAGTCTATCAAGTGATCCTGGTAGAACTATTTGTACTTATAAATATAATTACCTAACTGTAAACTTTACAATTACAGTTGTAATATTGCACAACCTGAGCCACTTATGCTTTCATATTGTATATTTTTCATTGTTTTTATTGTATTATAATCATTATTATTATTACTGTTGTTGTTATTTTACCATTTTATAGGAAAACTAGGTGGCTTACCCTCTGCTCATTTTTCTCGCCAACCCCCCGGCTTGCTCTACACAGCAGCCACTTTGCGTCTGTCCCGCTCCTGTTGTGAAGAGGGGAGCAGAACAATACAATGGGAGGCAAATATGTTTTTTTCCAGCCCCCGGCGTAGTTAAATCTGTTGGCACAAAGTCTTGTCTCGTGGGACGTGAATTCATGATATTTTAGTTTATAATTTAAAAACTGAATAAGAATCTGAAAATCTAACAACACTACATTAAAGTTTGATAAATTCTGAAAAGCATGATAGCAAACATATATATATATAGGTTTTGAAATAAGCCCGATTTAAAGCGTGACAAAAAAGTGACATAAAATCATTGCACTTAGGATTTTATATATATAAAGTAGATAAGTTTATGAAGGGTTTGCATATGGAATCTCATTGTACCATAAAATAACAATAAAGGAATTCAATTTAATTCAATTGAAGAGAGCAAATATTTACAGATACAGTTGGAGATCTTGATATCTTTTTAAGATGAAATTCAGTAAAGTGTATATACACTATTACATTATACAGATACATTTTTAAATTAATTTAAACATATGGGCATAGTGGACAGTGGTATTAATGAACTGGTGCCCTGTTCAGGGATTGTTCCTGCCTCTCGCTATATGCTTGCTGGGACTGGTGCGGCCCTGGATGGACAGATGGATGGAGTAATTAAATATGTACTATGAAAATGTTTCAATGTACCTTAAATGTTTTGAAGAATCGGTGTTCTAACCTTACAGATGGCTTGACATTTATTAAGGAGCTAATTGTGTGGCAATTGGTTACTTAAGGAAAGAAAAGGAAGGACAGGGATTGGGGTTTGTACGTTTGAAAGAGACAGTACTGCTGCAATAAATTATTTTACTGAGGGTTGTGCACAGTGCAGCATGCATCTTGCGGGAGACAGAAACAATCTCTGGACAGGGCGCCAGTTCGTCGCTATCACTGTGACAATGTGCCCCCATGTTTTACGCATGCTTTAATTACTATCATCATGAAAATGATATCAAATTTACATCTTAGTATTTATATTGTTCAGAGAGCTATAATATCATGAATGTAATGTATTCTGTGTCCTGTCGGCATAACAGAAAGCCCATTTAAGAAGCATGTAGTGATTCACACACATAGAATACAAAGCATTTAACGTGCAACTTTAGTTTCGATGGGATTTGAAAAACTAGGAAACGATTTTAAGATGAAGTTTTTGACGTTCTACTTTAATGACAAAATTAACTTTATGATTAAAGTGGAAATTTCCACCTTTTTGCCACTGTGTCAATGTGTTTTTCTTTTTTTTTGTACCATAATACGCTTCCATATGACACTCAGACTGTGGGCTATGACTCGCCTTTAAACAGTGACTTTAATATCTGACTGCTTCTTTTTTATTTCAGGCACTGTGCGACTTTCTGAACTTGAACTTTTGAGTTTCTCCGCCACTCTATGTCACTCGATCAGCTCACTTTTGTTGTTTATACCACTGCTTAAACCAACAACCACTTGGTATTCGCTGAAGTTCTTATTTTTTCCCTGTTCTTTTGCCATTGTCTTTTCACAGAAAGCTGAATTTAAGAGGCTATTTATATTTATTTGCATATTCAAAGAGGCGTAATTCTGGGAGGAGTCAGGGTCGGTCGGCAGGCGCGTGCACATGCGTTACATTTCATGCTGACCGGGATTTATGTAGCGGAAGAAGGAGGAAGTTGGCGTACGCACAAATTTATACATCTGGATTTTTTTTTGTGCGTTTGCACATTTCTGTTTTTGTCCATTTTAGTGTGAATTCTACGCTCGCCATTATACATAAGGCCCCAACTCATGCCATTTGCAGAAATTCTCAGATGATTCTGAACTTATGGGATGAGACAGAGTATAGGGGTCAGGTGGAGAAATTTGTTTCTTGGTGCAGAAAGAATTATGTGCACCTTAACATCAGCAAAGCCAAGAAACTAGTTATTGAGTTTTGCCACACAAAAGAGAGGTACTTGTGGGTCTACATCAATTACAGGTTGGACTAGTCTCATAACACAGAGGACCTATATAAGAAACGACAGAGCAGGCTCTTCATCTTTAGGAGAATGAGTTATTTTAATGTGAGATGTGTCATCCATCACATCTTCTACAACTCAGTTAAGGCTAGTGTAACATTCTACACTATGGTGTACTGGGCTGGTAACAGAACTTCAAGAGAAGCCCACCAAATCAACAAGCTAATTAAAAGCACACTTATAGGATGCACACTGCACCCCCTGGAATTAGTAGTGAAGGAAAGAATACCACAAACTTGAGTGACATTATGAACAATGCTACAATCCAGTCTCTGACACACTAACACTGCATGACTTTCAGCCAATGAATCATATAGCAGAAGTGTGTCAACAAACACTATTCACCATATTACTCCCGTTTTGCAGCAGCTTCATTGGCTTCCAGTTCAGTTCCAAATTCAATTCAAAATTCTCCTACTAACTTTTAAGGCTATCCACAACCTTGCCCCTCCATATCTGTCCGACCTCCTCCATGTTGCCATTCCCTCCCGCACCCTCAGGTCCTCTTCCTCCATCCACCTGACTGTCCCCTTCATCCGTCTTACCACTATGGGGAGCAGAGCAACTGACTTTTTAAATCTAAACTTAAAACTCATTTGTTTAAGACTGTTTGTTTTTTCTCTTGATTACAATTGCTCTGTCTGATTTTGACTTCTGTATTTTACTTTTGTTTATAATTTGTGTTTTGTCTATTGTTCAGTGTCCTTGAGTGTTTAGAAAGACGCCTACAAATAAATAAAATGTGTTATTATTATTATTACTACTAGGGCTCCTTCACACCAACAGCAATATTCCTGCATAATGCCTCACAGTGACTGTGACTACCAAGTCAGAAGGTTTTCTTTATTTCAAAATTTTCTCTCTTTTAATCATTCTTGTGTGTGTTCAGACCATAGTGTATGCATCTATATATACTGTATGTGCATATATATGTACAGTATATATAAACTGTCAAGCTTGGCTGTGCAAAGGAGACTGGGAAAAAGGGAACAGGTTTCCGAGGGAAAAAAATATCTTTATTGCTGAACCAGCAGGTACAAACACGAGACCCAGACAGAGCTTGTGAACAGCAGTAAAGCACACAGGAAGTGGTTGTCAAAGTGGTTGCACCAGTTCTAAGCCAGCTGCTAGGCGGCCGCCCCAGGCCCCGCCCCAGCGGGGAGAGGAGGTAGGGGCGTCAGAGGCAGGCCAGAGTCGCCGCGGAAGCGCCCGCCCGAGGCGGGGGGGGGTGCCGGCGCCTCGTCCAGTCGCAGCACGCGCCCAGCCCCGCTTCGCACCCCAGCCCGACCGACCCAGCCCTTAGAGCCAATTCTTATCCCGAAGTTACGGATCCGGCTTGCCGACTTCCCTTACCTACATTGTTCTAACATGCCAGAGGCTGTTCACCTTGGAGACCTGCTGCGGATATGGGTACGGCCCGGCGAGATTTACACCATCTCCCCCGGATTTTCAAGGGCCGGCGAGAGCTCTCCGGACGCCGCCTTCTTCAGCTCCCGTCTCCAGGTCAAAAGAACAAAAAGTCCTCCTCATCAAGCGGGAGAGAGGACAGAAGAGTGAGTCTTTAGGTTAGTCAAGGCTCAATCTTTTAAATGTTTCAAACATTGTGCGAGAAGCAGGCTGACCCTGCAAAGCAGACTGCTAAGAGTGTGTCTGTTTCCCACTGAAATACTGTTTAAGAGGGAGTTTCTGAAGAGCAGCTGTGTTTGTTTGCCAAAGCTTTACTGTTAAGGATGGGGACACTGGTTACTATATATATATAGGTGCATTGGCGAGCCTAAATTGTTCTTAGTGTGTGCTTATATATATATATATGAATGTAATACTCCAATCTTCACCTTGTCACGTAAGTGAACCAGCTGTCGTGTCACAAAAAGCCAAATTTCTCTCTGGAATTACATAAAGTTCCATCAATCTATAGCTGGCTACATTTTTAAGAATATCCAATGCCCTACTATAAATGGAAGTCACATATGTTCCTGAGGATGTCACTGACCTATCTTGAGGGATGGTCATATCCACTAGAGAGTGCTGTCATTTACTCATCTTCACTTTCTTTTATAGTTGAAGAAACTGATGATACAAAATGCTGTCAAGTGTTGCTTGCGTACCTTCTGGGTTGACATTAATTGTCACATCAACTGTCCCACTGGTGTCATGTTATTATCAACAGCTGTTGTTCCAGCATTTCCTGCCATCATATTATCACTTAACTCTGTAGAGTCCCTTGCATCTGCCTCTTTTTTAGGCATCTGCATCTCTCTTCCTGTTTATATAGTCAGTGCTATTCCACTCTTATAAGTAATCAAAAAAAAAAGTCTCCCTACTGGTCCATCCCACTGTCCAATGTTGAACACACCTTTTAAAGATGGATCCCACTTCTGCCACTAAATGTGAGGACCTTTGTCATTTAACTTATTAGCAGCACTAATATGTTAAGCAGTTAGGGACAAGTGCTAGTGAATCAGTGTAGAAGTCCAATATATAGTTTGGTTGTACAGTAATCCCTCGCTATATCGCGCTTCGACTTTCGTGGCTTCACTCTATCGCGGATTTTATATGTAAGCATAACTAAATATATAACACATTTACATGTACATGTACACACATTTACTGTATACTATTTTTCTTGCATTGTACGTATTTATTGCTGGTGGCCTGTCTATCGTAATGGCTGTAACTTATGTGATATCGGAGACACTCGATATCTTTAAAATAGGTTTGAAAATTTAGGTTTTACTGTATATAAACAGTGTGTTTATATACATAATTTCAATTAATCTTTCCTAATATCTAAGAGTATACAAAGGGATTATGCTGTATAACTCTGCGGGGAATATTTATAAACAATGTGGGAGAGTTTATAAGGGCTTAAAATATATAAAAATAACCATACAAACATATGGTTTCTACTTCGCGGATTTTCACCTATCGCGGGGGTATCTGGAACGCATCCCCCGCGATCGAGAAGGGATTACTGTACATTAACTGATTTAATTGTGCCTACTTTAAACTAAATATAAAATCACTTTGTTTAAAGGAAAAAGGGTGGTCAATAAATAATACGAACAGACAATAAGACAAATGAAGAGAAAAAAATTCAGCGCTTCCAAACATTTTCATATTCTCTTTAGCTTCAGAAATGTTCAATGAGAAAGCAGTCTTTTCAATTTTTAACTTCTGTACTTTCTACTCCAGTTTTCTTTTTTGCATCGGACACAAACAAATCAATGAAGCTGTTTCATTGACAAATTTATACCTCATTAAATTTTAGTTTTTTCTGCTTGCCTAAAGCCATACTTGCTATAACTCGCACACCATACACTGCACAGTCGGCAGAACCGTCACCTTCCTGCTACAAACCTTCTTCAAATGGACCTCCAACTGTTACTTCATGGTGTAGGTCATCCACATTTCAAGGAGGCCATCCGTACTCCATTGGCATTAAGTTGTGTAGCTTCTGACACTAATACCAGCTTGAGGCCCCTTTCAACTGAGATGCCACCAGCCCCTCCCCATTCAACATTCTACAAATCGACATGAAGCAGACACCAGTAACCTTCCCACACAAACTGAGGGAGAAACCTCAAAACACCAAAACAAATTTGCATTTATCCATCACACACTATCCCTATAAACACTGTTAATACTAGAATTACCAAAGCCTACGAAAAAACCTGTCAATCCAGCCCACCTTAAATCCCTTTGCACCTCTCAATCAGTGTCTTTTGTCTTGTAAATATGTCGATCAAGACAAGCAGCAAGCAGCCTGCTATACCATCCTCTCCCCACCGCTGCAGAAAAGATAAGAAGTTCTCCCAGTTCAAGCCTCGACTATCTTGGAGTGAAGTGCTGGAGTTTTAGAGGGGAAATAATAGATCGTTATTTGGAATACATGCATTTCATGTATGTTCCGTGTCTATGTAAACACATTGCTAAAACAGAAACGTTTTTCATGTTTTAATAATAAATGACAAAATGTCAACTTGAAGTGTATAATGGTGTGAAGGCTGAAGTCCAAATATCAAGTAAAAACTTTCACAAATGATGCAAATATAATACACCAGCTTCCATGGTGCAGTGGTAAGAACTGCTGACTTGTAATAAAGAGGCTGCGGGTTTAATTCTGGGTGCCTCGTGAATTTACCGTTTTAAGTAGTGAGCTGCTCTTGTTGTTAGTATTATATAATAAAAACATACATTTGATTTGCGTCTGTAACAGCCAGTGTAAATTTATAGTACTTGTAAAAGTTAGCCTTTTTTTTCAGTTTTATTCTCTTAGTCACGATCACGATACAACCCACGCACCCAGATCTAACGCTGTTAGTTTGTATTTGGATCTGGGAATAACTGTAGATGTGAGTGGGATTCTGAGACAATCAACCTGGAAATTCTCTGATCTGGAGTGATAAAAGCTGACACACAAACAAGGTGAATCTGCCTTCTTCCTATCTCACTGTCACTTGAATTTTTATTTATTCAGTTTTATTGAGTGTTCCTGCTCATGCTGAATTAGTATGCACCTTATGGTCCATGATGTCAAAGCCGCACTGACAAAAAACAGAGACATAGGTATATATGATATTTGGAATATTTCATTTTATGACCTGTATAGCACATTTCGGAAAACATTGTGGCACTGATGCAACATTATTCATATTATTTATATTTATTCGCATACCTTCTTGCAGTTATAAACAGTGACCGTGTTTCGTATTTTTTTTCAAATCTTGCCCACTCTCTACATTTTGGTGCATGGTGGTGTTTCTTTTGTACTCCAGGACATGCAGAGGAAAGAATAGTACAGAGAGGCCAGTTCCACACGATATACAATCATCAAATCCAAATGTTAACAGTTCTCACACACCCATTTACGACATGTGTACCTGTTGCAGTGTACACACTTCTCTCTATGCTGTGGTTCCCATTACATTGAAAGGGCACCTGACACGGACTGAGTTTGCTTTCCTGGGGGAAGCAGTGGTCTTGGGACAGAAGCTTGTCGATGTTGCATCCTCTTTTTCTTTTTCCATCGCCTTTTCTTGTAAGAAGTGACGATGAAGCTCCTCTGCAAGGTGAGCAGCATAGAACACTCTTCTTTTCTCAGTGGCCCCCATGCATGCCTTGTACAGTACATGTGCGTTGAACACTGTCAGACCAAGCTTGTTGTTGCACACAGCAACCGGCCACCTGCATGCTCTTGCTCGCACTGAATAAGCTCACACCTTCTGGTGCATGATGTCAACGCAGCACCGGGCAAATAAAGAAAGAGACAAATATATGGGAAAATTTGAAGAAATCCTTTTATGACCTGTACAGTACCAATTAGAAAACACCATTGCACTAACGCAATATTATTTGAAAACGAACAGCGTCAGATCGGGTGTATATTTATGCGGGCGCTGTTAGTTAGGGTTGGCGGGTTGGAGCGTGAATATGACTAAGTAAAAAAATTAGTAGTAGGAAGTAAAAAATTTAGGGGTAACCGTTGACTGTAATCTGAATTTTAAATCGCATATTCATCAGACCACTAGGACAGCATTTTTTCACTTAAGAAACATAAGTAAAGTTAGACCTCTTATATCACTGAAAGATGCTGAGAAATTAATTCACGCTTTTGTTTTCAGTAGACTAGATTACTGTAACGCACTCCTCTCAGGACTACCCAAAAAAGACATAAATCATTTGCAACGAGTGCAGAATGCAGCTGCTAGAATCCTAACTGGGAAAAGAAAATCCAAACACATTTCTCCAGTTTTGATGTCACTACACTGGTTGCCTGTGTCATTCAGGATTGACTTTAAAATACTGCTTATGGTTTATAAAGCCTTAAATAATCTCACTCCATCTTATATATCGTAATGTCTGACACGTTATATTCCAAATCATAACCTTAGATCTTCAAATGAGTGTCTCCTTATAATTCCAAAAGCTAAACTTAAAAGAAGTGGTGAGGCGGCCTTCTGCTGTTATGCACCCAAAATCTGGAATAGCCTGCCAATAGGAATTCGCCAGGCAAATACAGTAGAGCACTTTAAAACACTGCTGAAAACACATTACTTTAACATGGCCTTTTTATAACTTCACTTTAACTTAATACTGATACTCTGTATGTTCAATTCTTCATAATAATTATTCACAGTGGCTCCAAAATCCATACTGACCCCTACTCTCTCTTCTGTTTCTTTTTCCGGTTTCCTTGTGGTGGCGGCCTGCCAAAGAAATTTGGTATAGTAGTTTTTCATGTGAAACTGCATTGCAAAAAGAGAAAACTGAAATTTTATAGCATTGTTAGTTAGGGTAAGAAATACATAGGTATAGAATTTCACCTTAATTGCATAACCAGAAATGACATCTTAACAGGTATTTGCACTATTATATATGCATTAGTACCATTATATAAATAGAGATAAATTATTTAAATTTTGTATGATCATTACTTATTGTTAGATATAAAATTTGACCTTGATCAGGTGACTGGAAGTGGTATATTACTGACCACAAAAAACAGATTTGATTGGATTACCGGAAATACACTCACCTAAAGGATTATTAGGAACACCTGTTCAATTTCTCATTAATACGATTATCTAATCAACCAATCACATGGCAGTTGCTTCAATGCATTTAGGGGTGTGGTCCTGGTCAAGACAATCTCCTGAACTCCAAACTGAATGTCAGAATGGGAAAGAAAGGTGATTTAAGCAATTTTGAGCGTGGCATGGGTGTTGGTGCCAGATGGGCCGGTCTGAGTATTTCACAATCTGCTCAGTTACTTGGATTTTCACGCAGAACCATTTCTAGGGTTTACAAAGAATGGTGTGAAAAGGGAAAAACATCCAGTATGACGGCAGTCCTGCGGGCGAAAATGCCTTGTTGATGCTAGAGGTCAGAGGAGAATGGGCCGACTGATTCAAGCTGATAGAAGAGCAACTTTGACTGAAATAACCACTCGTTACAACCGAGGTATGCAGCAAAGCATTTGTGAAGCCACAACACACACAACCTTGAGGCGGATGGGCTACAACAGCAGAAGACCCCATCGGGTACCACTCAGCTCCACTACAAATAGGAAAAAGAGGCTACAATTTGCACAAGCTCACCAAAATTGGACAGTTGAAGACTGGAAAAATGTTGCCTGGTCTGATGAGTCTTGATTTCAGTTGAGATATTCAAATGGTAGAGTCAGAATTTGGCGTAAACAGAATGAGAACATGGATCCATCATGCCTTGTTACCACTGTGCAGGCTGGTGGTGGTGGTGTAATGGTGTGGGGGATGTTTCCGTGGCACATTTTAGGCCCCTTAGTGCCAATTGGGCATTGTTTAAATGCCATGGGCTACCTAAGCATTGTTTCTGACCATGTCCATCCCTTCATGACCACCATGAACCCATCCTCTGATGGCTACTTCCAGCAGGATAATGCACCATGTCACAAAGCTCAAATCATTTCAAATTGGTTTCTTGAACATGACAATGAGTTCACTGTACTAAAATGGCCCCCACAGTCACCAGATCTCAACCCAATACAACATCTTTGGGATGTGGTGGAACGGGAGCTTCGTGCCCTGGATGTGCATCCCACAAATCTCCATCAACTGCAAGATGCTATCCTATCAATATGGGCCAACATTTCTAAAGAATGCTTTCAGCACCTTGTTGAATCAATGCCACGTAGAATTAAGGCAGTTCTGAAGGCGAAAGGGGGTCAAACACCGTATTAGTATGGTGTTCCTAATAATCCTTTAGGTGAGTGTAGTTATTTGCCATATAAACTTGTATTATAAACAAAGATAAGTGACTGAAATTTTGTAAGAAACACACAGATATTATCGGAAAATGGAGGAAGTGGTGCCTGCTTTTCATGAACAGGTATAAGTAAAAGATGAGTGGAGAACAATCCAGATGTTTTGTGCTTTACATGTGGTGCTTTACAAAATTGACTGGCATATTGGCACTCATCAATGTCCTTAACGAAATAACTAACAACAGTTAGCATACGGAAGTATACTTCCAATATTTGGTATGGATCATTGTGACACATCTGGTATAATAAAAGTTTATTGCCTCGTAGCATTGATGTTTTTATGGGCATCATAATTTGTGTGCATAATTTGTACACAATTTGTTGCTACCTTTTTTTACCCAGAATTGAGGGTTTTCTAGAATTTACCCCACAACTTTAATTGACTGAATACATTTCAATATGCTTTCTTGACAGTTGATTTTGTGATATTGTTGAAGAAGGTTTATCTGTTAAACAAACAGCCATGTTTCCACATTTAGGCACTTTCTACTGTCTTTCGTAAGGAAAATTGTGTTCCTCAATTGTTTTGAGCTGTGTTTTTTTTTTTATTTACTTTTTGCATTTTTTTTATTTTTTGCTTAAAATACAGCACTTTTAGTGATTTAATAGTGCTTGTGAAATTTTCTTCATTGTGCTGGTTCTGAATTTCCACCAAAGGTTATTAATTCATTGGTGAAATTACGCAACTTAGTGTCAGTAAATATTTGAGTTAAAGTCTTATCACGTATGATTGGCTACTTTATGAATGCTAACAGTTGTTAAAGTTGCTTTTCATTGTTACACATTATTCTGTCAGTAAAAGAAATTAGTTTTTTCAGTAATTACAGTGGTTGTTTGAGCTAATTTATTATAATACAATCAATGAAATCATTGTTTTATAATTGTTCCGGTAAGAGATCATTTTATGTTAAAGTATAGATATTCTTTAAAATTAAAAATTTTGAAATTTACATACCTTTCTTATTTGTGTGACACATTTACTTCTTTGTCATTACGATTAATTCCATGAAATGTATTTCATATATGTTTTAATCTTTCATCAGTTTTGTACTGTTTGTGAATTGACATTTCTTCTTGTTTGCTGTATTTTTTGGATTGCCTGAACTTTTTTATTACCTACATTTAATTTTTTATTTGAAATTGAGAGTTAAAAAGCAAAGAGCATCACAAAGGCAGAACAGAATTAATCAGTTAAATAAACACGTTTACACTCTGATTTTTCATACAAATAGAATGAAAGTGCTAAAAGATAGGGCTAGAATAATATATAATTTTCTGAATATTAAATTATTCATGTTATTAAGTAACAGTTTATTAACACTAGAATTACCAGAGCCTACGAAAAAACTCGTAATTCCGTCCCGCCTTAAATCGCTTCTTAAAATTGTTCACAGGTCTCCACCAGCGTCTTTTGTCATCTAAATGTGCTGATAAAAATCAGGCTGCAAGCAGCCGGCTATTCCTTCCCCCCACCGACTTAGAACGTGCACAAACTTCTCCCAGCTCATGCCTTGATTGATTATCTGGGAGTGAAGAGGAGTTTTAGAGTGGAAATAATAGATCATTATTTGGAATACACGCATTTCACGTGTGTTCCGTTTCTACAGTAATCCGTGTAAACACATTTTTAAAACAGAAACGTTTTTCATTTTGTAGTAGTAAATTACAAAATGTAAGCATAAACTATATAATGTATGAAGCCTGAATTCCAAATATCAAACACTTTCACAAAAGGTACAAATATAACAGAACAAGTATGCTTTTATTCAAAAATATAACTGCAGAAAAAAGCCACCTTAGCATGCTGCACACACCATGTAGTGTGATAGACAGTAGGACTTTAGGACTGCAAAACCTGACTTCATGTTATTTTGGAGAAATTAAGCTTGGCAGCCTTTGTTGGGCTGAATAACCTATTGTCATCAAAATATTTCTGATGTTCTAAAAAAAACAGGAATTGCAAGCAGGTGTTCTTAATCTTTTTACAAATACTTGGATGCATGTGTCACACTTAAATACACAACTGACAATATTCCTGGTAACCAAAAACAATATGGCAGTGCTGATGAAAATGAGCTGGCTTCAGGTTATACCAACATGCAATAAAATGATTATTTAACACCATAGAAATTATAATTACATTACCCACAGTCACCTTTTTTATCATGTGACACCATGTGTTACTACAAATTAACCCCACTGGTGGCTGGCCACACTGAGTCTCAGGCCCCACAAAGATTTCTTCACTCACACCTATGATTTACTGTTGTCCATCCATCCATTATCCAACTTGCTATATCCTAACTACAGGGTCACAGGGGTCTGTTGGAGCCAATCCCAGCCAACACAGGGTGCAAGGCAGGAAACCAGCCCACTGCAGGGCACACACACACTAGGGACAATTTAGAATTGCCAATGCATCTAACCTGCATGTCTTTCGACTATGGGAAGAAACCGGAGCACCCGGAGGAAACCCACGCAGACACGAGGAGAACATGCAAACTCCATGCAGGGAGGACCCAGGAAGCGAACCCAGGTCTCCTTACTGCGAGGCAGCAACGCTACCAATGCGCCACCATGTCGCCCATTTACTGTTGTATGGATACAAAAGCAACAATATGCTGTTAAGGGAAACAAAAATAAAACTGGCTGTGGAAGGAAAATTGCAGAGCAAAATAAGAGTTAGGGACCTCTAGATAGTCAATTTATTTATCACGTAAATAAGTAAAAGGTTTACCAACAACAAACAGAACAGAAAACAAAGTATGTGTATATAAACTAGTATTTATATTTAAACTAGTAGTATGTATATATAAACTAATATATTGCCATCTCTGCAAGATCTGTCTCCTTTAGAAGCTGTTTCCACAATGACTGCTGATGTCTGGGTTTGAATCTGTTTATGTGGCCAATTGGATGGAAGGGGCAATGTTTCTAGACTCATCTTTTTCTCAATGGAGGGAGAAGGAGAACACATAAACAACCGAGTTACCCAGATCTCTCAAACTGGGTTCCCATGTCATTCGCATGTCTCTGAAGACCCTACCCTAGCATAAGTGCTGGACAAGGGCCCACTCACAAGTTGCCTGAGGCAGAACGAGAGTCGGTCAAAGACACAACAGGGGACAAGTTCTGCAAAACCAACTTTTAAAATTGGAGCCAGTGCTGGAAATCAGAGAGTCCTTTCAAGTGCTGCTGTGGTTAAACAACCTCCATGTGGCAGCATGTGCTGGAGTTTAAACTTAATACTCCATGGACTTTAAAATGACTGACTTCTGGGAGATCTCTGGAATATGCCGGAATGCATATAATAAACAACTTTGAAAAACTCTGCCCATTATGCCCACTAAATAACTCATGTTCCACTTCACCTAGTTGCAAAGTCTATTTCCTGTTTAATTAAACAATAACATAACAACATGTTTAAAATAATTAAATAATTTCAGATAGAAGATGGAAAAGCACATCGACATTGTGCCATTTAATTAAAGGAAAAAATCAAATTCAAAGTTAATTAAATAGCAAACATTTTAATTAATCATTAAATAAATAGCCATGTATCTCAAATTCTGCTAATCTGCCTAAACGAATTACAAATAAATGCCAGCCAAGTAAATATCAAGTTGCAATGCACACAGAAAAAAGGTTTAACTTAGTAAGTCAAAATACAGTTTAACAATTAATTGGATAAAGAAATGAGCAGTGTGAGGTTATCTGCGTAAGGAAATTGCCAACTCCAGTGCTGAAAGACAAAGCAACAGACTAAAAAGAGTGCAACAAGCAGCTGGGCTAAACCAAGAATCAGAGAAATTGCATCTTGAAAGTAAATTACACAAGAAATTGATGGCTGCCTTGGAGCTTCTCAAGAGTCTTAGGGCAGATCTTCTGTTTTCTCTTTCATTTTGCAACGGCACATTAAAAGCTGGGAGACATTGTCCGTCAAATGACCCTTGTCAATGAAATGGTGTTGCTGTCCTTGACTAGCAGTGTGGCACTGAAGATAAAACTATTTATGGCTCTGTGAACTGCTGATGGTGGCAGAGAATAAGCAAGTGCCATCCTGGGATCAGACACTTTCACTGTAAGTAAATCTGCCTCAGCATTTGTGAGTGCAGAAATAAATTGAAGTATGTGGCATTACATGGCGGTGTAACGGTTAGAGTGACTGAAGCACAGGGCCCCGGCTGGCCTCAGCCTCTGTAGAGTTTGTCTGTTTTCTCTGTGTCGATACTGCTTTTCAAGTCGGCACTTTAAGCAGCTTAGTGGCACATTGGTGCTGCTTCACAGCTCCATAGACTTTTAATCAGTCCCCACCCAGTCACCATCTTTGTGAATATGCCTGTTTGTCCTTTTTTCACTTTGCTTTTAGAATTTGTACTTTCAGCACCTTCTTAGTACAACTGACAGTACCACTAATTCACAGCTTCATGAAAACACTGTTATAGGTAAAATGCAATAAAAAAACTAATTAAAACACAGGTTTAAAGACATTTTCATCTTTAATCCTACAGATTCTCACCGGTAAACACCGCATCTCACATTTCAAAATTCAAAATTTCTAAATTCAAGAACACCAAGAATCAAACTGTCAGCTGAAATATACATTTAGAAAACAAGAACTATGAAAGGCATAAAACAGAAATAATAAAAAAACTAAAACAAAAGAGGTAAAAATTCCAGAAATCCAAAATATACAAAACACTAACTTCACTGGTTGGCACCAAAATCCTCCCATGTACCTTACCATGGAAGACCCAAAGAGTATTTGATCTAAAGAGAACATGCCGGAGAGCTGAGCATAAATGGAGAAAAACTAAACTGATTATCCACTATGAGATACTGAAGGCTAAAATAACAGAATACAACACAGTCCATCATTAGAGGTGGTGTTATTTCTCTAGAATTAAAAATAACAATGCTAGTAATCCCAGAGTCTTATTCTCTACAATTGATCATCTGCTAAACCCAGGTCACTCAATGGAATGCCTCCAAAATACTTCCAGTGAAACTTGTGAGGCTTTTACTGTATTTTTTTTATCAAAAAATTAATGGTATTAGAAACAATTTAGTACACCCCCCAATGCTGATCCTCTTAAACCATGATATTCCATTATAAACAAATTAAATTCATTCACCAGGATAGATCTACCCGATTTATATAAAATAATTTCTCCACTGAGACCCTCCACCTGCGTCCTTGACCCAATACCAACAAGTTTTTTCAAAGAAGTATCGGGCATGTTAATTGATAGTACTCTTGACATAGTAAACTCATCATTAGATATGGGGGTCTTCCCTGACTGTCTTAAGAATGCTGTAGTTAAACCCCTGCTCAAGAAAAATAATCTTGACTCCTCTACTTTTGAAAATTTTAGACCTATTTCTAACCTGCCTTTCTTAAGTAAAATTCTAGAGAAGGCAGTCATTATGCAGCTAAATAGTCACCTCAGTAAACATGCTATTCTTGATAAGTTTCAGTCAGGCTTCAGAACAAATCACAGCACAGAAACTCACTCACTAAAGTAGTAAATGACTTGCGGGTAAATGCAGACAGAGGTTGTTTATCTGTTCTCATCTTCTTAGATCTGAATGCCGCATTTGATACCATTGATCACAATATTCTTAGAAATCGCCTTAGTCAATGGGTGGGCCTCTCTGGCATTGTATTAAATTGGTTTGATTCCAACCTGGCAGGCAGAAAATTCTTTGTTAGTTGTGGTAACTATATTTCAAAGACACATGATACTCTATATGGTGTTCCACAAGGCTCTATCCTGGATCCACTGCTCTTTCGATTTACATGCTTCCATTAGATCAGATTATCTCGGGGCATAACGTGAACTACCACAGCTATGCTGATGACACACAACTGTATTTATCAATAGCACCTGACGACTCCGACTCTCTTGATTCACTCATATTGGCAATACTGGATATAATGAGGTTATTAGAAATAAACTTGATGCATTAGGATTAAAAGTCAAGACAGAGGTAAAGAATTTAAGGGTAACTATTGACTCTGAGCTGAATTTAAAATCACATATTAATCAGATTACTAGGACAGCACTTTTTCACTTAAGAAATATAGCAAAAGTTAGACCTCTTATAACACTGCAAGATGTTGAGAAATTAGTTCACGCTTTTGTTTTCAGTTGGCTAGATTACTGTAACGCACTCCTCTCAGGACTACCCAAAATAGTCATCAATCGATTGCAACGAGTGCAGAATGCAGCTGCTAGAATCTTAATTAGGAAAAGAAAATCCGAGAACATTATCAATAGTTCATTATTGCATGGCACAGTACCTGATGCAGTAAAACTGTCGGTCATTAAGCCATTACTTAAAAAGTCAGACCTAAACCCACACATACTAAATAATTATAGGCCTATTTCAAATTTACCCTTTCTCTCTAAAATACTAGAAAAAGTAGTCGCCAATCAGCTTCAGTCACACCTTACGCATTACAGTTTATTTGAGAAATTTCAGTCTGGTTTACGCACTGGTCATAGTACAGAAACGGCACTAACACGGGTTGTAAATGACATTCTGATATCCTCTGATGAAGGAAACTCCACTATAATTATGTTGTTAGACTTAAGTGCAGCATTTGACACCATTGACCATTCTATTTTACTGCACAGGGTAGAAAATGATGTTGGGCTTACAGGCCCCGTGCTCGCTTGGTTCAGTTCTTATTTATAAAATCGATTCCAATATGTACAGAAATGTGCTGACAGTACTCCATCATTATTCACAGAAGTTCAATTTGGTGTCCCACAGGGCTCAGTACTGGGACCTTTACTGTTTTCACTTTACATGCTTTAACTGGGATCTCTCATTAAGAAACATAATGTTAATTTTCACTCATATGCAGATGACACCCAGTTATACCATTCATTTAGATCAAAAGAAGTTTTTCTGATGTTATCTTTAATTAGTTGTGTTAGTGAATTAAAGGAGTGGATGGATGAGAACTACTTATCTTTAAACACAGATAAAACAGAGATGTTAATTGTTGGAGAGATAGCGTTGATCACAATATTTTCTCATCATTTAACTCAGTTGGAATCACCATTAATTTTACTGAATCAGCCTGCAATCTAGGAGTTATCTTTGACTCTAGCACGTCATTTAAAGTGCATATTACAAAGGTGTCCAAAATATGTTTATTCCATCTTAAAAATGTTGGGAAATGAAGGCGCTTTCTAAATAAACAGGATTCTGAGAAATTATTTCATGCATTTATTTCTAGTTGGACTGACTACTGCAATATGGTGTTCACTGGATGTTCAAACAGTTCTTTATACAGCCTCCAGTTAATCCAAAATGTATGAACATATAACTCCAGTTCTTAAATCCTTACACTGGCTCCCAGTTAAGTTTAGGGCAGATTTCAAAATCCTCCTTTTAACATATAAAGCATTAAATGGCCAAGGTCCAGCTTACTTGTCTGAACTTATCATGACTTACAAACCAGAGTGCACATTAAGATCTCAAGATGCCGGTCCAAGGATTAATAAAATAACAGTGGGAGGTTGAGCTTTTAGTTACAGGGCCCCTAAACTGTGGAATGGTCTTCCTGCTACTATAAGAGATGCCCCTTTCGGTCTCAGCTTTTTAATCCCGGCTGAAGACTCACTACTTCAGTTTAGCATATCCTGACTAGAGCTGCTGATTAACTGTACAGACTGCATCTCTGTTGTTAGTCATTAGCACAAAAACATTTGTCCTTTATTTCCAGCCCCGGGCGTGGTTAAATTCTTTCTTGCAGGACTTATAACGCTGCTCGCATTCTCCACAGTGGGGGCGGGCTGCTGGCGCGCTGCCCTTCGATCTTTGTAAAGCTTGTACAGCCGCTGTCCTTTTTACTGCTTTGTGTCTTTGTGTCTACTGCTCACGTTGTGGTCGCTTTTTTTTGCCCATTCTCTTTCGTCTCGCAGATCTTTTATTTGTCTTTCATGATCTTAATGTGAAGATCATGTATCAACTCCTAGTCATTCATTCCACAGGATTTTTTATATAATAGATAATTATATTTAAAACTATTTTATGTGCAATTTAAGTCAACATAATTATTTTTAAATAGGTACTGTACTACTTTATTCATTAAAAGTGTTTTTTTCCATATTAAACCTTCATCTCTCAAAAACTGGATGTGACAGAGCAATCCTGCAGGCAAATTTTGATTCAGCACACACAAATCTGTAAATAACAAATACAATTTTTAAGAGGACTGCAATATATATATATATATATATATATATATATATATAAAATACCAGCTACCATGGCGAGAGTAGTGTGTTAAAGAAGCAATGAAAAGAAAAGGAAACATTTTGAAAATAACGTAACATGATTGTCAATGTAATTGTTTTGTCACTGTTGTGAGTGATGAGTGTTGTCATATATATATATTTACACACACACACATAAACATATATATATACATATCTATACATATACACATATATACATACATATATATATCTACATATATACACATACATATACATACACACATACATACATACACACAAATACATATATATATATACATACACACACATATATATAAACATATATATACATATACATACATATCTACATATATACACACACAGCTATTTCAGATCAGTGCAATACGCTGCTTGTTAAAACGGATAACTCCGCTCTTACGTGCAAGTCTGCGTGGATATTATGAACTATCGATTTGTTCAAGTTCTATTTAAATTTTAAATAGAAGGAATTTTTATTTAGTCGACAGAAATATCTTTGGTAGGAATGGTAAAAACAGACAGGAATATTATTCCTGAATAAATCAACTCAAACCTTAAACAACTTATAATATTTTGCTCTCCATAAAAATATATCCTGTCTAAATTATACAAGTTAGAAATAAAGTAAACATTAAAAGAACAAACATTCAAATTTCTTTACTGTTATGTAATTTTATATAAAAAAATAAACTTAGATTTTAAATATCCCAAAAGATTTTGCTCTCCATAAAAATATATCCTGTCAAAATTATACAAATTCAAATATGAACATGCTGCATAACAAAACCTGGAAATATAAATAAAATGTGTTCCTTTCAGCAATAACAAATCAAATCATTCAGTTGTCTTTGCTCATATGTCATTTTAGAGCTGGACGCCTGGCATCTTTTTTTGGCAACAAGTTCGTTTCTGTTTGGTGTGAGGTTCTGTGTTGTGGAGATTCTCAGGATGGATTGCAGGTGCTCATCAGTGAGGCGACTCCTGTGTGCTGTTTTGTTAGTCTTTATCACTGAGAAGAGCTTCTCACACAGATATGTGCTACCAAACATGCACAAGGTTCGAGCCGCATGTAGACGGACTTTTTTTGTTCTTCAAAGTCACCAAAGCGCCGTGCAAACTCAGTGCGCTCAGTTTATCAGCAAAGTGCGTATTTGGGAACACCGTAGTGACGACTTGGTTTAACATTACTTGGCAACAGGGAAAGAGGGAAAAGTTGCACTGGTGCATTTGTGTCTCCCATAAAAGCAGCTTCACTTGAAATCACTTTGTGATTGTGCACGGGTTAAAACGTCCGCTGAAGTGTCAGATTCTTATTTAATTATTCTGCTTTCTGTATCTTCTGCATTGCATTCAGGTTACCCTGATGTTTTGTCTCATAGTGCCGTCTTAGATTAAATTCTGTAATTACAGCCACATTAGCTCCACAAATGAGACACACGGGTTCAGTAAACATATACTCAGCCTCCCATCGGTTTTTAAAGGCTCTATTTTCAGAATGAACTTTTCTCTTCAGCATCGCGTGAGCTAGCTTCGCAATAACTTGCAGCATCATAAGCTAGACTTGATTAACGCGTAAGTGTTGGCAAGGCAGCTGAAGCGCTGCATTATGGGATCTGTAGTTTATTGTGTTACCAGCGCTTCATATACCTGGGCCATTAATAACAATAATACAGTATATAAAATGATCTCGCGGGCCGGATATAATTACACGCCGGGCCGGATGTGGCCCGTGGCCCTTGAGTTTGACAAATATGGACTAAATAGAACTTGAAAAGATATATTTTTTGAAATGTGATCGCGCAATTCAGATAGAGTTCACGCGCTACAGCCTGCATCCTCCCTCGCTCTTACTTTTTTACCGTTCATCTAATGAATACACTGAGTATGGCTTTACCAAAACAATCATTGATGGCGAATAAAGTATCCATTATTCGAGTATGTAGATCGGGTATATATATATACATATATATATACCCGCTATATCGGAGAAGTAGTGTGTTAAAAAGCTAGAAAAAGAAAAGGGAACATTTTAAAAATAACGTAACATTGAGTGAGTGAGTGAGGTCTTTGCCTTTTATTAGTATATATATATATATATCTATACTAATAAAAGGCAAAGCCCTCACTCACTCACTCACTCACTCACTGACTCATCACTAATTCTCCAACTTCCCGTGTGGGTGGAAGGCTGAAATTTGGCAGGTTCATTCCTTACAGCTTCCTTACAAAAGTTGGGCAGGTTTTATATCGAAATTCTACGCGTAATGGTCATAACTGGAAGCAGTTTTCTCCATTTACTGTAATGGAGATGAGCTTCAACGCCGTGGGGGGAGTTTCGTGTGACATCATCACGCCTCCCACGTAATCACGCAGTACATAGAAAACCAGGAAGACCTAAAAAGCGCTGAAGAAAACATGCATTATATAATTGAGAAGGCAGCTAAACAATAAGAAGCGAAAGTGACATATACAACCATATTCATGACTTCTGCTACTGAAACAAAGCACGATGTAAACCTACACTTTAAATTAAGTTCATAGACAGGCTGCCGCTGGCGTTTGTAATTTAGTGCCTGCCCATATAAGGCCGTCCGTCAGCGGCAATCCAATAGCAAACTCCCACTAAATATTCACGGGTTAAGGACTGTGCTTATGCAGAGGAAGATGAGATGGTCAGGGTGGTGTTTGACACAAACTCAGCTTAAACTGCGAGAAAGTTTTAAGTGCCAGGACTAAGGTAACATTAAATACAGCCATGGACATAGCACGAGATGGCACCAGCACAGCTGGGAAACTTCGATGCATGTACACCGAGCGGCTCACGTGAACTGACGCAGTGCACAGATAAAAAGCAACAGTTCCAAAGAGCGCTGAACAAAACCGAATTACACAATTGAAAAGGCAGCAAAAATATGAAGCGTTTGATACATACAAGCATATTCATAAATCCAAAACAAAGCACACGTTGGAAAAAGTCAATGTCCCGCTAAAGGAAGACAGTGTAAAAAACCCGTGCATGCAGTGTGTCAGGTCTCAGATAAAGAAGAAGACGAGCTGTTTATTGATGCAGTAAGAAACGAATCGATGAATGAAACCTGTCATCTTTACAGCGATTGACAAACACGGAATGTAACTTGAACACAACACATCCTACAAATACGAACCTGATTGAAAGAAATAATGATAATCAAATCCTTGATGACAGCAACACTCAGTAACACTCACAAAACAAATACTGTATATTGACAGTCATGTTACGCTATTTTTAAAATGTTCCCTTTTCTTTTCATAGCTTTTTAACACACTACTTCTCACTGCGATACGCTGGTATATATATATATATATATATATATATATATATATATATATATATATATATATATATATATATATAACCGATCTACATACTCGAATAATGGATACTTTATTCGCCATCAATGATTGTTTTGGTAAAGCCATACTCAGTGTATTCATTAGATGAACGGTAAAAAAGTAAGAGCGAGGAAGGATGACTTATTGAGGCATGCAGGCTGTAGTGCGCGTCAACTCTATCTGAATTGCGCGATCACATTTGAAAAAATATATCTTTTCAAGTTCTATTTAGTCCATATGTGTCAAACTCAAGGGCCAGGCCACATCCGCCCGGCGTAATTATATCCGCCCGAGATCATTTTATATACTGTATTATTGTTATTAAAGCCCGGTATATGAAGCGCTGGTAACACAATAAACTACAGATCCCATAATGCAGCGCTTCAGCTGCCTTGCCAACACTTACCGAGTTAATCAAGTTATTGCGGCTAGCTCACACGATGCTGAAGAGAAAAGTTGATTCTGAAAATAGAGCCTTTAAAAACCGATGGGAGGCTGAGTATATGTTTACTAAACCCGTGTGTCTCATTTGTGGAGCTAATGTGGCTGTAATTACAGAATTTAATCTAAGACGGCACTATGAGACAAAACATCAGGTTAACCTGAATGCAATGCAGAAGATACAGAAAGCAGCATAATTAAATAAGAATCTGACACTTCAGCGGACGCTTTAACCCGTGCACAATCACAAAGTGATTTCAAGTGAAGCTGCTTTTATGGGAGACACAAATGCACCAGTGCAACTTGCCCCACTTTCCCTGTTGCCAAGTAATGTTAAACCAAGTCGTCACTACGGTGTTCCCAAATCGCACTTTGCTGATAAACTGAGCGCACTGAGTTTGCACGGCGCTTTGGTGACTTGAAGAACAAAAAAAGTCCGTCTACATGCGGCTCGAACCTTGTGCATGTTTGGTAGCACATATCTGTGTGAGAAGCTCTTCTCAGTGATAAAGACTAACAAAACAGCACACAGGAGTCGCCTCACTGATGAGCACCTGCAATCCATCCTGAGAATCTCCACAACACAGAACCTCACACCAAACAGAAACGAACCTGTGGCCAAAAAAAGATGCCAGGCGTCCAGCTCTAAAATGACATATGAGCAAAGAAAACTGAATGATTTGATTTGTTATTGCTGAAAGGAACACATTTTATTTATATTTCTAGGTTTTGTTATGCAGCATGTTCATATTTGAATTTGTATCATTTTGACAGGATATATTTTTATGGAGAGCAAAATCTTTTGGGATATTTAAAATCTAAGTTTATTTTTATATAAAATTACATAAGAGTAAAGAAATGTGAATGTTTGTTCTTTTAACGCTTACTTTATTTCTAACTTGTATAATTTAGACAGGATAAATTTTTATGGAGAGCAAAATATTATAAGTTGTTTAAGGTTTGAGTTGATTTATTCACGAATAATATTCCTGTCTGTTTTTACCATTCCTACCAAAGATATTTCTGTCGACTAAATAAAAATTCCTTCTATTTAAAATTTAAATAGAACTTGAACAAATACGATAGTTCATAATATCCACGCAGACTTGCATGTAAGAGCGGAGTTATCCGTTTTAACAAGCAGCGTATTGCACTGATACGAAATAGCTGTGTGTGTATATATGTAGATATGTATGTATATGTATATATATGTTTATATATGTGTGTGTGTATGTATATATATATATATGTATTTGTGTGTATATATGTGTGTGTATGTATGTATGTGTGTATGTATTTATGTGTGTGTGTATATGTATGTGTATATATGTAGATATATATATGTATATATATGTGTATATGTATAGATATGTATATATATATATGTTTGTGTGTGTGTGTAAATATATATATATATATATGACAACAACACTCATCACTCACAACAGTGACAAAACAATTACATTGACAATCATGTTACGTTATTTTCAAAATGTTTCCTTTTCTTTTTCATTGCTTCTTTAACACACTACTCTCGCCTGCTTGGTATTTTGCTAGTATACTAATAAAAGGCAAAGCCCTCACTCACTTACTCACTCACTCACTCACTCACTCACTCAGTGTTTATTAGTATATATATATATATATATATATATATATACTAATAAAAGGCAAAGCCCTCACTCACTCACTCACTCACTCACTGACTCACTCACTCACTCACTCATCACTAATTCTCCAACTTCCCGTGTAGGTAGAAGGCTGAAATTTGCCAGGCTCATTCCTTACAGCTTACTTACAAAAGTTGGGCAGGTTTTCATTTCGAAATTCTACGCCTAATGGTCATAACTGGAAGGTATTTTTCTCCATTAACTGTAATGGAGTTGAGCTGGAAAGACGTGGGGGGCGGAGTTTCGTTTGACATCATCACGCCTCCCACGTAATCATGTGAACTGACTGTCAACGCAGTGCGTAGAAAACCAGGAAGACTTCCAAAAAGCGCTTAAGAAAACATGCATTATATAATTGAGAAGGCAGCGAAACAATAAGAAGCGAGCGAGTGACATATACTACCATATTCATGAGTGCTGCTACCTCGGAAAGAATGCAAGGTGTAAACCTAAACTTTAAATTAAGTTCATAGACAGGCTACCGCTGGCTTTTCACATGCCCACAGGTAATGCGGGATACAAGTTTAATGAGAGGACGCAGGATAAAAACGAGAGTTTTGATCACTTTGTAACTAAGTTAAAATTGTAGGTGAAGGGGTGTGCTTATGCAAATTCGAGACTGTGTTTGTGGGGATTGACAGTTAAGGCGGGTGGGGAGTCACGTCATCATCTCCCCTCCCATTTACCTCATTTCGCTCTGAGCTGAGCTCCGCGGCTAATGCCGTCTTCCGAAGCAACTTCGTCACACTGCCACCAAATACTCAAAATAAGAAAAATACACAAGTTAATACACACGCTGTCTCTAGAGTTTCTACACACTGAATCCTCCAGGCACTACTTACAAAAGGTCACATTGACAATCGTGTTACGCTATTTTTAAAATCTTTCCTTTTCTTAGCACAAGCACAGCTGAGAAGCTTCAATGCATGTGCTCCATAACGCTGCTAAAAATAATGCATTTAATCACACTTTGCATTACAAGCAAAGGGGAGCTTTTGTCAATGCATGATTTCCTGGTACACCGATTACATTGATCAGCGCATCCCGATTCATTTTGCCTCGCACCACCTTAGTTTGAGAAGAAGTATGAAAAATATGAGGTTAACACAGAAAAACAGATCACCAATTCAAGCTTTATGAATAATCAATTCGCCATCAATAATTGTTTTGGTAAAGCCATCCTCCTTCCATTTTATAATTTTTCCGCCACTAGCCATGATTAAATGAACGGTAAAAAGTAAGAGCAAGCGAGGTGACTTATTTAGGCAGGCATATATACTGTATGACAGCAACACTCATGACAATGTCAATCATGTTACGTTATTATTAAAATGTTTTCTTTTTTTTTTATTACTTCTTTAACACACTACTTCTCCGCTGCGGCGCTGGTATTTTGCTATATATTTAATATATGAATGACCTCCAAAGAGCGTTGAGACTTTTGATATCATGAACGTGTGTACAAAAACTGGGGTCTCCTGCCCAGCAAAAGTCGAGCAGCCAGCGCTAGTGCATAGCTGTGCCGGCCTTTGAGACGCTGACTGCGCTTCTGCCTTAAGTCAAAGTGAGCACTTTTAATTTTTTTCATCCTCCACCTGCGCTATAGTCCAAACAAATGCAAACACGGGACCCCTATTCTACACCACGGCAAAATAATATTAAGGCGATTCACACTTTCTTTTGCACGTATACGATTATAAGGTCCTCAGCTCGGATTATGAAGACACGCACAGTAGTGGAGGACTGACAGTGCCATTACTGCCGATTAATGGCGTGGACGTCTCACCAGTCTACACAAGACCCACCGCGACTGTCGTCAAAAGGCGATCATAACGTCAGCGAACACATCTCTATACTATATAAAAGAAAAGGCAACTTTCCTTTCTTTACACCTTTTTCCTTTTATCCCAAACCAAAGCCTTTCTCTCTAACACTGCAGAGGACACAAAATAATTTTCTTTAATTGCCGGTAAGGCACATTACCAGAGGCACAAATTTGAACGTTCACATAGAAAATGTAATTTCTATACCACAGCCGTCGTGTAGCGCCTTTCAAAAGGGATCTACTACTGAGAGATGATCCATATACATTTTAGAGGCTGTTAGTTCTACTTACCTGTTGTATTACACAGTCTTTAAAATGCAGTTTACCCGCAACCACTCCAGTAGTGCTCAATGTACCTGTACTTCTTAAAACGTTAATGTTTTACTGTTTAATAACTTATAGACTATATTTTATTATTTTCCCTTGCACTCAGTGACCAAAGCTATACACACACTTATAGACACATACAAACATACACACAAGTATATGTATGTGTATATATACAGTATGTATGTATGTGTATATATATACATATATATGTGTATATATATATATATATATATATATATACACACACACACACCCCTATCTAGATTATATATATATATATATACACATACATACATACATACATACATACATACACACATATATATAATTTGTGTGTGTGTATGTATGTATGTGTGTGTATATATGATGTAGATAGGTATGTATATATATATATATGTGTATATGTAGATATCTATTCTCCGATGCGAAGCGCGGGTATTCTGCTAGTATATATATATATTGTAAGAGCCATTTTCCTAGTTCTATAAAATGTATGAATATTTACTAGATGATAATGCATAAAATATGGGAGGTTCCTAAAACCCCCGTGAATAGAATTGAGTTGGTATTTTCCTGTCATTTCTTAACAGTTTTTGAGTAAACAATGTTCTTTAGTAAGTGTTTAGCCTTGCCTTGTGTAAGGTACAGAGGCATACGTTTTTTTAACCGTGTCCTTTAAAGAATTCTTTTTTGTGCTCGCGTTCGTGCTTATGCACATCACTGAGCCTGGCGCATATATCTAAGTGCCAACGGCCTAAGGGTCTTTTGAGTGTGAAGTAACTCGTAAATTAAAAGATCTAAGTTTTGAACCGTATGTTTAAAGCATACAGAAGAAGAAATAAATAACCTTTAAGTACAGAAGTAACCAAAGCTTCATAAGAAAAACTAAATTTATTGAAGATACATTTTTCCCTTTTTTTTGCCTTTATTCTTTGTGTGTAACTATTTTTTTTATTCTTGTATGAATTATTTGCCTTTAATTTTCACTAAATATTTTTAAAACAAACTTTTGGACTGAGAGATTTCTTTGACACGCGTCTTACCCGTGCATGACTTCGCCTTATACATATATATATACATATACAGGTAGTCCCCAGGTTACGGACATCCGACCTACAACATACAAATGGGGCCACAGCTGTGACGCATGCGCCTCAGTAACTGCTGCTCCGTCATCTTCAGCCTGGGGACGCTGCAGGCGGTGGCTGGACGGAGGCTGGAGGGGGGCAATTTCGCTGCTCGCATAGGGTAGCGTCCTTCGGGCTGCTCCCAGCAGCTAGTGGTTTCAATGCCCGCCCACCACACACGGCTCTCCGTATGTTCTCGGTGGGTAGCTGGTAATGCTGCAAGCGGTGAACCGGTTGTGGCTGAACAGAGGCCACTGAGGGTGAATGGGGTTCGGGGGGGTAGCATTGTAGTGTGCCTCGGATGGCTGCGTGTTGAATGCATACTGTACTGGAGGTGACGGTGAGGTGGGCTGGTGATGAACCGCCCCTCGCTGCCCCCATTCATTCTGTACTGTTACGCACATAGCAGGAAGTTGTCTCTTGTCAGTACAGGGTGGTCCAGATCTAATTATGCAGATCCAGATTGACTGGATGACTTTGATTTATGCGGGGACGATTCCAGTTCGGCGAAAAGACGATTCTTCATGTCGTCAGTTCGCACACTTCTAGATGGTCCGGGATTTTTCAGGTGATTTTCTATGTAATAAACTGAATAATTTATAGCGTAATGAAAACTGCATGATTAGATCTGGACCACCCTATACATCAGACGTGTTCATGTCTGGTGCCTTCCTGCTGTGATAGCATGTACTGTAGTGCTGTGTAGAAGAGCTCATCTTAACCTTTTGTCTTCCCCCCTCAACAATGTCTCTGAAACACAAATCTGATGCAAGTGCTGGTGATATAGAAAAGAAGAGAAAAACCATCAACCTTGAAAATAAAGTAGAAATAATTAAAAGGTCAGAGAGAGGTGAAACTCCATAATTCATTGGCAGAGCACTTGGATACAGTCGGTCAACAATAGCATTTATTAAAATTATGTACCTGTTCCGACTTACATACAAATTCAACTAAAGTACAAACCTACAGTCCCTATGTCGTACGTAATCCGGGGACTGCCTGTATATATTTTTTTATATATATGTATTTGCAGACTAGTGTTTTTAATTGAATAAAGTCCAAATCCAACTTAATAATCTTAAAACAAAATCAAAAAATTTAAAAATGGAAGATTCACACAAAATAATCAGAAACTAATAAGTTAAAATAAATGCCACTGAAAAAACAGAACACAATACAAGGTCTAATGCCACTGCACACTGTAATAGCTGGAGGCACTCATTATAATATTAAAATATTACTAAAAAATCCCAATAGCTGCACCTGAGGGGAAGTATCTAATTAGTTCTCTTAAAGTCACATAATAGACATAATCATAGGCAAGGGTCAGAGCAAAATTGTTAAAGCAACGAAAAACAGGAAGAGACCGGCAACAAGGGAATGAAGGAAAATGCAAAGAACAATGAGAAGAGGTGCTGCCCATTTAATACTTTCATTGTCTGCCAAGTCTTGTATGTGAGAAGGATGTGTGTGTGTGAGAGCCTAATGTTGGCTAGCTGATCGTAGATATAAATCACATTATACCAAAGATAATCCATTTCATGTTTATCAAAGCAACAGACTTTCATTAAGTGAAACTGATATAACAGAGTCTATGGGTGGTGATATAATGTAACAATAAAATTGGTAGCAAATACAAAAAATGTTTATTTGTAAATGCATGTTGTGTTTTCTGTCTTGGAAAGAAACTTTCATTGTTTTTAATAGCAGGTGATTTCAGCTCCACATTCACCTAAAAACGGAACGTTTCTTGTACAGGCCAAAATCACAGAAGAAGTGCCGTAATAGGTTTTAACAGGCCCTGTATTTGACAGCCCCGCCAGCTTTGATCCCCAATAAGATAAGAAAAAATCACTCAGCCCCACCAAAAAACAAATGCAAGAAATCTTGGGAAATGCAATTTAGAGAGAGACCCCTTTGCAGGTAGGTTGGACATGCAATGCGTGTCAAAAGATGAGGCACAATACAATGCACAAAACAGAAAACAAGTAATCTTATTCACAGAGCTAGGTGGCCCATCTATTATTGCCAACACAGGAATACAATACAATAGTAATAGTACAGACTACAAAAGTAAAATACAAGACTAGATTACTGTATATCACCTATGAGAATTCAGATTTGTTCAAAGTCCTGCAGACATCAGCCAACAAGCTGCCTCCCCCCATTGGCATTTCTACTGTCGGGTCAGTGCTGGGCTGGCCAGTATGATGAAATGATCCTTCTACCCGATGATTCCAGGGCTCTTTTGTCAGAGATTACCTTTCCTTAGGCAGGCAAGCAACTAGGCAGTAAAGCAGGGGCATCAAGTGCCACATGTGAGTACCAAGAAGAGAAACAGAATTGGCGAGTATAAGAAGCAGATTATAAACACAGTAAAACCTTCGATTGTGAGTAACTTGGTCTGCAAGTGTTTTGCAAGACAAGGAAAATTTTTAAATAAATTTTAACTTAATAAACAAGTGACGTCTTGCAATACGAGTAGTACGTATTGTGAACACGCCCCCAAAGGGACGTGGCCATTCCTCCGCTCCTTACTTCTTTGCTGTATGATCTACATCTCGCGGGGGGCTTCAAACATTTAAAAGACAGTACCACAGCTGTCCTAGTGTCTCACTGCCTTTTCTCTCTTCCCCCAGACATCCTCTGCTCTGGTCGGGGCTCCCGAGCCACCACGCCCCTTTGAAGAGGAAGATTTTGTGTTTTTTTGATCAAGAGGCGGAGCTGTTTTGACCAGTTTTGACAGTGTGCCCGGATCATTCCTGAAAGAGACTTGTGTTTGTTCCGCCTGTATTCGAATAAAGTTTCTGTGTCTTGAAAACCTTGAGTGAACCTGTGCAACTTTGTGATCCAAGCGTGACAGCATAGGCTTGTCTGCCGAGCATTACGTGATCACAACTGGTTCTTCTCTCTCTCTAGCTGCGGATTGTGGGTAATTGTCTCCCATGCTTGGTTTCAGTCAGTGTGCCTCACTCGTATGGTCAACATCCTTACGAACGTATACTAAGGCATTGTGACCACATGTGTATGCATTACGATTCTTTTCTAAGGTAAAGTGCAGGTTAATTTGTTTTATGCATTTTTACTTTATACTTTGTATTAATCATTTTTATATGAATATTTTTGGGTTGGGAACAAATCATTTCAGTGTTCATTTTTTCCTATGGGGAAATTTCCTTTTATATACGAATGCTTTGGATTCCAAGCACGTTTCTGAAATGAATTATGCTCGCAGACCAAGGCACCTCTATATCATCTTACTTATGTTTTATTACCAATGACTAACAATAGAAATGCAATATGCACAGCTAATCAGCAGCTCTACTCAAGGTATTCTAAACTAGGTAATCATTTGGAAATTAGAGTTTAAGAACAAATGCTACGATATTTTTTAAGCTGCTAAAAAGGAGCTGTGCAATTCTTGCATGAATAAAATCAGAAGCAAAAAGAAGTCTTTCACAAAGTCTGAAAATGACAATAAAATACAAAGAAGAGAGAATTATTAGTTGCTTTTCAAGCCAGAGAGTTTAACCCTAATTGTAGCTACAGAAATATTTCAACAGGACAATTACCAAAATTACCAAGGTGACAAAAGAACTACAAGTCAAAACCTAAATATCAAAATCATCACTACATAACTGCACTTGTTTATCGATTAGTGAGCTGTACTTACATTTAGTGAGTCCTTATCATGGAAAAGATCTCTGCCAACCCAATATCCATTTATAACAGTTTCTAAAATGATGTGTGTGATGCACTTAAAAGAATCCATCAGCCAAAAAAAGAAAAAAATTATCCAAAGCCCAAAAATTATTTCTAACCTGCCAAAATAGGTCTCCCAATTCTGAAGAGTCTAGACAATATGCATATGCAATAAAAACTCATATACAATTTTAAACGACCTTAAAAAAAAAACTGTTGTGTATAAACCAAGAGACGTTCTGCACAGCCTGTATAATGTACTAGTGGGTTTTTATCTGGCGTCCTGTGTAAATTCTAGTTACTTTACTACAAAAAACACCCAGGAACACTAGATGAGCGTAGCAGTCACCTGCATCCCAGGGCTAAAGGGCATGTCCTACTCTGACTGAGTTAGGGAATAAGCTCAGAGCAGAGAAGGGGACCTAATTCAGGTATCCAAAACTGTCAAATACATCAATAAATCTTATTATTTTATTTAAATAGCAAAATTTACATTCTCGAGGACACCAGTAGAAATTAAGGGGATGTGCATTCTAAGCTTAAACCACTAAGTTCAAAGGGTTGTTAGAATTTGGAATAGATTATGCAGTCATGTAGTTAAAGCAGGACCCTTTAACACTTTTTAAAATGTTTCTGGATGATTCAGCTAACCAAACAAATTTGATGGACTAAGTGGTCTCCTTTTGTTTGTAAGATTCCTTATAATTTTATGTAAAATTATAAGAACTGTATAGATTGAAGGATTGGTAATGATGTTGAAGTTGAATTTGATATAAAATATGGTATTATTTTTTATGTGTGCAATTATTCTGTATTAGATTTATTAAAAATGTAAGTTTAAAAAATGAACAATGTAGCAAAACTTTATTGACGTAATGGACCTTAAAAATTAAAGAATCAATGAATGAAAACCTATGACTGTAGAGCAGGTAAGAAGAAAAGGGGATCAGTAAGTTGGAAATGACCAGGGGCCTCATGTATAAACGGTGTGCACACACAAAAATGTTGCGTAGAAATGTTTCCATGCTCAAATCGCGATGTATAAAACCTAAACTTGGTGTAAAGCCATGCAAATTTTCACGGTAGCTCATACCCTGGTGTACGCAAGTTCTCCGCTTGGTTTTGAAAAGCGATCACTATATCCAATGAGTCATTTCAGAAGTATTTGAAAATTTCCTTTATGGGTGAGCATGATGACACCACTTGTCATGTGACCTTTGTGTCACATGAGTGGCAATAGGCCTAACCCACTGTAAACAATATGGCCATGCAAAGACAGTTGCAAAATGGCAGTGACTATACAAAAAAAATAGCTTCACAAAACAATGTCACCGAAATAATCATGTAAATAAAAAATTACTTTTAAATGTGACATAAATTTGTAAAAAGATCAAAACTGATTTTGACAAAAAAGACCTGCAGTGTAAAGCTTTTATGTAAATACAGATATAGAGGAAGAAATAGATGGCGTGAACAGCCATTAAAGTCACCAATCTTTATTTAGAAGAATTAGTAGATGTTACCTCAAGATCTTAAGCATGATCTAAAATATTCTTGGAGGCAGCTTTATGTTTTTTCCATACACTCTTGTATTCCTGTACTGACAAAAAAGTGATGTCAGTAGAGACTTTCTTTGTCAAAACATGATAAGAGGCAGCTATCATGAAATATAACAATATCATGCTGAGGCATAACATTTCTTCATTTTGATTCTTATCAATTCATGTCAGAGAGCAAAGGTTTAAATCTTCTTGGTATAATGAGCCACCTCACCCTCCTTGGGTCTGAATTGCATCCACAGGGAAATCAGCTGGTAAGCTCTATAACTGATTCACAATTTGTTTTACCAGCCTGCACAGAAGCAACGAGGACTTGGGATTTTGTGAAAAAATGCAGGATCACTACAGTCATCAGAAATACTCCTAAAATGAAAGTTTTTCAGCTATAATTTAAATATTCACAAAAAGCATTAATAAATAACTTGATGCTTAGTATCAAACTGGAAATCTACAATAATTAGACAGGTTATGGATGAAAGGATGCTTTATTTTAGTTTGCAACATTCATAGTATGGTGGCACAGTGGCGCAGTGGGTAACGCTGCTGCCTCGCAGTTATGAGGCCTGGGTTAACTTCCTGGGTCCTCCCTGCATGGAGTTTGCATGTTCTCCCTGTGTCTGCATGGGTTTCCTCTGGGTGCTCAGTTTTCCTCCCACAGTCCAAAGACATGCAGGTTGGGTGCATTGGTAATTCTAAATTGTCCTTAGTGTGTGCGCGCTTTGCGGTGGGCTGGTGCCCTGCCTGGAGTTTGTTTCTTGCCGTGTGCCCTGTATTGCCTGGGATTAGCTCCAGCAGTTCCCCGTGACCCTGTAGTTAGGATATAGCGGGTTGGATAATGGATGGATGTTTATTTGAACCTTTTAATGCAATGCCTAGATTTCAGATATGGCTTAAGTGTCTTTTCTTTTTATATATTCTTATTCCCACAGGAATAAGTTAGAAACCAAGAAAGTATCAGAGCTAAAATAGATGAAGAACATGCCAGGCGTCCAATCGAGGCTCTACATAGGAAAAGGCAGGCTCTGCATTCAGAACTCAACCTCCTGACAACTAAAGAAACTGAACAACTAATTTATAAATCAAGACATCACTACTATGAACACTGAGAGAAAGCTAATAAGCTTTTAGCTCAACAAATCCATAAGGAAGAAGTTCATAATGCAATCCCAGCAATCACCAAAACGAACGGAGATGAAATCATTGACCATAAAAACATAATGTACACATTTAGAGACTACTATAAATCCTTATATTCTACTGAGTTTAAAGAAGACAACACACAATCTAATGCATTTCTGGATACATTACAGATACCACAAATAGACACTTTTAGTGCGGAGGAACTTGATAAACCTTTGCCGCTATCAGAAATACTAGATGCTATAAAGTCACTTCAAGGCGGGAAAGCAGCAGGCCCTGATGGCAACCCTGTAAAATTTTATAAGAAATTCTCCACTAATCTAGCTCCCCTTTTATTAGCAATATTTACAGAAGCTAGAGACAATCAAATTTTACCTCAAACTTTTTGCCAAGCATTAATCACCGTCTTTCCTAAACAAAATAAGAACTTATTACAATGTGCATCATACAGACCAATTTCACTTTTGAATGATGTTAAAATACAAAATAAAAAATCATAGCTAGAAGGATGGAGAAAGTGCTGCCTTCGATAATATCACAAGATCAAACTGGATTTATCAAGGGTCGACACTTTTCTTCAAATCTTCGACGCCTGTTTAATGTAATATACTCACCAGTAAAGTCAAACACCCCAGAAATATTATTATCATTGGATGCAGAAAAAGCATTTGACGTGATTGAATGGAAATACCTTTTCACTACATTAGAGAAATTTGGGTTTGGCCTGAACATTTGTGCATGGATCAAACTACTGTATACCAATCCAGAAGCTTCAGTCTGTATTAACTACATTTGCTCAGACTACTTTAAACTAGAACGTGGTACTAGACAAGTATACCCCTTGTCACCACTGCTATTTGCAATTGCCATTGAACCACTGGCGGTTCCCTGTCGAAATGCTTATCAGATAAAGGGGATTATCAGAGAGGGACTGGAACAGAAAATTTCTCTATGTGCAGACGATATGGTACTGTATATATCAGACCCAGAAAATTCTGTGCCTGCAGTCTTAACAGCACTCACAGAATTTCAAAAGATCTCTGGTCTCAGAATTAATTTGAATAAAAGTATACTCTTTCCAGTCAATTCTCAAGCATATAATATTAGATTAGATACCCTACCCTTTATCATTGCAGATCAGTTTAAATACCTAGGGGTTAACATCACAAGTAAACACAATGCTCTTTCTCAACAAAATTTTGCCATCTGTATGGAAAACAATTAAGCAAGACTTGCATAGATGGTCAACCCTTCATCTCACTCTAGCTGGAAGAATTCACATTGTTAAGATGAATATTCTTCCTAAGCTTTTTTTATTTCAAAACATTCCAATATACATCAATAAATCATTTTTAAGCAATTAGATTCAACAATAACCTCATATATTTGGAACTCAAAACATCCACGCATCCAAAGAGCGACCCTACAAAGACCTAAAGCAGAAGGTGGCATGGCTCTACTCAACTTTCAGTTTTATTACTGGGCAGCAAACATACAAGCTATAAAATCCTGGACACAAATAGATGAACATACACAGGCTTGGTCCGCAATAGAAGTAAAATCCTGCAGTACTTCTTTATATTCCCTGCTCTGTGCCCCAACAAATGTAAGTTATCGCCATTTTACTAATAATCCATTAGTGCTTCACTCACTCAGAATATGGAACCAATGTAGAAAGCATTTTAGGATGGAGAATCTTTTATCTGTGGCACCTCTGCAAGAGAACCACCTCTTTCAACCCTCGCAAACATATGCAGTTTTTAATATCTGGAAAAGATTTGGGATTAGATTTCTTAGGGATCTTTATATAGACAACATCTTTGCATCCTATGAACAATTACAATCCAAATTTAACTTTCCAGGTGCACATTTCTTTCACTATCTTCATTTAGGAACTTTGTTAAACAGAACCTGCCCGATTTTCCTCATCTTGCACCCTCCTCCAGACTGGAAAAAATATTGCTCAATTTCGAGGACTTAGACACCATCTCTGCAAAATATAAAATTATTTTACAGTCTCTCCCTTTGAAAAATCCAAGAGGACAATGGGAAAAAGATCTCTTAATCAATATATCAGAAAAAGAGTGGAAGGTAGCAATACAGAGACATGTGCCTTCCCTGTTTATTTATATATCTAGTGACTTCTCTGCCTGTCTGTCTCTCTATTACGCAGTGCTCTGTCTGTTTGTGTGTTATGGATCTTAAAAATAGCAGTTATAAGGACACTTGTTCATGTTGCAGTCTCAATTGTTAAAAAATATGTTTAAAAGGAGCATACCACATGAAAATATAACAATCTCATTAACTGACAGTGCATACCAATTTATAAATTTTATGTCTGTTTGAGGTTAAAAAGAAAAAAACACTTTCTCCCCAACAGGGAATTGAACTCAGGTCTCTGAGGCACAGCAAGCCGGCTGCACTATGAGTCAGCAAATCTTACCACTAAGCCACAGACGCTGTTGTATCATTCTTGAACCTTTCGTGAAAGTGTTTATTTAATGTTTGGACTTCATGCTTTACACATTCTATAGTTTAGATAGATAGATAGATAGATAGATAGATAGATAGATAGATAGATAGATAGATAGATCCCAAGGGAAATTCACATAATCCAGCAGCAGTATACTGATACAAAGAAACAATATTAAATTAAATAGTAATAAAAATGAAAAGAATTAAAATAAAATTAATGTTCGCATTTACTCCCCCGGGTGGAATTGAAGAGTCGCATAGTGTGGGGGAGGAACGATCTCTTTAGTCTGTCAGTGGAACAGGACAGTGACAAAAGTCTGTCACTGAAGCTACTCCTCTGTCTGGAGATGATCCTGTTCAGTGGATGCAGTGGATTCTCCATGATTGACAGGAGTTTGCTTAGTGCCCGTCGCTCTGCCACAGATGTTAAACTGTCCAACTTTAATCCTAGAATGGAGCCTGCCTTCTTAACAAGTTTGTCCAGGCGTGAGGCGTCTTTCATCTTTATGCTGCCACCCCAGCACACCACCGCGTAGAAGAGGGCAC
Source organism: Polypterus senegalus (assembly GCF_016835505.1). Lineage (NCBI taxonomy): Eukaryota > Metazoa > Chordata > Cladistia > Polypteriformes > Polypteridae > Polypterus > Polypterus senegalus. The sequence continues at coordinate 212,017,473 of NC_053157.1, forward strand.
TCGCCACAACCGTCTGGTAGAACATCTGCAGCATCTTACTGCAGATGTTGAAGGATGCCAACCTTCTCAGAAAGTATATTCTGTTCTGAGCTTTCTTACATAGAGCATCAGTATTGGCAGTCCAGTCCAATTATATCCAGTCCATATATTTATGCCTACATTGTGTAACATTTATTACTAAATACTATAACATTTATTACTAAAATATGAAAAAGTTTCTGTTTTAACAATGTGTTTACACAGATTACTGTAGAAACAGAACACACATGAAATTAGTGTGTTCCAAATAACGATCTATTATTTCCACTCTAAAACTCCACTTCACTCCCAGATAATCAATCAAGGCATGAGCTGGGAAAAGTTCATACACGTTCTAAGTCGGTGGGGATGGAATAGCCAGCTGCTTGCAGCTTGTCTTTTTCGGCACATTTACACAACAAAGGATGTTGGCGGAGAGATGTGATGGGATTTAAGGTGGGCCGAATCTACAAGTTTTTTCGTAGACTCTGGTAATTCTAGTGTTAAGATACTAAATAGTCATTCCATGTGTTATGTTCTTTTTATTGTGTATATTGAGCCCTAGGGGGTGGGAACCTTCTGGTGATACAGATGTTGGGCCACCCTTCATTCCTATTTAAGAAACTAGAAAGCCATTTTGTTAATTCCATGTTGTATGTCCCTTGTATTGTGTATATTGAGCCTAAGTGGAGGGAGCCCCTCCGATGTTGCAGCTGTTGGAGTGACCTTCATAGCCATAGCCCTGGCCGCCAAGGCATTAAATTTTGCTTATGTTTGCTTGGCTTGTAATAATTTTGTAAATAGTTGAGTTTCTTGGTTCTTCTTGTTTCTTAGTTCTTTCCTTCTTCATTTAATTATCAGTTACCTGAATTTTGGACTATGTTCAGTTTACCTAACAGGACAGTGTTCAAAATAAGCAAATGTCACTTTCAAGTGTGAAGAGAAAATTCAAGCTGTGGGTTTGATAAGCAGTGGCAGTAAGAAAGTCCTTGCTAAGATTGCATAAAAATGAAAAAGAGGCTCGTCTGGGCCAGGGTGGAGTAACCCAGTTCAGGGTCACTGAGGCTGGCGCACTATTAGTAAGGAAACAACCATGCACAGAGCACAGTTCATCGGAGGGACCATTCATGCACATCTGTAGAAGGTTAATTTAGAGTTGCAGATTACTATTATTAATATAATTATTATTAATATAACCTGTGCATCTTTGGGCATGTGGGAGAAAATTGCATATAGAAATTGGGCAAATATGTGCAGAGTCAACATGGTCATTGGTTAGCTGAAAGTCAGCAGTTCTAACCACTGCACTTGTCCTAAGTATTATTGTATATAGCTATTGTCATTATAAAGCATTTTTAGTTAATTTTATGTACAATAATATTTTAGGTAAATATTGTTATTGCTATCATATAAATGATTGATTGGATTATTGAATAGATTTCAAAAACTCATTAAAAAGAATATAAAATAAATAAAAGCTGTTTAATGAAAATACTATAAGTGCCTGAAAGAAATACTACCAAAGACAGAAAGGGTAACCTGCCAACAATTTGTTAGCCTTCACCATTTTATCAATCAATCAACCATTCAATCAATCAGTCTTTGTTGTGTGAGGCTCCTTTTAGCAAAAGGGTTTAATATTTAGAACAAATATATCAACTGTACTTGAATAAAGAAGCAATCTGAGGTATGATAACATATGCTCCTGTCTACAGAATATGGAATTTTGCAGCAGGTATACTGTCTGCTTTATGGTATCCAAGGAATTATTAAGAATATTCTTTGTATTAAATGTTTAAGCAAAAAAAATCTGAATCCTAACAGCTGTGTGAAGTTATCTGAGCCTCCTTAAGTCTGCCGCAGGGTTCCTCCACCAGCGGGAAGTCGGCAACGATGGAAATGGGATACTTTTGTGAATATAATGACAACTCGTCAGGCTAATCTTTTTTTTTTTTTTTTTTCCCAGAAGCTGCATGGTGCACCACAGTAATTGCCTCTTTGGAAATGGCAAAAGAAAAAGAAGGAATCAGACCTTGCTTGCTGCAAAATAAACGTCCCCTTCAGAGTCCAAGAATTGTAAAGATTTACGTCAGCACCGCACACGATGACTGTAGTAGCTCAATGACAGAAGAATAGAAGATGATACAAATTAGTTTTCTGATCACCCTGGATAGCAATTTTGTGCAATTTCATAGATTATTCATCTTTTACATCTCTGAAGTTTATCTATTGACTCTTCATCACCTCAGCTATTTCAGTTTAATTGAAGGAAAAATGATTTGACACAGTCTGGCATCTTGAAAGACAGACTGGAAGCAAATTGTAATGGTGGGGGCTACCTGCACAACCTGACACAATTGGATCAATAAAGTAAGGGTTCTGTAACACATAACTTAGTTTGAAAGGTCTGAATAGTGACAAACCTTTGTGATTTAAAAAAGAAGAATCAACTAAACAAATAAGTAGGTTTGTCTTGATGCAATTCTTCACAGGAGGTGGAATGTACTTCTCTTATAGACTCTCTGTCTCTCTTCTTCTCTCACACTGTTCTTTTCATGTCACTTGCTTGTTTTATTATTCCAGTGTGTTCTTTCACCCTTTAAAAAAGCGGAGCTCTTTGTATTTCAAACCAGGATAATAACTGGGTAGGCAGGTAGTTGCAATGTAGTGCTTCTGTACCCTCTCACCTTCTAAAATGGCTCCTGGACAGCTCTACTGTACAGTGTATCCTACAGCAATCTTGTAATCCTCTCCTTGGTATCTCTATGAAATTAATTCAGATAAAATTGTATAGATCTTCTTTGCATGGCTTGAGACAGATTTCTTTAACTGCACTTTTAATACCCAGTAACACAAATACCGAAAGATACCTGAATCTGTAATGTCTACCTATGTTTGTCCTCTAATTAGTTTAATTGCTCTTAGTCCCTGTCGTCTACATATGATTAATTTCTGCATACCTTATTGTTTAACATTTGTATGTTTTCTTTACACCACATTATTTCTAATGATCCAAACTATAATCTGTCCACGGCCAGCCCCTCCAGGATATTGCTTTTGCCTTCTAAAAGAGTGTTAAATAATCAAATACCTCAAGAAAGTGCAGACAATTCTCTGATTCCAGTAGGCTGTTTTTCTCCTGGCACAGAAACTGATTATCCAGTTCAGTCACCTCTCTGTGGGCAAGTAGACACAGTCAAACAGTGAGACATACAAGGTAGAGAAAATTTTTGCATATCTGAGCACTAGCGGCTGCTGTCACCTTCGAAGTAATCTCCTTCCGCAGCTATGCATTTAGCTAGATGAAATTTTCATTGCAGGAAACTCAACGGGAACTCTGGAATACCCTTGAGTTCCTTTTGTCATATTACGTAGGATGTCAGAAATGTCTGAAAATGTTTGCCCTTTTTATTTTTGGGAAGAGCCAGAAATCACAAGGTTCTATTAACAAGTCAGGTCAAAAAAGGGTGGATGATCCAATTTGATAATTAATTGTTTAGCCAGGAAGTCACAAACACTGCATTATGGCTTGTGGCATTGTCATAAAAGATGATCCACTTCTGGTGTCATCATTCACATCTTCTCACCCCTCCTTAAACCAGTCAAAGACACTTTACTTTTTCATGGCATCATTGCCATACACCATTTTCAACAGCTTCAGTGTTTCTGTCGCACTTTGTAACTAACATGGGCGACACAACAGGGCCATTCAGGGAGCTAAATTGTCACATGTTGAATAATAAAAGGAGACGACAACACCAATGTCCATTGCCACTCTGATGCCTATGGAATACAATATATTAGAGAGTCGTTTCAATACAAATCTGTTAGGTTAAATGACAAGCCTAAACAGTCCCAGTATGGGTGAGTGTCCCCTGGCAGCCTGTCCAGACTGAATTCTCTTTCACCAACATAGGCTCTGACTTCTCCCCACCCTGAACTGGAATGATCAGATGAATGGATATTAACTCATACAGAGTCACTTGGTGAGCTACAGATCAGCCTTGTACCTGTGCCTCATGTGCCATACCCATCATCTTTGACTGATACATTCCGGTGACTGCTAAGTGACTCAGTAAAGCTCGTCTCGTCGGAAGCTGAAGGCTCGTTGCTAATCTCTCTTTAACTCTGAGCTCATGTTGTGGCTCTGTTTATTTCCACTGTGGCTCACGGGTAGGCAAAATTAGAATAGGAAAGAAGCCCAGACGCAGCCAGATCAACAGAGGCTGTGCTTCCTATCAGACAGAAACAGGTTAGTTTTCATTTAACATTTAATTTGCATCACTAAAGGAACACTTTGAAACACTGCAGCAAAGCTAGTGCCTCTGCTGATTGGAGATATCCAAGTTCTGGTGCTGGTCTTCTGTTGTTTTAGGACCCTGCAGCGGATTTTCACCCACGAGCTATGTGTTCGGCTAAGGCACATACTTCTTTTGGGTTGAATATGACAGGGCCTGTGAGCTCCAAGGTAAAGCTCTCCATTCTATCACTGTTCCCCAGAAACTCGTAAGCCTGATTAGCGCTCCTCCGAGCTTCTCTTGGGAGCTTTAATAAAGTGTGAAAGCTAAAAGATTAAGCTTTTAAATCCCTTTATTAAGACCTGTCTTACAAGGAAGAAAACCCATTAAGCTGCTGTTCAAATAGCTAAGCAGCAGGACACTGAAGCATTTAGGGGCTGAGCCCTACAGGCTAGGGAGCGTACATGTGGTGCGAAAGTTTTATTTTAAAAGGTCATTGAAAATCCTTTCTGTGGTCATGGAGTCTGATTCACTGGAGACTACTGCAGGCTACGACCCCAGCCTTTATACATGGGTCTTGCTGTCAAGTTTACTGAAAGATCTTTGAAGAAAGAAAAAACCAGCCAGCAACTTAATTCCCCCTAGACTGTAAAGAAGGCCATGGGTGTATATTTCCTTCACCCTAATCGTCTTTCATGTCAGGCTCCTATTCTCTTTCTCATAGTCATGGGTGGTGTAAAAGTCAGACCTTTAAGTTCTTAAGAAAAAGCAAAAATGTCTGCAGATAATTAAGGAAAGAGACTTAGAAAGGGCCACTAGAGGGAAGTCACTCATATTTGTATAACAGTTTTCCTTTAACACTCATCCTGTTCTGCCGAGAATATGCTCCAACCCCACCTGACTCTAGAATTGGATTAAGAGGGCCTGGACAAATGGAAAAGGTGATACAGTGTGTGTTTACTTCTTCTTGCCAGTGAGTGGCAGTGCTGAAGGAAGCAGGGGTGTGTAAGCCTTTCAAATGGGTAATAAGTCGGAGAGCATTCAGTCATGTTACACACCAGAGAGCCACCAGAGTGAGCTGTTGGATGAGTTGCAAGTATTAGAGGATATGAGAGCCTCTTTATTATACTACATACACAAAAGAGGTTAAAAATATCCACCACATCATTAAAGAATTGCAGGTGGAATTGGAGGAGGTTAAATATTACAGGGTTGAGAACCATGAGTCCCACACCCAGAACAAAGAGTGTAGTAATCCTGACGATGATGATGCTAACATGGCGGGAAGTAGTGACCCTGACTCCTGACTAAAACACTTTTAATTCAGACTTTAACTTGTATATATATAATGTACCTACTCTGTATATTCGTTACACGTTATAAGGAAATTGTTTACCAGTTAACCATTAAAACTGACTCAGTATGCCTGAGTGTGGGACTAACCTGGTAAAAATTAGACTGATGGGATACTAACTTCAAGGTAAGGAAGTTATTACAGATAAGAAAGATAGACGTGTGGGGTGGGGATCGATCTGTTCTTAGCATAATTTTTTCTTTTTGTAAAAACTTGATTGCTATGTATTGATTGTAATAAAATTAATAAATAAAAAAAAGAAAGATAGACGTGTGATGCCTTTGGCTCCAGCACAACCCTAAGACCTGGGCATCTAGTAGTACTTCACAAATCAAATGAAAGCCAGCAGCGAGTGAGACACATAGAGATATTTGCTGAGGTGAAGACAAAAGCTGTCGAGTTATTACAGGGAGTGCACAGAAGGACACTTATGAAAAAATTTGTGTTATGCAAATAACACATGCGTTTTAGAAATGACAAACATAAAAAGGAAAATTTAAGGACTATTTACAAAAATATGCAAGACTGCACCTTCTGTAGATCTGCAGTGAAAAAGAAAATTAAAAGCAAAAAGAAAAGTTTCTCTCCTTCCAAAGAATAAATCAAAGTAGTCCAGGATGCGATTCCAAAAAAAAATCAAAAGCTCAAAAGAATTTAATAAGCACTGTGATGCTTCGAAAGTCCATCCAATCTTTGAACACATAGTGACTCTAGCCATGCTCTGTGTCCTCTCTCCAACAGCAACTCATTATAACTATTTCAAAACTTCCAAAAGAGGTAATGCCTTAATACACTTTTCTAGCAATCACCCATCATTGCATAAATGGAGTTGGGTTAAGACTCTGTTTAGAAGGATTCACAACCACTGTGATACAAAGGATGCTAAAAATCATGAAAGCGTTACCTTTTCCATCTATTCACGTCAAACGGCTAACGAAAGATGTTTATCAAGCAATGCTACATAGGAGGCAATCAACTCTAACCTGATCTCACGTCCTACTTGGCACTCCCTTCCCTATCAAAGTGGTGTATAAGAAAGTACAGCAGGGTTCCTCTCCAAATTAGGCAACAGAATAGCCCATAAACCTGCAGACTGTTCTTTTTAATTCCAAAAGCAAGAAATCTGCATCAGAGACATGAAACACAGTATACAGTATAACATGCAGTTCATGCCCAGCTGTATATGTTGGACAAACATCTTAAACACTCACAACACACATACACGAACATTGCAAAACTGTCAGAAGGAAGGACCCATGATTTCTCATTTATGTTCATACAAGTTCAACCGGACACATGTTTAACTGGGACACGGTGCAAGTAAAATTCAGGGCTAATACTTAAAGTGCCAGAGAGCTGGCTGGATCATGGCTCTCAAATGAAAACTCCATTAACAGACATTTGGACATGAACCCAGCATATACAGGGTTAAAAAGAAGGACACCTAAATAATAAAAAAGACTTTATGACCAACACCCTTCCAACCCCACCTTGCACCCTCACCCCCTCACTTGCTATATATTGCCTTTGATTCCTGTATGTCTAATCATTTTCCTCATATGATGACACCCGGTAGGTTGTCAAAAGCTTACGAATAAGTATGTGATCTGTGATTCATTTTCTCCCTTTGTGGATTACTAGTTACAAATATGCAAACTGGATCACATATCCATATCCTTATATATATTGTTAAGGTGAAGGTTAAAGGTAAGGTTTTTAGGACAGTGGTTAGACCAACAATGATGTATGGAGCTGAGACATTGGCAGTAAAGGGAACATAGGAGAAGAAATTAGATTTGGCAGAAATAAGAATGCTGAGATGGATGTGTGGACAGCAAAATGGGACAGAATAAGAAATTAGACAATCAGAGGTACAACAATAGTGGAAGAGATATCTAAGAAATTACACGAAGTGTAAGTTGAAGTGGTATGAGCATGTGATGTGGGGAGACAATGAATATGTGAGCAAAAGAATGATGGGAATGGAGGTACAGGGGAAGAGAAAGCAAGGGAGGCCAACATGGAGGAGGATGGATAAAGTAAAAGAAGGACTGAAATAAAAGAGCTTCACTGAGGAGGTGTAGGACTGAGCTCTATGAAGAAGTCTGATCAAACACATTGACTCCACATAGAAGTGGGAAAAGATGAAGAGGAAGAAGAAGAATATGTATTGTCATACATGTGTCTGGGAAATAACTTAGTGATGACTTCTTGTAATACTTCTGTTTTCCCTTTGCAAATCCAGAAACCAACATATCACCAGCCCATGATGTTACTTCTGGTTCTGGGGCTCCTGGATCCAACCTTCCCACTTCGCTGACTTCACAACTGGAACCACCTCCATCTTTCTCCAGTCTGATTGAGAGACATTTCACAATCAACATATTAATGATACCATAATATATGGGGTTTGCTTGAGGATGCCCCAACTCTTTATTTGTGTATATGTGCCTTATTCACTATATATACAGTAATATACAGTACAGGCCAAAAGTTTGGACACACCTCCTCATTCAATGTGTTTTCTTTATTTTCATGACCATTTACATTGGTAGATTCTCACTGAAGGCATCCAAACTATAAATGAACACATGTGGAGTTATGTACTTAACAAAAAAAGGTGAAATAACTGAAACCATGTTTTATATTCTAGTTTCTTCAAAATAGCCACCCTTTGCTCTGATGACTGCTTTGCACACTCTTGGCATTCTCTCGATGAGCTTCAACAGGTAGTCACCTGAAATGGTTTTCACTTCACAGGTGTGCCTTATCAGGGTTATTTAGTGGGGGCAAGATGGGCCGCTGGCTAATTTCTTGCTTTATCAATGGGGTTGGGACCAGCAGTTGTGTTGTGCAGAAGTCAGGTTAGTTGGACGATCATTTATTTTTCAACAGGACAATGACCCCAAACACACCTCCAGGCTGTGTAAGGGCTATTTGACCAAGAAGGAGAGTGATGGAGTGCTGTAAATGGTCATGAAAATAAAGAAAACACATTGAATGAGGAGGTGTGTCCAAACTTTTGGCCTGTACTGTATATATACACATGTACCTGAATATACACACAGACACATTAACCACTTTATAATAATGTAATAATAGTGATAGTCTATACCTTACATCATTAACATACATGAGCACTATGTTAAATACATACAGGGATATACAAGTTGGGTTAATTTGTGAGTTTTTAGGTCCTTCAGTTCATGCACACACCATTCAGAGTGGTTCCTATCTTTAGTCTGCTGCTGACTGAGACTTCCTCAGCCATTTAACAGAATTAAAGAGACCTTGGTGGAATGACATGTTCCGGCATCAAGTTCCTAATGTTCACATAATCATTTAAAGTGGTATATGTGGCCTTTCTTGATCAAGTGCTGCCTAAAGCAATCACTGGTTATATAGCCATTGGTAGTGGCCAGCAGCAGCAAGGGTGCCTTCTCACAGTAATCCACAAAGGTTTCAGTTTAGATTATGATTCTCCAAAACTTCTGTCACAAATTCTGTCATCATTTTTACTTGTATATGTATGACAGATAAATAATTATATCATTCACTACATTTCTTCCAATTATATCTACATTTACACTTTCCTCCATTTGTGAACATAAATTTGCTGCTATAATCAAATGCTGTTTCTTTTGTACCTGTCTGCTACTAAAATATATGTAGCACTTCTGAAAACAGAAAATGAGTCTGTCTGCGAAGAGTTCTATCTTGTAATTCTGTCTTCATGAGACAAAGGCTGACATATTGGTTCATAACCAATAATCTTAGGGGTATGGCTCTCAGGAGAATGAATAAAAGCAATCATATAACATGATTAATGTCATGGCTCTTTGGGAAAGGAGCCAGGAAGGAACATGTGTGATGTCCCATCTCTAGAATCATACTTGTATGGTCAGTATATGCTGTAAAATTTTTATAAGGCTGGGGCTGAGCTAGAGTTTTACTTTAAATACAATACTAGGGTACATCACTTCAATCAGAAAATTCATACCACTAAAAAGTGTATAGGATTCTAGGCAGAAATGTACAATGAATATTGTACAGGTATACAGCCATTCTTCAATGCACTTGTATGCTTTGTAGAGCAGTGGTTAGTACTTCTGCTTTCATTTACCAGGTTTTAAATTAATGCTTTTGTTATAATGAAGATGATCATGCAATTCAAATATAAAGAGGTGAGGCAGTCACAGAAATGTTTTAAAAATACAGGCAGATAATGCCCGGGTGACAAACCTACTATACAGTATATAAGGGAGACATTCTAGTTTTGGCTCACAATGCTATGGACTAGATGGCAAAGCACCGGAGTATAAAGAACAAGGTCTCTTCCAAATACACACTTTTGGCATACTGTGTGCTCCTGAAAAAGTTCACTCAATACACTACATATAAACTGAAGTAGTGAGTCTTCAGCCAGGATTTGGAAGCTGAGACTGAAGGGGCATCTCTCATAGTAGCAGGCAGACCAGTCCACAGTTTAGGGGCCCTGTAACTCAAAGCTCGACCTCCCACTGTTATTTTATTAATCCTTGGATTCATAAGTAGACCGGCATCTTGAGATCTTAATGTACGTTCTGGTTTGTAAGTCATGATAAGTTCAGACAAATAAGCCGGACCTTGGCCATTTAATGCTTTATATGTTAAAAGGAGGATTTTGAAATCTGTCATAAACTTAACCGGGAGTCAGGTGTAAGGATTTAAGAACTGGAGTTATGTGTTCTGTACATTAAATCCTGACCACTATACATGTGCATACTGGAATGCTGTTTAGTATGGACAGGTCCAGCCATCCATTGATCCATTGTTTGGTTCTTCTTAACCCAGCATTTTTACTTTTATTTTTTTGGTAATCAATTTTTAAAGAAAAAAATGGGAACAACCAAATGAGAGAATTGTAGCATCAAAAAGAGAAGAAAGTCCCCAACCCACAGGTGCTGACTCCACCTTATTTGGAAGTGATTGAGAAAAAAACAGGCATTCTATCCTACATATTCCACATTAGAACAAAAGAAGCCCATTTTTAATCCGTACAATTCCTTTTTGTAAAGATGATATAGTGGATAAAGGAAAAAAATTAAAAATGAGTTGCTCAAAGTTCTTAAAGAATTGTTATAAAATTTCAGCCATTTATTAGATATTGGCTTTGGTTTTTCCAGAGAAATGCCGGGAGGAGCTAATGAACTTGCAGAAATCAATTTCTTATTGATGAATGCAAAGGAATACAATGAAAAATCAAGGAGTAAGAAAAAATGTGGAAAACAAGTAATGAGAGATCCAGAATAAGCAAAAGAGAAGTGGAAATGGAGGAGCATCAACATGCAGCAGGAGGACAGAATTAACATATAAAAAAAGAAACTGGTTAAACTGGGTCATAGACTAAAGTCATTAAACATCCTTTTTAGGTTGTCGTGCAAAATTTTAAATTGAGTAAATTGACAATTGGAGTTCATCCACCCATTTTTCAAACCTGCTTCTCCAGAGTATGGACATAGGGAAGATGGAGCTTATCCGAGTGGGCATGTGGCATAAGGCAGGAAAAACCACTGGAAAGGGTGCCAGACAGGAGTAGATTTAATAATACGAATTCACCTAACCTGTATGTCTTTAGACAGAACACCTGGAAGAAACTCACACAGACCCGGCGTGAACATGCAAACACTACACAGCAACAACTCATGTCTTCTTGTTGGCTGGCAGCAGTGCTACTACTGCACCACCATGTCACCTCATGATTAGAGTTTCTGGAGCACTTTCTGATTTCTTTAAAAACTGAATCCTAGCTTAAGGCAGAAAAGGGGGTCCAGATCTGTATCCCACTTGGCTGAAATACCTCTGTTACAAAGTTGTGCATCCATCACTGAGAGGTTGAAATGAAAACTGGCTGTAGAAAAGAAAATGCAAAGAGTGAGAGGTGAGATTAGAGAGAGTAATGCTGCATTTTTTTGAGGATCAACCATAGCTTGCAATTAAAATAAAAAAATAGAGGCAGGCACTGAGAAGATAGAAGAAAGATTGAGGAATGAAAGAGAATTCAACCCCCCAAAACAATCAAAAATTGTATGAATACCTAAAGCGAAACAGCAGAGAAGAGAAACGGGATGCCCACCAATATTAAGAGCATTATTGAGAAAGATAGGGGTCTGTTTGGGACCAGAGCTTATCTGGGCACCCACAGCCCCATGGCAGGAGCCAACCATGAATGGATCACTAGTGACCACTATCCATCCATCCATTATCCAACCCGCTATATCCTAACTACAGGGTCACGGGGGATCTGCTGGAGCCAATCCCAGCCAACACAGGGCACAAGGCAGGAAACAAACCCAGGGCTGGGCACCAGCCCACCGCAGGGTTCACACACACACACACACACCAAGCACACACTAGGGACAATTTAGAATCCCCAATGCACCTAACCCGTATGTCTTTGGACTATGGGAGGAAACCCACGCAGAAACGGGGAAAACATGCAAACTCCACTAATAAACCTAAATGTCTTCTCAGTCCTTCACAAGCTGTGCTCATGAACACACCAATAGTCACCCAGGGCCACATGTCTTCAAGATATAAGATGAAAATTGGACAGTCAGGAAGAAAGCGTCTTTGAACACAAGGAGAGTGTTTCAACTAAACACAGACAAAATCTGGGTGGGATTCAAACTCGGTGTACTGGAGTTGTGAGGCAGTATCATTAACTGCTACACCAGATCGCCCATCCATTACTGAACTCATTTAATCCAGTTCAGAGTTGAGGAGGCAAACGCTAATTTTAGCAGACCTTAGCTAAGTTTAATGGCCCAGTTACAGTATATACTTTTCCTCTAGATATGCTGAAATTGCAAAGTTATTCCAGCATTTCCTCCCTAAATCTTCACACAGTTGCCCCTTTTCCTTTGTTTTTTATGGAATTCAATACTACCTGCTAATCAGCGGTGGCCATACTGACATAGCGAGCCTCTGAGTGTGGTTTCTCAGCCTCACTAGGCCAGTGCTTTGATACTTTAGGTCACAGTGTGATATTCCTTCATTATAAAGAACTGGAATTGTCTGAGCTTTGATTTTAAAGTGGAAAAGACATCACACAGACATGGGGCCTTGGCCCTGTGTGAACCCTGGCAAAGAAATGCCTAGAGTGCAAATAACACCTAAATCAATTTAAATCCAATTGCTCTGCATTTGCCTTTCAGCTGTGATGAAGGATGAAAGCCTTATTTCCGCTCTGTCTCTTTTCATAAAGAAGAATGTTGCCATTCATTTTAATTACTCTCTTCTTTTTGTGTTCTTTCTAGTTTATCCTGTGCCTCTGTGATAAGATTTTCCTGATCAGTAAAGGAAACTTGCCAAATGTCTGATAGGCACTGATAAGTTACATCATGGGGTTTTATTAGAAAATGTTCAACAGAAAAGGCACTAAATTCCTAGTTGAAATCAGGCAAGGCAAGCTTTAATAGCCCTTGGTAAATTACTGAATTCAGCTTTAGAAGTGTAACCTAAATGACTTTTAAACTCCTAAATGTTCTTCCTCATAGATGATCACTGGCCAGAAAAAATATCTCATATCGAAAATATATCAAATCTGCCCCATTTTAGCCTCTCTCCATTGGCTACTGGTGAGGTGTCACATTGATTTTAAAATTGTTTTCAAAGCCTTGCATGGTCTTGTTCCACTTCTTCACCCTTATGTGGCACCAAGAGCATTGAAGTCATCTGGACAACTCCTTGTAGGTCTGAGATCTCAGCTGTAGTTGAGGGGAGACAGAGCTTTGTCGGTTATTGCTCCTAGGCTTTGGAGTGACCTGTCTTTCTACATCAGGTCTTCATCCTCTATTGAGGTTTTTAAAAGTCGGCTTAAGACCTGCTTGTTTTCTTGCACCTTTCACTGTGTATGATGGGATTGTGGGGGATTGTTTTATTAATCTGCTTCTGCATGATTGTCTGCATTGTGTTTATTTTAATGCTTCTTTGTACAGCACTTTGGCACAACTTCTGTTGTTTTAAATGTGCTTTTATAAATAAATAATCTAAACTAATCTAAAAGGTTTTAATTGTAGAAAATGAAAGTAATTTTCCACACATTTTTAGTCATACCATAACTACTGAATTTACCTTAAAATCAGTTGTTTTACTTTAGTGTTTGGAAGATCTCGAAAACAAAGAATAAGAGTTGCAGATCTCAGAAAGATTAAATCTCAAAGGGTCCATTAAAGAGGTGCTAAGGGCCATTTTGAATGTGGGACATGAAACTGTTAAAGAGCAGTGATTATATGATGTGACAGAGATCCACGAGAGAAATTCAAATTTAAACGAGAAGCGACCATTCAGTCCATCAAGCTTGTTTGTTTCGCTAATAGCTAAACTGTCCCAATATCTCTTCTTAAATGTTTTCAAGGTTTCTACATGGCTTGTATTCCCCCAACTCTTTGCACAAAGAAGTATTCAGTTTTAAATGCACTTAATTTTCACTGATGTCCTCTAATATGTTATTCTTGGTTAACTAAATTCTCAGGTTGCCATTCGGTTAGAAAATGTCTTGAGAACACAGGAGCTTCATCATTGACTCCTGGAAAAGACACCAGTGCAAGTGACCCATGGATGGCGACTAAACTCAGTAGAGGTCTTTTTCAGGAGACAGGCATCTTATTGTAGGCATGAAAGCCGATTCCGTTTTATGACATCATCTGTCCTCATTAATTCATAGATTGGGGTATACGAGGTGAACACAAAAATAACTGGATTGGTAAAAAAATATCTAATGATGAATTACAGCAAATATTGTTATATATATAATATAAATATTGTCACCTTCTATATACTCGCCCTCCTGCTCTCTACATTGCTCCATACGTATCTTCCATCTATTGAAATAGTGCTGGAAATCTTCTTGCTTGAGGCTCTTCAATCAGGTTGCTGTTTTTGTCTTCACTTTATCCATTGAAGAAAAATGTGTTCCCTTCAGGTCACTTTTGATTTTCGGGAGCAAGTAAAAATCACAGGGAGCTAAATCAGGCAAATAGGGAGGATGATTGAGGACAGGAATGTTTTTGTTTTTCAAAAACTGCTTTACTGAAAAAGAGAAAATTCACGAGAAATTAATGTTGATTCACTGTTCGATTTTTTCACCCAACATTATTGAGGCAACTCATGTAGCAATTGTTGTGCAAATACTGACTGTGCTATTCACAGGATATACCTAGTGGGTCGACGGTTTGAGAGGGCGTGTAGGAGGGGATATAGTTCTATAATTCATGTCCGGCCGACCTCCAGACAGTTTTCCAGGAAAGCCCCAAGTCCAGTCCAATTATTTTTGTGTCTCACCTCGTAAATGGTGTCAATTCCTGTCATAACCAAGTCATTTCTGACCTGGTGTCAGAACTAAGTATATATTGTAGGAGCACCAAGTGTGGTTTTGTGTTATTTTAGCAGTTGTAGTGACTTGATTCTAAAAATCAGTTGACTGAATACAAAGTAAGAACTGTCAATATGTGCTAACCTGTGTCTACTCTAGAGTACTACAGCTTGATAAAGCTTCTCTCTTTATTTCAGAAATCTATATGCCCTAATTTAGTATATGAACTAATAAATCTTTCTCATTAAGTTCAGAGTTGTTGTCGTAAATTTCCTTTTTGGTTTGTGTGTTATTAATTAGCCTCTTTTTTTCCATTAATTTGGCTGTTATGCTATTTTTTTTTACCTGTCTTGGAGTTCTTTAGAACTTGATATCATTTTTCACCTTTTGTTATCTGAATGCACTCATATTAATTTAATGTGTCAATTGCTTTTGGTAATTTCTATATATTTCATCATTAAGTTCAGTTTAACAGATGTTTAATATGGCACTCTTTTTTTCATTTAATGTTTTATATTGTCTAGGGAGTTAATTAAAAAATCTATTTAATTTTTTAATTGCCTCTTCTTCTATTGTGTGTGTGTTTTTTTTTCTTATTCCTGTAAGACCCTTAAAAATCTTTCTCGTTGGATTTTTATTTTGCTTACTGCTTGATAAAACTGGCCTGCAGACAAAAAAAAAATGTTTTCACTGCCATCAAAAATTGTAGGTGTTCTGTAGAGATTGGAGGGTGCTGAACTCAAATATGGCTACATGATTGTTATGTCACATCCAGTTTTTTAAAATAAAAAAGCGCCATATTAGAGAAAAAACAGAATATATTTTTATAATTAATATGATAGATGTATACAATAATTTATATGATAATTTAATTAAATGATAAATTGCATGTTTAATTGTTTTAACTCTTATTATTACCTACAAAAAGTAGTCACTTGGGAGACCATCCTCCCAATACTTTTCATGATTGCTCACATAGACTCATTCCACTTTCCACAATATCATCTCCAACACCACAGACTCCTCTCATGACAACCTCTCTAATACTACAGTTTTTTTTGTTTTTGTTTTTTTAATGCATGTGGAGTGCAAATCCGCCTGAAGTAGTGACAGCTCACATACGCAAAGGAGTTTGGGTGCCGATTAAATATAAGGTGTAGTATGCTTATAGTACACATGTGTGAAAGTTCTGTGCAGTGCTGCTACAGGTCTACAATATCATGCTGGCCGTGCAAAGCATCATGGGACACTGAGAAAAAAAATATTCATCTAAGCTGGCCACAATCCAAATTTCCTGGAAAATATTCAGCGAACAAGATCTATGATGACCACAGCATATTCATACTGCGAAAAGCAGTTTGGCAAATTTTGCCAACCAACACTAGTCAGCACATTGTCACTTTAAAAATGGCTCACATGATAGGGTCTAAACTAAAGAGCAAATCAAGAAAAAACATAAAAGAAACACATTTGCTTTGTCTTTTGGCTCAGAATTTAGTACATTTTGGATCTGTAAAAAAATCTCCAGAACCAGGAAAATTTTGAGTTCAGCTCAGGGAGTGCAAATAATGTTTTGATGTTTGTGAAGGGCTCTTCTGGTTAATGTGCATCAGACCTGTGCCTGTTTAACGACTATACTGTTGCAACATCTTCAAAGCACAGACGCTTTCTCTGTGTAGCTCAGTCTTCACTCAAAGTGCATTTAAAAATACATGGAAGACTTCACAGTTCTGGAGACCTCGGGTCACTTCCCGGCAGGGTTACCACGTGGCATTTTCACATTCTCCATTTCCTCTAGGCCAGTTGTTCTCAATCTTTATTCCTCCAAGCTCTATTCTTACCATAAGAATATGCGAGACCCCCTACACTGGCCATGATATTTACTCTCTTTATATTTTTGCTGCAGTCTTGACAAAGGTACTTGTTTCTGAACTGAAATTTATTAACAGAAGCATATTTGCTGGTAGTGCTATTACACTTCCTATGTTTTTTTTAAAGCATAATGCAAGATTAATAGGCCATTTCAAAAACAGCCTATATGATTTCATTAAAGAAGTTATTTTTACTTGTGCCTGGATTTCTTAATCATAACACATTTTTTAAGAATCACTGCAGATATTGTTACTAACAACAAAAGCTGCTCACTATTAACTTAGTTTAAGTTATATATTTTAAATTCAGCAATAAAAATAGCTAGGTATTTCTGAAAAAAATAAAAAAACAAAAGTGCCTTTTAAAATGCACAATTAGTCACTGCTGCCTCGCAGTTAGGAGACCCGGGTTCGCTTCCCGGGTCCTCCCTGCGTGGAGTTTGCATGTTCTCCCGTGTCTGCGTGGGTTTCCTCCGGGCGCTCCGGTTTCCTCCCACAATCCAAAGACATGCAGGTTAGGTGGATTGGCGATTCTAAATTGGCCCTAGTGTGTGCTTGGTGTTTGTGTGTGTCCTGTGGTGGGTTGGCACCCTGCCCAGGATTGGTTCCTGTCTTGTGCCCTGTGTTGGCTGGGATTGGCTCCAGCAGACCCCCGTGACCCTATTCGGATTCAGCGGGTTAGACAATGGTTGGATGGATGGTCACTGCTGACATTTTCTGGTAGTGCACCACCATTTTCTTTAGGGATAAGTAGTTTTAGAAAATGGTAGGGTGAATGTTTTAACTGTAAAACAAGCATTTTGTGGTGTTTTTTGTTATTAGCTATTGTCAATTGGACTCAAGAAGTACTCTTCACCTGTCTGTCTGAGAGTTAACTAAGAATGCACTTCTTTTTTTTCCGTGATAGAAAGAATGTTGGGAGTTTTCGTTGAATGTAAAGTGAGGCTGTTATTGTCACAATCAGGTGCACAATACACTGTAAATGTGTTCCGTACCGACAATTCCACATTCCGACATTCCTCCGTACCAGAGTAAGATTGCAGTGCTCAGCTAACATTCAGCTAACTCCAGTAATGAGACCCTTAGCGATGTCCAATGCAGTCAAGTCGTATGGGCATATGCCCCAACTGGATGAAAGCAAGGCTATTTATGGACCCCCACCGCTACTGGCCCCCAGGAAACTCACCTTCTGCATCACCCCAATTTCCACTCTTAGCCACAATAACAATAATGTTAGAAAGAACACATTATGGGAATGTTTTCTGTCATTGTTAGATAAGAGCAGCAAAAGCAGTTACTGGATCTGCTTAAGCACTGCAGCATGTGGCCTATTAGATGACCTTCATGGGCCAGGTTTCAACAATACAATGAATTTTAAACTTTGTCTAATCTTAAATTAAAGAGGTCTGTGTATTTGACTTCATTGAGGTCAAAAATGAAATATATTCTTGTCTTCTAAAAGAAATTGTTTTTTAAATTATTTCTCCGATTTCCCTTGTTCCTCCTGGAAGCACACTATTTTAAAATGGAGAGTGGGTGGTGGATTTTTTCCTCTGGCCTTCAAAAGCAATATGGAAAAAAACAAAATTGACAAAGAATAACAAAAAATAAAAACAAAAATATAAAGAAAGGCAGACCAACAACACTCACTGCCTGTTCAATGCTGATAACTGGAGGAGCTGTTTGCCTACAACAGCATGGCTGGATGAAAAGAAGAAAACTAAATTTAAGCCAAGCAAGTAAATAATAAGACACATTAAAGAGCCGAGCTTGTCATTCCCATGTTTTATGAAGTTTAATTGGCTATTGATGCATCTATTTGAGACAAACCGTAAGATGAAAAAAGAGAGGAAGTCACATGAGTTAAAATCAATAAGCAGGAATAACTAGTACAGTATGCAGTCGCTTGTCGTCCACAGTTAAGTCTGGATTGACCACCTGCTCACCTCCTCGATGATGCTTACAGCTACATATCGCTCTGTGGTATATTAAAAGGTAGGCAAAATGAAGAAAATATGCTGTGATATACACTGTGCCAAGATCCCCCTAATTAACCCTTCAGATACACTGAAAGCTTCAAAACACAATATATGGGGAGGTTCCCTGAAAATAAACTTTAAAACCTTTTTATGGTGTTATGAATAACTTAGAGATTGAGAAATGTGAAAAAAAAATTGATTTAAAACAAGACCATTGTTAAATGTTTCTGTTTATTTTAGCCTGCTTTTCCCTTGGGGTAGCATGCTTCTGCCATCCACACCTTTAACTAACTAAAGTGGCAGCACTTGTTTTTGGCAGGGTGGTGTTGTAGCAAATTACCTCAGGGCATGTAACTGCCTTAATCACCAAGACGACATAGCAGTTTAAGGTATTGATATTTCATTTAGTCTAACTCTGCTCCAAAATGATGTAACGGAAAATCAAACAGAACAATAAAGATGTTCCATGTGAATTTCACTGTTAACATAAACACTGCTATGGCAAGTGATTTCAAAGCTTTTCCTCTCCCACATATGTGTCATTAAACGTGGCTGTTCTGCTTGATGCTGGTGAGAGGGACAATGCAGTGATATTTGTATACAAATTGCATATCCATAAATAGTGTGATTAGTCTACTTAATATATTCATATCATAACTTACAGCATTAAATAAAGTTAATCTTAAATTTCACAGTACCAGAGTGGCATTTCAGTGTTCATCTATACTGGAACTTCCATTAATGAGACCATCTGATTACTACAGTATATTTTGTACACTGCAATCAATATGTCTACAGTATAATTTTTTTTTTTTTACCAGGTCCAGTATGTGATTCACGATTAACACTAGAATTACCAGAGCCTACAAAAAAGCTCGAAGATCCGATCCCACCTTAAATCGCTTCTCACCTCTCCGTCAGTGTCTTTTGTCCTGTAAATGTGTCAATAAGCAGCAAGCAGCCTGCTATCACATCCCCCACCCGCGCACAGTTTTCTCAGCTCAAGTCTCGGGTACTCCGATTTCCTCCCACAGTCAAAAGACATGCAGGTTAGATGCATTGGCACTTCTAAAAAAAAATGTCCCTAGTGTTTGCTTGGCATGTGTGTGTGTGCAGCCTGCTCCTGTAGTTAGGATATAGCAGGTTGGATAATGGATGGATGGATGGATATATATATATAGTGATGTGTGAATCACTGTTTTGCACCCCAAAACCAACTTCTACCACGCTCCTATACAGCAATCAGGCAGAGTTGTGGCCAGGTTAGTGGCCAAGTAATCCTGTTCCATGCATTTATAATGTTCCTTGCATCACCCATCAATGACAGGTGCCTATAGTGTTGTGAGCCTGTGGTTGCCCCGGCAATGGCTAAGCAGTCTTCCACTAATGTGGCGATCACATTTCAGGAAGCTCTTTGGCATGTCATCTCATTGGGGGGAGTCCCAAAAGAGTTTAGAAACCTCACTATACTGTAAATATGCATATGTATACTGTATTGTGAGGGACGGCCGGGACCCATGCCTAGCCGGGAGGCCCCTTCAACACTGGATCTGGGGGAGCAGCAATGGGATGCACTCTCCATCCCCTGGAATGTGTGGTGGCAGCCCTCCTGGGTTACATTGGGGCCACAGGTGTGGGACTTCAGGACTCAGACCTGTTGGGCTCCATGGCCATCACCCAGAGGAGCTGCACGGCTTAACAAGCCTCAGTGGGTTGGAATGCAGCCACACACGGAAGTGCAGCCTAATTAGGCCAATTATCACCTGGAGCACTTCTGGGATGGCTACAAAAGGAGCCTGCAAGCACTACTCAAGGCGCCAGAGTTGGGAGGAGGACAAAGCTGCCCTGGAAGGAGTGGTGGAAAGGAAGAGCGTGTGTTAATGTGCTTTACTTTGGTTGTTGTTTGGGACTGTGTTGTGCCTGTGGGGATTACGGGGAAGATGTGCCCCACAGGGTAAGAGAAATTAAGTCTTTTTGTTTATTTTACACGTGCCACCATTGTCAATCTGTGTCGGGTCAACAGCTATATAGTGCCTTTGCCACTATATATTTTGGTTTTGGGAGTATGCACCAACGCAGTGACCTCATTCCACAGTGGGCGGGTACTTCCTGAAGTTACTACAGTGACAACCAGAGAGAGCGATTGCAGCAGTAGGTGTCTCAGCCTGACTTGTAGGGCTCGAGAAGGGTGAGCTGGCAAAACAAGGAAGAAAGACGTGCTGGGCTTGTGTTGACAAAAGGTTTTGAGGGAAATCTGGAGGCAAGCTAGGATTATGGCAGAGCTGAGGATGACTCCTGCTGTGGAACAGACCATGATGGTGAGCAGGGGAGGCATGAACATAGGAGGACGCACTAAGGCATGAGATTTAATGAATGGATCCTGACTGTGTTTTAAGATTGCATTTTACCTTGGATTTTAATGGATTATTTATAGACGTATTTATTGATTTTTAACCTTCACTGAGACACTGATTCTTATCATTAATTATTTTGCACTTCTTAGTAAAAGCATCTAGCACTTTTGCACCATACCTATTGTTGCATTAATTTCTCATTGCCCGGCTCATTTTTAGATATGAGTATCGACAGTCTTGGGTTCAAGGAGGTGATGGCAGCAGCAGCCAACATGGACCATCACGGACCTCTAAGTGTCCCAAAATATGAGTGAGTCAGACCTTCACTACATTTCCTATATTTACCCTCATCTCTTCTGAGGAATGCTTTTTATTTAGTGCCTTTCACATTAGAAATAATTGTTATGTGTTATTTTCCAATTTTATGCCAAAGCAGTCCTGAGTATTATAGCTGTTTAAAATCTCCCTCACATATTCATTCAAGTCTACCCAGTGATGCAATTCTTGAACCTAATAGGGGTATTAAATCCACATGTAGTGCTATTGACTTGTTCTTAGATAATGTATTATAATCTTTCTCAACAAAAGCTGTCATTGCAGTCATTTAAAAAGTAGAGACAATAATTTCTAAGACTGCCCATTGTGTGGCAATGCAATGACACTCATGGAATTTACCAGGTCATTTTCATAAGATGAAATTTGCCATGTTATTGTTAAGAGTTGGCTACTTTAAAAATGATTTCATGGAATGTTGTCTGTGGAAAAGAAGCAAGGAAATAGATTTGTGTCTTATAGAACATTTCCAGTGGAGTTTATTGATTATTCTATTTACTTGGAAAAAGTCTCTTTTATTTATTATGTTATTTACCATTCCACTGTGACACTATGTGTGTTATATTCATGAGTACTGCCATTATGTGGGTACTGACGCTGTTCCTAGTTACTAGGGGGGGTGTTATCATGCATCATACCATCATCAACACGACACATTAAAAACTGGCACAATACTCCACTTCAATTATGGTTTGGTTTCTAAAACTGATCTTTATGCTTGTATCTTTTCTATTCAGGTTTCAAATGAATTGCTGTCCCATCTGACTACAACTGTTTTTTAGTATTTGAGTTCTTTTTTCTGACTCTAGCCTTGACTCATTTCTCAGTCCCGAGTATTCATTCATTTTGCACTGCTCAGTCCTGTGCCAGTACAGTTATTCATAGAGCTGTTATGCATCTACATTTAACACGAATGAACCAAACTTGGCTTGCATGTGGTTGCTCGTCTTAGAACTTATCGATCATAGCTTGTAAAATAAAGATTAATTTATCCATCCTCAAGCAATCATAATCAAGTTCAGCTGCAAGGAAGGAATCAAATTTAGACATATGAGAAAACCATCACAATGTCACAGTCAGGAACACAACACCACCCACTCATGGTGGGTCAGTTTAAAACTCTCAATTAACCTAAAGTAGACATCAGTACCTGGAAAATAACCCAGGCATGCATAAAGAGAACAAACACACAGCCGAGCTTAGATTTCCATGGCTGTAAGGCAGTAATACACTCCTCTCTGCTATCACAAATTTTAAAATTTTACACAACAATAAAATACAAAGCAGCAAAAGAAACAGTTCATATCTCATTAACAATGACTGTAAGAAAGGTGCTATATAGATTGGACACAGGAGGCACGTCTAAAATAAAAAGACTTTTATTTCTCTTCAGCTGGAGGGCACGTCTTCCCCATAATCATCCCAGCCACAACACAGTCTCAAGCACCAGTACAGCACAAACACTTTTCACTTCCTTGTCACCACCACTCCTCACTAGCAACCTTATCCTTCTCCACCCGACTCTGGCTGATGAGTGGTAGTTGCTGGCTCCCTTTTATAGGTCACCTGGAAGTGCTCCAGGTGTTTGATCACCAAGATCCGGCGGCACTTCCAGGTGTGATGAATCTGTTGCCCACACGGGCTCAGGAGTCCCAAACACAGCACCCCCTGGCGGGACCCAAAAGGGCTGCCCCCAACTCCAATTCTCAGGGAGCCCTGTGGGAAACCGAGGCACTACACCAGCCCAGGGGGAGGTATTGCATTGTCCAGGGCTGCTCCCCTTGAATACAGTGTAAAGGGGCGTCCCGGCTGGGCATGGATGCCAGCCGCCTGCCACATGACATTCTGCTTTGCTCTCACTCCAGCTCCCTGCAACCATGTGACAGAAAAGGCCAAAAGAAAAATGAGGAATCATGTAGGATCTTTCAGATGAAAAAAGAAAATCCAAGTTATTCTTAACATCTGCAATAACAGTTGTAGTGCCTTAAACTTGTTTAACAAACAAGTAAGAGGTTAAATATTTTAAACTTAAACGGAAAGCTAGCCTAAAATTGCAGCTACCCTTTACGTACCACAGGAGTTATTCAGCCAATCACTAGAATTCTTACAACATATGAAAATGTTAAAGATTTTCATCCAATAAAATTCTCCTTAGAAAAAGCATAATGTTGTGCCTTTGATGCAGTAAATGAGATCAAAGCCCCCAAAGAACCTTGCTTGATTAATATCAGTTGTTGTAGTGAGATTGACGTGAGTTTGAATCATTTAGGTGACATTTCATTAGCTTACCACAGACAGGGACTCTCGTCTTTTTAACAGTATTCAAACAAATATCAATGGATCAATCAGTTTTTACTTATATAGAGCCTTTAACAACAAGGGCAATCTGAATAGATTTTATCCAGCACAAAAAAAGAAGTTTCAAAGCAACGGAAGAGAAAAATGACTCACTACAAGATTGTTCAAACAGAGCATTGCAGGGAAATGGAACATTCAGCACTGCACTGAAATATACAGTTTATATACATGAGCAGATAAAGAAACTGCAAAGTAATGGAATGGTGGCAGCCAATGAGTAGGACTAGAAGCTAGTTTACTTCCTGTACAGTGCATTGGGTGTGACGAGGATCGACAGGATTAGAAATTAGTACATTAAAGGGTTGGCTCAGGTTGGACATGTGCAGAGGAGAGATGCTGAGTATATTGGGAAAATAATGTTAAAGATAAAGCTGCCAGGCCAGAGGAAAAGAAAAGGGCCTAAGAGGAGGTTTATGGATGTGGTGAGAGAAGACATGCAGGTAATGGGTGGAACAGAACAAGATGTAGAGGACAGGATGATATAGAAGAAGGTGATCTGCTGTGGCAACCCATAATGGGAGCAGCCGAAAGAAGAAGAAGAAGAAGACCTTGAGGCCACTGTTATGATTCTTTTTCTGAGCCTAACATTAGCGTTTGATGTATGAAACTCTTGATAATTTTCACTGTTGCTGCTAAAAGTGTAAGGATTATGCCTTTAATCTGTTATATGGTTTGTGTTTTGTAAATTTTGTAATTTCCCCTCTTTTCCATGAATCTTTACAACTAACAATTTTTGTATGCTTCGTAATTTTATCCCAATCCCCTTCCCTGTTATTAATCTAGCAGGGTCTTCAGGTGAGACCTAGGAGTCCCTGTTTAAATGCAGTGGTCTTACTTCTGTCCTGAGACATTAGCTCTTGCTCACATTATTGGGCTCTCAAGTTTTAGATCCATTGAAGAATGTGTAAGTTATGCTTGTGATTTGTCTAGTTTTTCACTTTCTGTTCATTATAATTATTTGACAAGAAATGTGAAGTACAGCGTTCCTTCTAATCAGTTTCTGTTGAGGCCATTGCTTATGTGACACTAGTACTTCTTTTAAAGCGTAGTGGATGCTCGAGATGGTAAGTTTTTTTTATGCTCTCTCTAATGTTTGTAAATGTTCTTGTAAAAACTCTGCATTATGTATATATTATTATTGTATTGTTTGGTTTTTTTGGTAAAAAGAGGAAAACCGAAACTCATAACACTGTAATATTTATTTAGACATTAGGTCAATATATTGTTATTTTAACATGAGTCAAAGTTTTATGAGAGAGACTAAGTTTCATTCCTGTCGCCAATGTTACGCCCTTCATAGGAGCAGAGAGCAGTTGGGGAAGGTGTTTTGCATTAATACTGTCCCATTCTATTTTTCTATTAAAGTACGATTAGTTACGATTTTCCTTTGGAGTTATTTAAGATTGTTTTAATTGAAGCTAAAGTGTTTTTGAAGGTTTTCTTATTCTTGGGAAGCCCCACAATTCTATATGAAATGTAAATGTACCGCTTATTGAACTTTTATGTTTTAAAGAATATGATTATTTTGTATATGCTTTATTTATAGTATTCTTTTTCCTGCAGATTATGTTGTATTTTATGGATTAAAATAGTTCACAATATTTACTTTTTTATTCATATTATTAAAACTCATAATTTTCTTTTTTGTTCTGCTTGTTTGTTTGGTTCCACTATGTTATCATTATATAAAATGGAAGTAAAAAGGGATTAAATGTAAAAAAAAAGTAATGAACAATAAGCTAATTTATTAAAAACTGCGGTGCCCTGGGTTTGTTTCCTGCCTTGCGCCCTGTGTTGGCTGGGATTGGCTCCAGCAGACCCCTGTGATCCTATAGTTAGGATATAGCGGGTTGGATAATGGATGGATGGATTGTGTAATAGCAACAATTGCAATATAACTGTTCAATGGTATAATGAATAATTTATTGTAATATTATAATGTATAGTATGGGGAAAAAGAATAGTAGATGCTCAAGATGGAACTGAGACCAGTTGGTGTATGTGTTGTGTATAAATACTGCCCCATTCTACTTTTGTATAAAGGAATAAATAGGTTACTGTTCATGATTGTGGATGTCCATGACTCTTCATTCAATTGGATTTCAATCACTGCCCGATTAAGTCTACTACATGTGCAGGCTTTAGTACTTTATGAGCATCAAAAGATTCATAGTGCACTTGTAGCTTGTGGTGCCTGGCAGTTTATTCAATAGCCTCATAGGTTGGTTACATTTATTAATATTCTTAATCAATAATTGATTGTTTTTGCAACTAAAGTAAGCTGCTGTTTAAAAAGTAGGTAACATTAACAGTTACCAGTTAAACCAGTGTATATTCATCATAAAGTGCATACTTCAATACAATATTTAACAAGTTAGAAAATGTTGGCATAGCATAATCTTCAGATGTATTCAGGGATTTAGTGACCATTTCTTAGCTACTTCAGTGAGTCAGTTCTCACATTTTTGTTTATTAAATATTTTTGTAATAGTGAGTTATATTATAAAGAACAATGACAATACAACACAGTACATTTGATGAAAGACTTTGTTAAATACTCGCTCTTTAATAGCAGTTTACAATGTTATGTAATTAAAAAAGTAGCCCAAATAGTCTTTGTCACACATGTACAAATAGGGACCACCCCGGAAGTCTCAGGCAAGCTTATCAATACCACGACCAGGCAGGAGGTGGCACTGTCACTAAGAAAATTTCCTACTTTTTTTGTAGCACAAAGCTGTCTCCAGTAGAAAAGTCCTAGCCCTGCCCCCCATGAGTGAAATAAGTACTGCCCCTTCAAGGCTTAGAGCACATTTAAAAGGAGGATCTGGCAAGAATGGCATCATTAGACCCAACAAGGCAGAAGAGGTGGAGGTTTCTGATGTTGACTTTGTTAAACGTTAGTGTGAATGGCACTTGTTTTCATTTATTTATTTATTTATTTGTTTGTTTGTTTGTTTTTATTAAAGCCAGCTTGGCACCCCAAAAATATGCACCCATGTCCAAAAATCCTGTTACAACTTGTGATGGTGTTTTGTCTTGGTAGAGTAATATATTATTCTACTTTCCCCTTTTCCCCCTTATTAATATGTACCCTTTGTCGGAATGCCTCAAATCTCCCAGACTTACCACTGTTTATAAGGTACTATACCATATAACTTCTCCCGACCTTCCCTTCTACAACTATAACCTCAGGCAATTAGGTGTAGTAGGGGCGGCACGGTGGTGCAGTGGTAGCGCTGCTGCCTCGCAGTTAGGAGACCCGAGTTCACTTCCCGGGACCTCCCTGCATGGAGTTTGCATGTTCTCCCCGTGTCTGCGTGGGTTTCCTCCGGGCGCTCCGGTTTCCTCCCACAGTCCAAAGACATGCGGGTTAGGTGGATTGGCGATTCTAAATTGGCCCGGGTGTGTTTGTGTGTGTCCTGCGGTGGGTTGGCACCCTGCCCGGGATTGTTTCCTGCCTTGTGCTGGGATTGGCTCCAGCAGACCCCCGTGACCCTGTGTTCGGATTCAGCGGGTTAGAAAATGGATGGATGAATTAGGTGTAGTAAAAGACAAGCAGGTGTTAAGTTACACTTTAAATAATGTATAATTGATAACATTCATAAATAATAGCAACAAGCAAATTATAAGTGAATACTGGCAACCATACAACCTTATAAATGTTGATGTGTAGTTTCAGGCAGCACACCGACTTCTTAGTTACATTAAATGTCTCTAGTTAAGTCCTCATTTTTGGTCAGCTTTCTTCAGAACAGGCTGCATGCCTGTCTCAATATGGCTGCCGAGCTGTGCTCTTCATTGTGTTGTCCTTTTCAGTTCATGGTGTGTGAGATGCTCCTTCGTCAGTTGTTAAGAGAGAGTGAGAGAGGGGTAAAGCAAGCATATTTATAGATTCTCTGTCCAACCCCTACAGCCAATAGAGCATCATGGTACTTAAAGGCTTCTTATACAAGCCAGTTCCACACAGCCATACTTCAGACCAATGGGGCATGGAATACCTTCACACCTGCCCCCAAAACCATGTGTTAAGGTGATACTTGCCAGTTAGGCAGTCTGGCTTTCCTGTGGGGGTTGATTGAGAGAGTCCAGAAGAGAATCATCTGCCAAACTTGTTTGAGGCACTTCGTTCAACCCTATCGTAAAATTACAAAGACTCATTCCTAAAAGGGGGTAGGAGTACTTAACCTTACAAATAAAAACATACAAAATATTTATCAACTTATATGCAAAAATTTCACACCACAACAGATGGCTTTCATAAAGAGCAGATTCCAATTTAAGTAATTTAAGATTGGCATTAATTGTCCTGTCATTAGCTGTTGGTTGTAGAGGCTATATGATTAACTGTAACTTGACATTTTTAAAAGACATACCTGAAGAAGAGTTAAAATCTCTTTAAGCCTCAAGGTAAAACTGTTGGCAGTTTCAAACCAAGATGGAGAGCAGATACTGTAGCTATTACACAATGTGCTCTTAGCAAGTAAGCCTCCATTAAATCCAAAAATCAGGCTTATTTCAGTTGTTTTCAGTACCGCCGAAGAGAATTGAGGCAAGTCGCACTTAGTAAATGAAGGATATAAGCGTCATCTCTTAACCTGCTCCATACCAGGCTAAAGGTCAATGAAGTGCTGTGGATTCAGAGTTCATGGGACTCTTGTTCGATGAGAAACAAAACCTCAGAGAAAGATTTTATAAAATGATTTTTTTTTTCATATCCATCTATCTAATAATTCTCATTTAAATAACCTTTACAAAATGGTAAAACATTACATGCTAAACTATTCATTTAAAAATTCCAAGAAATTACAATATACATTTAAATGATGTCATCCATCACTATCTTTTTTTGTCAGTGAAAGGATTTTTAGCATATCTGATGTTGCTACATTGTTAGTTACACTATTGTTAAAATAAATCTGATATGTTCATTACAAAATGGTAAAAAATGGAAAACTATTGAAAACAGTGTGGAAGTGAGAAATACCCTGCCTGCATACAAGCAGCTCGCATGTACCAGTGTTTGACTTTTATAGGGGATCTATTTTGCTGTCAGGAGAGGCTGTTGGATGAGTAAAAGTGGAACATATACAAAATATGTAATCTGAAATAACTGCTCTCAAGATAAATTTGAAACAGTAAACTAATCCTTAATTGAAGTGTTTTTGTTTTAATATTGAGAGGTTTGACAATTCATTAATGTTTTTCAGTGGGAGGTTTTGAAAATTTTAAATTCTGTACCTCATGCTGTATTCAAGATATCTCAATGAAAATTGAACTTTCCTGGCAGATTTCTTTGAATCCTAAGTGTGCCATATCTCAACAATATTAGTTGTCACTATATGTTCAGGGGGAGCGGCCATGGACTGTGCAATACCTCCCCCTGGACGCTAGATGGCCGCCCCCCTGGGTTGGTACGGTGCCTCATTTTCGCACAGGGCTCCATGGGAATTGGAGTTGGGTCCTGCAGGCGCCTCCAGGGGGTGCTGCAGCTGGGACTCCTGAGCCCGTATGGGCATTGTATTCGCCACACCCGGAAGTGCAGCTGGAACTCGGTAATCAACCACCTGGAGCACTTCTGGGTGGAATATAAAAGAGGCCAGCACCTACCACTCAATGGCCAGAGTCGGGAGGAGGAGGATGAAGCTTGAAGGAGGAGTGGTGCCAAAAAAGAGTGTTTTGCGTTTTTGTGTTTACTTGTGGGACTGTGTTGTGCCTGTTGGGATGACGGGGAAGACGTGCTCCACAGGTGTTTTTACACGTGCCTCCGGTGTGAGTCTGTGTTGGGTCAGGCGCCTATATAGTGCCTTGTTACGCAGTGCATTGGGGAACTAAACTGTTTCATGTGGACAAACAGATGGAGAGAAAGATAGACATGGCGAATGCAGTAAATGTTTTTCGTATTGTTTTCAAACACATGTAAAAGTGATAAAGACAAAAGGATTGAGAGGAAGTAATCTATTCCATTTTTTTTAAATCATTTTTTTTCTCCATTGATGTAAGATACACACAGAAGTTGTGGATGCAGCATGATAAGAACAAGAGAGGCAATTTCATGAAATGAATTTCCGTTAATGCAAAGGTAATATAACATTTTCTGAGACTCCAAGACCATTTAATCCGATTAGGGTGACATAAAGATGTGACTTCAAATTCAGAAATTTGTTTAAACTAAAACCAGCAGACTCTTCATACAATCCAGTTCTGGATGGTTCTGCCAGAGTTTAAAAAATTCCATAAGGTTCAAAGAGGCAAGACCACATGAGAAAGAGAGAAACTTCAATTCAAACAAATGAGCTGAGGTCAAAACCGAAAGAAACAATATAAGCCAAACATACCAAATTCTAACACAAAAACAAGAAATACAAAGAATGTAGGAATTTGGGAGAAACAACCTCCTCATATGGTTGAAGTGGTGGGCTTCACATCTTTTAAAAAGTAACTGAATGAGATATTACCACAGATATCTTTGAGTACATGGTTTGAATAGCAACATCTTACATTAAGTGTCTTTTATTACAGTTTCCTTTCCCTGTGATTGCCAGGTAATTCATTCATGGTCTCTTGACTGACTATTTGAAGTGCAGATTTTAACTTTTGGAAATGTCAGATGCAAATCACATTCACAGAATAAAGAAGGGATGCTAAGAAATTAAGGGAAAATAAACTGTGGCTCAGTGAGTGTAAAAGCAAGTCTGGGACCAGGACATTCTGTGAAGTATACTTTAATCTGAGCATGGACATATTAAGCTCAAGTTAGCATGGGAGCATGGAGAAAAATAGTTGAGCTTCAAAATCCAACAGTTCTAAGAAGCATTTAAGGAGCTTACCGACTCAAATTTTTTTTTTTTTTTCACTAATAATAATAATAAATTAGAGTAAAGCAACAGTTAGTGTGGATGTAACTATTGAAAGACGATATTAGAAGTATTATGTGATCAAAGAATTAAGGCGAAGGTTAAAGATAAGATTTTGAAGACATTGGTAAGACCAGCAATGATGTATGGAGCTGACACATGAACAGTAAAGAGAACATTGAAGAAGTTAGATGTGGCAGAAATGAGAATGGAGAGATGGTAGTGTGGAGTTACAGATAGAAGGATAGAATATGAAATCAGACAATCAGAGGTGCAACAAAAGTGGGAGAGGTATCTAAGAAATTACTGGAAGTATAAATTGAAGTGGTATGGACATGTGTGGGGAGACAATGAAGATGTGGGTAAAACAGTGATGGGAATGGAAGTAGGGGAAGAAAAAGCAAGGGAGGCCAAAGCGGAAGAGGATGGATAAAGTAAAAGAAGGACTGTAGTAAAAGAGCTTGACTGAAGAGGTGCAGGACTGAGCTCAATGGAGAAGACTGATCAAGCACATTGACTCCATGTAGAAATGGAAAAACATGAAGAGGAAGAAATGTGGCAGAAATGAAAATGGTGAGATGGACGTGTGGAGTTACAGAAAAGGATAGAATAAGAAATGAAACAATCAGAGGTACAACAAAAGTGGGAAGGGTATCTAAGAAAGTACAGGAAAGTAGGTTGAGGTGTTGTGGACATGTGATGAGGAGAGACAATGAGCATGGAAGAGTGATAGAAATGGAGGTACACGGGGGAGAGAAAGCAAGGGAGGCTGAAATGGAAATGGATAGATAAAGTAAAAGAAGACTTTAAGGAATAGGGTCTGTCTGACTGGGGAGAAACTCCAGGACCAAGCTCTTATGGACAGGTTTGATCAGGCTCATCGAACCCACATACTGTAGAAGTGGAAATAGATGAAGAGGAAGTGCAGCAGTTAGTGTTGCTGCTTCATAGATTTTGCATCCAGTCTTTGCCCATGTGGAGTTTGTCTGTGTTCCCAGTGTCTTAATTTATTTTCCCTCGCACATTTTCATAGGCTTGTTTTAAATCAATCAATCAATCAATCAACATTTATTTATACTGTATAGCACATATTCATACAAAAAATGTAGCTCAAAGTGCTTTACAAAATGAAAAGAAAAATAGAAAACACAATAAAAAATAAACATAAGTCAACATTAATTAACATAGAATAAGTAAGGTCCGATGGCCAGGGTGGACAGAAAAACAAAAAAACTCCAAAGGCTGGAGAAAAAATAAAATCTGTAGGGTTCCAGACCAAGAGACCGCCCAGTCCCCTCTGGGCAATCTACCTAACATAAATCAAACAGTCCTCTTTGTATTTAGGGTTTTCATGGAAGGACCTGATGATGATGGTCACGTAGACTTCTGGCTTTCAGTCCATCAATGTTGGTGCATCATGATGCTTTGAGTAGGTGGAGGTGGCACAGGCCGCCACCACAAAGAAACCGGAAAAAGAAACAGAAGAGAGAGTAGGGGTCAGTACGGATTTTAGAGCCACCATGAATAGTTATTATGATGAATTGAACATACAGAGTATCAGTATTAAGTTAAAGTGAAGTTATAAAAGGCCATGTTAAAGTAATGTGTTTTCAGCAGTGTTTTAAAGTGCTCTACTGTATTTGCCTGGCGAATTCCTATTGGCAGGCTATTCCAGATTTTAGGTGCATAACAGCAGAAGGCCGCCTCACCACTTCTTTTAAGTTTAGCTTTTGGAATTATAAGGAGACACTCATTTGAAGATCTAAGGTTACGATTTGGAATATAACGTGTCAGGCATTCCGATATATAAGATGGAGCGAGATTATTTAAGGCTTTATAAACCATAAGCAGTATTTTAAAGTCAATCCTGAATGACACAGGCAACCAGTGTAGTGACATCAAAACTGGAGAAATGTGTTCGGATTTTCTTTTCCTAGTTAGGATTCTAGCAGCTGCATTCTGCACTCGTTGCAAATGATTTATGTCTTTTTTGGGTAGTCCTGAGAGGAGTGCGTTACAGTAATCTAGTCTACTGAAAACAAAAGCGTGAATTAATTTCTCAGCATCTTTCAATGATATAAGAGGTCTAACTTTAGCTATGTTTCTTAAGTGAAAAATGCTGTCCTAGTGGTCTGATGAATATGCGATTTAAAATTCAGATTACAGTCAACGGTTACCCTTAAGTTTTTACTTCCGTCTTAACTTTTAATCCTAGTGCATCAAGTTTATTTCTGATAACCTCATTGAATCCATTATTGCCAATTACTAAAATTTCAGTTTTCTCTTTATTTAGTTTGAGAAAATTACTATTCATCCATTCAGAAATACCAGTAAGACATTGTGTTAGTGTATCGAAAGAGTCGAGTCATCAGGTGCTATTGATAAGTACAGCTGTGTGTCATCAGCATAGCTGTGGTAGCTCACGTTGTAACCTGAGATAATCTGACCTAACGGAAGCATGTAGATTGAGAATAACAGCGGACCCAGGATAGAGCCTTGTGGAACACCATATCGGATATCATGTGTCTTTGAGATTTGATTACCACAACTCACAAAGAATTTTCTCCTGCCAGGTAGGATTCAAACCAATTTAAGACACTGCCAGTGGGCCCACCCATTGACTAAGGCGATTTCTAAGAATATTATGATCAATGGTGTCAAATGCAGCACTCAGATCTAAGAGGATGAGAACAGATAAATGGCCTCTGTCTGCATTTACCGCAAGTCATTTACTACTTTAACGAGTGCAGTTTCTGTGCTGTGATTTGTTCTGAAACCTGACTGAAATTTATCAAGAATAGCATGTTTATTGAGGTGGTCATTTAACTGCATAATGACTGCCTTCTCTAGAATTTTACTTAAGAAGGGCAGGTTAGAGATGGGTCTAAAATTTTCAAAGGCAGAGGGGTCAAGATTATTTTCTTGAGCAGGGGTTTAACTACAGCAGTCTTAAGACAGTCTGGAAGACCCCGTATCTAATGACAATTACTATGTCCAGAATATTGTCAATTAGCACGTCTGATATTTCTTTGAAAAACCTGGTTGGTATTGGGTCAAGGACGCAGGTGGAGGGTTTCAGTTGAGAGATTATACTATGTAATTCAGGTAAATCTATCCTGGTGAAAGCATTTAATTTGTTTATAATGGAGTACCGGGGCTTTGGAGGTTCTGCAGTGTTGGGGAGATATACTATGTTATCTCTAATATCATTAATTTTTTGATTGAAAAATACAGCAATGTTCTCACAGGTTTCACTGGAAGTATTCTGGGGCATTCCTTTGTGTTACCTGGGTTTAACAGACGATCAATTGTTGAAAATAAGACTCTGGGATTACTAGCATTGTTATTTATAATATTAGAGAAATAGCAGCGCTCTCAAGACGGACTGTGTTATTGTATTCTGTTATTTTAACCTTCAATATCTCATAATGGATAGTTAGTTTAGTTTTCCTCCATTTACGCTCAGCTCTACGACATGTTCTTTTTAAATCAGACACTCTTTGGGTCTTCCATGGAATAACAATACTAGAAGATTTTTAACTGTCTTTTCAGGTGCAACTATGTCAACAGCAGCTCTTACTTTAGAATTAAAGTTTTCCACTTTACTATTTACATTATCCTCGCTATTATAGTTGGCACTATAAACGGACTGATTGCTTAGAATGTTTGTAAGTTTTAAAGCTGCTGATGAGTCAAAGAAGCGTTTTTTACAAAATGCTTCTCATGAGTGTTTCTATCTTTATTTCTATATTAAATAGTAGAAGGAAATGGTCTGATAGACCAATATCAATGACCTGCTTTATATCAACTTTAAGTCCTTTAGTAATCACTAAGTCTAACGTATGACCTGCTTTATGTGTAGGCTGATTAACGAGCTGTCTCAAATCAAAAGAGTCCAGGAGGTTCATGAATTCTTTACTTTTGGTCACACTGATTGTCGATATGAAAGTTAAAGTCACCGACTATTAAGAGTGTGTCATAGTTTGTAATAAAATTGACATTAAGTCAGAGAATTCCTCAAGGAAAGACGCGTTATATTTAGGAGGTCTATACACGGATAATACTAGAACGTGAGAATCTCCATGAATAACAACGGCGAGATACTCAAAGGACTTAAATTTACCAAAACTAACATCTTTACATTTTAATCGGCTCAAGTAAATGTTGGCCAATCCGCCCCCCTTTTTCCCCTGGCAGTCTGCACGAGTAAAACTGTAATCCGGAGGCGCAGATTCGATTAAAACTGCCGCCATTGAGTTAAGCCATGTTTCATTTAGTGCAATAAAATCAATGTTTCTATCACTAATAAGATTGTTTATAAAAAATGTCTTGTTAGTTAAAGCTCTAACATTTAATAGTGCCATATTTAATGTTTCTGAAGGGCAGAGCTGAATTTTATGCGTGTTATTGGTAATCGGAAAAACAAAAATTAAGTTATTTTTGTTGACGCCGCTCTGTGTGTACTTTTTATGTAATCTACAATCCGTTTTTATAGTCTTAATGCAGTGTTTATCTGAAGTAGTAATTTCAATTAAATTATTGGTGTTTATGCCGCACTGCCTAGATTTTTTACGTGCATTAAGATTTGTTATTTCTTATTTTACCTGTTTACCATGTAGGGCACCAAAAAGTCTTTTCACTGCTGTCTTTTTTGGTCCATCAGGGTTTCAGCGACACCTCCACGGTCATCCTCTCTTGTATTTCCATTCAGGAGTCCAATACCTGGAAGAACTGTCGATTAAGCTGCCTTTGCTTCTGAGGACATAGCCAATCCATCTACTGAACATTGTCTTCTTATCGTGATGGCAGCCATACCTTCTTAACGACATTGAACAAGCAGTTTTACCTTGGAGATGATTTTACACCAGCTTTTTATGTAGAATGTATCCAATTTAGTCATATTACCTTTTGTCAACCTTTCACTCACAGATCCATATAGAAGTTTTGATAAGACAGCTCTCTAGTACAGCCTTAGCTTAGCGTGTGTACTATATTATGGGGAATTTCCAAACATTTAGCACACCACTTACATTAGCTTCAATAATCTGACTATAGAAATCTGATTCCTATAATGCCATGTAAAACCTTATTCCGATTAGAGAAATGTAGGTTTTTAGCCTCTTAGAAACCTGATTAACAGAGGTAGATTTTTTTTTGCAAATAATGTGAATATGTGGCCATGTAAACCCTTAACCAGGATACTGTTTAGGATTTTGCAGTCTGCTCATGTCCATTGTATTCTGTTAACCTGCACATGTATTTGCTTCACACCCACTTTCAGCAGTCACAAATAGAAGCGTCCACAAAATACATTTTTAGAGGCAAATGTTCAGATAAGCAAATTATTTGTTCTCCTGGCTGAAATAATCTGTCTCAATATTTCAGAAATTAGTAAATTTCATGTGCTGAACACAAAGTGCAAAACTCTCAACACAATGTCAAAAACAGTAGGGCAAACCATTAAAAGAAACATACATTAACACTAGAATTGCCAGAGTCTACGAAAAAACTCGTAGATCCATCCCACCTTAAATCGCTTCTTAAAACCTTTCTCACCTCTCCGCCAGCCTCATTTGTCTTGTAAATGTGCCAATAAAAACAAACTGCAAGCAACCGGCTATTCCATCCCCCCACCAACTTAGAATGTGCACGAACTTCTTTGAGCTCATGCCTCGATTATCTGGGAGTGAAATGGAGTTTTAGAGTGGAAATAATAGATTGTTATTTGGAACACACGCATTTCATGTGTGTTCTATTTCTACAGTAATCTGTGTAAACATATTGTTAAAACAGAAACTTTTTCATATTTTAGTAATAAATTTTACAAAATGTAGGCATAAACTATAAAATGTGTGACGCCTGAAGGCCAAAGATCAAATAAACACTTTCACAAAAGGTTCAGGAAGATCACGGCAGCTTCCGTGGTGAACTGGTGAGATTTCAGCACTCAGAGTGCAGCAGATTTGCTGTACTACAAATACCTGAGTTCGATTCCTTGCTGGGGAGTAGATTTTTTTTTTTAACCTTCGCCGTTCTGCCTGCCTGAACTCCCTGTCTATCTATATAGTAATAACAGTAATTTTATTATTATATAGGAGCTTCCCTGTCTGCCTATCATATAGTGCCTTTCCTTCCTACCTATCTATACGACGTATATCTATCCCCTTAGCTGATTTTTATATATCTATTATACAGTGCCTTCCCTGTTTATTTATATATATATAGTGCCTTCTCTGCCTGTCTGTCTGTCTGATTGCATATAGCGCTGAACTTACTGCTTTATACTATTCTGTCCTCTGATTGTCCTGGAATACAAAAGAAACACCACCATACAGCAACATGTGTGAACTGGCAAGATCTGGGAAAAAAAAAACACGTGGTCATTGATTACAAGATGAAAGAAAGAGACAATATATGTAAAAACATCATCGCACTAATGCAATATTATTTGAAAACGGACAGCGTCAGATCGGGTTTGAATATGCGCCCGATCTGGCACTGTTCATTTTCAAATAATATTGCATGTACTGTGCGTTGAAACTGCTGCACTGAATAAGCTGATGCCTTCTGCAACAGCGTCAGCGTGTATTCAAACCCAATCTGACGGTGTTCGTTTTCAAATAATATCGCATCTACTGTACTATTTTAGAATAAAAACATACATTTGATTTCAGTCAGTCTGTAAGAGTCAGTGTAAATGCATGATAATTGTAAAGGTTAGCTTTTTTTCTTTTTTTTTAATTCAGTACCATTCTCTCAGTCGCGTTCATGATCCCCATGTGACACTGCTGTTTTCACATAAAGACGGGCTATAGCTCAAATGTGATTTATGTAGGGAAGAAAGTACAGTGTCAGGTGCTCATTCAGTGTAAAAGGGAACCATAGCACAGAGAGGTGTGTACACTGCAACAAGTACACATGTTGTAAATGTTGGAAGGGTGTGTGGGAATTGTTAATATTTGAATGTGTGTTTATATAGCATGGATCGGAAATCAGCAGTTCTTAGCATTGCACCACACAAGCTGTCGTATCAATCGCCTACTGTAACTTGTTTTTTTTTTTTCTTCGGTTATAGTCTCGCGACTGAGAGAATGAAAAGTGAATAAAAAAAAACAAAGTTAACCTTTACAAGTATCATAAATTACATAGGCTGTTACACACTGAAATCAAATGTATGTTTTTATTCTAAAACAGTAAGAATAAGAGCAGTTTACTTCTAAAAAAATGGAGTCGTGTGGGATAAACTCATGACCTTTTAATTAGCAGCTGATACCATTACACTACCGTGGCAGTTATAGTAAATGTGTGTCAATGTGGCATGCTAAGGCAGCTTTTTTTTTTGCAGTTATATTTTTGAATAAAAGTGTACTTGTTCTGTTATATTTGTACCTTTTGTGAAAGTGTTTCTTTGATATTTGGATCTTCGGGCTTCATACATTATATAGTTTATGCCTACATTTTGTCATTTGCTACTACAATATGAAAAACGTTTCTGTTTTAAAAATGTGTTTACACAGATTACTGTTGAAACGGAACACACGTGAAATGTGTGTATTCCAAATAACGATCTATTATTTCCACTCTAAAACTCCACTTCACTCCCAGATAATCAATCAAGGCATGAGCTGGGAGAAGTTCGTGCACGTTCTAAGTCGGTGGAGGGGATGGATTAGCCGGCTGCTTACAGTTTGTCTTTATCAGAACATTTAGATTACAAAAGACGCTGGCGGAGAGGTGAGAACGGTTTTAAGAAACGATTTAAGGTGGGACGGAGTTTTTTCGTAGGCTCTGGTAATTCTAGTGTTAAGTAGTCCGAAACTATTTAAAGCAATGAATAACCTAATGCAATATGTGTGTTATTGAAGAAAAAATACCTACATTATTATTGTTCCAGCATCACTGAGTGTAAGGCGAGAAGAAGACGTACCGGGTCCTTTGCAGGGCTCAATCACACAGCTATGCTTAAAAGAGTTTGCTACATGCAATCTGGTAACAGAAACCTATACATAAAGGGTCAATTTGACTAAGCATTATTATAAATAGAAGAAAATTATCACAGGCTTCATGCTTATTTTCTGATTTCATGAGGGTTAATGACAGTTAACACTTTTTTGCACAGTTTAACACTAGAATTACCAAAGCCTACGAAAAAACTCAGATACGTCCCACCTTAAATCACTTCTCATCTCTCCATCATTGTCTTTTGTCCTTTCAATGTGTTGATAAGCAGCAAGCATTCTGCTATCACATCCCCCACCGGCGCACCGGCGAAATCAAATGTATGTTTTTATTCTAAAATAGTACGAATAAAAGCAGCTCACTTCTCAAAACAGACTCGTTGGAGATCGAACCCATGAAGTTTTGATTACTAGTCAACAGATAATACCATTGTGCCACCGAAGCAGTTGTAGTAAATGTGTGTTAATGTCGCACTCTAATGCGTGTTGTTTTTCTGCAGTTATATTTTTGAATAAAAGCGAACTTGTTCTGTTATATTTGTACCTTTTGTGAAAGTGTTTCTTTGATATTTGGACTTCAGGCTTCACACATTATAAACTTCATGTCTACATTTTGTCAATTATAACTAAAACATGAAAAACATTTCTGTTTTAACGATATGTTTACATAGATCATTGTAAACACGGAACACTCATGAAATACAAGTGTTCCAAATAACGATTTAGTATTTATAAAAGGTGGGATTTTGCTTGACTTCTCACTCTATACAACTCCAAGCAACTGACATGCAGGTAAACAGACTTGAGCTGAGAAAACTGTGCGCGGGTGGGGGATGTGATAGCAGACTGCTTCCTGCTTGCTGCTTATTAACACATTTAAAGGAAAAAAGACGCTGACGGAGAGGTGAGAAGCGATTTAAGGTGGGGCCGACATGGAGTTTTTTCGTAGGCTCTGGTAATTCTAGTGTTAATGACATTGGGGCATTTTGAACTCCAGAAGGTGTTTCTTGCTTTGCACAGTCGATTCTGGATGTTGTTGCCTGCTCCTCCATCATATCTTACTATAATGCCCACCTAAGCGAAAGTCTCAGCCATAGGTAGGTTTTGTCCTTCAGCCTTAGCTAGTGTTGGGCTCAATGACTTGTAAGTTAGAGCAATTAGAAATGCAAAACTTGCCTGTGCTGTTGGTATGAGTGTGCATGTGTGTGCCTGAGTAGGCAACTCGTAAACCTGACTTAGACTAAAGTGTTTTGAGAATGACTGCCTGATAGGCTAATAATGACAACAAAAAAAGCTTCAGTTATTTATTATCACTCAGTGGTTGCAGGTGGAGATATTTGGTTTTGGAGTTGTATTACATCACAGTTTTTCCCCTAGGACACTGCACCTGCAATTTGAAAGGCCTGCACTCATTCAAAAGGACTGAACATTTTTATAAGTTGCAGATGCTGCCTGACCCAAAAAACAAATTTCATAACATATTTTTAAAACAGCCCAGTGAGGAGGAAAAAAAACAAGACAAAGTCTGTTAAGTCTATTTAGTGTGATGAGGATGTTGAAATATGCAGGATAGTACCGATGGAGTTTTCACTCTGCACATGTGCACACTCCTCGGCTTGAGAAAAGCAAAGCAAAAGCACTTCAACAGTTAAAAAGAAAATCAAAGCACTGCTTACAATATAAAGACTGAGAAATGGGCAGGGGAACGTGCATGTGACCTTCTGGAGATGGAGAAGGTCAAGCTACATCACAGCTAGAAGCAGGTGAGGAAGAATGTGAAAGGCATTTATAGCTAGTCGGAGAAATGGGAAGGGCATTTAAGTACCAGGGTGATAAGGGGGCAGAGGAGATTTGAACTGACTTCAGGAATTGAATTCTTTGGGGAGTGGGGATTTCATGCTTGCAATCAAACAGTTAATCAATAAATTAAGTAATAAAAGGTTTACATATTTATTTATTCAATTACCAGATACTTTTTGTTCCAGAGTAATTTGTCAATCATAATAACTTTATAAATTGTTGTTGTGATTAAATTGGTACATCAGTCAAGTAAATTATGGCAAAGATTGGCCCTGTCGGTATGCTTGTGTGGCACAAAGTAACTGCTTTATACCTCGACACACTTTGGTTTCAAATCATTGGTTTTGTAGAATAAAATAATAAAACTTTGTGCAACCAAAAGAGACCCAGCATATTTATGGTGAAAACATGAAGCACAAGTTGGTATATGTGACCAATACACTGGAATTATCATTTAACCTAGTAAGTAATGTCTCGGGTGACACTGGTGTAGGTCACAAAGCGTAGTGGTAGACCAGCTTTAGAGTCCTCAGTTCAACTGCTGTCAATGTTGTATTGGTATGTTCTCCCAGTGGGTTCACGTTTTTCTCTGGTTATTTTCTTTTATCCTATACATGCAAAATAAATACAAGTAAGTTTGAGTGGTGACAGTGTACTGTTTTGTTGCAATAGAGTTTGATCTGTAATAGATTGGTGCTCCTTCCAAAGCTTCTTAATGTCCTACTCACAAAGCCTCTGGGATAAGCTCTGGGAAATGGAGATTAAAGATAAAGTTCGGTATTTTTTTAAGCCATGTTATTTCTTCACAATCATGATTAATGTATATTAATTTGCTACCTAAAAGTTCTAAAGTAAAACATTTTTTATACTTTTTAAAAATTCTTCGTTTGTTCTTGCAGCTTATAATAGGGTTCTATCGAACCCAACGTCTATACGTGATAGAAATAGCTCACATGTCTCTCGTCATGCATCACTACTCATTGTGATACATTAACACATCAAGCATCACTATGTACTGTTTTATTACAGTCAGGGTGTGTTCCTTGACTTATGTTTAATTTAATTTCTTTTGTTGTCTTGTGATATATATTTTGACATGTGTAGCATTTTGAACATTAAAAAGCATATTTTCTATTTGTGGGGCCTGATCAAGCCAAGGCCTACCAGTAGCGTTTGGTGTTAGGTTGCCTGGAGTGAGACCTCTCCTTAAGCAGGCTAGTGAAGACCCTGATCTAGTTTGTTTGCTATTTTACAAGCCTCACATTCCTTTGCTGTTTTAGTGCACTTGACTCAAACTACTAATTTGTCACTCATTATTCATCTATTGTGATGTTTCACTTCTGACTTATCACTCATCATGCATCACATGCTATTTATTACAGTTCACTTGCCACTTTTCATTTTCAGCCTTTTCTTAACTCTTAAACCACCATAACCGGCTATATTCGGTTCCCAATGCAATTTGCCAGCACACCAGAGCCGAGTATATGTGGCGACGTACATTTGTTGAAGGCCACAATGGGCCTTCACAATGGTTTCCAGTGCAATTTGCCAGCTGACCAGTACATTCGTTGAGCAGCCAGCTCATAGCCACTGCTGCCCCCTAGCGAATCAGCATCACTGACCCTGGGATTCAGCCATTGCACTAGACTAACCTGCAAGCATCAGTTGCTCTTTGCATGACAAAAATATGTGTTCCATCAAAATTTCACTTTTTCTTGGTGAATTGTGAAGTTTCCTTAAAAATGCAGCAAAAAAGTATTTGGCATCCAGGGGTGCATTAATCCTGCAAGTATGTGGCAGTTTAAGGGTTAAAAAAAGAAAAAAAAATCAGTGTTGGGTGGTGAGCATGAGCAGGAGGCGAGGAATTATGGGGTTTACATAAATCAGTCATAGGTGCAGTTTTACTGATTTATAAAAATATTAAATACCACTTTTAAAGGCTCAGAGCAACTTTGGTTATTACTGACATTAAAAAAATAGAATTGCATGGAAGGGAAAGCATTTTGCAAAAATGAAACATTAAATAGATGTGTTTTCTACCAACAGATATATTACACTTTATCTTTTACATCTGTATAAATCTCCCATTAACTGCTTTGTTTTAGTCAATTTTTCAATGATAATTATGTATGTTATTCAAAAGTCCTAGCTTGCATATACAGGTAAAATTCCATTACAATGAAGAGCCATGGACCTAAAAAATATTTTGTTGTAATGAAAATTTCGTAGTAATGAGATTCTGTAATAGTCACTATAGTTCTTTCTTTAACTTGCATCCAGGCATTTGCGATCATTTCAATACCGTCTTTCACATTAATTTTAATCTCCTCCTGTCTATAAGTTATGCTGATGAGAATTTTTCTCAGCATTTCCTTGTGATAATATATTTTCAGGGTGCGAATGATGCCCAAATCCAATGGCTGAAGCACTGCTGTGCAACTGGGTACGAGGAATTCAACACAAACATTACCTAAATGTGAAAGCATGTTGTGGGCAGCACAGTTATCAATCAGACACCAAATCCTCCTTTTCTTCTTCTTCATATTGTGAGATTTCTGAACTCTTTTGGGATAAAAATGGGGCGACATGCCGAAGTGCATCCGGAAGCACGACTGTCATGTCTGTGGAAGATTGTTTGTCCGTTGCCGTGGCAGGGCAACAAGGAGGCTCACAGCACTGTAGCAAAATGCCCCAGAGGCAAATCCTAAAAGATCAGGGTCATGCTACAAGTCCCTGTCTTGCACACAAAAACACGAGGCTGCGTCTCAGTATTTTAGCAAAACCAGCTTTATTCAATCTGAAACAGGAACAGCACAGTTATTTATTGTAAGGTGATTCACCACTCTCCTATATACAGACACAGCAGTCAGGCAGGGTCGTGGCCATGTTAGTGGCCAAGTATTCCTGTTCCCTGCATTTACAATGTTCCTTGCACCATCCATCAAGATCTTTTCTGTTTGCTTTGGTGAAGAGCTGCAGCAGAGCATTGAGCCTGTTGTTGCCCCGGCAATGGATAAACAGTGTTCCACAGACACGGTGATCGCCCTTCGGGACGCTCTTGGCATGTTGTTAAGTTGGGTGAGGTCCCAAGAGAGTTTAGAAACCTCACATTTTCTTGAATGAGTGGCGCATTAATAGGAATGTTTTTTGAATGAGCATCACTGAACCACATAAAAACTGCTTTGTCGACGTCTTCAAATGCAGCAGTTCGCTACGTTTGCAACCCAAGATTTTTCTTTTTTTGGTCAGTCTTTCAAGAAAGTTGACAGTGTTAATGGTGAAAGTCCGAATTCACTGTCTTTTTCTTTTTGCTGCAAAGTTAATTTTTTTTTTCCAATATGAACTGCTGTCATTTTTTCCTGTCTGTCATTTCACTGAAATCACTGTCGTATCACTGAAAACCACAGAAAACAAAAACAGCAAAAAAAAACAGTACGAGGAAAGTTCGAAGAAATTTTTTTTTACATAGTTTCTGTTTGGGGATCGTTGTGCACAACTAAGCTGCGACAACAGAATTAACTGCTCTGTGGATGATTCATACAGGCATTTCAAGGTCTTTTGGGCACTCCGTTGTAATGAAAGTATCTGCTGAATGTACTTCGTAGTAACAAGATTTCTATAAACTTGTGTCATATGGGGAAACTGTTGGGATCATAAAAATACTTTGTTGTAATGAATAAATGAAGATATTCATTGTAACAGAATTTTACCTGTAGTTTATTTTTAATTTTCCATCTTAGTAAATATTTTACAGTAATCCCACAAACTTTACTTTGAATTATATGGGTTTAATGAAGTGAACAGACAACAGAGAGAGGGAGATTTTATTTGATATATACACTGGCCTAGAAATGAGATATGTGTGAGTTTATTCACTAGGATGGTCTTGTATCCTAGCCAGGAATGGGTGATATTTTCAATTCACAGGCTGTTGAAAGTATGCCCCTGACTACTATTATACTCCATTATGGTGAAAGTGGATTTGAAAAAAGAATGGAAGATTGAAGTACTTTTTCTGTTTTGTTATGGAAAGGTTCAATGGTGATCCTATCCTCACCTTAGGGCTTTCTGTATAGAGTGGAGTAGCTCAAACCTTTGACTCTTTCTCTATTTATTCACAGTTACCAGCATGTCATGAAGATGCACCTGCAGTCTGCACCTCCTATTGTGATCACTGTCAGGGCTGACTGCATCTAAAAAAAACTCCTCTCTTCCATTAC
The DNA here is from genome assembly GCF_016835505.1 of Polypterus senegalus. Classification (NCBI taxonomy): domain Eukaryota; kingdom Metazoa; phylum Chordata; class Cladistia; order Polypteriformes; family Polypteridae; genus Polypterus; species Polypterus senegalus. Next base: position 212,062,171 of record NC_053157.1, read on the forward strand.
ATGTGGACTGTAGGCAAATTAGCAGAAAGAGAGTTCAAGGCGGGTGGCACAGTGGAGCAGTGGTAGTGCTGCTGCCTCGCAGTTAGGAGACCTGGGTTCGCTTCCTGGGTCCTCCCTGTGTGGAGTTTGCATGTTCTCCCCGTGTCCGCGTGGGTTTCCTCCCACAGTCCAAAGACATGCAGGTTAGGTGCATTGACAATCCTAACTTGTGCTTGGTGTGTGTGTGCCCTGAGGTGGGCTAGCGCCCTGCCCGGAGTTTGTTTCCTGTGTTGGCTGGGATTGGCTCCAGTGGACCTCCGTGACCCTGTAGTTAGGATATAGTGGGTTGGATAATGGATGGAGTTCAAGGCAAGCAGAGAAGCAGCTGCAGACTGTCAGACTTTTATTCTCTCATTAATAGTTCAACATTTATAGATTTCAGCATTCTTGAATATGACTGAAGCAAAAACAAACTTGAATGGATTCTGCTTACAATCTGGATGAATATCACCTCTTCTTAGGGGTCTAGACCCCTGATGTACCTGGATCTCAGGTGGCTCTCTCAATCTTGTGTTGTGCTTTTGAGATGATTTACTTTTCATCCAGTGTGGTTTCTTAATAGAAGTCAAAGGAGAGAGAGACATAGATGGCTGTTATCATGACCCATAATTATGCTAGCCTTGTTCTTTCTTACTGTACTCCTTGGACTAATCAAGTACACCCAAAATTTCTGTCTTTACAATAGGTAAATTCATTATTACAGGATACTGGGTAATGCTTTTGACCTTAGATTAGATGTTCTACTGTAAGTCAGCATGCTGATTTGATTGACTGGCATCTCCAAATTCTCCTATGAATGTCTGCATTAACATATCCTGTTGCTATGATAGGCCCTGCTCCCTTTCACTTCAATAAATGGGCTAAACAAAATAACAAATGATCTGTTTGTCAAAAATACTGTGTCCAGCATATTTAGATGCCATGGAAATTCTCTATAAATGATCCAAGATCAACATTGCAATCAATAGAAAATGGACAATCTTTCCTTTATTATAACATTGGACCTAACAGAACCACCATATCAACAGGTGGCTTTTCTATGCAGACTGAAGAATATCCATTTTAAATAAGCTATGGTAATTTGCATAACACAGCTGCATCAATCAACATACAAATAAATCGTATAATCTATAACACACCTTATATCTTTGTATATGTAAAAGTCCCAAAATAGTTAAACAGATTAAAAGACTTAGGCAAGAATCTTATCATTAATTATTAATTTTTGTTATATAAATTATTATAGAGAACAAAAGAAAAGGAATTAATTGTCATTATCTCATCTCCATATTAAATGCATTAGAAACAAATAGTACAGAATGTTTTAGTTACACAGGCAGGCACAGTCAGAAACTTTCCCCAAACCCACACAGAAGGTTTTGCCTAACATACGAGACACTAAACACAGAGCACCAGATCCAAGTTTCTCTGTGTTACTGTAATTTTTCAAAAATTAATAAGCCAAAATGATAAAAAATGTTTTTTTGTTTTAACGGCAGCAATAAGCTTAAATAGGCCATTGTTCCACATTTGCTTAAAAAGAAGCAGCTGATTGATTTAAAAAAATTAGAGATTGGTCACAAACTTTATTACCTCTGCCCAGTACTTGACTATAATTTATGTTTTTTGTTTTTTAAACTCAGGATGAAAATTAAAAAAAGAAAAATTGATATGTGACAAATGATGAGTGAAGGTTGAAAACTGACTAGTGATGCGTAATGAGTGACAAGTGAAAAATGGCAAATGATATGTGACATGGCCAACCAGTAATGCTGATTAACAGAGAAAGTGAAAAATGACATTGTACGTGTGAATATTCTTGAAATTTCCAATCCATTCACAGACACTCTGAGAGTCAATGATGGATCCTTACTGTACTCCTGACCCACCTTCAACCCACAATAAAGTGAATAACAGCATGCTTTGTGCATACGGAAGGGGAGGTGGTCATGTCAACACCAGTATAACACTCCAACAATTAACCAGACCAGATTAGATCTGTGTCACAATAGCAAACAAAATTCACATACACATTTACAACTTCAGCAGCAGCCAACAGTATTAAAAGGCTAAAACATTCATGCAGATAGCTTTTGTCTTACAGTACACCTGTATTTTACCAACATTAAGCCTCCAGGAATTCAAACATTCTGCTGAGCTCAATCACCAATTCTTCTGATTCGCCAAAGGTTAAGCTATGAACAGACAGGCACATTAATGGATGGATAGATGGCTGGCTCACTAAAAATGTTGTTTCTGATCTTCCTCAACATCCTGTTTTTCACTCACAAGCAAACATTTCAGTATTGCCAGTGCTTTGTAAATGATGCTGACTAAGGAGATATTTATCACACTATGCATTTAATTCAGTTTCTTTGTTCTCTTTTAGACAGTCTTACATAACTGCGTATGCCGAGGCTCAGGCAGAGCCATGTTTCCCAGTCAGGCAAGACAGAGAAAAGTAAGAAGTGCTTTGAGGCGATCCTGTTAAATAATTTTATTTGACATTCCCTATGACTAGTTTCGCCTTAGTAAAGTTTAGGAGAAATTTCTTCTCTGACAAATTCTTGAGAATGCCCAGTAATTGATTTCATTTTTTTCTTATTCAGACATTTCCAGTGTAATCACGCACCACTGATTTTCTTCTGACAAGACAGTTCACAAGGAAACTTTCCTGGTGAATCACATTTTAACTCCAGACTTCCCTTATTATAAACCAAGGTTTTTTTTTTTGCTTTGCTATATGACTCTGACTCACTTTCCTGGTAGTATTATTTAGCAGGTCCATGTGAACATCAAAGCAGTGACGACTATTGTTTATTCAAACTGATTTAATTTATTAAATATAATGTACATCTATTATGATAATCCATCGTTATGTTTTCAAAAAGATGAGCGCTGTCTGAAAACTCCTACAGTCCCATTTACAGTCATGTTAAGTCTAGTATCTAGTTACAGTGGTTAACACTTATGCCACACAGATCTGGACTGTTTGTATGGAGTTTACAAGTTTTCCAAGTTCACGCCATAAATGCTAGTTTCCCCGCACATAATTAAGATATTTGTCTTAAATTAACTGGACCAGCATTCCATCCAGAATGTTTTTTTGCCTTGTGTTCAATGCAGGGGGATGACTGTAGTTTTCCAAGGGACAATTGTGGATGGATTCAATAAAAAGAATGGATTAAAGCATTGAGATAAGAAAATTGGTGAATATGTTAAGTTAGAACATAAGAACACCAATGTTCAACAAGCAAGAGGAGACCATTCACCCCATCAAACTCACTGGGTTACCTAATAGATAGTTCCTCCCAATATCATACTTCTAAAAAAGCTGTCACAATTTCTGTTTCAACTAAATGGTTTAGCAGTTTATTCCAGATTAAAACCACTGTTTGTGTAAGGAAGTGTTTCCTGGCTCCAGTTTTAAATGTGATGTCCCTTAATTCCATCAGTGTCCATAAGGCACTATGTAACTGATAGCATTCTGAAAATATGGGAGCAGCCTTATCTTCTCAAGGTTAAAAAGGTTTAATTCACCGAGCCTGAAAGAACAGGATACTGCTATTTAGTCCTTGTTTGTTAGGTTAAGTGGCTATTTTAAACTGGTCCCATTGGGTATGTATGTGAGTAGACCTTGTGAGCCTTATAGTAGATAAGCAGGTTAGAACATAGAAGGATAGATGTTGATTTCCATAAAATGTTCTAAGCCCCTGCTATGGGAATGAATATAAATGGGTATGTATAGTTAGCAAATGGAGGCACTGTACTTTTTTGACAATTTGACGATTCCAGTTTTGATGTTATCCTTTGATTTGTACCACTCATCTCCTAGTCCTTTCTTCCACCTAGTTTGTTTAAAGATACATCCAAGGATGCGCTGGAACACATTATCAGTGATGTTTCCTGAGGTCATCGGGGGTTTTGGGTCTAGCAACATAGACACTCTTGCTCAGTTGACCCAGCCAGAGTTGATCAGGCCCTAGATTGTGTCCCAGTAGCAATAGCCCACAAATCAGACCTCCTGTTCCAAAGCCAGCTGGACGCCTCCCTCTATGATAGACTTTATTGCTCTCCTTTTTGTAGCTCCTGTGATGCCAAGCAGGGTGTAGACCTTGCATAAAGAGCAGCCAGCAAAGCCTCTACACTACACTACACCTCAATGGGCTCACAATGAACATTCCAGCCACTCCTTTGGGACTGCCACACCTGCTCATGGTATTTGGACTGTTTATATTCGTTAGCCTCTTCAATGTGGTCCTCCCAAGGGACCGTCTACTCCACTATAAGCACCTGTTTGAAGAGGAAGATGTCAACACCATGTCTGGACTCAAAGAAGTTGGTGTAATGTGGTCCGGGAACTTGAGCTGTCTGCCCAAGTCTACTCGTAATTCCCAGTCCAACGCTGAGGTGAGCAGGCTGGCCGCTACTGAAGGCTATGGCTGAGGCTGCTCTCCTGCCCTGACAAAGATTATGCCCTTTTGGCTGTGAATGATCCTATTATTTGACATGGCTCTTGAGATGGCCTTCACCACTGACTTCAGCACCTGTTGCCAGTGTTAGCATTGCCAGTGGTAGCGGCCCTCACTGAGGGCTACTGTGCTACTTAGGATGTGCTCCAGTGAGCCTGAAGTGCAGAAAGGACATACTAGAGATTCAGTCATGCACCAGGTATGTAGATTTGCTGGGCTGGGTAGGATACCATACACAGCTTGAACCATGAATTTGATATGCTGTGGTTCAGCCTGCTAGATTTCCCCCAAGATAATTTCCTCTCCAGGACTCCCACCTTGTCTATATTCTCTGTTGCCACATGCCCACCATTCTGCTGGTTCGCTCCTCCTCCACACCTTTGCGCACTTCCTCCAGGAGTAGATTTTGTCTGCCCTTACCATGGGCCTTGTTGTACCTAGGTTGTGGGCTCGCTCCCAAACCCGCCCCCTGCCCTGTTGCCAAAACACACCCCAGAGTCTTGTGTTTTAGCTGAGAATCCGCTTGCTCCAGACTATCCTGGGCACTCCGCTTCCTGCTTGTCTGTAGCAGGATTCCTGCTGATACCACTCTAGAATCCCTGGAGTCCCGATTGAGCAGCCCCTGTCTTGTGTGTGACACTTTCAACTCTTCTTCAAGGCTACTTATCGAGAGCCGGGAGCTTATTGCTCCTCCCATACAGAGCTGCACTGCTTAAACTGCATGGCAAACCCAGCCACCTATGGAGGTGACCATTAATCTTCCTCTCCAGGCTCTCTACAGTTGACATAGTCACCTAAAGCTTTAGTGGTGTGCCTGTTTTTCATTTTAGCAGAACAGCACCCACATTTACAATTTGTAATTGTCTAATAACCTAACACACCCTTCTTTGGGATGTGGAAAGAAAATCAGGCTACATGGAGAAAAACTTACACAGCCAATGCAAGGACATGCAAAATCCATACAGACACATAATAGGCACACAATTCAAACTTAGATCACTGTATCCATGAGGCAGTGGTACTAAATCCATCCATCCATCCATTATCCCACCCGCTATATCCTAACTACAGGGTCACGGGGGTCTGCTGGAGCCAATGTGGTACTAAATAAAGTACTAAATTAAATTAGCAATGCTTTTGAAGCTGAGGTGTTAAATAGAGTCTTCCATTAAGACAAAGGCCTTGAAAAGCTGAAAAAAGGCCAGAAAGGATCTTTAATATCCTGTCCAGCAGCCACCGAGGCCCCAATAATGGATTCAACCAGAGCCCACCCCAAAATGGGGAGCAGGCAAAACAAATCAGAATGTTAAAAAATATCACAAAACTCCCACAAGAGCAGGGATGACAGTAAACTCACAGAATCTTTAAAAATCAAAGATTTATTTGCCAAAAAATAAAAATATACAGATAAGTGCCCTAATAAGCTAAAAGAGACAAAAGTATTTCAAGGAAATAGCAAAAAAAAGTCCAATAACACAATCCAGAATTCAGAATCCTTCAAACAGAAACCAGTAAATCCAACAAAATTAGTAATACTCACAGACCTCTACTTTAAACAAATGACCTCCCACTCCAGACTTATATAGGCAGAGGGATGGCTCAGGAGTAATGATGTCAGGGTGGTCCTGCCTCCTGGGGCACCACCTAAAAAACACAAATAATATAAGCACATTACCAGACAGTACACAGTGACAGAATTACAGGTGAAACCAACAGAAATAACATAAGACATAAAGGCATGAACAATAATAAGTCAAAATATTAAAAAAGTAAAATAAATAGTAACATAAATTCACAGACACATTAATATAACAATGGCATAAATAAAAAAAATAATAAAATGAACTGCGCTAAGTGGGCAAAAGAGCCCCATTATGAAATAGCTAATTAGCTAGACCAGTGTTTTTTCATCCTGTGGTATACGAGTCACCAGTAGTACATGTTGAATTACTTGATGGAAACACAAACAGATGTCAAGAGTGGCAAGTGCTAGCAAAAAGAGTGAGAGAGAAAGCCTACTGTCCAAAAAGAAAAAGAGAGAAGCTGTCTCGGTTGTACTTAACATGCTAAGAAGCACTTCTAGAGCTTGAAATATCTCAGTTAGTATTTTTCTGGGTATACCAGCTCTGGAAAACAAGTGGACAAGAGCCCTTGCAATATCAGTGGCATTTGACTTCTTAAGGGGAAATGCTTTCAGGTATCTTGTGGTCTCGTACTATTAGAATATACTTTCAGTATAACAAGCAATGCTTCACTGCAGTCAGCCTATAATGACCATACACAAGAAGGGCTCCACTATCATTGGTAATAGAATCAGGACTCATGAACCACTTTCTGGCATTCATGTTTTACAAAATTTGATCACATCTTTTGACCATCATGGCCAGTAAAAACATTGTCCCTATGCTACAGAAGACTATCTTTTATGACAAACTTGCCACCAGTTTTAGAATGTTTCTAGCAGCTTTGCTAAATGAGGCACACAGTCTAGAGCTGTGATGATGAGAGGCTCTCAAGTTCCCAGGTAAGCCAATTATCAAAACTACTAAGTCAGGGACAGGCATCCTTAACTCCTGCTGTCCTGGTGTTCCTCATAACTTATAGTGCTTTCTTTCCCAACAGTTTTTTCTGATGTATGCCATCATTTTCTAAATCATCTCCAAATGGGTGTGAATCCCAGCCTTCCATATCACTCATCCTTTGTGGGATGTTTCAGATTGGGTGATGTCCATTGATTCTGTCACCAGTTCCTTACACATCCTTTCCACTATATCTGGCATATCAACACCCAATAGGACCAGGAACAGTTTATTCCCCAAAACGCCTATAAGCAAGGCATACCTGACTTCCCCAATCTCTGTTTCAGCTCTTATCATGTTTGCACCTCAAGGTCATGATCCTGCTTGACTCCACTGCTCCAGGGCTGAAGCAGTACTTACTCTGGTATTTGTTACTGGATGCTACCTATATGAATGAGGGCATTATACTGTTTTTTTTATTTATGGTCACAGTGATTCACTTTTCTCTGTATATAACTTCGGGGGTCAAAGTAAGTAGAAAACAGGGAACGAAACAAAACTGGCTATCTTTTTTCCATTTAGGACAGAAGCTAGCTATATGGCCATTTTAATCACAGTCATAGCATTCAAACTCTGCTTTTCTTTTCTTTGTGTTGATTGTGGTGCCATTGGCGATTGTTGACAAGCACCTTCACTACCAACCCACAATTGGAGGAGTTTGTCTGTGTTTTACTTATTTATGTCAATCTGGTTGAGGGACCTTCGTTCTCTTGCTCACCACCAGAAATTCCTCTCATGCTCTGCAGCTTCCTTCACTGTCTTTGGACAGTCCTCCTTCAGCCATGCTCTTAATTCCCCATCAAAACCCTGTAACGTTGTTCTAACAAAATGATTTAAACGGTTTCCTCTTTTGTGTTCTTATTAGCATCTCAATAGATACACAAATTCTTTAGAGAGTTCTGTACTCCATTTTATTTCCTTGAGCTTAAGCAAATATGTTTCTGGGCTTATTCCATTATTATAAAGCATTTCCTGGTCATACTTCATGGACCCATCTGCATTCATGGCAACAAAAAGCATCCCCAGCCTTCCCTGATAAAAGTGGAACGAGGCGTAATGCCCACTCATGTTTCAGCCATAAGCAAATTACGGCCATTCTCTCAAGTGCTGCCATATACAGTGGAACCTCGGTTCACAATCGTCTCGGTACATGTACAAATCGGTTTACGACAAAAAAGTTTGCCAAACTTTTGCCTCAGTTCACGACCACACACTCGGTATACGAACAAGCCAGTTTCTCTTTCGGTTTGTACATGTTCAGTCTTTCCCTGTGCACTTCCTAAGCAGCGAGCGAGCAAGAGAGAGAGAGCGTGACACACACACACAGGCGCGCAAGAGAGACACACACACACAGGAGCAGGAGAGAGAGGCACACACACACACACACAGGCGAGCGAGAGAGAGGCATACACACACACAAAAGAGAGAGCGAGCGAGTGAGCGAGGGCTGGATGCATAAGGTAGAAAAGGCTTGTTTTTGTTTTCAGTTCTGTTTACAGCAATTGGTTCATAGCGTGCATTGTTGCAATGCTACTTTTCTTGGTGGTTTTTTAAATTACAGATTTTTCAAATGTTCATTTTTTTCCCCGTGTTTGAAACTTATTAAAAAATAAGAAAAATAAAATAAAATTTGTAGCGCTATAGCACGAACTATTGCAGTGTTAGTTTCTCTGTTGTTCAAGGTTTTCCCAGTGTTATTCAATGTTTTTACATTTAGTTTACTATTACACTGTGCATTCTATGGTATAATTAAGTATATTTGTGCTTAAAAATTAAAAAAAATATATATTTACATACAGTTCGTACGGCCTGGAATGGATTAATTGTATTTACATACAATCCTCTGGTGGAAGTTGCTTTGGTTCACGAGGTTCCACTGTATTGTTCAATCCTCTGAGTATACTGCACCATTTTTGAGAAATCCTGAAGCCTAGCAAGTCTATCCTTAAATTCCCTAGGTGGTGTCAATGACCTTAGTATAGACACAAATTCTTAAAAGCTGTAGAGGCCTGCTGTTTAGTAAGGAAGCACTTATTCTTGAAACTGAGCAAATTGGTGGTATAGCTGTCTCCAACACTGTTCCAGTCGTTGCTCACAGGTCTCTTGCTACATAATAAATTTTCCTAGCGACTGTCCCTGAGTCTGCACATCATCTCCTCCTACTGCTGCTGCTGCCTGCTTATTCTGCTCCTACAGTCAACTCCTCCTCTGGTCTTCTGTTGCTGTCATGTGAGTCTCCTATCTTAGTGTCCAAGTTTCTTTATTTGCCTTTTTGGGTGGTGCCATAGTTAACTTAATGTCTATTAATACTACCATATCAGTTTGGCACAAGACAAGTCTTACTGCCTTCTGGTCTCAAATCCCACCTCTACCACCAAAAATGTCACACCCTAAGGTCCTCCATCAAAGGACATAGGAGTATTGGGTAGGAACCAAGCAAAAAAAAGAGGTGCTATGGCAAATAGGTGTGCTTTTATTGTGCAATAAATAAATAATTAATTACAGTGGTGAACTTTAATAAATGCAGTAAGTGCAATTACAAAAATGAATATTAATGAAATGGTATATACATAAATACTGTATATGGAGATGAAGGTCTGTGATATGGTTTGCACATCAGTAGCTGGAAATCCACAAAGGAAACAAATGAGTCACTTATCTTAAAATGTTTGTTTATTCCTAAGCCTTTGATTCCTTCAAGGACATCAGAGGAAAATGATTAGACTTACTGTAACCCAAGTCAATATATAGCAAATAAGAAATGTATGGTGGGGGGATTGATGAGGTGGGGTTCAGAGTCTTATTTATCATTTGCATGTTCTTCTTTTCAAGCCTGCATATGCTGGGTTCATATCCAAATGTCTGTTAATGCTGTCAACAGCCCAATACCCATTAGCAACACCACCAGGTAAAAGTCCATCCATCCATCCTCTTCCGCTTATCCGAGGTCGGGTCGCGGGGGCAGCAGCTTAAGCAGAGAGGCCCAGACTTCCCTCTCCCGGCCACTTCTTCCAGCTCTTCCGGGAGAATCCCAAGGCATTCCCAGGCCAGCCGGGAGACATAGTCCCTCCAGCGTGTCCTGGGTCTTCCCCGGGGCCTCCTCCCGGTTGGACGTGCCCGGAACACCTCACCAGGGATCAGATGCCCGAGCCACCTCATCTGACTCCTCTCGATGCGGAGAAGCAGCGGCTCTACTCTGAGCCCCTCCCGGATGACTGAGCTTCTCACCCTATCTTTAAGGGAAAGCCCAGACACCCTGCGGAGAAAACTCATTTCAGCCGCTTGTATTCGCGATCTCGTTCTTTCGGTCACTACCCATAGCTCATGACCATAGGTGAGGGTAGGAGCGTAGATCGACTGGTAAATTGAGAGCTTTGCCTTACGGCTCAGCTCCTTTTTCACCACGACAGACCGATGCAGAGCTTGCATCACTGCGGATGCCGCACCGATCCGCCTGTCGATCTCACGCTCCATTCTTCCCTCACTCGTGAACAAGACCCCGAGATACTTGAACTCCTCCACTTGGGGCAGGATCTCTCCCCCAACCCTGAGAGGGCACTCCACCCTTTTCCGGCTGAGGACCATGCTCTCGGATATGGAGGTGCTGATTCTCATCCCAGCCGCTTCACACTCAGCTGCGAACCGATCCAGAGAGAGCTGAAGATCACGGCCTGATAAGGCAAACAGGACAACATCATTTGCAAAAAGCAGTGACCCAATCCTGAGTCCACCAAACCGGACCCCTTCAACACCCTAGCTGCGCCTAGAAATTCTAACCATAAAAGTTATGAACAGAATCGGTGACAAAGGGCAGCCCTGGTGGAGTCCAACTCTTACTGGAAACGGGCTTGACTTACTGCCAGCAATGCGGACCAGGCTCTGACACCGGTTGTACAGAGACCGAACAGCTCTTATCAGGGGTTCCAGTACCCCATACTCCCGGAGCACCCCCCACAGGATTCCCCGAGGGACACGGTCGAATGCCTTTTCCAAGTCCACAAAGCACATGTAGACCGGTCAGGCAAACTCCCATGCACCCTCCAGGACTCTACTAAGGGTGAAGAGCTGGTCCACTGTTCCGCGACCAGGACGAAAACCACACTGTTCCTCCTGAATCCGAGGTTCGACTATCAGACGGACCCTCCTCTCCAGAACCCCCGAATAGACTTTTCCAGGGAGGCTGAGGAGTGTGATCCCTCTGTAGCTGGAACACACCTTCCGGTCCCCCTTTTTAAAGTGGGGAAAAGTGCAACAAAATATTTTTCTACATTTTTTTTCTAAAAATGCTAATATTGTGCAAAGAATTAAACATAATAAAAAAGGTAAAAATTATTTAAAGATCCTTTAGGTGATACACTGCACCATACACACACACACACACATGATCGACAGTACCTTGTTAAACCCCACAAATACAATATTTGTGGATAAAGAAACTTCAGCTTTAGTTTAACCTAAGAAGAGTTCAGTAGTTAATAATTTAAGACCCATAATCTAGAGCAATACTGTGATGAGATCAAAGAGAATGGTGAGGGATGGAGCACAGCCTGGCTGTGAGGTTCATTGTTGGTTCTATATTGTAGGTGTGTGGAAGAGTGGTGGAGTGGTGCCCCATCCAGGGTTGGTTGCTACTTTGTGCTTAATGCTGCAAGGGAAGGTCCTGTCCCTGTGAGACCCTGTAATGAATTATGTAGGTGTGAGAATGTTATGTTATATAAAATTACATATTTTTCCTTTTAATAAATAGGCACCATTAAATCTAAAGTATGTAGAAAATATGCTTTGCATAGTGACTTATATAATAGGTGCAGATACTTAGTAAAATGCTAAGAATGTTTTTTCTGGATCCATACATAGTATACACTACATATGAGAAATCTTATATTTTTAGAAATGGTTGCTGCTTAATAAATAATATAGTCTGTCATTCAGTGTTTATTTAATACAGAATCTTCTTTTATCAGTATTAACAAAATATTCCATGTATAGCATGTTCTCAAACAATTACATACTTGACTATTCATAAAGTTTCCATTATTTCCAAAAATATATTTGATTATGCTTTGCATTGTATATTGCCTTTCATAACCATCAACTTCCCAAAGCATTTTATAAAGCAATTCAGAACCGTAATGAAAAACAAATCAGCACATTCAATATCCACAAAGGGCTGCACTATGCAATAACATGCTGACAAATACGGTCTGAAGTCGAGATGTATATATTCAAGCTAAGAAACACGAGGAGGGTCCCAAAGAAAATACAAGCATTAGTAATATTTAAGAGGTGCTTGTGAGTGATCCCTTTATCCAGCAAGATATAAGTGGCATCCAAGAAACCAGAAAAGCAGAATGTATTAACCAAAAGTAAATCAACAAAAAGGAAAGGGATGAGATAAATAATAATGAGCAGATGAAGAAGACCTATGTCTATCTGGGCTGGTCTATTAAAAGGTAAGAGACCATATCTTTCTATAGAGTGGCAGGTCCAGTTTCCTGACTCCCACACCTTCATCTTGAATTTCACTGGCCACTCTTCCACCCTACCAGGTGAGTCCTTGTCACTACTCCACACCAGATTCCCAGATCCTCAATTCTGTGGTGAGCACTTTGGAGTAAGCTCAGAATTGCTGCTGGGTCAGCTTGGCACTGTAAATGTCCAGTGGACCATACAACTAGACCTCTCTCTTTGGTCGCTTTGCATCCTTCTTGGCCCATCTAACTCGAAAGGGCCAGGGGACTAATAGCATGGGCCACTGCTTTCTGTTGCTGTCACCTAATGGTTTAAGAGATCCTGTAAATAGCAAAGCTTCCCTCTTGGGGTGTTATGTTAAATTATACATCCTGTAATGCTTTCAGACACATCATTAGTGATATTACCCAGGGTCATAGTTTGTTTCAGGTCTTTCAATTCATACACCCTCAATCAGGCCCCAACTGAGTCTGTGTCTGAGAAGCTTTTTGGTTGGTTCAGTGCACTTTATTCATAGCCATTATGTAACTTTCTCAGCCTCCTCTGTGAAATTTTTGATGACTTTTCACTTAATGGTGCCCATTGTGCCCAGACAAATTAAGATCCTAGGTCACCACCCATGGTTGTGGCATTCCCCGAACAAAAATCTATCTGACTGCCTGTAAGTCTTACTTAATATTGGATTACAATGCCATATGGACATTACAAGCAGTTACCAGCAGATTCACAACATACCGAAGGATTTAACAAGGCCTCCAGGGGCTAATAGGATTGTTATCTGGTCTGAGAAGTGGTGCAGACAGCGTCGAGAGCACACAGAGAAGCGAGGATGCCGAGTGGGCCTACTGGTTGGACTAAGAAAGCAGCTGTATAAACCCCAGATACCAAGCGTCTTCCTCACAAGCACCACATCCATTGTTCACAAATTAGACGATCTGGAATTACTGTAAACTTCTGTGTTCACGAATGTTTTGTTATGGAAACCTGACTGGTGGACCGTACCATCTACCACTTTGACAGGAACAGGAGCTCCAGCAACAAAAAGAAAGTGGGAGTAGTAGTGTGTATATAAACAATGACTGGAGTACAAACAGTAAAGTTTTATACACACACTGCTCTCCTGATTTAGAAGCAATAACAGTTTTATGCAGACCTTTCTATCTACCTAGGGAGCTGACTGTAGTGATCATTACTGGTGTTTATATCCCTCCTAACGTTAACATTAGCTCAGCTCTTGCCTGCCTACACGATATTATCAATAAACATCAACAGGCTTATCTGACAGTATACACATTTTGGCTGGTGATTTTAATCAAGCATGCTGAAAAACTGTACTCCCCAAATTTGTGCAATATGTACAGTGCTCCAGCAGGGGGAAGAACACACTGGACCATGTTTATTCCTGCCTGAAGCATGCGTACAGAGCCCTTCCTCTCCCATATCTGGGCGTCTCTGACCATCTCTCACAGCTCCTCATCCCAGCATACACTCCCCTAATGAGGAAAATCAAGCCAACCATAAAAACTATCAAAACCTGGCCTGAGGGAGCCCTCTCACAGCTGCAGAACTGTTTTGAAAACAAAGATTGGTCCATGTTTGATCAATTAGACTTAAAGGGAGCGCACAGAAGCTGTACTAGGCTATATTAATTTCTGTACTGATATGGTTATAGTAGATGAACAAATATGGGTCTACCCCAACCAAAAACCCGAGACATTGCCTTCAGATCGGGAGATAGGGTTCAGTACAGTATAGCAAGAACAAATCTAAGGAGAGGCATCAAAACTGCCAAGATGGCTTACAGGAGCAAGGTAGCAGCCCACCTGATAGACAGTAACTCACGGCAGGTGTGGCAGAGAATACAGAAAATTACCAACTACAAAAGCAGTATACATGTGCCTATTTGTGCTGATACCTCATTGGAAGAGGAACAAAATCTTTCTTTGCCCACTTTGATGCAAAGTGGTCTCACACACTCTGTCCCTGTCACATCCCAGCTATGACATGCTCACTTTTCAGAAACTTCAAGTGAGACGGGTGCTAAGACAGTGAATCCAAGGAAAGCTGCTGGAGCAGATGACATACAGTAGAGTCTCGCATATCCGACATAAATGGGCCGGCAAAACGTTGGATAAGCGAAAATGTTGGATAATGGCAAGTGTTAAGAATCTATTAAACCAAACTATGTTATAATTTTACACATTACAAACCTAATAATCATGTTTTACAACAAAACATCAGAATAAATTAACTGAAAAAATGAACTAACAGTTACAGAATCGTCTGAAGTTAAATACAGTATGTACTGCACTTAAAAAGTTCATTCCTGTGATGATTTAAAGACATTTTTGATCATAGTTTGCTTTCCTGACAAGTGCCGTTTCTTCGCTGTCAAGTCTCGCCATCTTTGCAGCATCATTATGTCGATTCCTGTAGCTTCTTCTTGTTGCTCAATGTAATTAATTGCAGTTTCTACAGCCTTAACTCCGTCACTCATATAGTGAACATCCGTACAAGCATATACTGTTTACTACAACATTGTGACTGCGTGTATGAAAGTGTTTGTGCTGTGACGTACAAATCCCCGACTTGCACCCGAAATCACGAAGCTGAGTTTCAGTACTTTAGCAACACCAGCTTTATTAAGCTTAAAAAAGCAACAGCGCAGTTATTTATTGTAGCGGGGTATGCCACTCTCCTATACACAGACACAGCAGTCAGGCATGGTTGGGGGAAAGTAATACTGTGCCCTCTGCATTTATAATGTTCCTTGTTCCTTGTATCATCCATCAACGGCAGGCGCTTATAGCATGTCCATGATCTTTTCGGATTCACTTTTATGGCGAACTGCTACAGCGCTGGGAGACTGCAATTACTTTGGGACGCTCTTCCGCGTGTCGTCCCATTGGGTGAAATCCCATAAGAGTTTAGAAACTCACTCACACCAGCCATGATTCTTTTCAAAGGTAAAATGCAGGTTAATTTGCTTTATGTATTTTTACTTTATATTTTGTATTAATCATTTTTATATGAATAGTTTTGGGTTGTGGAACGAATCATCTGAGTTTCCATTATTTCTTATTGGGAAATTCTCATTTATATACTGTACGAGTGCTTTGGACTACAAGCACATTTCCAGAACGAATTATGCTCGCAAACTGAGGTTCCACTGTAATTAACTGCGGTACAGTCGGGCACAACAAAAAATAGACTACGCTCACAACTTGCAGTTCTTGTTGCCGATTGTTGCGTTTTTGTTTTTTTTTTGTGGTGGGACGTTGGATAATACAGAATGTTGGATACGTGAGACTCTACTGTACTTGGAATGGTACTTAAAGCTTATGTTGACCAGTTGGCAAGAGTCCTTACTAAGTTATTTAACCTGTCACTGATGCAGGCCACCATTGACCCCATCTTAAGCAGGCTGTTATCATTACTGTACCTTAACATTAACAGTCATGAAATGTTTTGAAAGACTTTTGAAATTACTCAGCATATTAAAGACAGGCTTTCTCCCACCTTTGACCCTCACCAGTTTGCTTACAGATTAAATAGATGCATGGAAGACACTATCAGTACAACCCTCCATAAATGAGCCATCTGGAACACTCAGGTATCTATCTATGTAAGGATGCTATTTGTCAATTTTAACTTGATGTTTAATACAATCATTCCTAGCATACTAAATGATAAGCTGCATAATATAAACTTTTCCCCCTCTTGGATAAAGGATTTCCTCACTGGTCACCCACAAACTGTTAGAAGTAGCCCCCACAGCTCCTCCACCCTCACACTTAGCACTAGCTCCCCTCAAGGCTATGTATTTAGCCTTGCACTCTATGCCCTGTACACTTATGACTGTACATCTAATTATTCCAGCAACACCATCATCAACTTTGCAGATGACTCCACAACGATAGGCCCACAGTGAGAATGAGTTAGCATACAGGGATGAGGTGCAGACGCTGTCATGGTGGTGCTCCAGGAACAATCTTCCACTCAACACCTGCAAAACTAAAGAGATGGTCATTGAACACAGAACAGAACCATCCCCTCTATACATCAATGAGGACCTGGTGGAGAGGGTCATCTCCTTTAAGTTCCTGGGAACTTACATTTCTGAGGACATGTCCTGGGCAACAAACACTCTTATCAGTGGTCAAAAAGTCCCAGGCAGGAGTGACTTTTCCAGAAATTGAAAATAAAGGGGAAGCTGCTATTGACCTTCTACCGCTCAACCAGTGTTTTAGCATGTTGTATCTCAAAAGGGTATGCTGGTTGTGCAGCAGCAGACAGGAAAGCTCTGTAGAGGGTAATATCCATGGCAGAGAAAATCACTGGCTGCTCTATGCCATCCCCAGAAGATATCTCCAGTGCCCAATGCCTCCATAGAGCCAAGAAAATCATTGAAGACCCTCCCCATCCGGGCCACTTACTGTTCACCCTCTGGCAGGCAGTATAAGAGCATTAAAAGTAGAACAAAAGGGTTTGCTAATAGATTTTGTCCTTGGGCCATCAGAATTTTAAATTCTAAAAACTCATAGAACTGTTCGATTTTTTTGTTTTTTCCCCTGTACAGTATGTACAGTGATTATTTTAGTGGATAATAATTTCCATCCCTTATTTATTTATGTATATATTTATTTGTCATAGGATGTGTGCCTTTTGTTTTATTGTTTTTAGTTTTTTGTTGTACTTACACCGTTTACAGATGTGCTGTATCTTTTAGAATTTCATTGTACTGGTACAATGACAATAAAGGTTTCCTTCCCTCCTCCTTTCTTCCTTCCTCCCTTCCTTTCTGTATATTGTAAGAAGACACGATCACCACAAAAAAGAGTTGGGGATCCACCATGGATATTGTAGTGAAGGTCAAAAGAAAAACCATTTGAGCAAAAAGAAAAAAAAGAGTAATCTCTTCAGACTGAGCCTAGACAGAATGTGTATTGACTGCTTGACTTGTGGCTGTAGACTGGTTTTATAGCAGAAAGAAAGGAAGGGTGTGCTTGCAGGACAGGAAGTGGAAATGAGATCACCGGACGTGAGGTCAGAAATGGAGGCAGAAGTGGTGTAGTTGGTGCTTACCACCAACCCTTCATCCGGCTTGTCAACACCCTTATTTGAGCCCTTTGACTGCCTCCCAAGTGCATGTGTGTGACACTATCTATCTATCTATCTATCTATCTATCTATCTATCTATCTATCTATCTATCTATCTATCTATCTATCTATCTATCTATCAACAAGTTCATCCCCTGTTCCCAGCTGGGTTACTGGGTAGAATACTACTGTATATTCCCAGCCTTGACCATGTCTAGGTTCACAGTTATGTTTGTTTGTTGAGAGAATGAAAAACATGTAATCAGTTTGCTGCACTTCATTTTAACCCTTCTTTAACAATAAACACATAAATAACTTTTAAAAATGGTCCACCTGATACAGACTGGTGCAAGTTCAGACATATGTTACTAGTCCTTTCCAGCCAGACTATATTCAACTATATTCAAAAGCACATTTGGTATAACAGTAGTGTTTAATGTGATTGCTCGACAAAGTGAAATATAGTGATTATTTACAAAGCAGGTCATATTGTTATTTGAGATGAGTCCATAGAAACTCATCTTGTATAGAGATAAAGTGAATCAATCAAAGCAGCTGTTTGCCCAGCACGTAAAGCAACACTCATGACTAAGCAATTCACACCACAACATCAGTGGAATCAAACTACTGCACATCAATAATAGCGGGCACCCTCTGTAAGATCAACACAGCAGGGCATGGAACATGCAAGGATAAGATAAAATGGCCAAATTCACTTTGACAACTTAAGAAATATTAGTTTTTATACAGTATATGAGCTCCATGGACAGGCATCAGGGGAGGCTGCGTGTCACAAATCTGAGTGAGCCTTACTCAGATGAGTGCAGGTTAATGTGGGTGAGCCGAGTAGGCGGGTTCCATCTGGGATAAAGTATCTAACAGATGCATGTCAAATTAGGTGATGAGGCAGCAAAGTTAACAAATAAAATAAAGGGCAAGACGGCCAGCCAAATCCTGCATAGGCAGCACACAACCTGATATCTTTTCTAACTCTGTACCGAGCATATTAAGGGCATCATGCTGAGTGTTCAGAAATGCAGACACTGTGGAGTAAGACTGAGACGAGAAGATAATCATGGCAATTATTATTTTACATTGAGAAAATTCCTGCCTCAGCAAATGCCAAGAAAAGTCTGCTTAAGAGACCATATAAAACAGATTTGTAAAGGTTGCCTAAAATCTCCCTGATGAGCAGGAAAAGTTTTGCTGTAATTGCTCAGCTGGCATTCTTAGGTGAGGGCAGCTTGCCAACTGTGCTTCAGCGTTTAGGGCACAGTAAGAGTCACAATATGTCAACCTGACTGAAAACCTCATCAAAACCAATTTTCAGTGCAGGCTGAATGTTGTAGGGAACAGGAGGAAATGTCGGTGTTAATGGGGTGTTAAAAGATTAGCTGGCAAAAAAATAAAAACCATTAAGAGGTTTTGTGATGTTTGTTCTTTGTTGTTTTCCCTACAGATACTACCTTTGGAAGATTTTCATTTTCTTATCTGGAAATTGATTAATTACATTTGAGACATATCCACCACACTGGTGTAAAACATTTTTTATGAGTAAACGGGCATTTGAGCAATTGGATTTTTGGCTTTCCAGCTTTTCATAATATATTTAAGAATAGTTTCAGGTGGAGTGCTATCTATCTATCTATCTATCTATCTATCTATCTATCTATCTATCTATCTATCTATCTATCTATCTATCTATCTATCTATCTATCTATCTATCTATCTATCTATCTATCTATCTATCTATCTATCTGTCATTTTATATAAAGGTAAAAATTATATTGTGGTTAGCATGCTTATGAAATTCCCAGATAACACTAAAATTGGAGGAGTGACACACAAGGCATTAAGCACAATTCCAAAACTTTCAGACAATCTTCAAAATTATGGGTACACTAGAAAAATGCAGTTTAGTGTTGTGAAGTGCAAAGTGCTGTAGATTACAGAAAGGAAAACTAATTCTAATAATCATTAGTATCATCAAGGAAATGTGCAGAACCAATTAAAAACTCAAATTTAATGCTAAGCTATACTGTAAAATCTTCTATATAAATCATGAGATGTTATACTTAGGCCATTTAATGCACTAGTGAGAGCCCTGGAGCTCTGAATGTGCAGAAACATTACATAAGGTCACGGAAACATGAGGAACTGTGCAGAGGAGAGCAAACCTGTACATGACAGGACTAAAGAGAATGTCCTGCCTTAACAGACAAAGGGAATGGAGCTTCATTAATCTTAAGCCAAAATGACATTCCCTGGGGACCTATCCCCAGTCTTTAAAATTCTCAAAAGCATTGTTAAATGTTTTGTTGTGACTATGCCTGTGCATTTTTGATTTCTGGAATTTTGACTCTTTTTGCTCTTCTTTTTGAATTTGCTGTTGGATTCTGGTACTGGGACTGCCTTTGCTGGCAATGTCGTTGTGCCTTTTTCTGTTTATGTGAGCATCATGCTTTATTTCATAAAGATTCAGTGTTTGCCTATATTATTAGCCAGAGTTTATAGGTAATATTACCTTCTAGTGGGTATTTTTAGACATTTGAGTATCACAACAGAAAATAGTTTGAATTTCACTCCTAAGATGGAAAAACACATATAATACAGGTTTTTTCTATGTTTTGACACACAAAAAAAAATATTTTGCAAAGTTAGAAAAGTGTGAATTTCACATACAATTAGTAGCTTTCCCTGGGTATGAAATTTCACAGTTTTGCCTGAAAATGATCAGTTTAAATTAAGGCAATACAGGACTGGAAACTTCTTCCCTCGGTAACACAAGTCCTGCAGTTTGTCAGATTTGCTAACTACTATCAGAGGGCCCTTACATTTTTACTTATTACTTACACTATTACTTCTGTAGGTGGGTACAAAATTGTCTTAAATACAGGAAGCAAAGGGTTATGGTTAAAGGAGACTTTTTCAGAATTAGGTGATGTAAAATGTGGAGTCCGTCAGGGGTCCGGGGTCATTGCTGTTTTTAATGTACATAAATGATCTAGACAGGAATGTAATCAAAAAACTGGTTAAGTCTGAAGATGATACCAAACAAGCTGGAAGGGCAGATAATGTAGAATCAGTTGAATTGTTATAAAGGGATTTGGACAGAATACAGGCTTTGGCAGATTTGAGAAAGTTTAAATTTAATGTAAGTAAATGTAAAGCATTACATGTAGAAAGTAAAAAATTTAGATTTGAATATACAACGGGAGGCATGAAACTTGAAAGTACACCTTATGAGAAGGATCTAGGAGTCACAGAGTACTTATGACTGTCATTGTCTACACAGTGTACAGAAGTAATCAATTAAGCTAATAGGATATTATAAAAAATATGTGGAGTACACGTCAAGGGCGGTTATGCTTAAATTGTACAGGGTGGCCCATGAAAAAGTGACCCTCCTTCACCGAGACAACTCCCGTCTCGTCTGCTGCCAGATAGGTGGCTGCATTTGTGTTGCCTGCCTTATTTTCTTGCTGTCTGACCCCTTGCTGTCATCTTCTGCAAATGTGAGTACCAAATTTGATCATTTTTCTCTTCGTTACGTACTGCAGTTGTCTCGGTGGAAGCGGGCCACCCTGTATAACACACTAGTGAGGCCTCACTTAGAGTACTGTGATTTTGGTTTCCATATTACGAAAAAGGCATAGCTACACTAGAAAAAGTTCAGAGAAGGGTGATTAGGATAATTCCAGAATGTAGATGTATGAGCCTTGAGGAGAGATTGAATGAGTTGAGCCTTTTTAGTTTAAGCAAAAGGAGATTGGAAGGTGAATGAAATATTTAATATTATGAAGGAAATTAGTACAGTGAATCCTGATAATACGGCTACTGTGGCATGTATAAGAACTGCTCAGGAAGGGGAATATAGGGATTTGACTGGAGCAACAAGAACTGTCTTTTTCTGAACAAAACAGTCCAAGGAAATGATTGCAGATTTCCACATGTTTATTAGTTTACCGAAATTCATTACTATACCATATTCTTCAGTCAACTTGGAGAACTCACCTCTTAATTGGGCCCAATGTTATAATAAAGGATGTCTGATTCCTGACTTATTGAAATGATGATTTCAACAGCTATTAAGTGTTCATAACATTTGGAAGTGAATAAGAATACTGTAAAATGTTTTAAGTAAAAACATTATGTAACAGTAGCAGCAGGGATTTAAAAATCCATAGCAAATCTCCTCATGTTCTGTAAAACAGGCCCTTTAGGTTTTTCATTCTAGTCTCCACCTTCTGTTAATCATGGATGACACGTTTATCTTCCTTAGTAGACCCGCACCCCCCGAAACCCTGAGGAATTTCTGGCCTTTAGAGCACTTGCTATGGCTTTTTGATGTCACATTTTTTATCTACTGCCTGTCAGGATTCACTCCATTTTTTCAAACTACTTGTGTCACTTTTAATTCCATTTAATAGGGTAGTGAGCCCACCTTACATATCTAATTGCCTACAGAAAGTAGCCATTTGTGGCTTATAATATATTTCTTTTGCATGAGTTGACAATTTTCCACTGGTGTACACAAATTATTGCATTAACTAACTACAAAAATATTTCAGTTAGGAGCAAGCACTAAAGTAAAAACAGGGCCATAATGCCATCTGCAGCATAGTAAGAAAAAAAAAAAAACTTCAGCTATAAAAATAGTGAAAGAATAAGCAGAAAAAGAACGCATTAACACAGAATCACACAACCTGCTATATTAACTGTGTCGTTCTCTAATCCACTACCTAATGAAGGGCCAGCATATGTCTTGTATTGTGTATTCTTTGCAAATTTCAGGGAGTCATCATTCCATTTCTCCTTTTTAAACGAGGCCGGTGTTTGTCTAAATTGAAAACTTACAGTAGATCAAAGAGAGGGTCTAGTCTGACCTCAAAGGACGGGGATTCAGCCCGATCTGTTGAGACGCACTCTTTTAACATAATGGTTGCGACGGACCGGGAGCCTCCCCATCCAACTCTTAGCTTCCCACACCGCTCTCCACCGGCTGAGTACATGGCGTGGAAACCACCTGCAATGTATTATTCCTGTTTGTTACTAAGCCCAAATTAGTATCAGGAGTAAGTAGTACTTTACCGCTTTTAATATGCAAAAGGGGACTTTGGGAGGACCGCTACAGGGATTTTTCTTACCAGTGCTCCCTGACTGATGAAACATCGGGTGGTTTTGTAGTATCAAATATGGCTTTTACTTTGAATCCATTCAGAATTACCACTCCCATATGAGAAATTGACAGGGGGTTTGAAAGCGCGCATAATCTGCCTCCCCCTCTGTCCTCGCATCCTGCCTCATCCACAAGTCAGTGGAGCGACTCCAGCTCAAACTCCGGCTTGTGTCAAGGGAGCAGTCTAGAAGGGATGTAATCTCTATAGCGTCCGCTAAAGGACCGTTCTGCTCTCTCAGACTGTAAGGCTGTGTGGCTAGTTTCTATAAGTGTGATGAGCTCGTCCATACTGCATTCCTCCCAGACTGGCTGGGTGAACAGCTCAGGTATATTATTCAAAATAAAGAAACAGACCCCCTACTTTATATTTTGGAAGGTGGAGCACTCAGAGGGATTTAACCACTCTGCCACCTTCTCCCAAAGAGCATCCACCTGCTTTCGGGTAGATCTCTGTGGATCTAGTTTCCAGGTCCACAATAACCTCACCTGCTGGTCTGGGGAATCCCCACCTTTCTCTGGGACCTTGGCCCTGGTGGGGAGGATGGCCCTGTCTCTCAAGAAGGTATCATAAGTCCTTGTCTCTTCCCCTACAGAGACCAGCACACTTCTGTGTGTCCTGTCGACACTCTCCCTATGCAATTTATGTGGCCCGGATCTAGACAAAGGGAGCGGAGTCTGCACCGGGTCTTTCCAAAGTCCAGGATGAACCCCCACCTGGAAACTAGGCCCTGGTACTCTCCCACCTGTTCATAATTCAGGTCCGATCTCGTTTTCTTCTGGGAAACTTCCATCCTGCTGACTACGCCACTGTAACAAGAAAACCTCAGAGACATTGAGAAGGTTTGGGGCAGCCACCCGTATAATATTTCCCGGCTGCAAAATCTGTCCAAATACAAAGACATGATCACACAATTAAGTCCAAAACAGAACTGAGTATCATCTTAAGATGGTGGCTTTTAACACTAGAATTACCTGAGTCTACGAAAAAACTTGTAGACTGAAAATGGCAAATATAGGAGGCAGTCAGGATTGAACCGGGTACCTTTGATTACAAGTCAGCCAAGCTTACCACTACGCCACAGAAGCTGTTGTCTTTTACTTGTACCTTTTGTGAGTGTTTACTTGATCTTTGGACTTCAGGCTTCATACATTCTATTGTTTATGCCTACATTTTGTCATTTACTACTAAAATATGAAAAACGTTTTTGTTTTAACAGTGTGTTTACACAGATTACTGTAGAAATGGAACACACATGAAATGCGTGTGTTCAAAATAACAATCTATTATTTCAACTCTAAAACTCCACTTCACTCCCAGATAATCAATCAAGGCATAAGCTGGCAGAACTTCGTGCACGTTCTAAGTCAGTGGGGGGATGGAATAGCCAGCTGCTTGCAGCTTGTATTTATCTGCACATTTAGGGACAAAAGACGCTTGCGGAGTGGCGCGAACGGATTTAAGGTGGGTCGGATATACATGTTTTTTCGTGGGCACTGGTAATTCCAGTTTTAAACCCTCACAAGGGAAGTGATGTCATCAGGGCCGGAACTGGAAGTGACGTTGTTGGCTGCACCAGAACAGGGCAGGATTTCCTGAGAATGGTCTGCAAGGAATTGAAAGAGAGAATTAGTGCACTTCGCACTACATTTATTCAGGCCCTTTGGCTGTCCCCTAAACATGCGTGTGTGACAATAGTTTAGAATTTTTAAAGATATCGCAGGTAGGGAATGAACGTATGTGGAGTACATAGGCTACAGTCTGAGTAACTACTGTATATGTACTGTATACTCTGCCAGCACTTAATTCTGCCTTTATATGGACTGCAGAATTAGATGTCTGATTGGAGTCCCCTACCTAGACACATATTGACAAGCAGCACCCAGTTTGTGTCTCATATGCATTTACACCACTCTACCTGGACCATAACATGTCTGACTTATAGTAAGGCTGCTTTCTGTAGTTATAGATTCAATTGCCAGATAAGCTGATCCCATCCTAAAAAGTTGTTATAGCAGCCACCATTACAGAGCATTATGGTTAGAGTAATAAAGAGACTTTACTATTGCTCCTTTCCGAGGGGGAAAAAAAGTTGAAATTCATTAGTTTAAAGATCACAGTTAAATGTCAGTTGTAAACATGAGAGGAGATTGCTGTCTTTTATCTCGGGTCTCAAGAGCCATCTGTGCCCATTAATACTTCAAAAGGCCATGTAAGCGTGCTCATCAGGTGTTTGCATAGTTGCTATAGAAGTGATCAGTTGGATACACGGCGGAACAGCGCAAACATGTGTAAGGCCCTTCATCATCTATCCGTGCGTACAGTGCAAATGGATATCTTAATGCATCAGGAAACATTTTGTTGCCTTTTTATGATGGATAGGCCTGCAGGACTGCTATGGACATTTGTATAAGTTTTTAATGCTGAAGCTGAGAAAATGTGTAAAGAGAAAATATTGAAAAAGGAGAATATAAAACATTCTGGCTGGAGCTGGCTTTCTTGAAGAGCTCAAACATTTGAAATGGTAACTCCATTTAAATTCAAACGGTGCAGTTCTTTGCCATATGGGGCAGGAGTATCTTTTGCAGCATGGTCACCAGCTGGGAGTCCAATCCAAAGCAGGTCACACTCTCATACTCACTGATATTGGGCCACTGGACAAAATGTTTGTGTCTTGGACTGAGTTCCACAACTCTAAGGTACTCAGTGCCTAATATTTGGCACACTGGGTAACTGAGGGTCCCGTTTACTACATCTACTGATCTTTCAGCATGGGATATAATAATAATAATAATACACTTTATTTATATAGTGCCTTTTATAAATAAAAAAAGAAGATTATGGCAAAAAAAAAAGCCTAACAGACACCATAATTGATGGTCTAGCACACACACATACAGGTTACATGAGCATCTTGACAGAGAGGTAAACTGAGAGAAGGGTAATAAAGTCAAGTAGAACTAAAAGCCTTCCTGAACAGATGAGTTTTGAGTGGTTTTTTAAAAGAATTCATGGAGTCTGCTGATCTAATTAATTTTGGTAGGTCATTCCAGAGTCTGGGCGCTATACAGCTGAAGGCCCTGTCACCCAAAGAGTGTAGATTAGTGTGAGGCATAACAAGATTGCCAGAATCAGAGGACCTTAGTGGGTGGGCAGGCACATAGTGATAGAGGAGATCACTGATGTAGTTTAGCGCGAGATTATTTAAGGCTTTGTAGGTTATTAGTAGGATTTTATATTCGATTCTGTAAGACACAGGGAGCCAGTGAAGATAGAGCAGTATGGGTGTGATGTGCTCGCTGCTGCTGGTTTGAGTAAGGACTCTTGCAGCTGAGTTTTGAATAAGCTGGAGCTGTGATATAAGATTAGAAGGGGCACCTGCCAGCAGCGAGTTACAATAGTCTATGCGGGATGTGATAAAAGCATTGACAAGTTTCTCAACGTTAGAAAAGGAGAGGAAGGCGCGAACATGGGATATGTTACAGAGGTGAAAGTAAGAAAGTTTCTTAATGTGATTTATGTGGACGGAATAAGAAAGGGAGGAATCAAAAATGATACCAAGATTCTTTACAGTAGAGGCAGGTCTGATGAGATCACCTTCAAGATTGACTGGGAAGGAGCTTGTTTTATTAAGTTGCATTTTAGTCCCAATTTGCAGGAGTTCAGTTTTGTTGCAATTTAATTTTAAAGAGTTCTGCTCCATCCAGGTTTTAATTTCACTAAGGCAGGTTGTGAGCTGAGAAAGCTCTGATGAAGTTCCACTTTTAACATTGAAGTAGAGTTGAGTATCATCTGCATAAAAATGATAGCCCAGTCCATAGCTATGGATAATATGGCCAAGGGGAAGCATATAAATACAGAAGAGAAGAGGGCCGAGGACAGAGCCCTGAGGAACTCCTTGTGTGACTGGTGCTGAGCTGGATCTGCTGTTGCCAAGACTAACAAACTCTTGCCTATCAGTCAGATAGGACTTGAACCACTGGAAGGCAGTGCCAGAGATACCCAGCATGTTCTCCATTCTAGACAGTAGAATGTCATGTCTGACAGTGTCAAATGCTGCACTGAGGTCTAATAGAATTAATATGCTGGTTTGTCCAGAGTCTGCTGCCATAAGCAAATCATTGGTTACCCATAGCAGAGCAGTTCCACAGCTGTGCCGCGCACTGAAACCAGATTGAAAGGGTTCCATCAAATTATTAGTGGTTAAGTAGCTGGTGAGCTGGGAGGCTGCAACACGCTCAAGAACTTTTGACAGGGAATGTAAGTGGGAAATAGGCCGAAAATTGTTAAGATTGTCAGAATCAAGACCAGACTTTTTTAACATTGGGGTTACAGAAGCGATTTTAAAAGTGAGCGGCACAGAGCCAGTGTCAAGGGATGAGTTTATTATTGTTGTAACAGTCGGGATTATGGCATGTAGACAGAATTTAAGTAGTGTGCTGAGGATGGGGTCCAGTACACAAGTAGTGGGCTTCATCTTACAAAGCAGGTTATTAACAAACGCAGATGTGACTGGTGAGAACTTAGACAAGGAGCTGGATGGAGTGGGAAAACAGGGAGAGATATAAGAAGATGATGTATTTATGTCAGTTGAATTATTTATATCTTTAATTTTGTTATGGAAAAAGTGGAGTAATTCCTCACAGACTTCAGTAGAAGAGGTAGTTGGGCCAGATGCAGGTTTGAGTAGTTTATTAACTACAGAAAACAAAACCCTTGGGTTATCGTGGCCACTTTCTATTATTCTGCCATAGTGGGTGTTCTAAGCAGCAGTTAGTGCTTCTCTTTAAGCTCTTTGGTGGTCAGAGAAAGCCTGGATGTGCACGGTGAGGCCAGTCTTACATGACAACAAAGAGGTTCAGTACATATACAATACAAATAGAATCAGTGAGTGCCTTTACATGCACACACAAAACATGGACAAGGCAAGTAACTTGGTTAAGGCAGAAACCTACTTATTTAAATACTGCCATATACAGGTGGCGCAGTGGTAGTGCTGCTGCTTTGCAGGAAGGAGACTGTGGAAGATTGTGGGTTCGCTTCCCGGTTTCTCCCTGTGTAGTGCTTTGAGTACTGAGAAAAGCGCTATATAAATGTAATGAATTATTATATTGTATGTGCAATTCGACTTCCTGAGTTCTCCTTTGGCAAAACACTTTAATGTTATAATAATGTGCTAAAAAAAGATCAAACATCATCACTGGCTGCTGTGACTCTGAAAACAAGCACAGAGAGGTATGGGGAATGTTAATTTTAAAAGTATCGTACAATACTCAGTACTGACAAAAAAGAAAACTAGATTTGTTATATTACTTATTATAAAATGTATTTCATTACAAAGATTGTGTTTTTTTTTTGTGCTATTTTCTTTATTTTCTTTTTTCTTTTGAAAACAAAAGTCACATTTGACTGGGCAGCATTTGTTAGTAAATCCTAAGCCTATATATGAACCTTCATGAAACTGACCAGAAACACAGCCAGGTGTGATCATTTTCTTGGGTTATACGAGGTGTGGCAGAAAAGTAATGAGACTGATTTTTTATTTACCAAAGTTTTTATTTTTTTCAAACATCAATGTTATCCCCTTCAAAGTAGTTCCTTGGGCAGCTACACACGATGGAGACGTTGTTCCCACTGTTGGTAGCAGCGCTGGAAGTCTTCAACCGGTATGGTCTTCAGCATGTCCGTTACACTCTTTTGGATGTTTTCTAAAGTCTCGAAATGACGTCCTTTGAGGACATTTTTTAGTTTAGGAAAAAGGAAAAAGTCACACGGACTGAGGTCAGGTGAATAAGGGGGCTGGGGAACCACAGGAATGCATTTTTTCGATTGTCCTTCTGCTCAATTGTGAGGTTTTTCGGCACCATTTTGGCACAGACCTTTCGCATGTGCAAATGTTCAGTCAAAATTTGATGAACGGTAAATCTGTTTACAAATTTAATTGTTCACTCAACATTCTTAATGTTAAACGACGGTCTGATCTCACAAGAGTGTTCACACGTTCGATGTTTTCATTGGTTTTCGAAGTTGAAGGCCTCCCTGAAAAACTTGAGCTCGGGATAAAGAATAGGCCTGTTTTAACTTTTCAAACGTCACTCTTGCCGATTCTCCAAGCTTAACACAAAATTTAATGACACAACGTTGCTCCAAATTCCGCTGTTCCATTTCGCTAATAGCAGTCACAAAAATCACATAGTTAATGGAAGGAGTTGAAACTCGCACTGAGCTATGGGAGGGTACTGATACACGTGCTCTATCAAGGACAACTGCGCAGCGTTGCCAGATCGCTTGCAGTGTTGCCAGTCTCAATACTTTTCTGCCACACCTCGTATAAATATGTTTATTCCTTCATGTGCTGTGAATAACATCCATCCTCTTTTGTACATCCCTGACCTGAGCCCCTAAATATTTACAGTATGAACACTGACCACTTTTTCCACCTGATCACACTATGTTAAAATATCTGTAGCAAATAGCTATATTAAATCTAAACTAACACTTTATCAATATGGTTTTGTTAACGGTTTAGTTGAGTAAAATAAGTATTGCATTAGGTTATTCATTACTTTAAAAAGTAATTGAACTATGTAACACATGTTACTTTTAATTTGGGTGGTTACACCTGCATACCCTTACCTGGCAGGGAGGCCAGTGTAGAGGATGGATGGGGGGGACTACCTCCAAAGAGAACATGCCCCCCCTGACACATTGAGTGTCAGAATTCCTGGGCCAGTATGCCCAATCACATGCCTGCAGGGTGCATGCTGGGAGTTGAAGTCCCGTGGGCCAGCCCTGCTGGGCTTCATGGGCACTGACATGGAGAGATGCTGTGGAAGGCTGTCCCTCCTTTCAAGGGCTTATGTCTATCCCAGGAGTATTCCAGGAGTCCAGCATAAAAAGGGCCACCTCTGTCCACTCAGTAGTCAGAGTCAGGGAGAGGTGGATGAGACCATCTGGGAGGCATGGAAGGAGATGGAGAAATGTATTGTTTTTTTGTGCTGCCTGAAAAAGATGAAATTGGAACCATGTGGAGGTATTGTGTGGAATAAATGCCTTGTAGTTAATGTGCTGCTATGCCTCCTGGTGGTCACAGTGGGTAGTGGATAATGGTGGATATTTAAAAATTCTGTGTGACAGCACATTTTATACATGTATTTTGCAGTACAGTATTAGGTGTTTTTTTTTTCATTAGGTAGATTTATGCTTTCAGAGTTTATTAATAATTTCTAATTATTGTAAAAAGTTACATTTCATTCAATTTCTCCTTTGCTTATATCCCTGCTGCTACTATTACATCATGTTTTTACATAAAACATTTTATTTTAATTCTCATCCTAATGTCATGAACACTTAATAGCTGTTGAAATCATCATTGCAATGAGTCAGAAATCGGACTTCCTTTATTATAACATTGGGCCCAATTAAGAGGTGAGCTCTCCAAGTTGACTGAAGAATATGGTACAGTAATAATTTTAGGCAAACTAATAAATATATGGAAATCTACAATCATCTCCTTGGACTTTGTTGTGTTCAGAACCAGACAGTTCTTATTGCTCCAGTCACTGAAAGCTCCAGTCAGATCCCGATATTCCCCTTTGTTTGACTGTGATTGTTGCATCTTTGATGTCATAGGAGGTGATGGTATACGTATGATGATATTTCCTGTTTAATTTATCCCTTAGTGGATTTGCATCTCGAAATCTACGTACATCTTGATTAGCTATAGTTAGCTTCTATGCCAAATAAGCCATAGCATCAGGTTTTGCTACTGGTCATTTTTCCATCCTTTACTTTGATTTTTATTTTGCTGTCATGTTTCATTTGTCTTTTCTTTCAGTGCTCCTAGCTTTGACCCTTCCTTCCTTCACTATGATTTTTCGCTCATATTGCCATTTTCGGCCATCTCTTAATATTCTTCAGACACCTCATTCTGGAGTTTAACCTGAACCAGAAAATGATTTAATACATTCGTTAATAGAGGTACTAGAAATGTGTCTGGGTAGAGGTGTCACAATTGCAGTGGGTTAAAAAAAAGTTCAAGTAAGTTATACTGCTGATCTTTAGTGTTTTGATGAAGGAAATAGCAACTGGGTGGTGGCAGCTGTAGCAGCCCTATGCTAAGCCTCTTATATCAGAAACTACTGGACTCCCTTGAAAGTGACCTCCTACAAGTTGCATTCGTCTATAAATCTGCACAAATCAGAATAGACTCTAAATTGAAATACTAAAGAATAAATTGCAAACAAGCCAAAAACACTGAGAGAGAGAAACAGCAATTACCGACAAAAAAAAAAATACTAAATAGAGTTCACAAAAGAAATTTAAAGCTTGAGAAGTACATTGAATGCTTTCTGACACACAAAGGAAGACAAACTAGATACTAGAATTTGTCTTTATCTGATTAGTTAATTCGGAAACACTGTACTTGTATTCTGCATTCAGCCTTGTGTGGTTCTGTGCATCATTTCAGAAACCCATAAGATCATTCCAGTAAACATAATGAAATTCAGTGGACCCCATTCATGTACTTTTAGATGATATCTATGTGACGTGCTGCATATTTACTGTGGAGACTACACAGCTTAGGAAGCCATCACATTGCTTCCTAAGCTATGTAGGGATGCAAATTGCAAATCCCTACATATAATTTCCTACAGATCAGGCTTAGCACATGCATGCTCCATGATGGAAAGTTCAGTGCTGTCTGCTGAGACTACAGTGCTCTCCAGTGAGCAAGGCACTGGACTTTTTAAAACCAACAATAGTAGTAGGGTGTTGCAATGTGTTAGCCATTATGGATACAATGAGAAGTCAAGTAAAATTACACTTTTCATTAGGTAACTGAACAGATTACGCTATACAAGCTTTCAAGGCCACTCAGGCCCCTTGTTAAGGCAAGCTGACATATCGAAGTTGGAGTTCCCTGGGTTTATATATATATATATATATATATATATATATATATATATATATATATATATATATATATATATATATGCCAGGAAAGGGTGTTGTACCGTGTTAGCCATTACGAATCAATAAAAGGTGTCATTTTGCTTGACTTCTCACTATATGCCAGGAAAGAAACAGATCTTTAAGTGGGTCATCTTCAATGTCAAAAATTTAAAGACCTCTCCACTCTAAGATTCGTTTAGCAGCAGAGGAGAACAATGAATAGTTAAGATCTTTTGATAAGATAACTGTCCAACAAAGTATTTTGAAATTGTAGATCTGTAATCAATTCTGCTGGGTCAGTCAGAAAGATGTAAACAATCCTCATATCTTGTTATAAACTTCTTGTCTCTATTTTAAACATATTGTAATGTGTTTCTTTCCTCTCTCGTTGTATTTTGAAGTTGCTCATAAGCACTGTGACTAAAGTCCATCTCACAGTATCTGTGGCTGTTGAAGTGATCTCCTACAGGAGCATCCCTATTGCCATGCTTAATGTGGAACCTATGTAAATTCATTCTTTGGTGGAGTGTTTGTCCAGTTTCTCCCACATAGATAGCAGTGTTTGGACATTTCATACAGAGAATTAGGTAGACCACATTAGATGATCTGCAGGAAAATGATCCCTTTCTGCGATGTTCTAGTTGGCAGTGTGGTATAACTACACGAACTGTATTATAAATGTAAGGACACGTTTTAAATCTGTTTCTGTAGGCAGAGAAATATACCATTATCTGTTGGTTCACTTAGGGAACTTCGAACAGTTATTTGCCGCAGGTTTGGTGGTTGTCTGTATGCTGGGAGAGGAGGTTCTAGAAATCCATTTCTCAGTGTTTCATCATTATTTACTGTAGTATTGGCTGAAGTCCTCTTGTAATGTTTCAAAGTGCTTCAGGATGTGTGTTATAGGTGACAACAAGGGGGACGTGGTTCTTGTTGTCTTTGTTTTTATATTCCAGAAGGTTGTCTCTGGGTATGGGAGTAGCTCTTCTTATTTGAGTGTCTGTTGTTTTGGGAGTATATCCTTGTTCCAATGAAATCTTGTGCTATAGTTGTTTATCCTGGTCTGTTGGGTCTGAGCAAATATGATTGTAATGTATTGTTTTTCTGAAAATGATGGAGCGCCTTACATGTTTGGGGTGGAAGCTATCACATTGTAAAAAAAAAATCATCAAAAACTTCAAAAGACTTTGCTGGACGGTAATCTTATTGTAATATATATAACTCTACATGGTTCTCCTCTCCTGCTAAACTAATTTTAGGCTGGAGAGGTCTGTTAATTATTGACCCATGGACAGGTTTTGACTCTTTCCTAGTGAATGTAGTACTAGGGTGATGTACCATGTTAGCCATTATGGATGTGGTGAGAGGTTAAGCAAAATGACATGTTTTATTGGCTATCTAGAAAGATTACAATATGAAAGCCTTTGAGGTATCTCAGGCTCCTTCTTCAGGCAAGAAGTAATCACTACCATCTATATAAACACAAGAAACTACAACTTGCTACCTTGAAAGCTTGTATATTGTAATCTGTTCAGTTAGGCAATAAACTGTATCATTTTGATTGACTTCTCTAACCAACAATAGAAAGTTAATTTATGTTACCATCCATTATCCAACCCACTATATCCTAACTACAGGGTCACGGGGGTCTACTGGAGCCAATCCCAGCCAACACAGGGCACAAGGCAGGAAACAAACCCCAGGCAAAATGCCAGCCCTCTGCAGGGCACACACACACGCCCCACACACACACTAGGGACAATTTTGGATCCCCAATGCACCTAACCTGTATGTCTTTGGACTGTGGGAGGAAACCCACGCAGACACAGGGAGAACATGCAAACTCCGTGCAGGGAGGGCCCGGGTCTCCTAAATGCAAGGCAGCAGTGCTACCACTGTGCCACGTGCCGCACAATTTATATTACCATAATGGTCATAATTACAGTAGGTGCACATTCTCTGCTGATGTACATGCTTGATATCACATCTGTCTGCGATGCAACTTTAGAACTGTGATTGCCCTTTTGGCCATTGTTATTTTCAAAGGAAGCACATGATTTCCAGTGCTTCTTCAACCCCAGTATGACCTTAATACCTGGACATCTAGTAATTCATGAACTGACCAGACAACCAGGTGCACATAAAAACAGTAGTCAGTTCAATAGTGCAATCATTTACAACAATGACACAATAAAATTGATTAATTCAAAACGGCAAAATAAGTGACTATTTACAAATATATACAAGACTGCAGTTTCTAGAGTTCTGCAGTGAAAAACAAATGAAAATCAAAATGAAAATGTTTCTTCTTACTAAAGACTGTTCAGGAAGTTCATCTACAAGGAAATCAAAAGAAATTAATTAAAAAAGGTTAAACAAGCACAAAGCTCACAGAGCTCAACAACTCTCCTCCTCAGCATTTGCCTCCACTCCACTAAGTAATTTGGAGGTCTACACCTAAGCATCTTTCCAATAACCTCACTGTTCCTCTACTAATCAGCAGGTTGGATCAACCAAAAGATCATCCTTAGTGTCCATAAAGTCATTTTATACTTTTCATACTTTGTTTATACTACATAGATTTCATTGTCTCTGTGACACTTTGGGGGGTCTTCTAATCTTTGCACATGTCATGATGCAAGGTATACTATGTGTCCTCATCCCAACAGGAAACTCATTATAACTATCTCAAACTTCTGTGGGCATGCCCATCAGGTCTCTTCAAAAATTTTCAAGTCTTTTCACTACGTGTGTGACAGCAACCATTCAAGCTTCATCTTGAAAGTGGCATGAAAGATAGATAGATAGATAGATAGATAGATAGATAGATAGATAGATAGATAGATAGATAGATAGATAGATAGATAGATAGATAGATAGATAGATAGATAGGCTGCAACAGTTAACGTGAGGCATTATGTAGGCATATTTTTGTTGGTATAAAGAAGCCCCGGCGGCATTTCTTGACACACTTCTGCTGAATAATTTGTTGGCTGCAAGTCCTCATTGTTATAGTGTCAGAGAGAAAATGTGAGGTCTTGCTCATATTGGCACTCAGGTTTGTTTTAACTCTTTTATTCACTCATACCTGAGCCTGCCCTTTTAATTAGCTTGATTCAGTGGGCCTCTCTTGAAGTGATGTTACCAGCCCAGCACACCACAGCATATAAAATCACACTGGACATCACAGAATTGTAGAAGATGTGAAGGATGTCACTTCCCACATTGAAAGAATGAACTCTCCTTAGGAAAAAGAGCTTTTTTTTCCTTTCTTATTTAGTTTCTCTGTATTCTGAGGACATTCCAAGTACAGTGGACCCCCAAGTACTTGTAGGAGTGGAACTCCTCTACATTCACTCCTTGAATAGTGACCGGACATAGAGGTTCTTTGGTGCAGTGAAAGTCAGTGACCAGTTCCCTGGTTTTGCTGATGTTAAGATGTAGATCATGCTCAAACTTCTCCACCTGACTCCAATACTCTGTCTTATCAATACACCCCATGAGTGTAGAATCATCTGAGAATTTCTGCATTGACATGACCTGCTGTTTTATTTCAAGTCTGAGGTGTACAGAGTGAAGAGAAAAGCAGGCAGCACTGTTCCTTCTGGTGCTCCAGTGATGCTCACATCCTTATTACAGACACAGTTCTTGATTCTCACAAAATGTGATCTGTTTGACAGATAGTCCATTACCCAGGACACTATAGACTCATTCACCTGCATATCTCTGAAATTATCCCTTAACAGGGATGGCTGGATGGTACTGAAGGCACTGGAGAAGAGGTGGAAGAGCTTACCAATGGACAAAATCAAGGCATCTTGAATTAAAGAGGTGTTCTGAGATGAGAAGGATTTTTCATGATGGGCTTATCTTAGTTATATTTATTGACCATCTGCATTGAAACAAGCTGAATGCATATCTTCATACCAATTTTTTTTCATTTGCTTAAAGGTAAGAAATATAGCATAACTTCTTCACAAGAGCTAAATTGTCAGGGACCTGGAGTCATTTTCTGGATACAGTTTTGTTGAGTTCATGTGAATTTCCAGTCAGCATTTTTTTAACATATGGAGCAAGTTACAGATCACTCTGAAGAACCACTCTGGCACTTTTATTGTACTGTCATTTTGTTGCTTGGTTGTGACCAGTTGTAGTCCTGGATGTCTCACTGTGTGATGCTGTTAATATGCATTGCAGATACAGTAAATGCAAAAACAAAACCATCAATGCGTTTTTAATTTCAGACTTTCAGGGCTTAACATTTTTGCAGAATTCTTTTGTCTTCAGGACTACGTCTTTTAGTTTAGTGAAAGATTTAGGAATTTTTTGGAATATAATTAAAATTTTAATTTAGCAAGGATTAGCAAACTACAAGTGTGTCTAATGATTAGGATTTGGTGCCAGGTCTTCCATCTTCCTGGGCCTGGTCTCTTCTTCAACAATTTGATTGACTGCAATCACTGCCACCTGACTTCCGGTTTGAGTGAACGCTGGCGGGACTGGTCGCCGCTGCTCGTCGGTAACTAGAATATTGATTTTGTTAGACTAGTGAGTTTGATGCTTCAGCCTAACCTCCGTTTCGTTTGAAACTTACCGATTTATTCTCTGGACGTCTGAGCTGCCTGCGGCCTTCTCGCCTACAATGTGGACTGGTAGGATTTTTGCTTGGTTAATGTTTGTTTGGAGTCTTCTATCGCTCGCTATCCAACCTGCGACTGGCCTCCTCCAGTACCCAGCTGCTGAGCTGCTTCGGCTGCGTCTTCTCCAGTATGTGCCTCTGCTGTCGGTGCTATATTTCGACCTGGACGTCATACTTCTCCCTTGTCGGAGATACATCCATCGTGGGTCCCGCCGGAGATTCCGAACGGACGCCTAGAAAGGAATTAACTCTTTTTGGTCTGATTTTCGGCACCCTCCACATAACACAGATAGGAACGCTGAACATAGCGTGTTGGCCAGCTTAGCTCGGTCGACTAACACCACTGTCAAATGCGACAGCAACATTGTCAGCTTTGGTCTATTGAACATCCGCTCACTTACGAGCAAGGGACATCTCATTCAGGATCTCCTCATTGACCGTAAGTTTGACTTTCTCTGTTTAACTGAGACTTGGCAGCAACCTCAAGACTTTTCACAACTTAATGAATGCACCCCCCCGGGGTTTGTTTACACTTGTCAACGCTGTGCATCTGGCCGTAGAGGGGGTATCGCGATAATGTGCCGCGAGAAGTAGAAAGTCCTGCCGTTGCCTGCTCCTGCTGTTAGCTCTTTTGAATCGACTGTGTCTGGGCCAGTTCCAACCATCATTGCAACTGTCTACCGTCCTCCTAAGTCTAACAACAATTTTTTGAACGATCTTGCTACCTTCCTTACCAATCTATCTGTAATTACTCCAAATATAATTCTGCTGGGGGATTTTAATATACATCTGGACAATATCAATATCCCTCTCACTAGAGACTTTTTATCTTGCCTGGAGAGTTTTGGATACCAGCAGCACACTGATGTTCCTACCCATTGTAAAGGACATATCTTGGACCTGATTTGCTGCTCTGGTGTTGTTCCTTTTGATCTTACAGCAGATGAA
Source organism: Polypterus senegalus (assembly GCF_016835505.1). NCBI lineage: Eukaryota > Metazoa > Chordata > Cladistia > Polypteriformes > Polypteridae > Polypterus > Polypterus senegalus. Next base: position 212,099,552 of record NC_053157.1, read on the forward strand.
CTCACTATAACCGACCACTTTCTCCTCTCATTCAACGCTAAACTTACCTTTTCTGTTCCTAAGCTTCCACGTCTCATAGCCTTTCGTAACATTAAGAATATCAACTTGAATTTGCTGTCTTCTAGAATTGATTTGCAAATGCACTTTTATAATTTATCCTCTCCCATAGAACTGGTCTCATATTATGACACTTGTCTTAATGGTATTCTTAATTCTCTGGCCCGCTAAAACCAGATCTGTTTCTTTTCCTTTTCTGCCCCTGGTTTACCTCTGAACTTCGGCTTCTGAAAGCTAAAGGCAGGCAACTTGAAAGGTTGTTTAAAAAAAACAGACTCTTTGTCCACAAAGAGATGTATAAAAATCATCTACTCTACTACAAGGATTGTATAGCTCAAACCAAATCTAATTATTACACTCAGTTAATTACTAGTAATACAGGTAACACCAAGTCTTTGTTTTCTTTACTTAATAATGTTACACAACCTCCAGACTCTTTACCATCTCACCTTCACTCAACTGCCTTCTGTAATTCTCTTATGTCTTTTTTCAATGAGAAAATCCAAAAGATACATCAGCACCTTGGTCCAGATCCTTTCTGTATTTCTTCTGAACTACACTCACCTATTCACTCTTTCTCTTCTTTCCAGCTTCCCACTTCCTCTGAAATCTCAGATCTCATCTGCAAATCCAAGTCATCTACTTGTCAGCTGGACCCCTGCCTACAGTTTTGGTTAAAGCCTGCCTCCCTCTCTAGTCCCTCTTATTTCTGCCATCATTCACTCTTCTCTTACTACTGGTATTATTCCCTCATCTTTCAAAACTGCTGCTATAACCCCAATACTAAAAAAACCTGGTTGTGATCCTACTAATTTCAATAATTTTTGCCCCATTTCTAACTTGCCCTTTATCTCCAAAATTCTTGAAAAATAGTAGCTATCCAACTTCACACCCACTTGTCTCACAATAATCTATATGAGAAGTTCCAGTCTGGTTTTCGCCCCCTTCATAGTACAGAAACAGCACTTGTTAAAATTACTAATGACCTCCTTATGGCTGCTGATTCTGGTCTAATCACTATTCTCATCCTTCTTGATCTGAGTGCGCCTTTGATACTATTTGTCATACCACTCTCCTTAATAGATTATCTTTGATTGGCATTACTCACACTCCACTTGATTGGTTTAGATCTTACCTCTCAGGCCGCACTCAGTTCATACAGCTTAAAACTTTCACATCCCAACCCACCACTGTTACTTCTGGTGTGCCCCAAGGCTCTGTCCTGGGGCCTCTTCTTTTTATTATTTACCTTCTTCCCCTTGGCAATATTTTTCGCAAATATAACATTAATTTTCACTGTTATGCTGATGACACCCAGCTCTACCTTGCTGGTAAACCCACCTCCTCTTTTCCACCACCCTCACTTATTGACTGCATTTCTGAAATTAAATCCTGGTTCTCTTCAAATTTTCTTAAATTAAACAGTGACAAAACTGAGGTTCTCCTCATTGGTTCAAAATCATCATTATCCAAAACCAATAATTTTTCTTTTATTATTGATAACTCTGTTGTTTCCCCATCATCTCAGGTCAAGAGTCTGGGTGTCATCCTCGACAGTACTCTATCTTTCCAATGTCACATTAATAACATCACCCGGTCTGCTTACTTCCACTTACGTAATATTAATCTCATTCGTCCCTCCCTCACTCCTCATACCACTGCCATTCTTGTTCATAGTCTTGTCACTTCTCGGCTGGACTACTGCAATTCACTCCTCTTTGGTCTCCCTAATAAATCTCTTCACAAGCTTCAGTTAGTCCAGAATTCTGCAGCACGTATCATCACTGGAATCCCATCTTTTCACCATATTACTCCGGTCTTGCAGCAGCTTCATTGGCTCCCGATCAAGTTTCGTATTGATTTTAAGATTCTGCTACTAACTTTTAAGGCCATCCATAACCTCGCACCTCCATATCTGTCTGACCTTCTACATGTTGCCATTCCTTCCCGTAACCTTAGATCCTCTTCCTCCACCCATCTGACCGTTCCTCCCGCCCGTCTAACCACCATGGGGAGCAGAGCTTTCAGCCATTCTGCTCCAAAAGCACTGGAACTCATTACCTGTGGATCTCTGAAATATCAAATCATATTCATCTTTCAAATGTAAACTTAAAACACATTTGTTTAAAATGGCTTTTTCTTCTTCCTCCTAATTATAGTGGTTTTGTTTGGTTTTAATTTTTAGATTTTCTGATGTTTTAAGTTGTTTATAATTGTGTTTTTTATTTATTTATTGTTTGTTCGGTGTCCTTGAGTTCTCTGAAAGGCGCCTTGTATAAATAAAATGTATTATTATTATTAACAATTTAGTTTTTCTTTTCACCTCCCAGTCCCTGGCACATAAGAATGCTCACTGTTGTTCTGTGTCAGTAGAAATGTAGAAACACAAACTGAGTCATTCTTGCCTTGAATAATGCACCTGATAACAATTACAAATACCCATGTGCCACAGCAGCAAGGAAACAACAACATTCAATATTAACTTCAGTGAAATATGACAACTAAAATAAGATTAATGGCAGTAGGAAAGTGTCAGCTAAAACTGTGAAACCTCACAGAAACAGGTGAGATATCACATGGCCCGGCTGCTTTAAGACAGCTTTCTGTATGGAATAGCCAGGAAAGTGTACTGTATTCACAGCACAATGGTTGAAGGGAAAGTAATAAAGTGAAAAAGGACAGGTATATAAACAAGGCCCACGCATTAGGTAAGAACCTCTCAAGCCTGTAGTGGAATTCACTGAGCAGACTGTGAAGGGAGTGAAAAACTGGAGGAGAGAAGGATCTGCATTTATAGTTCGTAACAAAGTCAAAGTTAGCACATGACGCAAGTGAAATACAACATATGCAGTAGACCAGGCCATTAACCGATTGAAACACTAGGGGCCTCATGTATAACGCCATGCGTAGAATTCACACTATGACATGGCGAGCAGCCAAAAGCAGAAATGTGCTTACGCACAAAAAAATCCAGATGCATAAATCTGTGCGTATGCTAACTTCCACGTTCTTCCACTACATAAATCCCGATCAGCATGAAAAGTAATGCACGTGCACGCGCCTGCTGTCCCGCCCCAACTCCTCCCAGAATTACACCTCTTTGAATATGCAAATCAATATAAAGAGCCCTTAAGCTCAGCGTTCTGTGAAAAGGCAATGGCAAAAGCACAGGGGGAAATAGAAGAATTTCAGCGAATACCAATTGGAGGCAAGGAAAAACATACTATTTATTGGTTTAAACAGTGGTATAAACAACAAAAGGAAGTTGACTGAGTGACATAGCATGTCGGAGAAACTCGAAAGCTCAAGTTCACAAAGTTGCACAGTGCCCGAAATATAAAAAGAACTTGTCACATATCAAAGTCGCCGTGAAAAGGCAAGTCGTAGCCCACCGTCTGAGTGTCATATGAAAGCTTATTTTGGTACAGAGAAAAAAAATAGGCACACTGGGAAAAAAGCACGAAATGTCAACTCTAATCTCGAAATTTCCACTTTAATCACGTAGTTTATTTTGTCATTAAACTAGGACATCATAAACTTCATCTTAAAATCATTTAATTTACTAGTTTCTCAAATCCCATCGTAACTAAAGTAGCACGTTAAATGCTTTGTTTTGTATTTCATCTTCTATGTGCTCTATGTGTGTGAATCACTACGTGCTTCTTAAATGGGCTTTCTCTATTAATCTAATATTACAGCTCTCTGAATAATTAAAATACTGAGATGTATACGTGATTTTCATGATGATAAGAATTAAAGCATGTTATTAAACATGGGAAGACGGTAGCGCAGTGATTGTTCCTGCCTCACGCAAGATGCTTGCATTGCCCTGAGTGGCCTTCGATGAAATCATTTATTGCAGCAGTACTGTCTCTTTCAAATGTACTTACCTCCAATTCCTGTCCTTCCTTTACTTTCTCCAAATGCCCGATCGCCACACAATCAGTTCTGTAATAGATGTTAAGCCATCTGTAAGCTTAGAACACCGATTCTTCAAAACTTTTAAGGAACACTGAAATATCTTCGTATTACGTGTTTAATTATTCTATCCGTCTATCCTTCCAGTGTCGCATCAGCAAGAATACAGCATGAAGCAGGAACAATCTGTGAACGGAGCACCAGCTCCTCGCTAGCGCTACGGTACCATGTCCTCGCATGTTTAATTATTAACAATATAGATTATTTAAATGAAGTTAAAGTTTTATCTGTATAATATAATAAACATATTTTGCTGCATTTCATCTTAAAAATGATATTGTCATCATATGTAAATATGCGCTTTATAAAGTGGCTCAGTTTGTGCAATATTGTAACTATAGTGCAAGTTTACAGTGGGGTAATTGTACTTATAAGTACACTTGATGAACTGATTGAGTGTGTTTATAGTTCTTGGGATCAAATTGTTTCTGAACTGCGAGGAAATGCTCTGAAGTGTTTGCCATGTAAGAGCAGTACAATAGGCAGCATGGCTGAGGCAGCGTGTGCTTGATGCTGTATACCTATAATTCTCTTTCCAATCAGCTGCTGAACTGTGATTCCTCACTCAGATATAGTGATATAAATACTCTAAGTGGTGCAGTGAGAGTAATATGGAAAAAGATGATCTGCTGTAGCAACACCTAACGGGAGCAGCTGAAAGAAGACAAAGAAGGTGCAGTGAGAATAACAACGCTAAAGCAGCTATGGTATTTAGAATAGTTTGACCATTCCGTGGACCATTATATTGTTACAGGTTAATTACAATCAGATGCATTAAACTAATAAACAATATGAGGTTAATTTCAGTGTATTTATAAATCTGCGTCAGGAAAAGAAAGGATAACCACACAGGAACAGCCAGTCTGCAAAACCTAGCGCAGAACTTGCGTATGCCAGGGTATGAGCTACCGTGGAAATGTGCGTGGTTTTACACCAAGTTTAGGTTTTATACATCGCGATTTGAGCGTGGAAACGTTTGTATGTAACATTTTTGTGCGAACGCACCGTTTATACATGAGGCCCCAGGAGAAAGATGGAGGGCTGCAGCCAGGCAGGGCCGGTCTTAGATGGGGAAGAGCATGTAAAATGTGGTCTAAAGCCTCAAAGAAGTAGAGGAAAAAGCTAGTGATATATGAGGTTGTGAAAACAGAGGAGAAAGGCTACAAAATAAGAAGTGTAGGTTAGCAACAACAAGGGAGATGGACAGTCTTGGAAGCTGTGAGCAACAGGACAGTCATGTGGACAGACATAAGGAGGATGCCCCGAACAAAGCTGAGCTTCTTGATTAGGGACACTTATGACACCCTTCCAATTCCTCAGAACATGTACCTCTGGTATGGCTCTGCGACCTGCAGAACCCAAGTTTGCAACATATCCTCTTGGGCTGGTGTAGATGGCATCATGACCAGGTCCTGCGTCAGCTGGCTGAAATCCCTGATGCATACAGGTCAGAAGCAAATAGGGTCAGTCTGTCAACTTCACAATTGCTGATCCAGTTTCTCAATCATGAGTGCAAGGCTCAGAACAGTAGCACAACGATATGGTCCCTCCTGTCACCTGGAGGAGAATGGACCAATGGGGGTGACCTTGACCATCAGTTGAATTTCCCACAAGAAATCACCCCAGCCTCCTTACAGCCAGAGTTTATGCTCTGGTCCACCACTACTAGGACAATCATCATAGCTGGATTGACTGTTCCCTGGGAAGATGGGATGGACACTACCTTTGAGAGAAAGAGGGAAAAGTATGCAGAACTGTTAGCTGCATGCTCACAAGCAGGGTGGGGGGCCTTCATCCCCTCAGTATAGGTAGTTTGCAAAGGCTTCACTTGAACATCCTCCCAGAGGTTGCTGAATTCCCTTGGGATTACAGGCTCAAAGCTGAGAAAGGCCCTCAAAGATCTGGTGGAGGAGGCAGAAAAAAGGAGCTTTTTGTCTCAGAAGAAGGGGTAAAGCATGGGGAAAACAAGGATCCTAAGAGCTAGCTGAAGAGGTGGTGGGGAGACATCCCTACCACTGCTCTACCACCTCGAGATGTTCCGGGATTAAAGCAGTGAAACATAAGTGAAGGGTGGCTGCCAGCAAGGTGGCACTGTCGGAGGTGCATCAGGCAGCAATGCTTAGCAGGTGCTCCCACCTGTGCTCTCATTTAGGAATGTATTGCAGACTGAGAAGAAATTCATTATAGAAATGCCATTACATATTTACCTGAACCAAAGACAGTATTTGTATCTCTAGATGCATTCAATACATCATAAAAGATTACAATTGAATCAATTAAAACCTGGAAGCTGTTCTAGCAATTTTGAGGACAAGGTCTCAAAGGAGCATCTATCCAATACTGATTATCCATACTCGTCTCACAAAGTACAACTGAGCATTCTATCCTGAAGAGCTTTACTACGAAGACTACTACGAAGTTTGTTTTCAGAAGGGATGCAATACTTCAATATCAGAAGCTGTGTCACCACCTTTTATGGGCAGGATAATATAACATATTATGTCATGTGAACTCCGTATCTACTGAGTGGCAACAGGCATAGTGACTATAAACAATATATCATGAAAAAAAATGTTTAAAAATGGTAACGACCATTCAAAGAACAAACACAAAATGGTGTGGGAAGAATAAATGTATAATAAATTAACAAAAAAATATATAAAAATAGCAAGAATAAACTCAATAAGGTCCAAAACCTAAATTCACAACATTTTTATTGAGCTTAATTGCTGGCATAGCCACCATGTGGAGTTTATAATAAGTGTTATCTATATCTATATGGTGTTCAAGGAGATATTTTAATTTTTGGGTAAATGTCAAGGCCTATTAATGTACACCAACCTCTTGTTCGGCCCCCATTTTCTCTTCATTAATCTTCCTTCACTAAATCTATTAAGAAGATACAGTATACCTGTTGAATTAACCAATTAATGACTCAATAGTGTTCCAATATTAGTGTGTGATGGGTTACATCGTGGAATTTGTCTTGTTTGAATAAATATAACTATCTGTAGTTTTAATTTCCTTGTATAGTTTCAGACACTTTTGGCACATGAGGGAGTGGGGAGAGAGGCTCCAGTAAGGAATGGCAGGGCAGGTTGTGCTGCTGGTGGAAAGGCACTAGAAGAATGCACAAATCAGAAGGTTTAGAGTCCTGATGTTACCTCTGAGTAACTCACAATGTCGCCATCTTAGCAGGAACCCATAGCTGTGATTGAGAAGACTCTGTTTGTTGAAACCGTTTAGGTAAGACAAAGGGCCTGAGTATACTGGAGTAGAGAACACTTGCTGGAGGAAGAATGAGAGAGAAGCCCATCCACCTGTGGGCAGAGGAGCACACAAGGGTGGATACATTTAAGTGCATGTGTGTAGCCGGCATCACATTGAGCTCCCCAATTGGAGGAGATGGGAGGAGTGTTACTGGGTATTGGTCACGCCAACTTTCTGACAATTTAGAAGAGCAGAATGAACACTAGAGGTCATCTTTTGATGACCAGCTAATAGTGGAAACCTTCAGAACAGTGTAGAAGGAGTGAAGGGAACAGTGTGGGAGAACTAAAACCCTAGAGTTTATTAGTGGGGCTGATTTAAGTGAGATGTTAGTTTGTTTAGGTTTCTAAAAAAAAAAAATGTTTTTTAAAGAACTCTTTTGTTTCATCCATAATTTGTTCTTTGGAAGGAGGAAGGAAGGATTTGTTTTCTTTTTTGTTAAATCTGTTTTTGCTGTGCCATCGGATTGTGTATTTAATTGAAGACACAATAATGATTTCCCACTTTTATTTGGCGTGTGCCTCATTTCTCTTCATCATTTGTCTACAAGATGCTGAGGGTGTGATTATGTTGGGATTAGGTAGGATGCTCCATCACAGACATTGTGCACATCTCTCTGAATGTGTCCTGCTGTAGAGAGGCACCCCAGTACGTGGCAGAGTGGTAATGACTCTCTACAAACCCACACTGAAGTAAAGAGTTTATTGAAAAATGAATAAATGGTATTAACATGGAATGGAGTTCCTGCAGGATACCCTTAGAGATCCAGAAATGGCACCAGGATAATGAAATTAAATAAAGCAGCTAAATGGCTGCATTGCTTCATTCAAGGGAAAGAAAATACCATTCTCCTTACAGGTTTTTACACTTTATAAAAATGCAATAAAAGAACTTAATAAGATGGGAAATTGAAGTACAAAATGTGCATATACATTTATGATTTTAAGTTTTCCTTTCCTTTCAGAAGAAGTTGGATCCTCAAGAGAAGAGCCTAATAATTGACACTAACCAAAAACATTTTTTAATAACAAATCATGGGCTTCCTGCGAGACTAGAACTAATTTTACTCCCTTATCTATATGTAAATGTTAAAGTAGCCATTAAGTCTCTATGGAATTAAAATTATTTAGATATCCACATTCTCATGCCTGGGAATCTTTCCCCCATATAAAAGTGAGTGGAAAGAGGGGACTGGGCGGTCTCATGGTCTGGAATCCCAACAGATTTTATTTTTTCTCCAGCCGTCTGGAGTTTTTTTGTTTTTCTGTCCCCCCTGGCCATTGAACCTTACTCTTATTCGATGTTAATTAATGTTGATTTATTTTGTTTTCTTATTGTGTCTTTTATTTTTCTATTCTTTATTATGTGAAGCACGTTGAGCTACTGTTTGTATGAAAATGTGCTATATAAATAAATGTTGTTGTTGTTGAAAGAAAGAGACGGAGACAGATGAGAAGATCAAAACATTGTTCACATTACTTATTTATATCAATATTGGTTATAAATAGGCAGATAACACCAAGCAAAAAAGAATCTGAATGTCAGAGCAGAGTGAATAAATCTCTAAGAAGCCAAGCTGATATGCAGTGAGTAGAATGGCAAGGTCAGAAAATGGACACAGTCATGGTAAGTACAAATTGGTGTGGCAAATTGTCATTCAAAGATAATTATCTCCCCAAGAAAATTATTTCCATAACAGACCAACAGACATACAGTACATACATATGGCAGGTGTTTTGTGTCTCCACCGCTCTCATACCTCTGTGAAGGAATAACAAAAAGTAAAACATACTCAGTACAAACTACGCTATACTGGCTGCAGGTCACAGCCTCCATTTTGCATCCAGTTGGCTGTCCTTGGATAACTCAAATGACGTTGCATGATTTGTAAACCAACCAAAGTGAGGAGATTCCCAAGGACCATAGGCATTTATACAGTGACATGACTAATGTGTGGGGCACAAAGTGTGCCAACAAAATGCATGAAGTTACTGATAAGTGCAGGAAACATTCTCTCAAAAGAAAATATATGTACTGTATCTAGTGAGTTGCTGTTTCTATCTTAGGACAGTTGTGGAGAATAGTGCAGGAATTTAATTTAGTGGACACTTATCAAAAATGATGTGTATGCATGTTATTAGCTTTAACCTTCATATTATTGTGTGACATCATTACTGCTTTTGAAGACTTTTAAAGAGCTGCCCTCCAGAGCTAGAGGCATCCAAATCCAGATGTGTCCAGCTGTAATGTTTAATACCAAGCAATGCATGGGATTACACATAATGAGGTGTTATAAATTGCCCAGTATAGTTACCCTTTTATTTACATAACGTGTTTTTTCTTTATTTCATTTTTATTATTTTTATAGAAAGTAAAAAATAAAATAAGTAATATATAATATTTATATATAATATAATAATTTATTTACTTGTATTGGCTATTTTAGTCTTATCTGTTTGACATAGTTATATTCTTTTGTAATGTTTTGTTCTCAAATAATAGAGAAAAAAACTTTCCAGTAAATAAAACTACCTTAACAATAGTAAAATTACATTTCACAAAAATCTTGCATATCATAATTAAAATGATATTTATATGTGTACTGTTGATGTAATAAATTATTACCAAAGAGGGCTGACTAGCTGTGTACATTTTATGACACGGTGTGTCGTGTTAAAAACTAAACAGCAATATATTTATTGATTTGTTACATGGTAACACTAACAATTTATCAGTATTCAGACTTTATCGATAATATGAGCAGAACGTATTGTTATATTTTATTATATTTTTGGGCTCACATTTGATTTTCAGCAGGGCACATTTTGTACTGAAAACCAGAACACCTGGGAAAGCAACAAAAGCAAAAAAGATCTGGAATGAAATACTGGAATTAAATAGGAAACTGGAGCCCAATACAGTACTCTATATTTAATACCTGGTCTAAAAAAGATTTCACTAAATGTATTTGTAAATGTGTCTAATGTTTAGTGTTTTTCTTTTATCCAAATTTATATAGAATAATTCAACATCTGTCAGCAAGCTAAACAGAGGGCTAAGGAAACATATGGTCTTCATTTCAGGAGCCAGAAGTTCAACAGAATAGCGATTTTACAGAACTTTTTCCATAATAAAATGATCTATATTCAAGTGATTTTATTTGGAATCAAGCTCACAGTTCCCAGAATAACTGCTGTAATATCACTTTAGTGTTAACATGAATGCTTATAATATTATTACATATTTGAGCATTATTGATGCTGATGAAACCATATGGCACATCACATACCAGAAGAAGAACTTCATCTGTTAAACTGGATCCACTCATATTACAATGGCATGCACTTTTCTGATCATGTTTTGTCACATTGTAATGTCATGTGATCTCTGTAATGTAGTAATATAAACTTAATGAAGATATAGAACCCTAAAACTGAAATATCCTAGATACAAAATCTTTTTACATTTTTGTGTCTATTATGATTTTTTTTTTCTCTTTATTTTATGTAAAGTGTTTTTACTTTGAATTTGACTAAAAACTTTAGAACACAAAGATACCAATAGGTGGAATTTCTTGTGTTACCCATTATACATCAGTGCTCAAACCTTAGCAACTGCAACGCAAACCTGCACAAAATAGTATTGCCAGCAAACAAAAATGTGTTTCAGCAGGACACACAATTAGTTCAACAAGTTTAACATAACAGAATTCAAGCCATTTATGTAGTTGTAGAATTTTGGAAATGTCCAAGAAATACAGTCACAATCTGCATGAATGTTAACTGTCCAAATCCCAATTGTTACTATAACATCTAAACCTGCAAAAGGATTGTAGGCTGTAACTTTCCACTCATTCAAGTTCTAAATGCGTTTAAAGTGAGAAATCAAGTCACAAAACTCATCCAGGGCATCACCTATTAACCTCAGTCAAACACCTTTGTGCAGCTAAAGCTAAAATAATATGTCACCTAAACAGCTTTCTCCCATGTGCAATTATTCTGACTAAAGCACTGACTTTACCCTACCTTCTGGTGTAAAAGGAATCCCATTTGAATAGAGCTTATAGAGCAACTCTATGTTGTATGGAAGTAACATTTTCTATTTCCCTTTCTTTTTAACCTGCTTACCCCAATTCATGTGCAAGGGGACTCTGATGATGGCATTATCAAGCACAATGCAGACACCAAGCCTAAATGAGGTGCTGGGCCATCACAGAGACAATTTAAAGTTTCCATTCCACCAAAACTGCACATTTTGAATTCCTTGGAAGAAAATTAGAGTGCATGGAGAAAAATCCACAATGAGAAAATGTACTCTCAGACATTACTTATCTGGAATTTGAAGTCATTCTGTACGAGATGCTAATCATTGTGTCACACTTTGCATTAATTTTAATCCATTTTATTAAAATATGTTGATATTTTTTGACAAGGGACAGAGACAGTAGTTAGCTTTCAACAGTATATACCAAATATTCAGTGCAACAAAAACGTTTCTATGGATTTTGCAACAAACTGCAGGTTTTATGTCTTGTTTCCCAGGTTCTTGTATTACAGTGCTCTGCGTGCTGTTTTTTTTTTTTTTCCCATCTATAATGTCACAGAATGCTGGCCGACAGCTGTCACACTAATGAATAAGGTCATGCTCTATATAGCTAGTTAGCAGCAAAGTATCTTAAGCACACTGCAATTTTATTTTAAACCATGACAGTGTGATGCTGAGGTGAGCATTCTGCCTTTTAAGTGAAGAGTTAAGGAATACTGAGGGGCAGCAGATGAAGAGAGAGAGAAAAAAAGCAGGGGAAAAAAGCAGAGTCAGTTCGCAGCCCTTAATGTGTCAGAGAGAATAAGCAGCCATCTACGACTCCTCTAAAAAGTTTTGAAAATGGCTCTGGTCAAGGTGCCACTGAAGTGCCAATACTAGTCCAAAGGTGCCCTCTGTTTATTTTATTTACTTGATTGACTGCAGTCTCTATATGCATTTGTTTATTTTATTTCAAAGAATTTTCCCAATATTTTTTGAATAAATGAAAACTAATAATTCAGGGCGGGACGCATACTGATCTCAAAAGAGAAAAAGTCATCATCCATCAGCCAGTTAAATCAAATCAACCTTCTGAATGTAGAAGGAAAGATCTTCTTCAGTGTTTTAGCCCTGAGGCTCTCAACATTCCTGCAAAGAAACAACTCTGTTGACACTTCAATCCAGAAAGCCGGGATATCATCTGGCATTAGATATAAACATCCAAGAAGAAAAGAAGAGACCTGCATCTGATCTTCGTTGCTCTGGCCAATACCTTTCAATTGGCTACTCACGAGATCCTGTGGACAGCCTTTAACTTCTTCCGTGTCCCAAAGAACATCACAAAGTTGGTCAAGGCTTATTTCCAGGATGTCCAGTTCTGACAACACAGAACAACACCGCCATCACCACCTGGCAGCATTTGGAGACAGGTATTATGGCGGGCTGTACTTCTCCTCTGGCATTCAGCATTGCAATGGAGCTAATTATCCATGCATATTGATGGATGGTGGGAAGCAAGTGGTTCTGGAATGTGTTACGTCTTCCACCAATCAGGGCATATATGGATGACATGACCATCATAACAAGAACAGACAATGATTTCAAGCAAATTAACAGTACTGCTCTGCCACGGAAGTTGAAGCGTTTGATGTTTTCAGTTTAGTTTGCTACCACTACTCATGTGGCCAATAATCATGTACAAGGCAACACTATCGCATACCAAGCAACTGGAGAGGTTAGTGAACTCACAAGTGAGTAAATGGCTTGGACTACTAAGGTGACTCAGCAGCATTGGAATCTATAGGGATGGAACCCCCTCATTGCCTAGTGGAGAAATTCAAATGTGCTAAGGCAAGGCTGAACATGTCCCTCACAGAATCTTGAGACTCGTTGGTAAGAAATGTTACTCCTACCCTGGCATCAGGGAAAAAGTGGACTCAACTGCAGCTGTCCTGGATGCTAAATCTTCCCTCTGGCACTTTGATAGTAGTCCACATCCAACAAGGCAGAAGAGGCTTTGGCCTGGGAACAAAAACTACTACCTGACAGAAGGCAACCCCAAATGAACATCAGACCCTGAAAATAGAGGAGGTACGGCGACAGGAAGAAACAGCCAGGTCGTCCAAAACTGTAGATTAAGCAAGACAAAACTGCTGGATGAGGTGGGAGGGTGTTTAGAAGAGGAAACTCAGATAGACAACTTTTGGTGCATGGAGTCAAAAAAGTTGAGTTTTATCATTACGACCTGCCCTCTCCCATAAACTTAAATCAGTGGCTGGGAGAAAATCTGGCTTGTCCTCTGTATACAGCTTCAGCACCCCTTAAACACATCTTGGTCAGATGCTAACACCAGCCTAACACAAGGCAGATATACCTGGAAAAACAATCAAGTGTTAAAGTGCTTGCCAGCTGAACTTGAGTGCAAGCGGGTGAGCATCAATGCCATACCTCTTAACAATCAGACAGTGCCCCGACAACTTTCATCCTTTATCTGGAAAGGGGAAACGCTGAAGACAAACCCCTCACCTCATGAGTCAGGACCACTGAATGCAGCCAGGGACCAGGAAAATGCATGTGGATTTGAGCCAGAGACTCATTTTCCCATCAGTGATTGCAACAACCACCCTGCAACCATGCATGCCTATGTCATTGAGCTAACAGTCCCGTGGGAGGATATAGATGATAAAGTTGTTGAATGTATGAAGCTGTGGTACTCCAACCTAGAAGCTGAAGTAGAGTACAGTGGCTGGAAGGTGAAAGTAGGCCCAGTTGAAGTGGGGTGCAAGGGCTTTGTAACCAGTTTGACTGCAAAGTTCCTCAGGGAAATAGGTGTCAGAGGGCAGTCCCACAGAAAAGCAATTAAAAGCCTGGACAACACCACTGAACAGGCTGTGGGTGAAAAGGAAAAATGCAGCTTGGACTGCCAAAATGACCAGCTGACCACAAGACACACATCCTGGTCTGATCAGCGTGTGGTGGGCCTGCCTCACCGAAGGGTGTCTTGTGATAAAAGGCCGAAACACCTAATGATGCAGAGGTGCAAAAATGATGATGTATCCTCGTAGTGGCAACGTTGCCTAGTGGCCATCTCCAAACGACTCCCTTTGAAGACAATATTGGTGCAGAAACATTAGGGACTGTAACATACAGTCTTTTTGTTTGAAATCAAACTTATAACAACGAGGTCCATTACATATTCTTCTAGTTTAATTGTATGGAATGTATTCAACATTTGTAAGTAGTCACATTTATGTGATGGCCTTTCATTCCCAATCTGTTACCCGCCTAATCTGATTTTAATGCACATCTGAAAGGTTAATGCAAAACAAAGACTAGATGAGTGATTTCAGGCAAGACCGTTCTAATTGTGACACAACAATGTAAAATCAATTCATGAGCATCAAGAAAGCTTCAATTGCATCCCAGCCACAGGGAATGCACAAACCAGTGTGTTTCTTCATGTTGACCCCATGCCTGGATAAATGGGGAGAGTTATATCAGGATAGGCATCTGCTGTAAAATTTTGCCAGATCAATATGTGGACAATAATACAGATTTCCAAACAGAATCGGTCAAGGCTGGGTTAGGAACTTAGCCAATGTGTGCTGGCGAAAATTGAGTTACTGTTGGCTGAAGGAGGAAAAGAAGAGGGGGAAGATGTGTCTAGATGCAGGACGAGAGGATGAAGGTAAAGAGAATGGAAGTGAGGGAGGGAACTTTAAATGTTGCCAGTATGACTGATAAGGGGAGAGACTTAGCTGATATGATGAAGAGGAAGAAAGTTGATAAATTGTGTGTGCAAGTAAGTCCAGGTGGATCTAAAGGTGGATTGAAATTGTTCTATCATGGTGTGGATGGGAGGAGAAATGGGGTAGGGGTTATCCTGAAGGAACAGTATGTCAAGATGTATGAGAAAGAAGATTTCTGGAGCAGATTTCAATGGATATGTTGGTGAAAGAACAGATGAGGAGGTGATAGGTATGGTGTTAAGGAGAGGAATGCAGAAGGTCAAAGTATAATGGATTTTGCAAAAAGGATGGGCATGGCTGTGGTGAATACGTATTTTAAAAAGAGGGAGGAACATAGGGTTACTTACAAGAGTGGAGGAAGATGCACACAGGTAGATTATATTCTATGCAGAAGAGTTGATCTGAAGGAGACTGAAGACTGCAAAGTGGTGGCAGGGGAAAGTGTAGTTAAGCAGCATAGGATGGTGGTCTGTAGAATGACATTGGAGATCAAGAATAGGAAGAGAGTGAGGGCATAGCCAGGATCAAATGGTGGAAGTTGAAAAAGGAAGACTGCAAGGTTGAGTTTAGGGAGGAGGTGAGACAGGCACTGGGTGCCAGTGAAGAGTTACCAGACATTTGGGAAGCAGATGTAGTAAGGGTGACAGCAAGAAGGGTGCTTTGCATGAAACTGGACAGAGGAAAGAGGAAAAGGAAACCTGGTGGTGGAATGGGGAAGTACAGGAGAGCATACAGAGGAAGAGAATGGCGAAGAAGAAATGGGATAGTCAGAGAGATGCAGAAAGTAGGCAAGAGTACAAGGAGATAAGGTGCAAGGTGAAGAAAGAGGTGACAAAGGCTAAAGAAAAGGCGTATGATGAGTTGTATGAAAAGATTAGACACTAAGGAGGAAGAAAAGGACCTGTACCGACTGGCTCAACAAAGGGACCAAGCTGTGGAAAGATGTGGAGCAGATTAGGGTGATAAAGGATAAAGATGGAAACGTACTCACGAGCAAGGAGGGTGTGTTGAGCAGATGGAAAGAGTACTCTGAGATGCTGATGATTGAAGAGAACGAGATAGAGAAGGTTGGATGATGTGGAGATAGTGAATCAGGAAGTGCAACGTATTAGCAAGGAGGAAGTAAGGACAGCTATAAACAGAATGAATAATGAAAAGGCAGTTAGTCCAGATGACATACCTGTGGAAGCATGGAGGTGTTTAGGAGAGATGGTAATGGAATTTTTAACCAGATTGTTTAATGGAATCTTGGAAAGTGAGAGGATGCCTGAGAAATGGAGAAGAAGTGTACTGGTGCCGATATTTAAGAATAAGGGTGATGTGCAGAAAGAGAGTGCATGCAGGGTGGAATGGGTGGAGAAGAGTGTCAGGAGTAATTTGTGACAGATGGGTACCAGCAAGAGTAAAAGGGAAGGTCTACAGGACAGTAGTGAGACCAGCTATGTTATATGGGTTGGAGACGGTGGCACTGACCAGAAAGCAGGAGACAGAGCTGGAGGTGGCAGAGTTAAAGATGCTAAGATTTGCATTGGGTGTGACGAGGATGGATAGGATTAGAAATGAGTACGTTAGAGGGTCAGCTCAGGTTGGACGTTTGGGAGACAAAGTCAGAGAGGCGAGATTGCGCTGTTTTGGACATGTGCAGAGGAGAGATACTGAGTATATTGGGAGAAAGATGTTAAGGATAGAGCTGTCAGGAAAAAGGAAAAGAGGAAGGCCTAAGAAGAGATTTATAGATGTGGTGAGAGAGAACATGCAGGTGATGTGTGTAATAGAACAAGATGCAGAGGACAGAAAGATATGAAAGAAGATCATCCGCTGTGGCAACCCCGAAAGAAGAATAATATAGGTTGTATTTGACTGATGGAAGTAGGTTGCTTCCAATTAAGAACTTTGCCCACCTTAGATCTATTGATTCTTGTGATCTGATAACCCAGTACTAATACTGAGAATTAATGAAATTTACACTTCTAAAATTTATTAAGTTACTGATTTTTTCAAATCAGAGAAAGGACTTGGGCAGCACTATCCTGCATTAAGGAGACCTTGGTCTGCATCCTTGGTCTTGTCTGCATGGAGTTTGCATATTCTCCCTGTGTCTGCGTGGATTTTATTTGGTTGCTCTGGCTTCCTGGCACTGTTCAAAAACATGCAGATTAGGTGAATTAGAGATGCTAAGTTGGCCCTGGTGTGTGTTTGGTGTGTGGATGTGTTCGCCCAGCGATGGACTTGTGCCCGGTCTAGGGTTTGTTCCTGCCCTGTACACTATGATAGATGGAATAGCGTCTAGCACCCTTTTTAAATTAAATGGATTAGAAAATGACATGACAAAAATGAGAAAGGACTTTATGAATATGTGTAATATGGACATCAAAATCTCTAGAGAAAATAAGGATATCATTTAAGCAAATATAAAACATATACTTCTTAAATTAATACACAGCTGGTGTATTTGCTAGCTTATTCAGCTTTAATTTTAAATAAGTATAAAGCTATTTTGTGGTCTATGTTTGTATATCTTGTTAAACCAGTTACTTGATTAATTAAAAATGAAATGTGTGGAAGTAGAAAGTTGTTTCTAATGGTTAATTAGCTATCTATAATCAATGGATGGTCTTAAAAAAGCATCCAGCCACAATGGGAGACCTGAATGGTCTAATGAAGCCATTAGGTAAAGTCACTTGATTATTCTTATCTACTGACGTAGCCTCGGGTCACAACAAAGAATACATCTTTCCTTTTGACTTTGTGGTCAGTCATAATCATAAGTTCTGCAAGACAATAGAGTTAGCATCTACTTCTTATTCACAACATCTAAAAATATCACAATAGTAAATAGGTAAGGCCTTGGTCCAATAAATTAGGTTTTGCCAGCTGACCCAATTAAATCCCAGGATTATTCTTGGCTAAAAGCAACTGATAAAATTAGAATGTTTTCACAATGAAAAAGTCTTATTTAGACAGTAAGTGGTCAAGTTACATATTTTTTGAAAATCCATTACCAATACAGCCTACAAATATAGAATTGATTCGTTGTTTAAGTTTTATTGGAAACTGGAGAACCTTAACTTGTATAAGGAGATATGAACTGGTAAGGTTCTTCCAAGCTTCAGAATCTATGAGTGCTTTGAAATGAGTTTTGTTGTTTATGACTGACACCTGAATTCCATTTCCCAATAGGAGCTGACTAAGGGTGCCAGCCCAGCCAACACAGAGATAATTTGAATGCTTTATTTTATCTTGGTGACACTTTATGTTTTGTTTTTCTGGACCTGTGAGGAAAACTGATATTAGTTCTGAGTGATCCAAACCTACATTAGCTGCTAATGCTTTAAAAGTTATGTTTCCTATGATAATAATAACTACCTTCATGTCCAGGTAAATCAAAATATGACCTAGATACTTTAATGAAATTCTCTAGATTGTTATGACATCAGCATTATAAATAGGAGATGTTCATTCAAAAGAACTGCCAGGTAATAATGAAACAGTAAAGGCAATTTTAGATCTTTTTTAACTTGTGTAAGTGAAAGAGCCATTCACATTGATTTAAAAATGCTTGCAGCTTCAAGAGTTCTCACTAAATCTCATTGTTACGATAACCACAACACAAAATTGTCTGAAAAGGGGTGTAGCCACAAATGATCACCAATCAGATCAGGGCTACTAAGCTTGAGGCTCAAAGTCAGGCTTCACCTCAGGCAGCCAGACACCAAACTCAAAATGCCTTGGGACAAAACAGGTCCAAAATGTGTCTCAGGCTTGAACAATTTCAAATATATAATATACAAAAAAATGTCCTTGATGGAAGTGGACAACTATAAAACCCTGGCTCGAGAAGACAAAGACACATGAAGAATCTTTAGAATGCATAATAAAGGTGAGCAATATTTTCATCTTTTATATCACTAGCTGTGTAATGCATAAAACACAGGTTGATATTTAAGCAATTTAAATTGTTTGACATAATAGACATCAGCATTAATGTTTGTTGTGGACCATTCAATGCATATGTCTCTGTTATAAGACATTTAGTATAGGATTCGTAAAAGCAGTGTTAATGTTTGTGATTCACCATCCATTGGAATGACAGAGACATAGCAACTGGACAGACACTCAGTCACGTATCCTTTTATTTAGGTAGATTGGTACAATGACGTTATATGAAGCACTGCACCGGTCATGTATCACGCAACCAGTCCATTGACAAAATAAAAATTTGCAGCAGAGCTACAGACTTCATAATCTTCTGCACATTTTTTTTGATACAGGAAAGATCTTTATTTCCTAGTGAGAGGATATTTCTCTAGCAATCTCTTCCCAAGGATTTTTGACTTTTGATTTTGATAAACACTCAATGTGACTTCGAGCCTGCTTTCCAGTGTTTTGACCTCAGCTCTATCTAGAACACTTTTTCAAGTTTTGCTCTAAATTATGTCCACCTCACTCTTTTAGCCATTCTGATCAGACCTTTCTGTGGGCTGCTACACTGTTAATATAGGTAGGAAGACAAGCCATCCAGTGAGAATTCTCAGCATTCTACTCTTCACTTTCATTAATGTTAATAGGGATGTTATGACAGCTGCAGCTTGAGGGCCTACGTTTCATGAAGTAGTCCAGTGAGTTTGAAATAGCGAGGAAAAAGCAGCAAAGGAAGGAAGAATGTAAAGTACTACACCTCATCATGTGGGCTTTTAGTAAGTGTCTGGTGCTATATTTAATTTTATGACAGCTTTGCTGATGCTTGAACCCTCACTGTCTTAATTACTTAAGTATTAATGAGTCATGTATGTATTGAATCATAAAGAAATAAATAAGGGTTGGTGCAGTTGCTATTTAATGGACCCAGCATTCTGAGCTCAAATCCATGTCTGGTCATTGTCTGTATGGAGTCTACATGTTCTCCTTTTGTCTGCCAGGTACTCTGGTTTTCCTCTCGCATCCCCAAAGACATGCAGGTTAGTTTAATTGGTGATTTTCAACTGGTGAAGGATTGGTGACTGCTCACTTGTATCCTGCTATCTTGACCTGTGTTAACATTTTGAACGCGAGTTAGGTCGTGTCTCATTGAGCCTGTCAAAACGTGACATACAAGAGAAGTCATATGTCATTAGGGCCAGGTTATACTTGATACTAAGAGTGCATCCTCACACACATCATGGCTGCCACGTGTTCCCAGCACTCTTTTGATGAGTCCTCTGAGCACCTTGTCAGAAATTAATGCGACACATACGCAAGTTTCTCTACCAGCAAAAATCTGGGTGGTGCAGTGTGATGGCATGCCACATTGCAGCTCCAAAAGGATCAATGTGCATGTTGTGATGTATGATGAATGGTTCAATATGATGAAGCAAACATCAAAGTATTTATGGTGCTTTTATTCATCCATTTCTCACATAGGTAACAGACATGTCACATATTCCCCATCACAATGACACAATACATTTAGAGGTCTCATTCTGTATACCATCTTATGCGTCGCTTTTGCCATCTTTTTTCACCTTTGCAACAGCATCAGAATTCAGAGAATTTTTTATCTTCAACGTCTTTCATCCCTCAACCCACAACACAGCGAAGCTGGAAGTTGTTTTCTCACTGTGATGAATTCTCACAATGCCACCTGGTGGAATCCTCAACATTTACATAAAATACGCACACAAGTATAGTCAGTATACTGCTTGTGTACCAGCAGCATCCGCAAGAGTATGTCATATAGCATCAAGCATATCCCGGACCACTGTAGACTCAGCCAAATTACTGGTGAGCTTAGCTGCTGTGTCTCAGTTACCAACTATAGTGCTGCCATCTAGTGGACACCCATAAAATTACTTTTTGGTGGAAAATAGTGCTATAATAGACAGTCCATAATCTAAATACTCCATAGTTATGTCATCCTGAAAAAAATACAAAGCCACTGATGTTTTAGAACAGCCTGATTTGTTGCAAGGTGAATATTTGATGATGATAATAACAGTGATCAAGATAGTGACAATAAATTGGACGATGTGGAAACTATAAGCTCTGGCAATGATATGGATCACTGTCCTGAAAGCGTTTCTTCAGCATAAGGCATCCGACTTGTTACAACTGACAGAACAGCACTACATTGACATTCTGCCTGCCACTGAGTGCAAACAGTCACCAACTGCCAATTGTGCTGTGTGCAACAAGTGTGGACAGCACAAAGAAACCTATTTTATTTGTGGTACATTTCCTTATGAGCCTGAACTCTGCGAGATGCCATCCTTTAAGAACTATCATTCAAATGGAGACTTTCAGGCATGTTGTTGGTCAAAATAAAGTAGTTAACAGTTTCTTTACATTTTTGACAGAATTACTGATGATAATAAAACTGTTGCCTCCTAATACATGTCTTTCCATTTTTTACAAGTTTTGAAAGAGTCCATTATTTATCATAAATGCGTAGATCTATACTGCAGCATCCTAGTAATAAATAATGCAGAAGTCAATGCGCTAAGTAGCTTTGAGAATGTTATCATATGAATAAATGTAAGTCTCTATGCCTTGATAACTGTACACATTTTGCTTAGATTGCCAGAGTCGCCAATGTTTTGCTGCAAGTTTTACTCAGATGAGCTATGATGATCTGTAATTGAACTCTGGAACATTCCTTAACAGATGTTTCATAGGGAAGAGTGCCATGAGACCCTGTGAGCAGCACCATTTCTTTCATGTTTTTGATATTTCTGAGTGACACATATTTCACACATGTATTTTCATTTATTTTATAGTTTTTGGCATACAGATTTCATCTTTAATGGTTAACTTTCATTTTGACAAATTTTAGAAAGTTTAACATTATAAATTCTTGCCAATGTCACTTCACGTAGACACTAACGGTAGGCTTGTGTTTGACCACAATTTCTGATTAACATCTCTCTACGATTCTTGATTTCCTGATTTCTTTGTCTCTTGGTTTTTTTGTTCTTTTGTTTGTCACACATGTGCGCGTGGGAGGCAGCTACAAGGACCAAAATAAGGTAATTCCACGCCAGGCCAGGGGGTGGCGGGGTGCAGTAAACCTTTCTCTTTTATCTCTGCAGACCAGACATGGGGAATTCTGCCTGATTCCAACGACGACACCTCCTGTTCCGTCTTGATGACACAGCTTCCGACCTGATGATGTCACTTCCGGTTCCAGCCCCAAAAATGTTACTTCCAGTTCCGACCCCAAGAACATCACTTCCGGTTCTGGTCCACCAATGATGTCATTTCCGCTGACCTATTTTAAAAGTCAGTCATCCTCCATTTGTATTCAGTTCTATTGTTGAACTCTCTGTACACTTCTGTGTTGCCAAATCTTCATCATTGCAGCCTTATTCAGGTATATGGGTGGCTGCCCCAAACCTTTTTTGTTTCAAGGACTATTCATTTTATCTATATATATATAAAAGTCAATGTGTGTATGTATGTTCCAGCATCACGTCCGAACGGTTGGAGCAATTTTCATGAAATTTGGTACACATGCTCCTCATTGGTCGACTAAAAATACTGTAGGGTAAAATCAGCCCTAACCCAACCCTTCTGGTGGGGGGTGATCTTGCGGTCTTGTATGAATGTTATCATCCAGCTGACACACGGAAAGATCACCAGAGGCTGGAGGCAACTGCAAGCATTCTTTATATTTGAGCATCACCGTGTGCCTGTTGCTTTTGAAATTAAATAGAGTTCTACGCGTGGAAGTGTGTGTGTCTTTCCGGCCCGGAAGTGAGATGGCTCCAGCTCCAAGGATACGCAAGCGAGGCCAGTACACCGGCAAAATGAAACCTCCAAAGAAAGACAGTTGCTTAGCTGCTAATGCACAGACGATGCGAGCACTTCAGCAACATGAATCCTTCTAGCACAGAGATGCCCAGAGTAGTTATGATGATTTAAACACTTTCTAGGATCCTGTGCTTTTAGCAGCACAGGCTTACACAGTTAGTATATACCAGGCGACTGCCAGCATTCTTTATTTTTGAGCAGCACCGTGCCCCTGTTGCTTTTCAAATTAAGTTGAATTGGCCAGTTCTGAGGGTCAGCTAGATGATAACATACATACAAGACCGCAAGACAATGACATTAGTGAGTCTTTGTTTCTTAATTTATTATTATTTTTAATGTTGTGTTTTTTAAATTATATTTTTCTCAAACAACTAAAAAAAAAACACGAGGGCAAACTGGAGGTGACTGCCAGCATTCTTTATGTTTGAGCACCACCGCGCCCCTTTTGCTTTTCAAATTAAATACAGTTGGCCAGTTCCAAGCGTCAACTGGGTGATAACATACATACAACACCGCAAGACAAGCACATTGGTGAGTCTTTATCCATCCATCTATTATCCAACCCACTATATCCTAACTACAGGGTCATGGGGGTCTGCTGGAGCCAATCCCAGCCAACACAGGGAACAAGGTAGAAAACAAATCCCACGCAGACACGGGGAGAACATGCAAACTCCATGCAGAGATGACCCGGGAAGTGAACACAGGTTTTTTGTTTGTTAATTTATTTTTATTTTTAAAGTTCTGTTTTTTTTTAATTATATTTTTCTCAGACAATTAAAAAAAAACTTTATTTTCTTCCCAGGCAATGCTGGGTATTACAGCTAGTACCTTTTAAACCTTAACTCCAGGGTTATTGTAAGTGCCAAAATAGACCAGTAGATGATATATGACAGCAAATAAGTGGTCATGACAGGCAAGGGGCAGATTTGTAAGAGCAGAGTAACTAGGCAACCAGGAATCAAAGGGACAAGATGTGAAACAAAAGTCTAAAGCTGAAAAGCAAAACCCAAAGTTAGGACCTCCTTGGATCTTGCCTGAAAAAAGTGACTAATCTTTCCAGGTAGCCAATAAAAGGTGTCATTTTGCTTCTCACCACATCCATAATGGCTATCATGGCACAACACCCTAGTACTACTGTTATATCATTTATAAGAATAGCAATGGTTTGACGTTTAAGAACTCCCCCCGCCCACATTTTAGGACTGAGTCTTTGTAATTTTATGACAGGTTTGGGGAAAGCATAACTCAGCAACCATATTGAGACAGGCATGTCCTGAAGAAAGCCATAAAATGATGACTTAACTAGTGTGAGGGACGGCCGACAGCTCAAACCAGCTTGGACTCCCAAGGGAGGGAAGGATGGGGGAAAACAGATATTTTTAGACACTGCCTTCCCCAAAACACTACACGGCAGCTTCCCTGGAGTGTAGCAGTGCCTTGGAGTTCTGCTTCTCAGCCCTGTTGGGTGCCGTGGGTGCTGCCAGGGGGAGCTGTCAAAGGACCTGGGGATTCATCCTTTCCCTATAGCCCAGGCTGAAGAAAAAAGCCAGTTTTTCATTAGATCTGGAAGTGCTAGCCAGTCACGTGGTTGAAAGGATAGAAATATTTCCAGGTCAAAGACTATATTAAGGACTGATGGGAACCCAGCAAGCGAGCCAGAGTTAGGAAGTAGTAAATAACGCTGGCTGGGAGGTGTGGAGGTGATAGAAAGAGAGAGAATTGTCTTGTTAATTGTATTTAATTGTGGCTGTGGTGCTTTAGGCACTGTTTTTATAACAGTGTATATCTCCCCAGCACTAAGGATCCTCCTAAACCCCAGCATTCTGTTATAAACAAATTATACTCTTTCATTAGGACAGATTTACCTGATTTACATAAAATAATTTCTCAGCTGAAACCCTCCACCTGCGTCCTTGACCCAATACCATCAAATTTTTTCAAAGAAGTATATATGCTAATTGTGCTAAAGTGCTAATTGATAATGTTCTTGACATAATAAATTCGTCATTAGATATGGGGGTCTTCCCAGACTGTCTTAAGACTGCTGTAGTTAAACCCCTACTTAAGAATCATAATCTCAACCCCTCGGCTCTTGAAAATGTTAGACCCATCTCTAACCTGCCTTTCTTAAGTAAAATTCTGGAGAAGGAAGTCATTATGCAGTTAAATGACCACCTAAATAAACATGATAAATTTCAGTCGGGTTTTAGAACAAATCACAGCACAGAAACTGCACTTGTTAAAGTAGTAAATGACTTGCGGGTAAATGCAGACAGAGGCAATTTATCTTTTCTCATCCTCTTAGATCTGAGTGCTGCATTTGACACCATTGATCACAATATTCTTAGAAATCGCCTTAGTCAATGGGTGGGCCTCTCTGGCAGTGTCTTAAATTGGTTTGAATCCTACCTGGCAGGGAGAAAATTCTTTGTTAGTTGTGGTAATTACAACTCAAAGACACATGATATCCGATATGGTGTTCCACAAGGTTCTATCCTGGGTCCGCTGTTATTCTCAATCTACATGCTTCCGTTAGGTCAGATTATCTCAGGGCACAACGTGAGCTACCACAGCTATGCTGATGACACACAGCTGTACTTATCAATAGCACCTGATGACCCCGATTCTCTTGATTCAATAACACGATGTCTTAGTTGTATTTCAGAATGGATGAATAGTAACTTTCTCAAATTAAATAAAGAGAAAACTGAAATCTTAGTGATTGGCAATAATGGATACAATGAGGCTATTAGAAATAAACTGGATACATTAGGATTAAAAGTCAAGACGGAGTTAAAAAGCTTAGGGGTGATTGTTGACTGTAATCTGAATTTTAAATCGCATATTAATCAGACCACTAGGACAGCATTTTTTCACTTAAGAAACATAAGTAAAGTTAGACCTCTTATATCATTGAAAGATGCTGAGAAATTAGTTCACGTGTTTGTTTTCAGCTGACTAGATTACTGTAACGCACTCCTCTCAGGTTTACCCAAAAAAGACATAAATCATTTGCAACGAGTGCAGAATGCAGCTGCTAGAATACTAACTAGGATAAGAAAATCCAAGCATATTTTTCCAGTTTTGATGTCACTACACTGGTTACCTGTGTTATTCAGGATTGACTTTAAAATTCTGCTCGTGGTTTATAAAGACTTAAATAATCTTGCCCCATCTTATATATCGGAATGTCTGACACCTTATATTCCAAATCGTAACCTCAGATCCTCAAATGAGTGTCTCCTTAGAAGTCTAAGAACAAAGCTTAAAAGAAGTGGTGAGGCGGCCTTCTGCTGCTATGCACCTAAAATCTGGAATAGCCTGCCAATAGGAATTCACCAGGCAAATACAGTAGAGCACTTTAAAACACTGCTGAAAACACATTACTTTAACACGGCCTTCTCATAACTTTACTGTAATTAAAATGCTAATACTCTGTATATCCAGTTCATTATAATAACTATTCATGGTGGCTCTAAAATCTGTACTAACCCCTACTCTCTCTTCTGTTTCCTTTTCCGGTACCTCCGTGATGTTCCAACAATAATGGATGGATTAAAAGCCAGAAGTCTGTATGACCATCAACATCAAGTGACTCCGTGAGAACTCTAACTACAAAGATGACTATTTCATTTATGTTAGGTAGAATGCCCAGAGGGGACTGGGCAGTCTAATGGTCTGGAATCCCTACAGATTTATTCTTTTTTTTTTCTCCCGCCTTCTGGAGTTTTTTTCTGTTTTTTCTGTCCACCCTGGCCATCGGACCTTTTCTATGTTAACTAATGTTGTCTTATTTTAAGTTATTATTTTGTCTTTTATTTTTCTTTTCTTTGTTATGTAAAGCACTTCGAGCTACTTTTTGTATGAAAATGTGCTATATAAATAAATGTTGTTGTTGTTGTTTTCAAGAAGAGAAAGTATTAAAATACTTTTGGGTGATTTTACTTTGTGTCATGAGCGTCTATCTGTTGGGGTTAACGGGACAACAGTGATCCCTAGTGTTCACACTAGGAATGTTTAAAGTAACTAACAAGTCTGTATGCCACCTGAAATTACACATCACCATTTATCAGGTTGTATGGTTGCCAACATTCAAATATACTTTGCTTATTATTATTTTATGAATATTAACAATCATACATTATTTAAGCTGTAACTTAACTCCTGCTTGCCTTTTACTCTTTGTAATTGCCTGAGGTTATAGATGTAGAAGGGAAGGTGGGGAGAACTTATAAAGTACAATACCTTATAAACAATGGTAGGTCTATGGGATTTCAGGCATTCTGACAAAGGCTACATATTAATAATATAAAAGGGGAAAGTAGAGAAATATAGAACTCTGCCAAGACAAAACAGCCTGAGACAGGTTCCAGCCTGTCCCACTCAATTTTTGGACAAGATACGACCTCTCCCAGCCCACTCAGCTGACACCTCTGCAAGTTCACCAATATAGTGGAATTCCTGGGTGGTCTTCGGGTTGTTTTTTGTCTTGAAGACCACACACAGCTAGTTTTACATAAAACACTATTTGCTGCAGTTGGTTAATTTTTCTCAGTGCAAAACTCACATTTAATCTTAGGCCAGAATAAACGCTCAATCAACTAACTCAGACACTAGATACAATTATCTGTTCCCAAGGGAATTAGATACAATACAGATAAACACCCTTAATAATATAAACTGTTTTGCACATACTATTACGATGAAAGCTTCAGGCCAATTATCTCTGCGCAATATCATGACATTAGAAGTCCCATATAGTGTTTTTGACATAAAGGACAGACAACTCAATGGTGAGCAAAAGGACCATCCTCCTGGACTTTGAAGATACTCTCCATGCATCAGTGTGACTTCTGAGTCAAGATCAAGTGCATGAAAGGCAAGCTACCATTCTTTTCTTCTCTTGTTGCCCTGCACATACATATGTTACCTTTGTTGTTATTCTTCAGCTGTTATATCCTTACAGAAATTACTGTTTTTTGATTTTGGAACAAGGGTATATTTAGGGTTTTAAGCATAATTTTTATATTATTCATCATT
This sequence comes from Polypterus senegalus, assembly GCF_016835505.1. Taxonomy (NCBI): domain Eukaryota; kingdom Metazoa; phylum Chordata; class Cladistia; order Polypteriformes; family Polypteridae; genus Polypterus; species Polypterus senegalus. The sequence continues at coordinate 212,127,457 of NC_053157.1, forward strand.
ATTTTTAAATATACTTTGTTTTCTGTTGTTATTCATTTTTTGCAGCTATCATTGTCTTGTTTTAACTTTTTATCTTGAGTGATTGAAACAATAAAGTAAATATAAGGCATCTGGTGTGTGTAAATAGACACCTGTTCCACATAGGGTTAGCAGCTGAGGAGGGAGGCCTCCACAAGTGAGCAGCAAGATAAGGAGTAACACACTTCTGGTAAGAGGAAATAACAATGTGTATTAGTCTGCAGGGGATGCACAAACTAATGTGTTTCTTTGTGCCGGTCCCAAGCTCGGATAAATGGGGAGGATTACATCAGGAAGGGCATCTGGAGTAAAATTTTGCCAAATCAATATGCAGACAACAATTTTGGATGATCCACTGTGGCAACCCCTAACGGGAGAAGCCGAAAGAAGAAGAAGATTAGTCTGCAGTGTCTAGGAAACACCCTGGGACACCCTTCTAGTCTGCGTAAGCAAAGCTAGTCTGTCATTAAGTGAAGCACTGAGTAGAGATAGGCTGTGCAGGCATCACTCATAATCGGTGCTTAAGCAAGATAGTGTGTGTGTCTTTCTGAGTAAATGTTAAGTTTAGGGAGTACAATGTAGGCCAATCCATAAAGAACCTGGTGATTCTCACTCACACTACAATAATACACTTGAGCATCTGTAGCAAATATATTTGATGTCAGCCTTGACTTTGTGTTGCCATGATACAATTCAAGAATCCCTGAATTGTCTAAATAGAACATAAATTCAATCCTCCAGCAACATGACAGCTTTTGATGTGAAACCTGCTTCATCAGCATCAGAAAGCACCTTGCTATTACTCCCAACACTAGCTACTGAAAATGTAACTCATTGTGACAGCAAAAAAGAAAGTGGCTGCGAGTTCACTTTGAAGAGCAGCCTGCTTGATTTGTAGGCTAAACAGACCGGAACCGTACTTGGAAAACCACCCACATGGCCTGGAGAATCAGTCCTGACATGGGGAACAATTGAATTAGTGAATGAAATCTGAATGAATATGATGAGAGCAAGGTGTATTGTTCACGACTTCTATTCGGAGTAGACTAAGGAGTAAACTAAGCCCAGAACATGCTCCAGGGTTTATATGTACGGTACATGAGGTAGCCAGCTACCGATCAATTGGTCAGCTTCTTGCTATGTTTCAGCAATGGTCTTATCGCTGGCTCATGTAAATGTTCTTTTTATTTAACCTTTTTGTTGTGTTTTGAGCAATATTTTCTATATTCTGTTATTTATTATTTTGTTGGTTTTGTTGTTTCAGTATCTATCATTTCTGGCGCTGCATCTGAGTGGCAGCCTTTCTAGCAGCTCCGTGTATGACTTTATCTTTTTCCTTTTTTTTTTTTTCTCTATTTCACTGATCACTTTTACCACTTTCTTTTATGTGGAATCGCTCCCTGGACACTTTTTCCTATTTTTACTACTTGACATGGATTTTTACATTCCGAGACTCAAGTAGTAAACGTAAAGCACTGAGAAGAAATGCTCATGCCGGTGTGGTTCCTTATTTACCTGATGAGGCAGCCGAGCCAGCGTAAAGATAAAAGATAAGATAAAAGCCAGGCAACTTGAGAGAAAATGGCGTTATAAACCGTCGGTGCCTTCTGTGATCCTGGGAAATGTGAACTCACTACCAAATAAGATCGACGAATTGGCTGTGCTGGTGAAAAATGTCAGAACCTACAGAGAATGCAGCTTGCTGTGTTTTAGTGAAACGTGGCTAACAACTACCATCCCAGATGCTAGCGTGGAGCTACCCGGGTTTAGCACAGTTAGAGCGGACAGAGCGCAAGTACCTGCGGGAAGAAGAAAGGAGGAGGACTCGCTCTCTATGTCAATACAAAGTGGTGCAACTCAGGACATGTAAGCGTTAAAATCTCCACTTGCTGCAGGGACATCGAACTGTTGGCCGTAAGTCTGCGCCCCTATTACTTGCCCAGAGAGTTTGGACACGTGATTGTTGTTATTGTTTACATCCCCCCTCAAGCGAATGCGGAGATGGCGAGTGACATCATCCATTCCACAGTTGCTAAGTTACAAACACAGCACCCTGAGGCACTTGTGCTAATCTCTGGAGACTTTAACCATGTGAGCTGGACGAAACATTACCTGCCTTCTCCCAGTATGTGGATTGTAACACCGGGAAACAGGACTATCGACCTACTGTATGCAAGCGTTAAAGGCGCATACAGCGCCACCCGCTGCCTGCGCTTGGGAAAGCAGATCATAACCTGGTTCTGCTTCAGCCTCAATACAAACCAAGAGTGAGGGCTACCTACAACCACACTCATTCAGGAAGTGGTCCCTGAGGCAGAGCAGGCTCTGAGAGACTGCTTTGGAACTACAGACTGGGATATATTGCTGGGTCACATAGTGAGAACATTGAAGAGGCTGTTGAATGCACAACTGATTACATCAACTTCTGTATGGACATTGTAGTTCCAGTAAGAACAGTATGCTGCTATGCCAACAACAAGCCATGGATTACAAGTGACATCAAGGGCCTTTTGAACCAGAAGAAAAGGGCTTTTAAAGGTGGTGATCAGCATGAGCTCAAGCGTGCAGAAGGAACTCGAGTCCAGCTCAGGGCGAAAGAGCAGTACAGGAGAAAGCTGGAGCAGAAGTTGCAGAACAACAGCATGAAGGAAGTGTGGGATGGGATGAAGATTATCACTGGCTGCAGCTCGAGCGGGTGCCACCATCGAGACAGGCGTGGAGAGAGCAAACCAAATGAACAACTTCTTTAATAGGTTTGATCACCCTAACCCATTCTCACCTCGGAGTACTGCATCCTCCAACCATCCTTCTGCTGATACCAGCATAGGTGAGACATCCCCACCCACAATTACAGCAGCCCATGTGAGCAGAGAGCTGAAAGACTTTGTGCCAGCAAAGCAGCGGGTCCAGATGGTGTATCGCCACGACTGCTGAAGGCCTGTACGTTGGAATTGGGGAGTCCTCTACAGCGCATCTACACACAGTGAGTCCCAAGGCTTTGAAAAACATCTTGTATCACCCCAGTCCCAAAGGTATCACGTCCTAGTGAGCTGAATGACTTCCGGCCTGTTGCTCTGAAGTCACATCTGATGAAGACGATGGAGCGGATGCTGCTTCACCACCTAAGGCCACCGGTCCGCCACGCCCTCAACCCTCTGCAGTTCCAGGAGAAGGTGGGAGCGGAGGATGCCATCATCTATATGCTACACCGATCCCTCTCCCACTTGGACAGAGGCAGTGGTGCTGTAAGAATTATGTTTTGGACTTCTCTAGGCCTTCAACACCATCCAACCTCTGCTCCTTAGAGACAAGCTGACTGAGATGGGAGTAGACTCACACCTGGTGGCATGGATTGTGGACTATCTTACAGACAGACCTCAATATGTGCGTCTTGGGAACTGCAGGTCTGACATTGTGTCAGCAACACAGGAGCACCGCAGGGACTGTACTTTCTCGGTCCTGTTCAATCTATATACATCAGACTTCCAATATGACTCGAGTCCTGCCACATGCAAAAGTTAGCTGATGACACTGCTATTGTGGGCTGCATCAGGAGTGGGCAGGAGGAGGAGTACAGGAAGCTAATCAAAGACTTTGTTAAATGGTGCGACTCAAACCACTTACACCTTAACACCAGCAAGACCAAGGAGCTGGTGGTGGATTTTAGGAGGCCCAGGCCCCTCATGGACCCTGTGATCATCAGAGGTGACTGTGTGCAGAGGGTGCAGACCTATAAATATCTGGGAGTGCAGCTGGATGACAAATTGGACTGGACTGCCAATACTGATGCTCTATGTAAGAAAGGTCAGAGCAGACTATACTTTCTTAGAAGGTTGGCATCCTTCAACATCTGCAGTAAGATGCTGCAGATGTTCTACCAGACGTTGTGGCGAGTGCCCTCTTCTACGGTGGTGTGCTGGGAGGCAGCATAAAGATGAAAGGCGCCTCACGCCTGGACAAACTTGTTAAGAAGGCAGGCTCTATTGTAGGAGTAAAGTTGGACAGTTTAACATCTGTGGCAGATTGACGTGCATTAAGCAAACTCCTGTCAATCATAAAGAATCCACTGCATCCACTGAACAGTGTCATCTCCAGACAGAGGAGCACTTCAGCTACAGACTGCTGTTACTGTCCTGCTCCACTGACAGACTGAGGAGATCGTTCCTCCCCACACTATCGACTCTTCAATTCCACCGGAGTAAATGCTAACATTATTCAAAGTTATTGTCTGCTTTTACATGCATTTTTATTACTATTTAATTTAATATTGTTTTTTTGTATCAGTATACTGCTGCTGGATTATGTGAATTTCCCCTTGGGATTAATAAAGTATCTATCTATCTATCTATCTATCTATCTATCTATCTATCTATCTATCTATCTATCTATCTATCTATCTATCTATCTATCTATCTATCTATCTATCTATCTATCTATCTATTTAGTGTTATTTAATAAATATTGTGTTTTTTGTATTATGTTATTGTTTGCGTTAGTTTTCTGCCCTGTCATCTTTGTATGGAGTCTCAGAAAGTCAGGGTCATCTACTGCTATTGCTGGAGAATCATCAAGTGCTATCTAATGAGACCCGGGCATTAATATGCCTGACTCAGAATTGTTTTTTTTTTGATTTCTTTTGGAATTCCTGGTATTGACCTCCTGATTTAGATAGATAAATACTTTATTAAAGAACTGTCTCTGGTTTTTGGATATTTTTCACAGCGCCAGATCTATTTAGTTTCCTATTTTTGTGCCCACCTTGGTTTTTTTGTACCATATTTCTTGAATTCATGCAATAAATATAGATAATGATATTTATATTCAGTACATTTTTGTTTGGTATTCGTTTTCTTTCTTTATTAAACTTTTCCTCCACTTTTGGACTATAGGTCGGCCTCTTGAGTTTGGGGCTGAAATATCTGCCATGGTGTTCCCAAATATATATGATAATAATAGAACATGGACCTCTTGACATGTCTTCACGCCAAAAATAAATTGAAATGAATGGATAAACTAAAAAAAGGCATCAAAATTAGGTGGGGATAAACACTGCTGGGCCACTTGCATTTTGGCATCTTAGAGGAATCCGAGGATAGATTCCTCTCTCTCTCTCTCTCTCTCTCTCTATATATATATATATATATATATATATATATATATATACCCTATATATAGGGTTGAGATGTGATCATCTCAGAGAGACACTTTGAAGTCCTGCAAGACTTCTTGCACGTTACGCCCTACTTACAAACAATTTCTCGGAGACATTTTAACGTCCCACAAGACAAGGAAGTGAGACAAAAGGACAGCTGCTGTACAAATTTTTAAATGAGGGGTTGTGGGATGGGTGAGCGAAGCGCCATATACGTACCATATATACTGTGGCAGATAGCCTGGGCTCTTAACTGGCCGGGATGTCTGTGTTATGGAAAGACTGGGGAGAAGACTTGCACAGGACATCATCTCCGAACAGTGTATTAGATGGCAGCGCCCTTGGGTTGCAGTAGTGCTTCCGATTCCCACAGTGCTTTATGGATGTTGGAGTTTTGCTCGGCTCAGTGGGTCCAACCAGTGCAGTTCCCTTTTTTGTTGGCCTTCCGCCTTACTCGGAAATGCTTCTGGACTATGGTAACAGGCCACAGGAAGAACCTACAGGTGCAGGATAAAAGAAGCCTGCAGCCACTACTCCAGGAGCCTGAGTCAGGAGGAAGAGGATGAAGCTTGCCAGGAAGGGTGGAGGCGGATGAGAGACAGAATAAGAAAGGAAGTAGAATAGAAAAAGAAAGTGGCGTTTGCTTTTTATTTGTCTTTGTTCTGTGCGGGTGGGAAACAGTTTGGGAAATGCAATAACACTGTGTGTGTGAAACAACTTCTTTCTGTGTCTGCCTGTATTGGGTTTGAGCAGCTGGTGCGCCCCCTGCAGGCCACATTGCACAAAGTATATATATAAACATAAAATAATGTGTAATTCAGTTTAACAGATAACAAAAGATTCAAATGAAAACATGAATATGAGGGTGCAAAAATATTGGTAAAAGCCAAAACAACAAAACAAAGAGTTAAAGGTTTTAAAGGTGCTTCTCAAACCTAAAATGTTTAGAGATGTGGCTCCTGGAATGAACTTCCTCTCTTAATTCTAACTGAGCATTTTTTGCTGATAATTTGCATCTCTTAATGGCCATAGTCTTCCCTTTTTCAAATGGATACTTTCTGCATGACCCATCAGCTGAAGCTGTTTACTCCAAGGGTATGCACAGTCTCCAGATCTCAATTCAATTCATGGCTGAAAAATCTGCAGATACTGGATGGGGCTATAGAGTCAGCTTGAATCAATCCTTCAATCCTTTCAACAGCTTATTGGGTGCATACCTCAAAAAACGGATGCTGTTCTGGATGGAAATCTTGGTTTTGATAGATAGATAGATAGATAGATAGATAGATAGATAGATAGATAGATAGATAGATAGATAGATAGATAGATAGATAGATAGATAGATAGATAGATAGATAGATAGATAGATAGATAGATAGATAGATAGATAGATAGATAGATACTTTATTAATCCCAAGGGGAAATTCACATAATCCAGCAGCAGTATACTGATACAAAGAAACAATATTAAATTAAATAGTAATAAAAATGAAAAAATTAAAATAAAATTAATGTTAGCATTTACTCCCCCGGGTGGAATTGAAGAGTCGCATAGTGTGGGGGAGGAGCGATCTCCTCAGTCTGTCAGTGGAGCAGGACAGTGACAAAAGTCTGTCACTGAAGCTACTCCTCTGCCTGGAGATGACACTGTTAAGTGGATGCAGTGGATTCTTCATGATTGACAGGAGTTTGCTTAGTGCCCGTCGCTCTGCCACAGATGTTAAACTGTCCAACTTTAATCCTACAATGGAGCCTGCCTTCTTAACAAGTTTGTCCAGGCGTGAGGCGTCTTTCATCTTTATGCTGCCACCCCAGCACACCACCGCGTAGAAGAGGGCACTCGCCACAACCGTCTGGTAGAACATCTGCAGCATCTTACTGCAGATGTTGAAGGATGCCAACCTTCTCAGAAAGTATAGTCTGCTCTGACCTTTCTTACATAGAGCATCAGTATTGGCAGTCCAGTCCAATTTGTCATCCAGCTGCACTCCCAGATATTTATAGGTCTGCACCCTCTGCACACAGTCACCTCTGATGATCACAGGGTCCATGAGGGGCCTGGGCCTCCTAAAATCCACCACCAGCTCCTTGGTCTTGCTGGTGTTAAGGTGTAAGTGGTTTGAGTCGCACCATTTAACAAAGTCTTTGATTAACTTTCTGTACTCCTCCTCCTGCCCACTCCTGATGCAGCCCACAATAGCAGTGTCATCAGCGAACTTTTGCACGTGGCAGGACTCGAGTCATATTGGAAGTCTGATGTATATAGATTGAACAGGACCGGAGAAAGTACAGTCCCCTCGGCCCCTGTATTGCTGACACAATGTCAGACCTGCAGTTCCCAAGGCGCACATATTGAGGTCTGTCTGTAAGATAGTCCACAATCCATGCCACAAGGTGTGAATCTACTCCCATCTCAGTCAGCTTATCCCTAAGGAGCAGAGGTTGGATGGTGTTGAAGGCGCTAGAGAAGTCCAAAAATATAATTCTTACAGCACCACTGCCTCTGTCCAGGTGGGAGAGGGATCGATGAAGCATATAGATGATGGCATCCTCCGCTCCCACCTTCTCCTGGTATGCGAACTGCAGAGGGTCAGGCGTGGCGGACCTGTGGCCTCAGGTGGTGAAGCAGCAGCCGCTCCATGGTCTTCATCAGATGTGGCGTCAGAGCAACAGGCGGAAGTCATTCAGCTCACTAGGACGTGATACCTTTGGGACAGGAGTGATACAAGATGTTTTCCAAAGCCTGGGACTCTCCCTGTTCCAGGCTCAGGTTGAAGATGCGCTGTAGAGGACTCCCCAGTTCCAACGCACAGGCCTTCAGCAATCGTGGCGATACACCATCTGGACCCGCTGCTTTGCTGGCACAAAGTCTTTTCAGCTCTCTGCTCACCTGGGCTGCTGTAATTGTGGGTGGGGATGTCTCACCTATGCTGGTATCAGCAGAAGGATGGTTGGAGGATGCAGTACTCGAGGTGAGAGTGGGTTACTGTGATCAAACCTATTAAAGAAGTTGTTCATTTGGTTTGCTCTCTCCACGTCTGTCTCGATGGCGGCACCCGCTTGAGCTGCAGCCAGTGATAATCTTCATCCCATCCCACACTTCCTTCATACTGTTGTTCTGCAACTTCTGCTCCAGCTTTCTCCTGTACTGCTCTTTCGCCCTGAGCTGGACTCGGAGTTCCTTCTGCACGCACTTCAGCTCATGCTTATCACCACCTTTAAAAGCCCTTTTCTTCTGGTTCAAAAGGCCCTTGATGTCACTTGTAATCCATGGCTTGTTGTTAGCATAGCAGCATACTGTTCTTACTGGAACTACAATGTCCATACAGAAGTTGATGTAATCAGTTGTGCATTCAACAGCCTCTTCAATGTTCTCACTATGTGACCAGCAATATATCCCAGTCTGTAGTTCCAAAGCAGTCTCTCAGAGCCTGCTCTGCCTCAGGGGACCACTTCCTGAATGAGCGCGTGTTGTAGGTAGCGCCCTCACTCTTGGTTTGTATTGAGGCTGAAGCAGAACCAGGTTATGATCTGCTTTCCCAAGCGCAGGCAGTGGGGTGGCGCTGTATGTCTTTAACGTTTGCATTTAGTAGGTCAATAGTCCTGTTTCCCCGAGTGTTACAATCCACATACTGGGAGAAGGCAGGTAATGTTTTATCCAGCGTTACATGGTTAAAGTCTCCAGCGATTAGCACAAGTGCCTCAGGGTGCTGCGTTTGTAACTTAGCAACTGCGGAATGGATGATGTCACTCGCCATCTCGCGTTAAGCGAGGGGATGTAAACAATAACAGCAATCACGTGTCCAAACTCTCTGGGCAAGTAATAGGGGCGCAGACTTACGGCCAACAGTTCGATGTCCCTGCAGCAATTGGAGATTTTAACGTTTACATGTCCTGAGTTGCACCACTTTGTATTGACATAGAGAGCGAGTCCTCCTCCTTTCTTCTTTCCACAGGTACTTGCGTCTCTGTCCGCTCTAACTGTGCTAAACCCGGGTAGCTCCACGTTAGCATCTGGGATGATAGACGTTAGCCACGTTTCACTAAAACACAGCAAGCTGCATTCTCTGTAGGTTCTGACATTTTTCACCAGCACAGCCAGTTCGTCGATCTTATTTGGTAGTGAGTTCACATTTCCCAGGATCACAGAAGGTACTAGATAGGTGTACCTGAGGAAGTAGACACTGAGAATAAATCCATTCATCCATATTCAAACTCACTTTTACCAGTTCATTGTCACAGGGGCTAGAGTCAGACCCGGCTGTACTGAAGAGATGGCAGACATCAACTCTAAATGGCTCACAATTCTTTCATAGGGCACACTTACTGCACACTTACTACAACAGCCAGGAAATGAATGGCTGAGTTATCAGTGTTTGATTCACACAGCAGACAGAAGGTGTAACCGTAGCATACTCTGCACTGGTGTAACAAGGCAAATTAAAGCTGTTGCTTGGCAACAGATTACTGAAGATATTGTGAAGAAAGAGACACTTTTGAAAAAGTGCTTCCCTAATATTATATACAACAAATAATTTGCTCCAGAAGGAAATCCATGTAAAAGCGGCCAGTAATACACAAGAACATCACTTACTACAACTGAAGAGTGAGCCACATGTTTACCAGTGATATGAAAGAACTGGCAGGATCACTGGAAATACTAAACTGTCATATGTAATTCAAGAGCTGCTTTTGATTGACCTGTTAGGTGGTATATATTAGTGCGGTTTACTACATTAGCATATGAAAATATGCTGCTTAGGACAGATATTTTTATATTAACTATAATTTGAAAGTGTTTATGTATTCATTCATATATGCAATTCCTACTCATGGGCACAGAGGTCTAATGCCTTTCCTGACCTCACTGGGTAAAAGGGAGCAACCAGTCCTGTGGATAAAGTTTGTCTATTGCGGGGCACATTTGCTCTCACAATCCTTGTACATTCAGAGAAAAATGACTTGTACAGGTGACAGTTACAGTGTCTTTAAAAAGTATTCACCGCCTTAGAAGTTTTCACATTTTATTATTACAACACTGAATCACATATTAACAGGAAAAGACTCCTTAATATCAATGTGAAAACGGATTTCTGCAAAGTGGCATAAATTAATTACAACTATACAGTGGATTCAGCTAGTATTCAGACCCCTTTACGTTCTGCACACTTTATTGGGTTGTAAATTTATTTTTTAAATGATACATTTCCTAATTTTGCCATTGATCTACGCTCCATAACCTGTAATGATGCATTGGAAACAATTTAAGACTTTCATAAAAGAACGTGTCATATCAGTCTTAACACCCACCCTGTCCCCAGTATGGAGAGCTACAGTATATGACAAGAGAGCCTAATCTCATATATACTGAGACATTCAAAGGGTTAACAAGAGAAGCAGGACAAACAGATGAATAATTCTCAGACTGAAAGAGATAAACCTTTTTAGTTTAAGCAAAAGTGATGTGATTGAACTGTTTAAAATAACGTCAGAATTAGTGCAGTGGATCCTAGCTATTACTTTAAAATAAATTCTGCATCAAGAACACGGAGGACATTTTTTTTTTCTTTATTTTGCCTTATACAATTTCTCGTATTAGGAATTTGTTAGTTTTCGCATACCCCTTGGGGTCAGAGCACAGGGTCAGCCATTGTACAGCGCCCCTGGAGCAATTGAAGGTTAAGGGCCTTGCTCAAGGGTCCAGCAGAGTAGGATCTCTTTTGGCAGTGACGGGGATTCAAACCGGCAACCTTTGGGACACCAGCGCAGATCCTTAGCCTCAGAGCCACCCCTCTGGCCATGGTCGTAACCTTGCCATGAGCAAAGTTTGCACAAGTGTTAGACAAAGACCCATAGAACCATGGAGTAAATTACCAAGTAGTGTGGTTGAGAGTAGGACTTTAGGGACCTTCAAATATTGGCTTGATGCTATTTTGGACAACTTGGGTTGGTAGGATGGATGAGCTCGTTGGTTTGAATGGCCAATTTTCATCACAATTGCTTTATTGTTTAAATGTGTATTAGCAAGATTGCCACTTGTATGGGGAATGACTTAACCTTTTCAACTGACAGATTTCAGGTGAATGTCCGAGACTTGCAAGAATTGTCAAGTTGTATAGTTTACATTCTAGTTTCTGGTGCCACCATAACATTGTCCTACTGTGCCTGAGGCGAATTGGCCCCAGTAAATGTATACAAACGCCAAAAACTGACACTTTAGGTCTTAAAACCTCTAATGGGAAGGAGAAATTATGAAAAATCACAAAATACAGCTGAATAAAATCATGACACCTCCATTGCCATCTGACCAATAGAAATGTATTGTTAGGATCCTTTCAAATCAATCAGTTTGAAATTGCTTTGTTTTACTTTGTGTATGAAACTTGTACAATCTGTTCTTGTACTTTACTTGTAAACTTGTTACAGTGATCTGAGCCTACGTTTAGTGAAGAGTGATATACAAAAAGGAATTTAATTAGATACTTCCAAATCTTGTGGTATATGGTGTCCATTTTAGGACACCCTCCTCCCTCCAACAAACTCCATTCTTTCTCAGTGAAAGCCCCGTCCTCTTTCCTGCCTCTTTCATAATGGCATCCATCCTAAAATAACACTTCCATGCTCCCTGCGGCAAAACTTCATCCTCCCTTCTACCCCTTTCAAAATGGCATTTGTCCTTTCACAAAAGTGCATTCACATTATGCCGCCCAAAAAAAAAAACACTATTATGTCTCTGCACTTACACTTCCCTCCCTTCCCTCTTACCTAAGACACAAAAACTAGAATGATGTGATCTGGGCACTTGGGAAAGGAGGTGTGGTATCCATCAATCATATTTACAAATGTGGTTTCATGTATCTGCTCCTGGGGAATCACCATCCTGGTAAGGTAAGCACTTCCACCCTGGGACAAGGGGGCTGTAATGCTAACATTATCTTCTACTCCCTCCTCTGCAGCCAGAAGAAGATGCCAAATATGGATACATAACCCAACCCCAGAGAAGACTCCGCCCATCCCAGTACCAGCTCTATATAGCTGACCTACTCCTGGAAGGTGGAGTCAGATGTCAAACTGACACCCAAGAAGGACAGAGCCACTGATACTTTGTTGGCTTGCAGCTGAGAAGATGCTATTTAATTTTGAGTGGTTTGACAGCTGTTTTTGTTTTTGTTGTTGTTAAAATGGGTTACCAGGGTGGCACCGCAACATTTTTTGGCTGTATACCCTAGTCTGCTTCACCCGTGTGAAACAGGACAGTGAGGAGGGCCCCATCCAGCTCTCTACACCTGACGTCGCTCTTCCCCCTCCCCTCGGCCTGCAGCCTCTGTCTCAGATTAGAGTGAATATATCGCTCCTGTAAGTGAACTATTATTCTTAGCGCAATGAGAGAAGTCACAAAATCAACCGGAATGTTCAAGCAAATTATAGAAAAAAAAACAAAATCCGTTAAGTAATTCTCTAATTTGCTAACTAATCGGAGTTAAGGTTACGCCCCGAGGCAGACGTGTAAGTGAGGAGGGCCCCGACCCTCTCCCCACAGCCCGATAAGTCTCTCTCAGATTCACCTTAATAAATCGATGCCACAAGCAAACTATGATACTTAGCGCAATGAGAAAGAAATGTTCCAGCAAAATTTTAGAAAAAAACCTGATCTAAATCCGTTAAGTATTCTTGTGTGAAAAGTAGACAGACATACAAACGGGTCTAAAAAACTATAAGAAATTTCACACTTGGACCACAAAACTTTTAAAACCGTTTCTTAGCGAGCACCAATGGGCCAAGGGTAACCTACATTCCATATTTCAAGTCCCAAGTCCTTATGGTTTGGGAGATTTTGTGATGAGTAAGTCAGTAGTATTTAGCTTTTATATACGAGTAGATTCCACCCAAAAAAATAACATATGCCATTACCTTCATAACTAAAGTACAATTAAATCATTTCAGTCAGATTTCTTACATAAGGTTGCTTTTAATAAAAATGAACAATTTGTGCCCTTTCAGGAGCTGTCTACTCCAAATATAGGACTGTGTTTTAATGTGTAATGTACGACGCAGCAAGCTCTCACAAACCGGCCCAACCACTTGAGTTCATTTAGATTTGCTAGCTAATGTAACTCACACAACAAACAGTAAGCGTGTGCATGATTTGAAATCTGGATTTTGAGACAGCCGTGCTAACCTATAAACCTCTGACCACTGCACCAGCAGAAACCTCCCCCTTTACGGTATAATTACTATACAAATTAAATCACAAACAACAGATTCATTAGGTCATCTCCAAATCTAAGGGAATTAAGAATTATTTTGAAAAGAAGAACCACAATTACATTCTATCAGTGCTAAAGTTAAATGAGCATACAGTTTGTACTTTTAGCTTGTAACAGAGCCCCGGAGTCTCCAAACATTGGTTAATTTATTGGGTCTGATTATGTTTGTCTGAAAGTGTGCTAAAGTTACCTGAGTAACTACTGATATATACAGAATAACTTTGTATACTGTACATAAGATTGCATTAATCCATATATTCATTTACTGAACGTAACCTAAATTAACATTCACCTAATTTCAGAATTTCCGGTAGCAAAGGCCTATCCTTGTAACACAGGATCCAATACCAGAACTAATTCATTGATCACATTACACACACAAACACAGAATTATAACTGAATGAGAAAACTTGGGGGCATGACTTCATGTTGGTAGAATGACAAGTGAATTCAACAATGAAAGTTATAAAAGTAGAAAAAGAATGAAGTGCTTTCCATGTTTTCCTAGCAGTTTTCAGGGTAATTGCTGCAGTTAAGGCAAAAGCATTTGTATGTGATATAAACTAGCAGAGTAAAAAGCTATTAACTAAATTTGCCTTGTGCTGCGAAGCGCGCCACTAGACGATTATTATGTCAGGATAATAATAATCCTAGTATTCATAAAGGTGACATTTATTGCTATGATCTGTCAGTCAGTTCCAGAAGTTTATACATTACACATTTATTCATCAAGAAAACCCTTCATAAAGTATTTTTGACTGAAAAAGACTAAAATAATTTATTTTGTAATTATAAAAGTTAACACATCAGTTACATGAAGAATAAATTGTAACTAGATGAAATGATATGACAAATAAGGATGCTCTGAAGCAGACCCTGAACACAGAAAGGACAAATAACTCCACGAGAAATATGCAGAGATTGCTTTTCTTTTCAAAATAAGATATGCAGGGTGGGACAACACATAAGGAGCAAACACAACACAGTGCAAAAAAATAAAGTAGATGATCTTCTGTATTCCCCGTTGGCCTTTTATAAACAGCAATGGGGTAGTTAGTGGAAATGCCCACAGTGTACCTCACCCTTTTATATTTCCCATACGTCTTTCTTTTCTTTTTTCATGCCAACATATCAACTCTGTCCACCTCATGCTGTATTTCTGTCTGTAGCTGCAACTGCCTTTCAAACACTTATGGGGTCGCATTGAACTGTTTCTCAGGTCTCCCCTTCAGTCAGGAAAACCCCACTGCAGCTCCCCAAAATGCATCTGTTGCATATTTCCCCTCCAACCGCACAGCAAACTGTCTATAAGATAGATAGATAGATAGATAGAAACTGTCTATAAGATAGATAGATAGATAGATAGATAGATAGATACTTTATTAATCCCAAGGGGAAATTCATATAATCCAGCAGCAGTATACTGATACAAAGAAACAATATTAAATTAAATAGTAATAAAAATGAAAACAATTAAAATAAAATTAATGTTCGCATTTACTCCCTGGGTGGAATTGAAGAGTAGCATAGTGTGGGGAGGAGCGATCTCCTCAGTCTGTCAGTGGAACAGGACAGTGACAAAAGTCTGTCACTGAAGCTACTCCTCTGTCTGGAGATGACACTGTTCAGTGGATGCAGTGGATTCTTCATGATTGACAGGAGTTTGCTTAGTGCCCGTCGCTCTGCCACAGATGTTAAACTGTACAACTTTAATCCTACAATGGAGCCTGCCTTCTTAACAAGTTTGTCCAGGCGTTAGGCGTCTTTCATCTTTATGCTGCCATCCCAGCACACCACCGTGTAGAAGAGGGCACTCGCCACAACCGTCTGGTAGAACATCTGCAGCATCTTACTACATATAATATATAATAATATATAATATTACATATAATATATAATACAGTATATATAGTACGATCACATGTATAATGAGTCCCTGCTGCTCCCAACAAGGCTGAATTTCACAATGATGATTCGGATGATCACAGCCAACCAATCAGTCTTTATTATACTCTATATAACACCTCCATATGGAAAACTATTCTGTAGGTTAATAGTGTCATTACTGTCATGTGTACAGAGTACAGTGATGTTTTATTGTGCTATCACATGTGCACCTAACAGGAAAGGTACCAAATATAACCTCTTAGACTCTTTCCTTAATAGTGGATAGGAAGAAATGTCAAAAACATCTATGTACCTCTTACTTGTCTCATTCGCCATGAATTCAAACCTAAGAACCTCTTTTAGCAGACTGCTCTCTGACTGATACTGTCTTTCCTTCTAAATCTTTACATTATTCCAGTTTACCACCAGTAGAGGATTACACATACATCCTTTGTGCCATTAAAGGACCACAGCTAGATAAAGAATGATCAGTCAGCACACAGCTACACTAGTAATCAATAATAGGGCAGAAAGCTTTTACTTAAAATGATAATTATTTGCATAATAAACAATAGCAGCAAACATAAGCAATACAAAATTATTATAAAACTTGGGTGGGTACATTCAGCCTTTATTTAGTCATAGATGACAGTTCTCAGATGCAACCGTTCTTTATTTATTGATTATATATCATTAAACTAAGAAAGATTTCTTGCTGGAGACAGGGCTCCTTGGAACGTATCCAGCAGCCAAGCAGAAAGCAAGCACCATTTTAAATGACAGTGGTTTCCTTCAAAGTGTCAGAAAATCAACAACCAAACACTCCATTTTGCAAAAAAGCACCAGCTGAACTAAATGAAAAACTAAACTGAAAAATGTCCCTATAAAAGTTAGCCATGTTGTCCCCTTTTTCAGCCAAATTAAATGCACACACCTGGCTTACTGTCCTTTAGACAGGAAGCCAACGCTTGTACAGTTTCGCAAAACTCAAGTAAGTTATTACACAAGCTCAAAACAATTCCCATGGGAATCAAAAGCTGCACTAAATTGCAAACAGACTGGCTATACAAAACATTCTAAGGTCCTGCATTGCACCATTCAGCTTTCCCAGAATACACTTCACTCCTGACCAGTTTAACAATTCTTTCCTGCCTCAACCATGCATCCGAAATCTGTGAGTTGAAAAGATTAAGGCATCCTTTATGCAAGTGACATGCTTGATAACAGACATTAAAGCATTAGAACAATTGTGATAAGAACAGTCCATTCAGCCCAACAAGCTCACCCATCTTATTCACCATGATTCTCCAAAATAACGTCAAGCTGAGATTAGGAAGGTCCCTAAAGTTCTACTCTCCAACACACTGCTTGGTAATTTATTTCATGTATGTATGGTTCTGTGCATGAAGGAACAGCTTCAAATATTAGTTCAAAATTTGCCCTTAACAAGTTTCTAATCATCCCAACATGTTCTTGTTGAAAAAATCTATTTTAAAGGAACAACTACGGTACTAATTCCTTTCATAACTATAAGCAGTTTGTTTACAGAATGTTCTTTCTTAATCACCATTTGCTTAAACTAAAAAGGTTGAATTCATTCAACACCTCCTCGTAGCTAATATGTCTAAGTCCTGGAATCAGCATAGTCATTTTCCTGTGGACTTTCTCTAGTACCAGTTTTTAGTAATTTGGAGGCCAAACATGCACAGATTACTCCAGGTTAGGCTTCATTGGTGTGTTATATAACTTAATCATAATCTCCCTTGACTTGTACTCCATACATTGTAATTTATAACCTAACATCTCATTAGCCTTCTTGCTTAGCTTCTGTATACAGACTGGATGTAGACAGAGACCTGTCTAATGTGACTCCTAGGCCCTTCTTATAAGGTGTACTTTCAAGTTTCTTATCTCCCATTGTGTATTCAAATCCAACATTTTGACTTTCTATGTTTAATTAGTTAGATTTACTTAAATTAAATTCTATCTGCCACAAATCTGCCCTAGCCTGTATGCTGTCCACATCTCTCTACAGGGTGGGCCATTTATATGGATACACCTTAATAAAATGGGAATGGTTGGTGATATTAACTTCCTGTTTGTGGCACATTAGTATATGTGAGGGGGGAAACTTTTCAAGATGGGTGGTGACCATTGTGGCCATTTGGAAGTTGGCCATTTTGGATCCAACTTTTGTTTTTTCAATAGGAAGAGGGTCATGTGACACATCAAACTTATTGGGAATTTCACAAGAAAAACAATGGTGTGCTTTGTTTTAACGTAACTTTATTCTTTCATGAGTTATTTACAAGTTTCTCTTTGTTTACAGCCATTGACATGTCGCAGAGGTTAACACGTGAGGAGCGGATAGAAATTGTGTTGATGTCTGGTGAACGCAGTAACCGGGTCATTGCAGCAGATTTCAATGCAAGACACCCAACGAGACCACCCATCTCCCATGCTACAGTTAGCAAACTGCTTGCTAAGTTTTGTGAAACTGGTTCAGTGTTGGATTTGCCAAAATGTGGACGCATGAAAACTGTCACTAATGAAGAAACATCAGTGGCTGTCCTAGCTTCATTCAGCAAGAGCCCACAGCATAGCACTCGCCGCATGTCACTGGAGAGTGGCATTAGTCGAACATCCCTTCGGCGGATATTAGCTACTCACAAATGGCACCCTTACAAACTCCAGCTACTGCAGCATCTCAACGAGGATGACCCAGATCGGCGCACTGAATTTGCAGAATGGGCAAAACAAAAATTGGAACAGGACCCTCAGTTTACGCAGAAGATTTTGTTCAGTGATGAGGCAAACTTTTATGTGAATGGTGAAGTTAACAAACAAAACCACCGCTATTGGTCTGACACTAACCCACATTGGATAGATCCCTCCAAGACTGTTGGAACAAAAAAATTGATGGTATGGTGTGGTATATGGGGTATAAAGATAGTGGGGCCATTCTTCATCAATGGAAACCTCAAGGCCACTGGATATGCGAAATTGCTACATGATGATGTGTTTCCCTCTTTATGCACTGAAGCTGGCACATTCCCTGAGTTTTTCCAGCAAGATGGTGCACCACCACATTATGGGTGTCAGGTCCGAGCATTCCTAGATGAACAGTTTCCTGGAAAGTGGATTGGTCGTCGTGGTCCAGTTGAATGGACCCCAATGTCTACCGATCTGACCCCCTTAGACTTTTATCTTTGGGGTCATCTGAAGGCAATTGTCTATGCTGTGAAGATGCGAGATGTGCAGCACCTGAAACTACGGATACTGGAAGCCTGTGCTAGCATTTCTCCTGCGGTGTTGCTATCAGTGTGTGAAGAGTGGGAGAAGAGGGTTGCATTGACAATCCAACACAATGGGCAGCACATTGAACACATTTTATAAGTGGTAAGAAACTTGTAAATAACTCATGAAAGAATAAAGTTACGTTAAAACCAAGCACTATTGTTTTTCTTGTGAAATTCCCAATAAGTTTGATGTGTCACATGACCCTCTTCCTATTGAAAAAACAAAAGTTGGATCCAAAATGGCCGACTTCCAAATGGCCACCATAGTCACCACCCATCTTGAAAAGTTTCCTTCCTCACATATACTAATGTGCCACAAACAGGAAGTTAATATCACCAACCATTCCCATTTTATTAAGGTGTATCCATATAAATGGCCCACCCTGTAGAACACCTTCCACTTAGTCTGGTATGATCTGGAAAATTAACCAGCTTATCGATGCTACTCTTGTCCATATCATTTATGTTGTTATTTTATTTACATTACCATTTTACAGCATAATTACCTGTGACTATAACTTCCTTACCTAAGCAACACTATTATCTTCCTTACCTGAAAATCTCAGAAGACATTTGTCATTAACAAATAAATAGAATTTGAAAATTTATATTACACATATTAGTCTCTAATTGCTTAAAGTTTAGTAACTTCATAGTTTTAAAGAGAGAGAAAAGTCTCATATTGTGTGTTTTGGACTAACACGTGGATTTCCAGGATTTCTTTGGTATTAGGAATCCCTTCTTGTTTACAGATAAAATGCTTTATAAGAATAACAGTAATAGTTCAAAAGTAATGCTTAAGTATACCATAAAAAGACTAAGTCTAGAATAGGGAGTAAGTAATGAATATAGAGTGTGTCATAAATACGAGACAGAGTCATATAAAGGTTTGGGGCAGCCACCCGTATAATCTAGTATCCTGGCTGCAAACGTAATGTTGTAGCAAACATTTGAGTCCAAAACAGAACTGAGGGACTAGGGACAAGGTGCAGGTTTTTAAAGGGGAAGACAGGAAGTGAGATCATATGGATCAGGCTCATGGTCTTCAGCCATTGGTTCCAGTCCGGACGTGACATCACAGGGGCCAGGGCCGGCAAGGTCTTCTCTCATAGGCTCAGTCCCGGAAGTGACTTCAAAAAAGCCAGGTGGGATCTCCCGTGAATGGAAAGGGAGAAAAAGAGTCAGTGCACTCTGCCACATCCCGGCATGCTTCGGAACTGCCCTCACTCAAGCCCTTTAGCTGCCTCCCATGCGCATGTGTGTGACAAGTGCATAAAAATAAGAATTATATGTTGTTCTGCAAAGTAAACAATTTGAATGGGTTCACTCTAAACATTTTCGAATGCTCTACCTTTTGCATCTTCAACTTGTGGGTCATGCAATTGCAAACTTTATCTTCACTTGGCTTTTTGTTTTTGGCCACGTGCATTGTGATGTCACTGCAGCAAATGCTAACAAAGCAAAGATTTTTCTTTTAAGATTGTGTCTCCAATTGTTAATTTCTTTCACAGTGTCTGCTATTCACCCGATGCATCTTTTTCCAAACAGAAAAACAAGGTATTAATCAAAACATGCTAAATGGTGCCAAGCAAAGCCTGACAGAGGAAAAACAACCATAATCATTTTGTGCTTCCTCCAGTGATTTTTTTAGCCATTCATGGTCTTCAAAGTAAATCTGATTGGCTAATTCGTTTTTAGAAAGGTGGGAGGTGTTACGCTTGTCAATCAGTGAATCCTCTCACTGCAGCGTAGATCAAACTGGTCAATCAGCTGGTAATCCTGATGGTTGTGTACTACAAAATGATGAACACCAGTAAATTTTTAACTTTTTGACTTGCCAACTTTCCCTTTTTCTAAAGGGTTTATCTGAAAAAAGGAAATTGCTTTATGTCGGAACAGTAAATGACTTCAGATATGAGTGCTTTCCAAAATTAATAACACCTCCAAGTACAGAGGAGGGCATTAAGAACAAAGAGACATAAAAAGTGGCATCTCAATAACCAATCACTTTGCATTCATTGAGAGCCAGCTACTTCCTCTATATTCAAAATGATCCAGCATGCACTACATCACAGAAACCATTTGTGACTGATGTTCTGGGTCAGGTAAATGATTATCCTGGCAATCACTATTTTTGGTAGCCATAATGGAGAATGGTCTAAACCAAACTTTACAAAGTTGTGATGTAAAACCTTTTTGAACTATGATGTCAAGATGTAAACCATGCTAATGGTCAATACCAGAGTTTCTTAAACTTTTATTTTCTTGCGACCCTATCTTTAACTTCTGAGTGTCTTCAAGACCCACCACCGACTGTGAAAGAAGCAGGAGTGTGGGGCTGTGAATCCCCTTGGACAATCACAGCCAATCACCTTAGCAGATCGCCACCGATCCACAAATCATATGCAACCATCCATCCATCCATCCATTTTCTAACCCGCTGAATCCGAATAGGGTCACGGGGGTCTGCTGGAGCCAATCCCAGCCAACACAGGGCACAAGGCAGGAACCAATCCAGGGCAGGGTGCCAACCCACCGCAGGACACACACAAACACACCCACACACCAAGCACACACTAGAACCCACTCCCATTAAATACAATGGTGACTCGCGATCCTACGCAACCCAATGGTGCCAACCCATGACTCATTTTGGGTCACAATTCCTAGTTTAAGAAACTCTGGTCTATACAGCCATTTCTGTCACTACTCAAATGTACAATAGTGAGACTAATGCAGTTCCTCAACAGCTACTCTTGAGCATTCTGAGTGGAACACTGCACTAATTCCAGCATCCTTATTAAAGCAAAAATGTGCAACTTTAAAGTCAATTCTGCACCTGGATCTCCACTGAATGGGAAAGACAAAGGAAGTAGTTTAATGTCATCCCTTAAGATCTAATTTATAAAAGGCTAAATCAGCATTACTAGCTGGGACACTCTAATCACAAATTGTTCACTATAGTGCTGCATATTTGATTAAGTGACTGACCACCTTTTTAGCAAAGAGTGGAGAAGGAAAAAGGTAGGGGATAACCCAGATTTGCAGAAGCTGCTCCTGTACGGAAGCTTGCACTCCTCTGTCTCTGTCTGTGGCTAAAAAAAATGTCATTTTAGTCATATATGGTCAAAAAAATAATCTAAAAGTGTGTTAAAATTACTATGGAGAGATCACCTATTTATAGTGAGGCATCACTGATAAATAGGATAGGTGATGGGCTACTGAGATTGAGATTGCTGAGGAACACTTTTTTATTTGGTGGCCAGGCTTTGTCTGAAAATAATATTATATGTCATTGGCTACATCCTAGTGCAAAATTTATCAAGCTGATCTGCATCTATATCAAACTATGACTAAAAATGCATATTACATAGTCATAAACATATACTAGGCATGCACACATTGGTGGAAATAGGAATAGGAGAGTCTCCCTCTTAAAAGGAAAATTACATTGCTGTAGTGACTGGCAAATATTTTCCCTTGTGTGCATGCATGCAGCATTCAAACTGTACAAAACTCAATTTAGATGAATAAAGGAAAGCAGTACCTCTGTGTCTGCTATGTTGGAATATGGTTTTCCTCCTGTCGAGCAATGAGACATCAGAATGAGCAGAATCCAATCAGGGAAGGGCCACATAGTAAGCGTGAACCAATCAGAGTATGAGAAGAGTCTGCGTTTTCAAAACTCTCTGTTTTAACCCATCCAAAATGGCAGTGCAATTTTTTTTCATCTTGTAATTAATAGAGAAGTTGCAAATAGAGTAGGCTTGACAGGGTTATGCTCATTTTATGGTTCTATTATAGCATGATTGACAAATCCATCTACCCATTCATTTCCAGATCTGTTTAAATCAATCCAGGATAGCACAGGTATTATATCTTGTCCCATAGGTACAAAGTACCAGTCCTGGAAAAGTCACCAATCTACTTCTCAATACATTCATAAACAAATTTAACTTAGTCAATTTGAGAAGCTCAAATTAATGTAATCTTATGTATGTGGAAGGAATAGTCAAGAAACAAGCAGGGAGAACATGCAAACTACACACATGATGTATAATTGGGCTTAGATTCAGGCCCATTCTTTAAGAGTTGTGCTAACCATATTACAAACCATGGTTAGTAAAAGTCCATCAGTTCATCCCTCTAATCATTTACCATGCAACTTGTCCAGTTCAGAACAGATTGATGCCTACCCCTGAAGCACTGAATGCAGACATTGTAGAGCATATTTATGCATGCACACACACACACACACTGAAATGTGACATATTTAAAGTTGCCAATTAACTTAAATTGTATGTCTTTGAAAGACAGAAAAAAGTGGTATACCCAGAAGTAAAAACCACGTATATGAGGAGAATGTGGCAACTCTGCTGAGACCACAAACAAGTGTGGGATTTGTTGTTTTCAATAATTAAATCATCTTGTTTATGATCTGTCAATGGATTGTTTGTTTCCAGGCTTGCTTAAAATGTCTTAGGGGGTAAAGTGGCAGGGACAGGTTTCTGGAGAAGAGTGAAATTTTTGGATGCTCCATGCACTTAAGAAAGTAGGTAACTTTGCAAAGGAACAACTGTAAGAACCCACGGCATGGGTGTCATTACTTCATTCATGTTTATTTTAAAATTATTTCAGTAGTGTTAACAGTAATAGTACTATAATAGTAGTACTACCAGTGGTGGTATACAGTCTAAGCATTGAGTCCAATGCTCTTGGAAAAAGCTGTGATGTTATACTATGATGAAACTGAACTAAATTAACTTAACTATGGATGACTCGTATGGTTCAATAAATAGACAAATTGAATCATAGTACTACTAGAAAAGCACACAATTTGAAAATGCCTAACTAACACAGGTCTACTCCAGTAAAAAAATATAATTAGCAACCTGGCAAATGTGTTTAAGAAATGGAGAAGGTGACTGCTCTTCAGAGAGTCAGTGTCCAATGCCAGCATAGCCAGCTTAATGAAGTTTGTCAGATGTGAGCTACTATATGTGTGAGACAGTATGGCGAAGGCAATAAAGTGTAACGGTTAAGACAATGCACCATAAAACACAAGGCTACAGGTTTAATTGCTACCTTCAACTTATTGTGTAACTCTAAGCAACTCATTTAATCTACCTCTACCCCAATTGTAAATATATATAGAATAATCGTACATTATCTGTAAGTTGTAATTTGCTTTGGAAAAGCCATTAGACACAGAAATAATAATAATTTATAATGATACTCTATAAATGAGAAAAGTCACTATCTAGAAATGAGACACCCTCGGTATCATCCAGCCATACCTGTTAAGGGGTAAGCTCAGATATTTGAAGGTGGACGAGCCTATGGTGTCCTAGATAATGGACTATCTAGCAGATTGCAGTTTTTGAGGCACAAGCACTTTGTCTCTGATACAGATGTGAGCAACACTGGAGCACCACAAGGAACAGTACTGTCTCCGTATCTCTTCACTCTGTGCACCTCAATTATAAATATAAAACCAAGTCAAGTCACTTGCAGAAATCTCTAGGGGTTCTGCACTAATGCGGAGTATTGACAAAGGGGGATGAGACAGAGTATAGGGATCAGGTGAAGAACTTTTTTCTTGGTGGAGAAAGAATTGTCTGCAGCTTCATCAGCAAAATCAATGAACTGGTTTCTGCACCAAAGGAGCCTGTAAATCCAGTCACTACTCGGGAAGTTGATATGGAGGTAGTACACTGCTACAAGTACTTGGGAGTCCACATCTGTAATAAGCTGGACTAAACTTGTAACCATATAGGAACCATATAAGAAATGACAGAGCAGACTCTTTTTTTCTGAGCAGGCTGCCTTCCTCTTAGATGGATGATGACATCCTTCACATGTTTTAACAACTTTGTGATGACTGCAGCAATTTTCTTCACTGTGGCATGCGGGGCCAGTAACATTACTATAAGAAAGGCCAGCTGAATCGACTAACAAATTAAAAAAGCAGGCTCAGTTAAGGGACACACTCTTGATCTGCTGGAGGTAGCAGAGAAGGAGGGAATGGAGACAAAACAGATGGTCATTGTGGACAAAATTACACATCCTTTCTATGACAGTGTCACATTGAGGATATTTAGCATTATTTAACTCAAATTGTTCAACTCTGGTGTCTTAGTGCCTTTACATTACCTCACTGTGACTAATCTGTAATCATTGGGCAAATCTCTGTGCTGCTGTTTCCTAGGACAAACAAAGTACTATCTGTTTATCTGTCTTTCTATACATCTATCCATCTATACTAGCATGACAATACTGTATAACTCCAATCCTAAAATCACATTACTGGCTTCGAGTTTAAGTTCAGAGCTGATTTTAAAATCTCCAATCACACACAAAGTCATAAATGGTTTAGTTCTCTGTTACCTTACAGAAATTATTAGTGACTGTACTCCAAGCTATATATTGATATCTGAAGACCCTGACCTCTTTAATATTCTGAGAATAGATAAAACTGGGACAGAAGGTATAAATATTAACTATAGGATGGATCTATCTATGAATCATTAAGGCTGAAGATTATTCATTTTAGCTCAGAGTTCTAATACTGGAGCTGGTTTCACATATTCTTTCATATTGCTCTCTTATATTGCTTTTTAGTTTTATAATCTTTGTAAATTATTAGAACATTAAAATAGTAGAACAATTGTGACAAGAGACACCCATTTAGTCCAACAAGCTCATCTATCCTATTCATGTAGCTGAGATCTAAAGGTCCCTGAAGTCCCAATGTCTTCTAACACTACTTGGTAATTTATTCCAGGTGTTTATGGTTTGTCAAAAGAAAGGATAAATGCCACAAAAAAGGTTTGGGGTAGCCACTCCGTATGATGTAAGTTGAGTTTAGGAAAAATAGTGAAACCGTTTTTCACAGTGAGTTCAAGACAGAACTGATTTATATGATACAAAATGGCGGTTTTAATGTCGAGCAGAGGAAGTGAGGTCAGCAGGGCCGGTGCTGGAAGTGAGGTCATCAATAGCGGAACTGGAAGTGACATCATCTGGATCGGAACCAGAAGTAATGTCTTCAGGGCCAGGCGGAATTTCCCGTAACTGGTCTTTAGAAGAAACAGAGAGAGGGTTAGCACACTCTGCCACCCCCTGGTCCGGCATGGAATTACCCTGATTCAAGCCCTTTAGCTGTCTCCCAGGTGCACATGTGTGACAAGTTCTTTATGTGAAGTAAAACTTTGTAATATTTGTTCAAAATCAGCCCTTAACATGTTTACACAGCATCCCAGTGTCCTTGTTGAATCAACGTTTATATTGCCATTAATAAGACTTTTTTCCTCCATTTATTGGAGCACATGGTGGTACTTGCTCTGCCCTGGATGCCACATATAATGGTCATTTTCTATCTAAAAAAAAGATCATTGTCTATGAAATGATTCTTTTCAGAATGTGGCTGTTCTGGGACAACTGGAAATTGAACTCCTAAGTGCATGAATATATTACTATAGTGTATTTTGCAGAACATTTCTTTGTTTTTTTTTGCTACATTTTGTGTTTATGTTGAATTTTATTTTTCATATTATATTTGTAGTTATTGTATAGCAGGTCAGATTGAAAAGTAGAAATGCCTTTAATAAAAATACATTTTTAATGAATTGAAAAACTAAAAGACACAACACTGGTGACCAGAATACAAAATTAATCACGACGTTATTGTTATCTCCCTCTTGCCTTTCTCTCTCCCAAACTGCCTTTAATAATAATTAAAGGAAACCCCGGATTTCCCTTCACTAATACACTGGTGAAAGAGAAAACAGAATCAAGGACAAACGTGACAGTGGCTTCTTCTTTAGTTTCCCCCTTCACTGACTGCACCCTTTCTTTGAATTAAGCTCCCTTCCCCATTCATTATTTGCTCTGTTGAAGCCAATCTCTCGCCAGTGTTTAAATTAGCTCATAGCTACTGAAAGGTAATCTAGTCAGTTGCAAAAAGATAAAATTAACAAAGAAATATCATCATTTGTATTACAGGGGGTTTTAATTTAATGTGTAGATCAGAGTAAATAGAAAAGCTCGCAGACAAAGAAACATACTTCCTTTACAGTCGAGAATGAAACGCGCCTGGATGAAGGATTAATATCTTACCACTGAGTGCACTGGAAGTCATGATGCATTATGAATCATACCACTCTCTGTTTATAGCCTAATTTTTCTTCTTTTTTATTTATTTTTCCTCTGCTTCACAACATCTTGCAAAATGTAAAAGCCTCTTTGCCAAGATGACCGTGTGGCTGTGTGCTCGATGTGCGCAGCACTGAGAAAAATTGAACTAAAAGAATAATACATCTCTGGAGCATGACCTAATTCTGTGGTGCCTAATTGTGCGTTACTAATATTCTGAGAGGCTCAATTACCCATTCACCTAATGAACGTTGCAGGAGTTTAAATTCTTTATTAAGGTGCATCTGAATGTATCACTATATTCAAAAAATCCTGACCGATGCCTGAAATTCTGAAAGTTTCTTGCTGTATTTCTCTTAACTCTAGTGACCTTCAACTCTTAAAGTTGCAGGAAAACCTTTCTAAATTAAGTTATGAACCAACACCTTGCCGTTCACTCCTCAGGGTTCTATACTCTGAATAAATCTGTAAGATCCCTTGAAGCCAGCCTCATTACTGTTACAGTGTATAACATCATAGGATGTCCTCTAGATAACTTACAGATGCAGGGGAAAGCCAATGTTTCTTGCTTTCCTGTTCTCATTTATTTAATTCATTCATATCACACTTCTCCATTATACACATGTATAAATATTGTACAGCTCAACTTACAAAGAAAATACCATGCAATATATACTGTGTAGAAGTATCTGGCAAGCAAGAAGGTGCCAGGAAAAGGACCAGGCCAAGTGGCTGTGGGTAGAAA
The DNA here is from genome assembly GCF_016835505.1 of Polypterus senegalus. Classification (NCBI taxonomy): domain Eukaryota; kingdom Metazoa; phylum Chordata; class Cladistia; order Polypteriformes; family Polypteridae; genus Polypterus; species Polypterus senegalus. Next base: position 212,154,979 of record NC_053157.1, read on the forward strand.
GCAGTAAACTCATGATTGCCACCAGACGGCAGTACATTATCCCTGTTATATGCTCATTTTAATTTATTTTCTCTGAGCTTCCCACTATGTTTTTTCTTAATATGAGCCTCTTCTGGTTTGGGTTCTGACTCATGACAAATCCAAAGAGTTTGTCTTTGATGTGCATTTAACAATGTAAAAACATCTGTTTTGATGCCATCTTAATTTTTTATAACTGGCCTTTTTATAACTTCATTTTAATCGTAATTTAACTTAATCCTGATACTCTATATGTTCAATCTCCTCAAAATAACTATTCATGGTGGCTCTAAAATCTGTACTGACCCCTACTCTCTTTTCTGTTTCTTTTTCCAGTTTCTTTGTGGTGGTGGCCTGCGCCACCACCACCTACTCAAAGCTTCATGATGCTCAAACAATGATGGACGGATTAAAAGGCAGAAGTCTACGTGACCATCATCATCATCAAGCCCTTCCGTGAGAACCCTAAATCCAAAGAGGACTGTTTCATTTATATTAGGTAGAATGCCCAGAGGGGACTGAGCGGTCTCATGGTCTGGAATCCCTACAGATTTTATTTTTTCTCCAGCCGTCTGGAGTTTTTTTTTTGTTTTTTCTGTCCCCCCTGGCCATTGAACCTTACTCTTATTCGATGTTAATGTTGATTTATTTTGTTTTATAATTGTGTCTTTCATTTTTCTATTCTTTAATATGTAAAGCACTTTGAGCTACTGTTTGTATGAAAATGTGCTATATAAATAAATGTTGTTGTTGTTGTATTTTAATGGGTGCTGCCATTTCTGCAGATTTTGTTGTAACATTATTAAGGTAACAACTGAGATATGTGCAATGCGTGTGGCATCTTGGGTACAGCGGAAAAAAGCTCAGTGCTGATGTGTAGAATCTGTCTGAGATTGCAGGTAAACACTCAAAGAAACCCTCGTTTCAAAACTCTTGTTGAAGCTTTCCTAATATTCAATTTTAGGCAAAGTTTTTCGACTTTAATTCCTGATTATGTCTTTGCTTTGACAACCGATCTGTGACTATATGGTAACAATCCTTGATTCTTTGCTTTTGGTTAGCATATTGCCTGTTGATCACTTCTGTTTTTTTACTGCTAGTAGCTCTTCACTAGCAGAAAAGTCCCTAACTGTGAAAAAGCGTGGCCTGGTCAGAAAGGACTAGCAGTAAATTAATATTCTCATATATAACTGCTAGAGGACACCCTAGGTTTAATACGACGTTAAAGGAGCTGCCTTTAGGATTGTGTCAATAAGGACTGGGGATAGTGGGAACTTCTCAAAGGAATACTAGCCTAGAGTCCTTATAACCTGATCCTGAAAGTTATCACAGAGATGGAAGTGTTATCTCGAGGTATAACTCTTGACTAGCCTTTGCATAAAGGCAGAAAATAGTTTCATAAGTTAGAGTTTAGAGTGTTTTGAGTTGTATTTGGAAGGTGTGAAAAGTGGATGAGCCACTCCGTCAGACACACAGTGGTTCAAGCTGTTTGGAGAGCTCCAGATTGCATTAGGCTTCTTGTTATTTTAAAACTTTTAATGCCAGTGTTCCTATTTAGAATAAAAACGAATCAGAAACAGTTCCAAAAGATTCAATTCTTTAATAGTCATTCAAAAGACTAACAAAAAGAGTTGCAATTTGAAGAGGTAATTATCAGCTCTAATCAGGATATGCTAGACTAAAGTTGTGAGTCTTCAGCCTGGATGCTTTATTAAGGGTGGCAGAAGGTGCAAAATGCTGTTTTGAAATTCACAGCTTCAGCCTTCTCACAGAAGAGCTAAACTAAGCAGCATTCCTTTAGTCTGAATGGATAAAAACACCAACGTCTTCAGGGTAGGGAGGAGGAGTGTAAAGCTTTGTTTCAGGCATGAATAACAGATCTGTGTAATTTATATGTCACTCAACATATTATTCACATAACCTATGTGATAATACAGGATGGTTGCTGAATGCCGTGTAATCAGATGCCAGAGGGTGTTGTTAGGATTCCAGGCTTGGGTTTTTAATTATGTTTTTGTAATATTTCTAAATTGCTTTTATTAGTTTAGATGATGTTAAGTGTTATATTACTATTATAATTTTTAATATCTTCTAGTAGTTCTAGTTGGTCCTTCATGCATACTATAAATTATGTGAAATGTCTAATTGTTTTTGACGGTAGTAGAGTAGTTAGGTCCCTAATTAGATTCCCAGCCCAGGTGCTTCTTTTTACCTTTTGCAACACCTATGGACATTTAAACTCTTTTTAGCCAAGTGCTGAGAAAGTCGACATTGTGAGTGCCATGCTGGATGGACCAGCACCCCAACCAGCCTTAATAGCTTGATAGCATTGGACTGTCGTCCTTACTGAGATGGAAGTAGGCTTCCTGCAAGGTAAGGAGGCTGCAGTGGAAGCATAGGGAAGCACTGGCATCCCGACCAGGATGGGTACTGGTGCCATTGCCAGACGGAAGGCCTACACCGAAGAACAGAGTGTATCTTCTTCCCAAGGGCATGCTTTCTCCCTGCACACACAGTTGCAGAATTCCACTGGTGGAAACCCCATATGGATACTTGAAGTGTAGGCTGACAATTGCAGTCTTGTGGGGCAACACTGTTGTGGTTCTTGGGTGCCACCAGGGAGAGTTGCAGGGGATTGTTATACCTTCTTTGAATGGTTTCCAACTGACCTGGAAGTACTTCTGTTATGCAATGCTGTGGCACAAGAAGTTCATAAAAGAAGGAGGAGTAGTCAGAGTCAGGAGGTGGTGGATGAGACTTTGTGGAGAAGGAAAAACTTATGACTTTGTTTCGCAGCCTGAAAGGAGAAACATTGGAACCCTGTTAGAGGTATTGTGTGGAATAAACACTTTATATTTGAATGTTATATTTGTTGTGTAGTTGTGCCTTGGGTTTGGGGTACTGCTACGTCCCCTGGTGCTCATAACATGAAAGGGAAGAAGGCTAAACATCAAGAAAACTCTCCTAAACTGGATTATGCATTTCAGGGATTTATTTTCCTTACAGCAAGGTGTTAGGTACCAGCTGCCGCTATCACCAAAAGAATTACTCTGCAGAAGATGTTTTGCACTTTTTGATGGGTTTAGATTCTGCACTGTCAGATTAAGATTTTGAGCTGTCAGATGAAAGTGCTGCCAAAATATCTCCAACCAATAAGTGACAGCGATATCACCATATAAATTCCTGCAATGCCATTTGAGAAGACTACCCAGGGACTGTTCCCTGGGTGCTCTCTTCAGTGGCAGAACTCAGAAAAACACATGGGATTCTAGTAAACAATACCAACTGTGAGCCACTTGATTATTCCAAATAGTTTTTTATTTCTTCTTTTTTTCAGAGAGCATTTTTGTGTTTTTTTCTATTTTCAAATGACTTTTGATATTAACCCCGAAGGAGAAATTGTGTTTTTACATGATCTTTGGGGGTCAGAGCACAGGGTCAGCCATTGTGCAGCTTCTTGAAGCAATTTTCAGGTTAAGAACCTTGTTCAAGGTCTGAATGGAGCAGAATCCCTTCTGGCAGTAACGGGACTCTGAACCGATGAGTGCGGAGCCAGGCAACTATACAGACAATGCTGCTACTTATGAGAACAAGAAATGCAAGCTGGACTGTGTAGTCTATAGTAACAGGCTGAAAAAACAGCATCAGCAATACAACATGCAACACGTATTGCACAACAGTTTAACATTACTAACGTGTGTATTCAGGGGCTTAACTTTAATGCAGCGGAGCAGTTGCACCAGAACTCATGGAGCTGTCTTATTGTTTCACAGGGGTTTATTATTAACATACCGGATTACTTGACAAAGGAATGAGAAAGAAAGCTTAATAATAACTATTGAACTTATATGCAACTCACGATATATGATGGACCTATTTGTATTTAATTAAATGTAAAGGGGGGCTCATTCATTATTTACACTAGGGCCTAATAATTTGTAGTTGTGCCACTTCATGTTATTAGTTGATTTATAGTGTATATATATATATATATATATATATATATATATATATATATATATATATATATATATATATATATATATATATATATATATATATATATATATATATATATATATATATATTATCCCTGCCCAGGATAGGTTCCTGCCTTGTGCCCTGTGCTGGCTGGGATTGGCTCCAGCAGACCCCCGTGACCCTGTATTCGGATTCAGCGGGTTAGAAAATGGATGAATGGATATATATATTATATAAAAAAATCTTGGGTCGAGACGTGAGCATCTCGGAGAAACACTTTGACGTCACACCGGACTTTACAACCTTAGGAAGCAAGACCTGTGAGACGGTGACTTTTGCACATCACACCCTGCTTACAAACAATTTAAAACAAGTTCACGGACATCTAAGCTCACAGTTGTTGGAATGCTTTTGGCAGACATACGTCATGTGCTCCCAGTTCTTAGCAATGTTATACGTTCTAGATGGCACGTGGACGACTAAGCGAAGAAGAAAGAGCAAAGCGTCGAAAAGAGACACAAAATCGTTGGAGAGAAAAGAAGGCAAAAAAGGATGCACAAGAGAACAATAATAATCTATGTGCAAATTCAGAAAATAAGGAAAGTAATAATCTGCCCGGACCAAGTGGAATTGAAAAACTTGTAGGTCAAATCTGGGTTAGAAATAAAAGACTTCATAATGACGTTGAAAAACGTTGGTGTGATACACATGCAAAGGAAGTTAAAGAATATTAAAGTAGTAAAATTTGAAAGTAACAAAAAAAAAAGAAAGTAAAGATTGCATTAGCACAAACAAATGGAAATTATTACTTGGTGAAATGATGCAACAGCAAAAAGAGATTGAATATATGGACATATGGTGATATGTCAGAAGTATGTAGATATTGAGTATTAAGTTTAAGTCAGAGACTTGTAGATCGTCAAATTTGTGTTGCTATCAGGGAAAAGTAGTGTTGCCTCCCAATGAACAGGCGTATCTATGAGAATTAAAAGATTTGTTCTTTGGTGAAAGTGAATTCCAAAAACATTACAGGCATATTTCTGAATCTACAATAAACTTTTCGCGATCTTATCATTCAATGCACAAAATGTAGATTTACACTATGAGAATCTGTGGTCCCGCAACAGTTAAAACTACGACAAGTTTAATTTTGAAGAAACCACAATTGGGTCAGGTGTATATTTATGATCACAGAGAAGCGATGCAACATAGAATCAAAATGGTGTTCGGTCAAATCAGAGCATACATTTGCAAGATCTCATTTCAAAAATGGGGTTTACCTCACATAAATTTATTGGTTACTTTGCAAAATAAATTATTAACTGCTGATGATGTAAATCGGTTTTTCTGTGCTGAAATTCCAAACAGAGAAACCTATTTTGAATTATGGCACAAAGTCATTAAACACATGTCTCACGGACAACATTTAAAAGATTCAGTATGTTGGGACTCAAAAGAGAAAAGGTGTTAAAAGAAATTTCAAAAAGCGTTTGATCAGTCAACAGATATGACTAAGGCTGGCTTTCCTGATTATCGTCGAAGAGATAATCGTCACAACACACTTATCACGGAAAGAAATGGTAATATTGTGATAATCAATAATTCAATGATTGTACTATATAACCTGTATTTGCTCAAATGATTTGATTGTCATATTAATGTTAAATATTGTGCATCGGTTATGAGTATTAAGTACATCTACAAGTACATTCATAAAATTAAATTAACATGCAAATACTTTTTAAACTTACACTTTTCCTGTGAACCTTCAGTAAAAACAATTTTTTGAATTACCTTTTCGTCAATATCGAATTGAATTTTGATTCTGGGGTGGCACGGTGGCGCAGTGGTAGCGCTGCTGCCTCGCAGTTAGGAGACCTGGGTTCGCTTCCCGTGTCCTCCCTGTGTGGAGTTTGCATGTTCTCCCCGTGTCTGCTCCGGTTTCCTCCCACAATCCAAGGACATGCAGGTTAGGTGGATTGGCGATTCTAAATTGGCCCTAGAGTGTGCTTGGTGTGTGGGTGTGTTTGTGTGTGTCCTGCGGTGGGTTGGCACCCTGCCCTGGATTGGTTCCTGCCTTGTGCCCTGTGTTGGCTGGGATTGGCTCCAGCAGACCCCTGTGTTCGGATTCAGCGGGTTAGAAAATGGATGGATGGATTTTGATTCTGTGTTTGGACTTACATCGTGACATTGCAACGTATAACTGCCCGTGAGTGAATATCATTTCTTTCTCTCTAATAAATAAACCAACTTTTGAATGTTTGTCCCTGTGATTTGTTAATTGTCATAGCAAAAGCTATTCTAACGGGATACTCTAAATGTTTTAATACGAATGGCATATCAAGATCTTCTTTAGTGTCTAATGTTATCCGTCATTCAGTACCATTTAGAGTATGTCATGATGCATGCTTATGGAAGCACGAGAATTAAGTAAACCTCAGCTGTTACGAGACACATAGTGTGTCTTAGCAACTGTGGTGAAAAAAACAAAAAGACCAGGCGTCTCATTTATAAAACTTGGCATGGATTCAAGTATGAAAATAGGTGTAACCCAAAAACCAGGAAAATGCGTATGCCAAAAAAAAAAAAACCTGGCATTGCACATTTGACTGCAATATGCCTTTATAAACCACATTCATCCTGTAAACGTGCATATATGAACACGCCTTGAATCCACTCTGGAACAACCATATATGGACTATGTTAATCAACATCAAACATACGCAATCATAATGCTGCAAACCTTCATTGGCTGGGAGAGCAGACTCATATGCAACATATCCAGACGTCGTCACCTGCATTTGAGGAGAGGACCTTCAAACTACATTGTAGCACCTCTGCTCTGTGCTTTGGCATTGGCAAAAGGCATAAGGCACCAGCATCTGACTGGGTAGCCCCTCACATGTAATGCATGATTACTATTAGTAAGGATTCAGCCAGTAACCTTACCAGCAAGCCAGCCATTATGTGCAGCACCTTCAGCAAGTTATCTGCCAATGCTAATTTGCCTCAAAATTAACAAATCAAGGGTTGACCAAGACAAGCAAGCTACAACATTTATCAGACATATCCTGACATTACAGATGAAATGTGCATTAATGGAATGTCACTACTTAAGGTTAACAAAAACAACATCATTCTAAGTAAGTGCTCTTATTGGTATTACAATAGAAAAACCGGACACTGGTGCAAATTGCCTTTTTATGTTGGCAGGCATAACCAAACCATAACAAAACTTAATATAATGCTTTATTGGCCATTTATGGCTTCAGCTCAACAGTCATGATGTAGCTGATGCTTGGGTGAGATATTCCTGACATGTCTTTCTAATGCTGGGGCTATCACAGCAGAAGAGAATGGCCTAAGCCAGGCATCATCATGGGCAAAAATCCTGATGGACCCTAAGAGCTCATTCCTTTCATTTATGACTATTTGCATAGTCTCCGAGCAGTGCCAAACAAGCCATATTTTGTCAAACCATTATCGCATCTGTTTCTAGAACATGGCACAGTCATGTAACCATGAAAGCAAGAGAAAGTTGTTTCACAGTGGTGGAGAACCACCCCATGATGGTGTACTGGATTTAAATAGTTTGAAAATAAATAGATATATGGAGAACAGAGTCCACTGGAAAAAGGCAGGGGAACAAAAAGGACTTCTGCAAATAAGTGTGGACAGTCACCACTAAGCTTCTGTAGTTCTAGGATTCAGCAATTCATGCATTTAAAGAAGTGTCTAAACAAAGAGCGCTAAAGTATTGTTACAATTTATGTCTTGATATTAGCATTAACTTGTAATAAACATATGTTTTATACTAATGTCCAATGTCCCAAGACCATTTTCTGCTAAAGCACCCACCTACCCATATACAGTGCATCCGGAAAGTATTCACAGCGCATCACTTTTTCCACATTTTGTTATATTACAGCTTTATTCCAAAATGGATTAAATTCATTTTTTTCCTCAGAATTCTACACACAACACCCCATAATGACAATGTGAAAAAAGTTTACTTGAGATTTTTGTAAATTTTTTAAAAATAAAAAAACTGATAAAGCACATGTACATAAGTATTTACAGCCTTTGCCATGAAGCTCAAAATTGAGCTCAGGTGCATCCTGTTTCCCCTGATCATCCTTGAGATGTTTCTGCAGCTTAATTGGAGTCCACCTGTGGTAAATTCAGTTGATTGGACATGATTTGGAAAGGCACACACCTGTCTATATAAGGTCCCACAGTTGACAGTTCATGTCAGAACACAAGCCAAGCATGAAGTCAAAGGAATTGTCTGTAGACCTCCGAGACAGGATTATCTCGAGGCACAAATCTGGGGAAGGTTACAGAAAAAGTTCTGCTGCTTTGAAGGTCCCAATGAGCACAGTGGCCTCCATCATCCGTAAGTGGAAGAAGTTCGAAACCACCAGGGCTCTTCCTAGAGCTGGCTGGCCATCTAAACTGAGCTATTGGGGGAGAAGGGCCTTAGTCAGGGAGGTGACCAAGAACCCGATGGTCACTCTGTCAGAGCTCCAGTGGTCCTCTGTGGAGAGAGGAGAACCTTCCAGAAGGACAACCATCTCTGCAGCAATCCACCAATCAGGCCTGTATGGTAGAGTGGCCAGACGGAAGCCACTCCTTAGTAAAAGGCACATGGCAGCCTGCCTGGAGTTTGCCAAAAGGCACCTGAAGGACTCTCAGACCATAAGAAACAAAATTCTCTGGTCTGATGAGACAAAGATTGAACTCTTTGGTGTGAATGCCAGGCGTCACGTTTGGAGGAAACCAGGCACCGCTCATCACCAGGTCAATACCATCCCTACAGTGAAGCATGGTGGTGGCAGCATCATGCTGTGAGTGGCAGGAACTAGGAGACTAGTCAGGATAAAGAAAAAGATGACTGCAGCAATGTACAGAGACATCCTGGATGAAAACCTGCTCCAGAGCGCTCTTGACCTCAGACTGGGGCGACGGTTCATCTTTCAGCAGGACAACAACCCTAAGCACACAGCCAAGATATCAAAGGAGTGGCTTCAGGACAACTCTGTGAATGACCTTGAGTGGCCCAGCCAAAGCCCAGACTTGAATCCGATTGAACATCTCTGGAGAGATCTTAAAATGGCTGTGCACCGACGCTTCCCATCCAACCTGATGGAGCTGGAGAGGTGCTGCAAAGAGAAATGGGCGAAACTGGCCAAGGATAGGTGTGCCAAGCTTGTGGCATCATATTCTAAAAGACTTGAGGCTGTAATTGCTGCCAAAGGTGCATCGACAAAGTATTGAGCAAAGGCTGTGAATACTTATGTACATGTGATTTCTCAGTTTTTTTATTTTTAATAAATTTGCAAAAACCTCAAGTAAACTTTTTTCACGTTGTCATTATGGGATGTTATGTGTAGAATTCTGAGGAAAAATGAATTTAATCCATTTTGGAATAAGGCTGTAACATAACAAAATGTGGAAAAAGTGCTATGAATACTTTCCGGATGCACTGTATATGCATGTTTGCCCAGCATCTAGGCTATTGACTTACAGTCACAGGGAGAAGAATTCCACTTTCTGAAAACTGTTTGGACTTTAAAACAGTGGAAAATCTTTTCTCTTGCTTTATTTAAAACCTTTGTACCCTTGTAGTGACTTGTAAACAATTTAATTATAAAAGCAGCTGCTGGAGCTTTCTGAGGCCAATCTGAAAATGCAGTGCTGATGTCCTCACATGTGTGTTAATAAAGCAATTTATAAACTTACTTATTATTTAAATGATTTTTCCCAGCTGTGCCAAGATTAGATTATCTTTTCATAAATACTAGAGCAGGAGGTTGGCTTTAAAGCCTAAAGGACAATCAGCATGGTGGCACAACACTGCTGTCTCATATCTTGGTCAAGGCATTATCTTTATGTAGTTTCCACATTCTCCCTGCTTCTTTGTGGATTTTTCCTTAAATACAGGAAATGCTCCCACATCCCAAAACTCACATGTTTATTGGCCTATAATGGGTATATATATTGTGGTAGTTGACACGGACACAGACAGGCAGACACGTTCATGTCACCCACAAACACGTTTATTTACAATATATTTACAGATAATATGGTCACTAAGACCCACCGTCCGTAAGTGCACAAACCCCAACACAGTCCTGGCCACTCAAATGCCTTTCTTCGGGCCGCCTCCACTCTCTTCTGCCTTGTCTTTCTTCCACCCGACTCTAGCCTCGAATGAATGGAGACGGCCCCTTTTAAACAGTCCCCGGATGAGCTCCAGGTGTTCCCAGCATGCCTCCTCTGGCCATGCCCCAGCGTGGCTGAAGTGCCGGATGTCCTCCCAGCAGCTCTCCGGGTGCCGTCCTAACTCTTCCCCCCAGCACTTCCTGGTGTGGCGGAAGTGCTGGAGTAACAGGTCCCCAAGGCACTGGGGCGCCTCCTGGCGGTGACCACGGGCCCCTACAGGATAGGGCTTCCATGCCCTGTACCCGTGGCCCCCAGAGCAACCAGGAAGGCGACCCCCACGTGATCCAGGGTGGGTGCAGACCCACATCCGGTCCTTCATGTCGTCCCGGCCAGGTCATGGCCCCTGGCATCCCTGACAATATATATATATATATTGTCACAAAGCACACACTGAGACATATCAAGGTTTGGGGCAGCCACCCGTATAATGTGGTATCCTGGCTGCAAATCATCTTTTTTAAGTGGTAGCACTGTTGTTCTCAAAACCGAGTCCAATACAGAACTGAGGGAAAAGGGAAAAAGGGCAGGCTTTTAAAGGGGATGGCAGGAAGTGAGGTCATAAGGATCAGGCACGTGTTCATCAATCATTGGATCAAGCCCAGACGTGACATCAGAGGGGCCGGAGCTGGTAAGGTCTGTTTCCATTGGTTCGGTCCCGGAAGTGATGTCAAGAGAGCCAGGTGGAGCCTCCCGGGTTTGGTCTACAGGGAAGAGAGAAAAAGAGTCTGCCACATCCCGGCATGCCTCAGAACTGCCTTCACTCAAGCCCTTTAGCTGCCTCCCATGCGCACGTGTGTGACAATATATATATATATATATATATATAGTATATATATATATATATATATATATACCTGTATGCCCAGTGATGGACTTGTACCCCATTTAGGATGGATACATTCTGACCACCGCAACCATGGAGTGGAACATGCAAATCTGAATGTCCAGCAGATAGATGAATGGGTAGTGTGTGTGTGCGTGATTTCTCACTATAAATATTATAACATGTCTGGCAGCCCAGTATTTGAACTTCACAATGAGACAAATGCCTAGAAGAAATAAAATGCAAATTAGATGACTTATGGCAATTGAGAGGTGGGTTAAGGAATGCCAATTAGGTGACCTAACTGAGAACTACAAAGGTAATGTCAGCAGACGACCACATAAGAATGCAAATTAGTTGGCTTCTGACCAGTTGGAGGTGGATCAACATCCAAACCATCTGTTATAAATGTCTGCCATTAGTATATGCCCAAGGTTTACATTTAGACATGGGAAGCTATTACTGCTAAAAATTAAAAATTTCTTTATATTGGTTCAAAAAACGATTGCAGTCTTTTAAGTTGTTTTTATGTAATCTACTCATTATTCACAGTAATAAAGGTCTGAATCAAATGCCAGCAGAAATCAAAATAGCTCTAGTAAAAATAAATAAAAACAACAAACAACTAAAAAAATAAAAACAGGAAAGATACTGAATAAACTTTTGCCAAGATGCAAAATGACACCCCCTTCTGCTATTCTTGGATTGAACAGATTAATCTTCACCACCCAAAAACAAATTATGTACCCCTAATTTCAAAGAGAGAGACCAGCACCACATTGTCAACTTCTTAAAAAAGCAAAAAATTAACTTTTTGAAATAAATGAAGTCTGCCTAAAATGAGAAGGCCAAGATAACACTTCTAGCAAATCCAGAAGATATCTATCTATTAAAGCAGATACTACAATCACAAACTTTTCAAACACATTAATGGGACTGGGTTACTTTTGCTAATGCTCTAAGAAGTTACACGTATTAGCTCTCTCAAAATAGGACAATACTTTTCCATAAAGTACAAACCCAACAGACTGATCAGCACATTGGGGAAAGTCGTATAAATAAATCATTCTGCATCATCAATTCAAACAAGCCCCATAGAGAGGCATCATCAATGATGAACAACATGGATTCAGTATTGGCTTCTTCACTACCCACCAACTCTCAGTGCGATAGCTAGCCTCAGATTCTTACTAGGAAGTTCAGATTTTTTGGATTTTTGATTGTTATGATATTTACTGTATATATTCTGGTTTGTTCTGTGAAATAAACATGTTTCACCTTCTGAGATTTTCCATTTTGCCGAATTAATTTCTTCAGTTATTTTTCTGTTTCAAATGTTGCTAGAAATATTTTATATTATGTCATGACAGCCTTGCTGGTTTCTTACAGAAATATAGGGTTTGTATACTTGTACATAGGGTTGCTGCAAAAGCGGCATTGTGCATTACGTCATTGATGTAACAGTTTAAAGATCAGCGTCTTTATACTGCTGACAAGATGGATTAAATAGGAGTCATAGGCGCCGCCGTGAGTGGCAGCTTTTCCAGCAGCTCCGTGTACAAATTTATATTTCTACCCTTTTCTCTATCTCTCTGATCACTCCTATTACTTTCTTTTATGTGGATTCATTTCCTGGACACTTTTTACTACTTGGACATAGATTTTTACACGCCGAGACTCGTCTATTTAGGTAATCAACTTCTAGCACTGAGAACAAAGGCCCGTGCCGGTGTGGTTCCCTATTTACCGGACGAGGTAAGAAGGCAGTATCATGGCAGCAGAGCCGGCGCTAAGCTAAAGTCTAAGCGGCTAGCGAGGAAGTGGCGATATAAGCCTTCAGTGCCTTCTGTGATCCAGGGAAATGTGAACTCACTACCAAATAAGATTAACGAACTGGCTGCGCTGGTGAAAAATGTCAGGACCTACAAAGAATGTAGTTTGTTGTGTTTTTATAAAACGTGGCTGTCAACTAGCACAGTTAGAGCGGACAGAGACGCAAATACCTGCGGAAAGCAGAAAGGAGGAGGACTCGCTCTCTATGTAAATACAAGGTGGTGCAACCCTGGACATGTAAACGTCAAAATCTCCACTTGCTGCAGGGACATCGAACTGTTGGCCGTAAGTCTGTGTCCCTATTACTCACCCAGAGACTTTGGACATGTCATTGTTGTTATTGTTTACATCCCTCCTTGGGCAGACGTGGAGATAGCGGGTGACATCATCCACGCCGCTGTTGCTAAACTACAAACACAGCACCCAAGAGGTGCTTGTGCTAATCTCTGGAGACTTTAACCTTGTGACGCTGGACAAAACATTACCTGCCTTCTCCCAGTATGTGGATTGTAACACCCGGGGAAATAGGACTGTTGACCTACTGTGTGCAAATGTTAAAGACGCATACGGCGCCACCCCGCTTCCTGCGCTTGGGAAAGCAGATCATAACCTGGTTCTGCTTTAGCCTCACTACAAACCAAGAGTGAGGGAGCTACCTACAACCACACGCTCATTCAGGAAGTGGTCCCCTGTGGCTCTGAGAGACTGCTTTGGAACTACGGACTGGGATATCCTGCAGGGATCATATAGTGAGAACATTGAGGAGGTTGTTGACTGCACTACTGACTACATCAGCTTCTGTATGGACATTGTAGTTCCAGTAGGAACAGTACGCTACTATGCTAAAAACAAGCCATGGATTACAAGTGACATTAAGGGCCTTTTGAACAAGAAGAAAAGGGCTTTTAAAAGCGGTGATCAGCATGAGCTCAAGCGCGTGCAGAAGGAACTCCGAGTCCAGCTCAGGGAGGCAAAGGAGCAGTACAGGAGAAAGCTGGAGCAGAAGTTGCAGAATAACAGCATGAAGGAAGTGTGGGATGGGATGAAGATCATCACTGGCTGCAGCTCGAAGCGGTGTGCCACCATTGAGAGAGACGTGGAGAGAGCAAACCTGATGAACAACTTCTTTAACAGGTTTGACCACCCTAACCCACTCTCACCTCAGACCAGCATAGGAGAGAGTTTCCCCCCACCCACAATTACAGCAGCCCAGGTAAGCAGAGAGCTGAGGAGACTTTGTGCCAGCAAAGCAGTGGGTCCAGATGGAGTATCACCACGACTGCTGAAGGCCTGTGCATTGGAGCTGGGGAGTCCTCTACAGCGCATCTTCAACCTGAGCCTGGAACAGGGGAGAGTTCTGAGGCTTTGGAAAACATCTTGCAGAGAGATGCCCTACATAATGAAGACAAAAAGAACACTCCAAGTAACTCCATGAAAAGGTAATTAATAATAATAATACATTTTATTTAATAGGCGCCTTTCTCAACACTCAAGGTCACCTTATAATGAAATTAAACAACAGTAATCTTATATATAAATGTCTATGCATGGAAATGTGTGTGTGTCTGTCCAGACCAGAAGTGTGAGGTGGATTTGGGCTAAGGGCTTTACCTCGCAGAATAAACAAGCGAGGCCAGCATGTTGGCAAAAAAACACAAAACCTCTGAATAAAGACTCACTCACTTAGCCGCTAATACAGAAGTGAGGCGAGCACATTGGCGAAACGATTCCTCCTAGGGAGAGATGTCTAGAGTAGTTCCTTATAATTACCTGACATCTCTACATTTCATTTTTTTTCTGATGATTTCAATAGTTTCTAGGACCCCGGGCTTTTTACAGCACAGGCTTACACAGCTAGTATATCATATATAATTTGTGTTGCTACTACACTGGGTCAATGGTAATAAAAGAGTTCAGACTATATTTGCAAGCTCAAATTTTATTTTAAACCTAAGATAGAGTTGGAAGAGCCTGGAAAAATTCCAGATCAGGCTAAAACACCAAACACGGCAGTATCTCTTCACAATAGACAGCACAGCTCTGAGACACAAAATCTCAAAAGCCCACAGAAACTGTTTGTGAACATAAAGCAAAAGGGCCAAGTCAACATATGATCAAGCATCGCTTAACTGTTTTATTTAATGCAAGAGCCTTTGTTTACAATAATAACTTTTAACAGAGTTAAACTTTCTGAAGCTTTCAGTCCAGCACGATGATGGGACCTACCAGAATAAAAGCTATACAGCCATCTCTCACTTTTGCAATTTTATACTTTATTATTGTTTTATCATTGAAGGACTTTTGTGGACATTTCCCCAGAAAGCATAACCCCCTTTTCCATAATGTGCAGATTCTTTTTAACGTGGATACACAGTATAATGTCTAATTCTCTTTTCCTCTGATGTTTAAAGGCACTTGGGTATACAGGCCACATTTTACTGTATGTTGTTTCACTGTATAAATTCTTATACACCCCACACTTTATTCTCTTCTGTGCTGCTGTCTTTCTCTATTGGAGCAACCTCCTCACTTGCTGATCTTACTAATACACTTAGTCCCTGGTCTTAGAGTAAAGAAACATGCAAGCTAGAGAAGCAGGTAATTAATTAAATTCAATAATGTAATGTTTAGAATATGAATACACTATAAGCTTATGTGCAAATCAAGATGTGAAAATCCGCACCATACAAACTGGCACTGCTTTGCAATGCTGTTTGGTGCTTTCTCTGCTGTATGTATGACTAAGTCATGATGGTCCTAGAAGACAACGACCTGAGCAACTCATCCTCTTCTCTTATAAAGCAAAATTGTTCTTCATTATTTTCTTATCCCTGATACTTCCTGGTCATTTTATCACCTGGGGCTTATGCATCTAGCTTCTCGTCTTTTGAGGTACTGCATTAAAATCTTACTAAGAGCTCTTAAAAACTAACAAATCACCACTGATGCTTTGTAAACTACTACACATCATATATCATAGCGTTGTGTGCTTGTGCAGTTCAGCTTTTTCCAAAAAGGAAAAACACTGTCAGTGTTTTTAGCAGCTAATGACAGAGCATACCTTCTGTTTTTTAAAAATTCAGTGGATTAAAGTATTTTTGTTTGATACTGCAGCTACAGTATTTCATTGTGATATATTCATTACTTGTGTACTTTTACTCTTTGTCTGGGTCTCTGAACCTATACCCCGTGAAAACTAAAGGATGACTGGGCAGCCAGAACATTGTGTCTCTAATGTTCATTTCTTTCCATTCATCTGCAGTATTAAATAAAGCTACTTTAACAGGAAGGGCAAAGAAAATACACCAATGGTTCATTTAAAGCTGAAATAGTCTTCCCTTTGGAGTTTTTGACAAGTTTTTACCTGATTGGGTCACAGGTTGGAATGCACATGGATATAATCAGGTTTAACTGTTCATCTCCTAGCATTTGGGAGACATCAGCATTCATATTCTATTGCAATTAGAAAAGCCAGATAATGCTAGGTGTTTAAAAGTTCGTATATTGGAATTTTAGATTTATTAGGCATTTGTTCTCTTTAATTTGATTCTATAACTAAGTCTGTTTGAACACCTTGGGACCATCAGACAGTATGTGTAAACAGTTAAGCAATGGTGAGAAATATTAAGGAATGATTTAAGCCTGCAGTTTTCAGTCAGCCTAGCCCTGTTCTTGTCACCCCTCTCCCTCGTTAGTAGCTTTTTGGTGGTCTGTGAGGCGAACCTCACTCATATTTGTTAAATTCTAAAATTTGTTCCCTGGAGGCTATTCCTACTCCCCTGCTATACAGCAGTTTGTCTGCTTCAACTGCTATTATTAATATGTGTTTGTTATCTTGATTTTGCTTTTCTATCCAGTTATCATACAATTGTCAACCTTGCAGCTGCATTCTCATCTAGACCCAAATGTTTTATTAGAAATTCTTCAGTCTGGTTTTACAGCCTCCCACAGCACTGAGACAGCATTAGTTAGAGTTGTAACTAACCTTCTTATGGCTGCAGGGGCTTTTTTAATCTGTTTATTCATCACTGGCAACCATGGCATCTTTTAACATCATGTCAGCAGTTGTTAGAGTCTCTGGTACCATGTTGGATTGGTTTGTTTCCTATCTCATTGAAAGGAAGGAGCACACTGCCTTTGACAAACATCGATCGACTCCATCTTTTGTTTCCACTGCGGTTTCACAGGAATCAGTACTCAATTCTTTTCTTGATGTACGTACATGCAAACTTTATGCCAGCACAATGTGTCTTTTCATTGCTTTGTTGATATTTTTCCAGACCTCTCCAAAACAGCATCTAGAATTAACGCAGGTCACCAAATGGATGAATGATATTCAGTGCTGGATGAAGGAAAAAGCATTTGCAACTAAAAAATGGCAAAACAGAGGTTATTATTGTCTGTACTCTATGACAGATAAAAAAATCTGGTTACACTCATGTAACTGTTAAATGGCCTAAAACTAGATGTTACATGTGACCCCATTCTTACCTCCCATAGCCATGTGTCTAACACATCTTTCTATTACCTAAGGAAAATATCCAAAGTCAGATCATCTCTGTCGATGCAAAATGCTGACAAACCATTCCATGCTTGAATATTATTTTCTCTGAACTACTGTAACTCCCTTTTTATTGGTCTACCACAAAAGACCATCCAGAAGTTACAGTACATGTAAAATAGCATTGCATGTCTACGTATTAATGCATGAATGTGTTCCTAGATAACCTCTGTGTTTTTTTAATTATACAAGTTGACTGTTAAGGAGTGAATTCAAAAGCAGTTCAGCTCCTCGTATACAAGCGTCTTGCTGCCTTTGTGTCCAAATATCTTCAGGTCCTACTTATTTTATTCATGTCTGCTGTCTCTCTCTGGTCTGCATCCTCTAACTTTCTGGTTGACCGATGTACAAAGCTGTCTATAATGGGTGGTCAATTGTTTTGCTCCAGTGGTCTGTGCCTATAGAACAAACTGGCACAATCAATACAGGCCTCACCATATTTACTTCCTTTAAATGGAGATCAAGATATCTTTTACAATTCTTATTTTAGTGCAATATCATCCATTGCAGAGCCATAACACTGCATATTTAAGCCAGTAATTTCTGGACACATGATATGAGGTTTTCTACAATTGTGTGCCATCTGGCATTATTATTCTCGAACACAACAGAATTTAGTTTCAGTATTTATTTTTTACATTTTAAGTAAGATTATTCTCTAAAATATATTAGTATTATAACAAATACTACATTTCTAAAATTAAGGAATAAAAAAGGTGAGAAGGAAGACCTAACCAAACCAAACAACAGGTATCGTATAAACATGTGACTGATAGGTCTGTAGAAGACACTATTAAGAGAATTAACTTCATGCTTCTATAACAAGAACTAAAATATGATCTTTGTGAGTTACTGCATTTGTGAACGTTAGAAGTGGGAGGCTACACAAAGCTATCTTTTTGACTTTGCCACGTCCTGACTTGTAAAAACACAACATTATATCAGAGGAAATTGTACTGCAGAATCATCATAATTTCCTAGATGTCCTTAAATTTCCCAACATCATATTTGAATGATTTTCAAAAGAAGTAATTTTAGTTTACTTAGTTTTACTCTGTGTGATCAACAGGGGGCATCACACAGTCCCAAACCACAGACACGAATACATAAAAAAGTCCTGAGTTTAAAATAAAGGTTTTTATTTTAAAGAAATACCTCCATGCAGTAATAACAACCACTCTTCTACTTTCTTCACTCCGCTACTTCCTGACGAATTTTGCCTATTTTCTCAGCTGGCTCCGACTCACCTGGACAAGGTAGTTAGTTCTTTTTATTGAAGACCCAGGAGTACTTCTGGTACCAGGGCATTGCACTTCCAGATCATGCAGAAGTCCCATAAAATTGGGAGTGTAACTGCACCTGTGGACATCTCCAATGTATTATAACGTTACTTATGGCTAAGTTTGTCCCACCACACTTTCTGTAGTGTCTTGCATAATAACTGAATTGCGGGTGCTGTCAGGAGGTCTTGTTAATCGTTATAAATGCCTCAGCATGTTCCTGTAACTGAAGAAAGGCTTCCTATTAAAAAGTGCACCTTCTCCCTGCCACTTAGCACATATCTACAGCACCCATGGACCCCAACATGGCTCCTGCTGGACTACAACTCCCAGCATTCTCTGCAGGTGTCTGAATGGATACTGAAGGCTGGGTATGCTGCCATCTAATGAGTGGGGGGAAGCATACAGCCTTGATACAGAGCCTCCCCCAGTCTCTTTGTTATAATGGCCTCCTGGCCAATTAAGGGAATGGGAAACATTTCAGCATGGGCACCAGCCCATACATGTTGCCCATCACATCTGTTATGTAACATTTTTTAAAAATTCTTTTAAAAAAGGCCCTTTGATAGCACTAAATAACTTTTTTAAAAATACTAACATAAATATAAAACATATTAATATTTCAAAATAAGAAATACACCCGCAACCCGATCTCGGATAAGCGGAAAAGGATGGATGGAGAAATACACTTAAATTGTTTATATTTTCAGAAAAACACCTACCATCAAAATTAAAAGAATACTTCAAATCAATATATCCAGAACTGTAATCAATAGAACATTAATATGCAATAAAACTACACCAAGTAACTAAACTGGACACTACTGGTCTACAAATGCAGGTCCAGATCTGCGGTGATGTGTGGTGTGGCGGCTCTGCAAATAGATACATGTCTCTTAGTATGTTTTATTTATGTACTTTTTTCAGTTGCTTAGAGATGACATAGATTATACAGTGTCCTATATAAATAAAATGTATTATGTTTTCATATATTTATCTAAGCACATGAAGTGCTGGTTTCCAGTCCATGTTAGGGTCCACTCACAAACACACACACTTACTCATACTGGACCTAATGTTTTTGTTACCTGGTTGGAAAAGCAGAGTTCCTGGATAACCCAACATGGGTAGTATCTGCAACTCCACACAAGCTTAAAGGTGACTGTGGTGCAGTAAGTGTTTACCATTCTTCATCCTTATTTAAACTGACTCATTTTAACTTCATCTTTAGATTCCACTTTCAAACAATTAAATAAAAGCATTTAAATTACCCATCAATCCATCTGGCCTTTCTAAATCTTTGACCTAGGGTTGGTAGGTAGATTGTAATTTTTGTTTATTTGATTATATTAAATGTTAAACTGCTTTATAAAAATAATACTGACACCTTATTTATGAATTGACTATTTATTCTTTAAAAAAAATTGTCACTGTCTGTTTTGTGTGCTTAAGTTATGGCAATTATGGCTACTTACAGTTTTGGTTGCATTTCTTTTCTATGTACAAAGGTAGTTTTATGCCATTATGGAACATCCCTTAAACGCTACAATTGCGGCATACAAGAAGGTCTAGGTGACATTGAAGATCCATCTTGTTCATGTATTTAAAATGAGCTCTTTCCTTCCTTGTTCTTTAATAACTAACAACTATGACAGTGTTAAATGATTAAATATGATTAGTGATGCCAGTCAAGTAGAAATTGCTTTCCATTATATATATTAACTGTGTAAAGAATAAAGACATCCATTTGCACATATGTGTGTTATATAATCTTTTCTTGCAGTTACATTTATATGCAAGCCACATAAAAAAAATCAAGCTGCTATGAATTTAATAGCAGATGGGAACAGAACACTGCAGCCCTTAATTGACAACAATGTTAGAGAGCTGGTAAGATATTTCAACACTACGATATTGCATCCTGGGTTTTAGTAGTGGTTAGCACTGCAGCTTCACAGAGCTATCATCAGAGTTTGCATCCCACATTTAATCACTGTCTGTCTGGAATTTTTATGGTCTCCCTGTGTTCGTGTGTGGTGTTTTTCATTGTCCTAAGACATTTTCTAAGCCAAGGATTCTTGAGCTTTTTTTTGTCACAACCCAGTCTTGCCCTTTTTAGTTTCTTTGAGACCCATTCCTTGCTGAATGCCTGGATGAACATCAGAGGGAGAATCGTAGATAAACATCATTGATTTTGAAATACTTTAATAATAATAATACATTTTATTTATGTAGCACCTTTACCATGCTCAAGGTGTTTCACAGACTCTCAGAAAAAACAGCAGGGCATATTCATTAGATGCAAATATTTTAGAACACTAAAACAGATAAATATAGGATGTACAAAGCATTAAACAGAATAAAAGTCAATAAATCAGAGTATAATACTAAATTCAATACTAGAAAAAAAGCAAGAACAAGTAACATAATCTAATATATAAAGCAGAGTCAATGTATGTATGTGTGTATGTATGTTTGTTTGTCCGCCATACAAATCTGCCCCTAGTGTCCAATCGGCACCAAACTGGGGATGGGGCTCCTTTGTGACCAGGTGGAGGTCATGGGGTATGTTTGATTGGGAAAAATGTTCGTGGTCAACCGCAGGGCACCTTTTCATCGACACAACATTCGGCACACGTCCCCGTACTTATTGTTGCAACAGACATTCACCGCAGCGCCATCTAGCGGCAGCTTTGGTCTCTGTGCATCGCTCTTTACCCATGCTTCTTTAAACTGCCAAGAGATGGCAGAAGTGTCCAAGTATGAGAAGGCCGACTACTTTTGACCGACTGTTAGATGCAAGCACGGTTCAACACAGACGCTCCTTAAAAACGCTTTCCGACATATTGTAAATAAGGTAAATTCATCTCACTGTGGTGCTTATTCCATATGTAATACCATATAACACATTATAATTGTCCTGCTTTTCGCTAATATACCCATGCCTCCGAAAAACACATGTAGAATTGGAAGGTCCACTTCAGATGCCAGAACAAAGTCTATTTGAAAGTCGTCTCAAACGCCACAGCAGACAAAATCCAGAGTGATAGAACTTACAATAAAATGTGAATCAGAAATCTGTTTGTTCTATTTCTATGTTCTGTTTCTTTCATTTGGGAAATTCACCGGTTATACATTCCCAAGTATCAGAAGGTCGAATGCTTTGATCGGGTGAAGCAGAACTAAGGTATTGATGTAAAACGTGAACGACCCAGTGCGCATGACCGGCTCACACACCACATTTTCACGGGTCACTCTCCCACACCCACTAATAGTGGTGTATTTTATTTGCTAACGTCCATTATATGCATGCACGTTTGAACAGAGACTCACCTTAAAAACACAGCATCCTTCGCCCACCATTTTCCACAGGCGCAGCACCGGTTGTATGTCACTTCTCTCTGTAGTTACCATCAGCAACGTCCATTAGATGCCAGCACGGTTCAACACAGACGCTCCTTACAAACGCTTTCTGACATATTGTAAATAAGGCAAATTCATCTCACTGTGGTTCTTATTCCTTACGCAATACCATGTAACACATTATAATTGTCCTGCTTTTCGCTAATATACCCATGCCACCAAAAAAAAGAAGGTCCACTTCAGATGCCACAAGAAAGTCTATTTCAAAGTTGTCTTAAATGCCACACCAGACACAATCCAGAGTGTTGGAACTTACAATAAAATGTGAATCAGAAAACTGTTTGTTCTATTTCTATGTTCTGTTTCTTTCATTTGGGAAATTCACTGGTTATACATTCCCGGGCAACGCTGGGTACTCCTGCTAGTATATGATATAACACACACACAAATTATCCTCAGCATCTAGACAGAAAGATAAACTGAAAGAAGGGGCAGAATATTAGGTTAAGTTAAAAGCCTTCTTGAAGTAGTTTTTTTTAAATAATGAATTGAGTCAGCTGATCTAGTTAATTTAGGGATGTCATTGTCGCATTAACTTTGAATATCAGAGCGCAGTGTCAGCCATTGCACAGCACCCCCGGCATAATTTTCAGGTTAAGGGTCTTGCTCAAAACCCCATTGGATTTGGATCCTTCAGGAAGTAACAGGATTTGAACCAGCAACCTTCCAAAATACAGCACAAATCCTTAGCCTCAGGGCCACCAGAGGGAATTGTGGATGATCGTCGGTGGGGGGTTGTAATCGAGGATGAGACCGTTGGAGCCTTGTTGATTGCTTAATCAACCCACGGTGATACTCTGCAACCCACTTAGCAAACCATGTGTGACTCACAACCATTAAGTCCAACAGTAACTTATGAACCCAACAGTAACCATGTAACCTATATTTACTTTAAGAAACCTTGCACTAGGCCTATGTGTTAGGTCAGCGTTTCTCAACCTTTAAGTATTTGCGACCCAAGTTTTCATAACAGTTTTAATCGTGCCCCCCTAACATTTTTTTTAAAGGAGACCACTAATACCAGTTTGTTCTTTTTTAATTAATGATATATCATAGATGCATATTTTATAATACCTACTTAACTTTTATCGACATTTATCTAACTCTATATTTATTTTTCTAGTATCAGAATGTAGTTTAAGTAAATTTGTTTTGGTTTCAATAGATGTATTTTTCATAACTTCAATTCTTGTTTTCTTTTTTTCACATCTTCCCACCCCCCCTTTTTGTTACTTCGCGCCCCCCTAGGGGGGCCTGCCCCAAAGGTTGAGAACCACTGTGTTAGGTAAATTTTAAACTGTGTGATTGAGTGGGCCTTGTGCTGGACTGAGATCCCCATATAGGGCTGGTCCCTTTTCTTTGCCAGAATAGGTTCTGTTGTTCCTTGCAATGAACAACAGAAAATTGAAATGTTATGCCAGGTTACTAAATTACATCCATAATCAAGCACTTAATGTAATGTACACAGCATTAAGTTTTACACAGCAGTCTTCCAGCTGTCTAAGCCAAATAAGACTGGAGACAGGGTCAGCCCATAAGCACACCCTCACACTAGCATTCAATCCAGAGTTACTATGAGGTCCTCAAGGTCTTTTCTCTGTGCCTGAAACGCAGTACCTGTGACTGGGGGCCTGCTCTCCTTATAAGGTATGCAAAATATATGTAAGAGGGGGGCGCTCTAGTTCAGTTCAGAAGTGTGTTGTTCTTTCATAATTGGTATTCCTAGAGATGTACAGTTTAGATTTGTAAACAAATAAAACTTGCGGCATTTCAGTAATGGATTATCTATACAACCTGTCTAAGAGAGATTGAAATCTAAATAATCAATGTAGACCTCACCATCAACATTTCCTTTGCATCTATTGGAAATTACTTTGTAATGCAAGTAGTAATAAAATGCATTAATGCAAATGTTTGTGGTGCTCCATCTAATGACATGACAAATGCATTGCATATTTCTCTACTAGATGCCATTTGGTATGGGATTCATAAAAGCAGTGTTAATGTTCTTGATGTGCCATTTGTTGGAATGAAAAATACAATGCATTTTATTCCTGCAAATGTTTGTGATGCACCATCCTTTGGAATGATAGGCATAGCAATTGGATGGACACATAAACCCTTACCCTTTTCTTTTGGTGGATTTGAAATATGTAACATAACCTGATAATTTTGTTGCCTTTCATAGTAATTCATTATTGGATATGTTAAATATTCAGACAGTTCCCTTCACTATTTACACATTTTGTTGTTTTGCAGCGTTATGCTAACATTACTTAAGTTCAACATTCAACACCCCTGAATGACAATGCAAAAGCAGGATTTTAGAAATTTTTGTAAATTTATCTTCTTATATAATACGCCACCGTGGCTGTCTGTTTGTCTGTCCAGGATTTTAAATCACTTGTAGCTCCCAAACCGTTTGATCTATTGACCTGAAATTTGGTACACATTTACTATGTGACCTCTACTGTCCGCTTTCAGGGTGGTGATTTTTTTTCCTCTTTTTATTTTTATTTTATTGTAGAATCAACTCTTGGCAGCGGTCAGCAGGGAAGCTGTGTGGCGCATGTGTACGGGCGCCGTTCTCATCCCTACCACGTTTGCTGTCATTTCCCCTGCCTCCCCATATCTCAAATCATTCTTGAGGCAGATTGAAGACTTGAGTGCCAGCTTAAGTGAAAAATGAAGGAAAATGTACAAAGTAATTGCAACACAAAAACTGACTTAATCAATTTTAACGCGAAAAGATGCCGACGGAAGAAGAGAAGAAGTGGGCCGCTAGGGTGAAGAAAAGAAGAGCTGCTCACGAAGCAGCAAGTGCATCAACCTGAGCAAACGAATGCTAAACATACAGAGAAAGAATATGAAAACTTTACTTCAAGTGTATTCACTACATGTTATCGTGCAGAATGCCGTTACTGGTTATAAATAAAAACTGAAGTTTCACATTGACACAAGTATTCAGACCCTTTACAGTCGATAGTCTGACAAACTTTGCACACTTGGATATGGGGATTTTCTACCATTCTTTTCTGGCAGGCTGGTTGGACACCTATTTTCAGGTTTATCCATAGATGTTTGGTTGGATTCAGGTCTGGGGTATGGTTGGGCCACTAATGGACATTCCTAAAGTTGTCCCTTGTCAATGACAGACAAATAAAGGGGCCAAAAAAAGGTTTGGGGCAGCCACCTGTATAATATTCCAGGCTGCAATTGGATAAATTAGTTGAACAGATGTGTACAGGTTCGAGTCCCGCACAGAACTGATTTGAGATTGTCAAGACAGCTGTTTTAAAGGCAAGCAGAGGAAAGGACGCCATCAATGAAGCTGGAACCAGAAATGGTGTCATCAGGGCTGGGACCGGAAGTGACGTTATCAAAGGGGACAGGGATGGAAGTGACGTCATCAATGCCCAAGCAGAATTTCCCATAACTGGTCTGCAGAGTAGTGAGATAAAGAGTCAGTGTACTCCGACACCCCCTGGTCTGGTGTGGAATTTTTCTCATTCAGGCCCTTTAGCTGCCTCCCATGCGTACATGTGCGACACCCCATACCACTCCTGTGTTGTCTTTGCTTTGTGCTTAGGTCATTGTCCTGTTGGAAGTTGAAGTTTCAGCCCAGTCTGAGGGCCAGAGCACTCTGGAGCACTGTGCTCTGTTTAGCTTTCCCACTAGTCTCGTGAAAAACAACCCGAGAGCATGATGTGGTCACCACCATTCTTCATTGGTATTGCATAGGTGGTAGTACCTGGTTTTTCTTCTCAAGTTGATGCTTAACTTGGTTTAATAATACCAAAGAATCTTATATCTCACAGATGCCTTTTTTGTGAACTCATATGTGATCTACTGAGAAGAGGCTTCTGTCTGGCTGTTCCGTCATAATCCCCCAGATTGGGGGAGTGTTACAATGATGTTTATCCTCCTGGATGTTTCTCTCATCTGCACAAATGTTTTTAGGAGTTCATCCACAGTGACCACTGGTTCATCTCTCTTACAATTGCCCTTCTCCACATTCACTCGGGGTGTTGCAAACTTCTTCCAAGTAAGAATTATGGAGTCAACAGTGCTCTTGGGAACCTAAACTTCAGTACTGTAGGAATTTGTTTGTAACCTTCCTCAGATCTGTGACTCCCCACAATCCTGCCTGTAAGCTATGTAGACAATTCCTTCGATCTCATGGCTTGGTTTTTGCTCTGATACACATTGTCAGCTGTGTGTCTTTCCTAATCATGTCCAGTCATTTTGAATTGACCTCAGGTGGATTTCAAAACACCTATGGAAACATCTCAATGATGATCCAGTGAATGGGATGCACCTGCGCCAAATTTTGAGTGTCATAGCAAAGGGTCTGAACACTTGGGGCAATGGGATATTTCAGTTTTAATATATTTATAAAAATTGCTAAAATCCTATGTTCACTTTGTCATTCTGGGGTATTGATTGTGGTTTGATGTGGGAACAATTAATTTAATCGATTTCAGCACAAGATTGCAGCATAGCAAAATGTGAAAAAAGTGAACGGGTCTAAATACTTTCTAAAGGCATTGTATACTGTAGCTTTTCATTTCACAATACTTACTAATCTTTTTTAATTAATAAAAAATGTCATTTTCACACCCAAATTCACAAACTGAATTTAGGCAAAAAAGTTTGAAATACTGTATTTGACAGTGTGTTCACTGAAGAAACTCAAACTGTGAAAAAACATATTAGTTTCCTGGATTGAATATGTCTAATTTGATATCTTTTAATGAAGCTAGATTTTCACATTTCATTTAACAATTCTTTCATTTTAGAAGGTTATTTTTGCAAATAACTATATTAGTCAACATCAATAACAAATAGCAAATTGCAGACTTTTGTAGTGCAGTTGTTTATCACCGACAATAAACATTTCTGTAATCACAAAACAAGTAATTAATGCTTATAAAATGAAAGTAAACTTTGAAAAATTAAGTCATTTACACTAGAATCTTGTTCTGAAAATATCAATCACAGTAATACAGGGCTG
Organism: Polypterus senegalus; assembly: GCF_016835505.1. NCBI lineage: Eukaryota > Metazoa > Chordata > Cladistia > Polypteriformes > Polypteridae > Polypterus > Polypterus senegalus. Next base: position 212,182,137 of record NC_053157.1, read on the forward strand.
TAAGAAAAACACATAATCCATCAAGGTTTACTTTATAAAAAGCATTGAATCTCCTTCCATCTCTCCATTTCTTGATGGTATATTCTCAGCTACAGGTCTCAGGTACTGTGGCCTGAAGGGGACACTCCAGATCCCCAAACCTGACACAGACAGATGGTGTCATAAGTTCAGCCACACACAAGAGTTTTACTTGGTTTCTCAATTGTTTCCCTCAGCACCAACACAGTACAGATAAGCACGCAGCAATGGCCTTTTCTTCTTACTTTTCTTCCTTTCTCTCTCTCTCTCTCTGCCTCCACTCCTCCCGGCAAGCTTCATCTTCTCTTTCCCAACTCTAGCTCCAAGAACTGGGGCAGAAGGTTCCTTTTATACAGAAATCAGGAATACTTCCGATATATCCCGTAAGTGTGGTTTGTAAACACTTCCGTGTGAGGTGGGAGCCAGACGAAATAGGGTTAAGCAGGCCCTGAAGTTCCCCCTGGTGGCACCCACGGAACCCAACCGGATTGAGTCAGCAAACTTCAAGTCCCATAATGCCGTGTGGGAATCCTGGACACCACTGCAGCCCATGGGGGCAGCCATCTACCAAGGGGGAGATAATGACCTGTGCACGCTCTCTTCCCCGGTTCTTCCAGTATGAAGGTGTCCTGGCTGGGCAAATACCCTGGCCATCCACAACAGTAGACAAAACAATTCTTGCCAGCACTGCCACAATTAGCCCCAAACTCCAGTGCAATAAGTATATTATGAAACATCTCACCCTTAAAAGAATGGGTCCTTGGATCATAATATAAACAAAAGATAAAAATAAATGAACAATTAATTAAACAATCAAAATTTCCTTTATAAAGATATTGTAAAGACATTCTTAAATACATTTTATGAATCCAGTTTCTTGAAGAAGATTGATCTCGTACTAAATATATTATATTATACCAGTAATGGCAGTGCCGGATTAAGACCCTTAGATGCCCTAAGCCCAAAGTAATTTTGGTGCCCCCTTGCACTAGTAATTCAAAATATTAAAACAATAACAAACTAGAAAATAAAATTTTATTTTATTATCGAAAATTCAAAATTAAATAAAATGAAGCATACAAAAATAAATATTATTTTCCTTCTTACTATAAGTATGTTTTATTTTTATCGTAATACTTTTCTCCTACTTTTTACGCATTTCATAAACTGAATAATACAGACATTTTAATTCCCAGCTTACTGCTGATGCTGACTCATGTGCTTTTAAGGTGGGGTGACTGACAAGTGCTGTATGAAGGATTGTATGAATTCTAGTCAGGAAGTAGAAAAAAGAATTATCTGTGAACTACATTATGTAAAAGTAAAAATCGTACAGTGATTACTACTGGATAAAATTATTGATAACTTTTTACTAAGAAAGAGTTACAAAATTTTCACAGAATATTCTTTAAACCTTATATTAAGAATGTGTGTAAAAGATTTGCTAAATAATGAACGTAAAACTCATAAATAATAAAAATGGTACAAATTCATGACAGTTAAAGTCGTACAGCAATGTAATACTTAGAGCGGTTATATGCATTAAAAACTGCAAAACTAACGCCTCCATGTAAACCGAACGACTTTAATTGTTATAGTACCTAGGGGTCATGAAAACTGTTGTATCAAAATGAGACTAGGACCAAAATTTTCATGAAAATCACTAGTTTTTGATGAAGCAAACCAAATTCCAAAATATCAGTTAGCGTAGATTTTGTTTCAGCTTTTTGAATTTTTTTACATCTCTTATTTAAGGATGTTTTAGGTCTCAAAGTGGCTTAAATGGCTACAAATATTAATTTTATCTGCCATTATTCTAAGGACTACAAATTATCCAATCTCCTGCCAAAACCTGTACAAATTGACTTTAACCCTAAAATTGATTTAAAAATTTATTTTGTGAGGCACTGCTTTTCGATAAAGATCTGATCGCGTTTTTATCATTACTTGAAGAGAAAATGGCATCTGAAATTTTACAAATTCTAAAGTTTTGGGTTGATTTTAAAGGTTTTTTTTTTAAATGTAGGGTTTTCATTTTGACATGAAAATCATAGATTTACCATTTGGATTATTTAATTTATTTATAGCTTTTGTATCAATTTAGCAAATCTATTTATACATATTCTTAGTACAAGATTTGAAGAATATTTAATGAAAATTTTGTTAATAAATCTTTATTATTAAAAAAAGTTATAAACAATTTTATCCAATAGTAATCAGTTGTACAATTTTCACTTTTACATAATGTAAATGAATTTTAAAATATCTAAGAATAGAATTAAATAGACTTACCAGAACTGGGACGATTTTTTTGTTTTTGCTTAAAACAAAAAATAATGCTTTCTGCGCACTAGAAATTTATTTTAAGTTAAATAACAGATAATTCACAAAACACAACAATTACATGACAATTTTGAATCAACTATTAACTATTATTTAAAAATATAAAAACATATTGTTTTGAATCAAATTATTTTCACAATATTTTGACATAACATGGTGTTTAGGGGAATCGCCATGAAATGGGAATTCCCCATCGTAGATGGCACCAGTATGCAGAACACACTGTGTAAGGCGCCATCTACAAACAGTGACGGCATAGGGAGGTACAGGGAGGCATTATTCATTTTTCATAAAATTTTGAAAATGGCTATAAATTTAATTAATTTAATAATTTATATGATAAGTTCGGCCATGAAAAATTTTTGTGGTGTCCCCTTTACCCTTGATGCCCTAAGCATGTGCTTACTTTGCTTATACTGTACTGTATGGTTAATCTAGCACTGAGTAACGGCGTACTGCACGATAATGTGCAGGGATCACACTTGACTTATACATTTCATCCTCTTTCTCTATGTTTAGCATTCGTTTGCTCAGAGGTTGATGCCTTGCTGCTTCATGAGCAGCTCTTCTTTTCTTCACCCTAACAGCCTGCTTCTTTACTTCTTTCATCGGCATCTTTTTGCATTAAAACTGATTAAGTCAGTTTTTGTGTTGCAATTAGTACGTTTTTCTTAATTTTTGACTTAAGCTAGCACTTAAGTGTTCAGTCTGCCTCAAGAATGATTTAAGATATGAAGAGGTAGGGGAAGTGACGGAGAAGGTGGTAGGGATGAGAACAGCGCCTGTACAAAAAAATAAAAATTAAAAGAGGAATAAAAATCATTACCCCGAAAGCAGATGGAGTGGGGTCACTTAGTATATGTGTACCAAATTTCAGGTCAATTGGTCAAACGGTTTGCAAGCTACAATTGATTTAAAATCCTGGACAGACAAACAGACAGCTACGGTAGTGTATTATATAAGAAGATTACATTATATTATAATAAAACACTGAGTATTACCCATTATTTTAACATGGCTTTCTCATAGCTTCATTTTAGTGTAACCCTGATATTCTGTATATGCATTGATTTATCATTTCTATCATGGCTCCACAATCCATACTAACCCCTTCTTTCCCTGCTGTTCTTTTATCAGTTCTCTGTGATGGCGATTTGCGCCACCACCACCTGATCAGGGCACCATGCAGTCCCTACATTGATGCATTGAAGGCCAGAGGTCCACGTGACCATCATCATCTGATTCTTTCATGTGAAGCCTGAAAACCATGAAGACCGATTTAGATCTTTTATGTTAGGTAGAATCCCTAATGGGGGCTGGGTGGTATTTTGGCCTTGGAACCCGTGCAGATTTTGTTTTTTTGTCCACTAGCCCTCTGGATTATTTTTTTTTTTGTTTGTTTTTTTCTGTCCTACTGGCCATCTGACCTTACTTTATTCTTTGTTATTTAGTATTGCCTAATCTTCTTTTTATATTTCTATTTTTATAAACTTTTCTTTCCTCATCTTGTAAAGCACTTTGAGCTACATTATTTATATGAAAATGTGCTATACAAATAAATGTTGTTGTTGTGTGTCTGGTACCTCCTCTCATTCTAATTGGTTAGTTTAGCTTTAGAGACATGATTGAAAGAGGAAATATGAGTTTGAGACACATGAGGAGGAGTAAAGACGAAGAAGGCATGCTCAGAGTCCCCTTCAAAGATGGCAAATATTAAACCACACAGGGGGCAAGCAAGGTGCTTGGAAATGACAGCTTCTGAGAATCAGGCTTTAAGGGAACGTGATTGAGAGAGGAAACCCCAAGCAATAGAGGTTCAGACACACAAGTATAAAGTACAAAGGAAAGGTTCTGCACACATACACTCAGTGATTTCAAATATTTTTAAATTTATTTTATTAACTTTCTTTGACATGTAATATAATATAATATCATGAGATGGCATGGTAGGATATTGGTAGAACTGCCGCCTTATTGTAACCAAACCAGAGTTTACATCCTAAGTGTTCACTGTGTAGAGTTTGCATATTCTCTCCATGTCTGGTCAGATTTTGTGAGGGTGTGTGCTAGTTTCCTCCTCCAGTCCAAAGACGTGCAGGGTAGGTGAATTGGCATTGGTAAATTGACCCTAGAGTCTGAGTGTGTTCACCCTGCAACAGACTGGCACAGTGTCCAGGGGCCTCATGCATAACGACATGCATAGAAGTCACACTAAAACATGGCATAAGGACAAAAGTGTAAATGTGTGTACACACAAAAAAAAACAAATGCATAAATCTGTGCATTCCTTAGCTTCCAAGTTCTTCCACTCCATAAATCCCGGTCAGCATGAAAAGTAACGCCCGTGTATGCGCCTGCTGCCACTCCCAAACTCCTCCCAGAATTATGCCTTTTTCAATATGCTAATCAATATAATTATCTCTAAAACTCAGCATTCTGTGAAAAGGCAATGGCAAAAGCATGGGGGAAAAAAGAAGAATTTCAGCAAATACCAAGTGGAGGCAAAGAAAAAAGTACTATTTGTTGGTTTAAGCAGTGGTATAAACAACAAAAGTAAGTTGATTGAGTGACATACAGTAGAGTGTCAGAGAAACTTGAAAGCTCAACTTCACAAAGTCACACAGGGCCCGAAATAAAAAAGAAGTTGTCAGATATCAAAGTCCCTGTGAAAAGGATAGTCATAGCCCACTGTCTGTTTCATATGAAAGCTTATTAGGGCACAGAGAAAAGAAAAAAAAATAGGGACACAGTGAGAAAAAAGCTTGAAATGTCAACATTAATCTCAAAATTTCCACTTTAATCACATAGTTTATCTTGTCATTAAAGTAGTACATCATAAACTTCATCTTTAAATCATTTAATTTACTAGTTTCTCAAATACGATCGTAACTAAAGTAGCACGTTAAATGCATTGTTTTGTATGTGTTCCTCTATGTGATCTATGTTTGTGAATTACTACTACTGTCCGACTGGACATATAATCCATTACATTTGTGATATTACAGCTCTCTGAATAATTAAAATAACGAGATGTATAATTGATATCATTTTCATGATGATAGGATTTAAAACATGTTATTAAACATGGGAACACAGTGGCAAAGTGATAGTGACGAGCTGGCCAGAGATTGTTTCTGCCTCCTGCAAGATACTTGCTGTGCGACCTTAGATGAAATAATTTATTGCAGCAGTACTGTCTCTTTCAAATATACTAACCAATTCCTGTCCTTCCTTTTCTTTCTCCAAGTACCCAATCGCCACACAATCAGCTCAGTAATTAATAGATGTTAAGCAATCTGTAAGCTTAGAACACAGATTCTTCAAAACTTTTAAGGAACATTGAAATATCTTCGTAGTACATGTTTAATTATTCTATCCATCTGTCCTTCCAGTGTCGTGCCAGCCCCAGCAAGAATACAGAGCGAGGCAGGAACAATCCCTGAACTAGCTTGCGCTGCAACACTGTGTCCTCACATGTGTAATTATGAACAATATAGATTATTTAAATGATGTTAACATTTTATCTGTATAATGTAGTAAACATATTTTGCTGAATTTAATCTTAAAAATGATATTGTCATCATGTAAATATGCGTTTTATAAAGTGGCTCAGGTTGTGCAATATTATAACTGTATCCCAACTTAACTTTGAGGTAATTGTACTAATAAGTATAAACAGTTCTACAAGGAGCACTTGATGGACTGATAGAGTGGGTTTATAGTTCTTGGGATGAAACTGTTTCTGAACCGCGATGTCCCTACAGGAAAAGCTCTGAAGCGTTTGCCGTATGAAAGCAGGTCAGTAGACAGTACGCATGGCTGAGGCAGCATGTGCTTGATGCTGTATACCGATAATTCTCTTTCCAATCAGCTGCTGTAGAGCTGTGATTCCCCACTCAGATACAGTGATATACACTCACCTAAAGGATTATTAGGAACACCATACTAATATAGTGTTTGACCCCCTTTCGCCTTCAGAACTGCCTTAATTCTACGTTTCTTCTAGGTTACTTCTTTAGAAATGTTGGCCCATATTGATAGGATAACATCTTGCAGTTGATGGAGATTTGTGGGATGAATATCCAGGGCACGAAACTCCCGTTCCACCACATCCCAAAGATGCTCTATTGGGTTGAGATCTGGTGACTGTGTGGGCCATTTTAGTACAGTGAACTCATTGTCATGTTCAAGAAACCAATTTGAAATGATTCGAGCTTTGTGACATTATCCTGCTGGAAGTAGCCATCAGAGGATGGGTACATGGTGGTCATGAAGGGATGGACATGGTCAGAAACAATGCTCAGGTAGCCCAGTGGCATTTAAACAATGCCCAATTGGCACTAAGGGGCCTAAAGTGTGCCAAGAAAACATCCCCCACACCATTACACCACCACCACCAGCCTGCACAGTGGTAACAAGGCATGATGGATCCATGTTCTCATTCTGTTTACGCCAAATTCTGACTCTACCATTTGAATGTCTCAACAGAAATCGAGACTCATCAGACCAGGCAACATTTTTCCAGTCTTCAACTGTCCAATTTTGGTGAGCTTGTGCAAATTGTAGCCTCTTTTTCCTATTTGTAGTGGAGATGAGTGGTACCCGGTGGGGTCTTCTGCTGTTGTAGCCTATCCGCCTCAAGGTTGTGCGTGTTGTGGCTTCACAAATGCTTTGCTGCATACCTCGGTTGTAACGAGTGGTTATTTCAGTCAAAGTTGTTCTTCTATCAGCTTGAATCAGTCGGCCCATTCTCCTCTGACCTCTAGCATCAACAAGGCATGTTCGCCCACAGGACTGCCGAATACTGGATGTTTTTCCCTTTTCACACCATTCTTTGTAAACCCTAGAAATGGTTGTGCGTGAAAATCCCAGTAACTGAGCAGATTGTGAAATACTCAGACCGGCCCGTCTGGCACCAACAACCATGCCACACTCAAAATTGCTTAAATCACCTTTCTTTCCCATTCTGACATTCAGTTTGGAGTTCAGGAGATTGTCTTGACCAGGACCACACCCCTAAATGCATTGAAGCAACTGCCATGTGATTGGTTGATTAGATAATTGCATTAATGAGAAATTGAACAGGTGTTCCTAATAATCCTTTAGGTGAGTGTAAATACTCTAAATGTTGCAGTGAGAGTAATATGGAAAAAGATGATCCGCTGTGGCAACCCCTAACGGGAGCAGCTGAAAGAAGAAGAAGGTACAGTGAGAGTAACAACGCTAAAGCAGTTATTGTATTTGGAATAGTTTGACCATTCCGTGGACCATTATATTGTTACAGGATAATTACAATCAGATGCCTAATAAAAAATATGCAGGTAATTTCAGTATATTTATAAAACCGCGTCAGGGATGTGCATCTAAAAAAGAAAGGGAAACCGCACTTGAACAAAAGCACTGCTTTGACACTGGGTCCTGCTAGTTTGCAAAACCGAGCGGAGAACTTAAGTACAGCAGGTACCGTGAAAATGTGCATGGCTTTATGCCAAGTTTAGGTTTTATACATCGCGATTTGAGCGTGGAAATAGGAGTACGCAACATTTTTGTATGTACGCACTGTTTATACATGAGGCCCCAGGTGTTTTTCCTGCCTTGTGACCAGTGACTGCTGGGATAGACACCAGCTGCTCCACAATCCTACCATGGATTAATGGGTTAGAAATTGGATGAATGGATGGATAAATATAATGAGCCTTGAGCTTACAGTATGTATTAGTTTGCACTTTTTCTTTACTCTTTTTGCTATGTTTTTACGTTTCGTGTCTCTGCTTGAGTAAGAGAATGTCCCTTTGGAGATCAATTAAGTGCTATCTATCTATCTGTCTGTCTATCTATATAAAATATATTGATTTTTTTATATTTCTTCATGTTTAGAGAAACAGCACAGTGCCCAATGCTAAGTGACAGACTTTGCCTGATCACTGTCGGTCTGAAGTTTTCACATTTTCTCTCTGAATGAATTTTCCTCAGTTTTCCTGTAAGTATTAAAACATTAGAACAATTGTGACAAGATTGTCCAAAATGACATCAAGTTGAGATTTGAAGGTACCTTCTCTCCACAACACTACATGATAATTTAGTCCATTATTCTATGGTTCTTTGTATGAAGAAAAATGTTCTAATATTTGAGTGAAATCTCTCCTTAAAATATTTCCAACTGTGCCCCGATGTTCTTGTTGAACTTATTCTAAAGTAATAGGCTGGATCCACTGTACTAATTCCTTTCATAATTTTAAACACTTTAATCGTGTCTCCTTTTAATCTCAGTTTACATAAACTGAAATGGTTCAGCTCCTTCAATCTCTCTTCATAGCTCATACATCTTATTCCTGGAATCAGCATAGTTGCTCACCTCTGAACTTTTTCTAGCACTGCTTCTTCTTTGTTGTAATCTGAAGACCAAAACTACACACAATACTCCCAGAAAAACTTCACTAGTGTGTTGTATAGCTTCAGTATAACCTCCTTTTTGACTCCACATATCATCATACGTAACCTAACATTCTATTAGCCTTCTTGATTGCACACTGTCTGATGTAGATAGCACTATGACTGCCAGGTCCTTGACATAAGATGCACTTTCAAGTTTCAGGCTTCCCGATGTGTTTTTAAATCTAATATTTTAACTCCCAACATATACTTTACATTGACTCACATTAAATGTCAGGTACCAAAAACCTACCCAAGCCTGTATGCTGTCCAAGTCACTCTGTAACAATTTGGTTCATTCTACATTATCTCCCCATCCACTTTGTTTGATATCCTCTGCAAACTAGCTTACTAATATTATTCCATATTGTTTATGTATACTAAAATGAACAGTGGTCCCAGCACTGATCCGTGAGGGATACCACTCTTAACATCAACTAATTCTAAAAAGGCTCCCTTCATTATAACCATTTGCTTCCTGTGTTTGAGCCATTTCTATTACTCACCTATACACCACAGCCTTGAATTCCCATTAATTTTAGCTTGATCACTAATCATTCATGTGGTATATTATCAAAATGCCTCTGAAAATCAAGATAAATAATATTATATGCACCTCTCTGCTTGTATGCTTTTGTTGATTCCACAAAGAATTCCAGCATATTACTGAAACAAAACCTTTCTCATCTGAACCCATGTTGACTATTTCTTAAAACTCCTATTCTTGTTATGTACTACTCTTCTTAATAATTCCTTTAATGTATTTACTTGTGCTGCATGTTATGCCTTCTAGCCTGTAGTACTAGTGCATTCATTAGCAGGTAAGATTGGCAGCCCTAAACTGGCCCAGGTATTAGTGAGTGTGGGCGTGCCCTACAATGTATTGGCATCCTACTCAGCGTCTATACTTGTTGCCGCTGGGATATTAATTGGACTTTCAGAACCTTGCTTTGGACTAAACAGATTTGAAAATGGGTCAAAGAGAGGATGTTCCATTACTATTGATGCATTCACTATTGTTTAATCCCTTTAAAGTTTCAACAACTTTGTTTTTCATTCAATACTGACCATACTGCCTTTTAAAAAATGGACATCTTTTCTTTTAGTCCTTCTGTAGTAGCTTTAGGCAATCAATTCATAGACATCTGCTCCTTCCAGGCCACATTCCTGCTTTCTTTTTGCTAGTTTATCTGTGCTGCAGTCTGCTTTCACCTTTAATCACATGTCGTCATGTAGTATTTGAGTCTGAGCAGAAGGCTTCTAGTGAGCATCTTAAGTAATAATCTGGGTACCCAAAGGAGTGCCTAATTGCTGGCATTCCAGATATTAACAATTCAGACTGTGCATAGACATTTAGAGTTCCTTAAAATGTTAGGAATAGAGGTGGCATTGAGGTTAGCTGTTGTCACACAGCTTCAGGAGAGTTCAATTCCAAGCCCAGTCACTTTCAACATGGTGCTTGACTATTTATTAACAGTGTGGCAGGTGGCTGGAGCTGCAGCATATGTTCCAGGGGAGCAAGGATGGGAGACCCAATACTTCCTCAGACTCCTGCTGGGCTTCATGGGGGCTGGAGTTTGGTGCAGCCCTGTTGGGTTCTGCAGGCACCGCCAGGGGGTGCTACAGTGGGAGCTGCTGGGCCCTTCTGGGCAATTATTTCGCCACACCTGGACTCGGCAATCAAGCACCTGGAGAACTTCTGAGTGCCGGATAAAAGGAGCCAGCGACCACCACTCAGGAGCCAGAATTGGGAGGAGGAAGACAAGGTTGCCAAGGAATCGTGGTGGTAGATGGTAGTAATGACGTTATCAGGAGGGGACCAGAGGGAATGAAGGAACCCAGAAGTGGCTTGTTTCTCTATCGAGTCCGGGTGAATTCATGGTAGTGTTGCTTTGTTTTTTCTGAGGGAACAAAGAAAGAAAGGTTAGTACCCTGTTGTTGTTCCCTGGCACGATATGTCACAGTGCCCGTCGGGTCTTTAAGCGACTCCCTATGCGCTCGTGCGTGACAACAGCTTTATATTGGTCAATATAATGTCTTAGGGGAACTAGAAACATTTTCTCATCTGACTTTGCTCTTGCCATGCTGCTGATAGTGACAGTAAGAATATTCAGCTCACCATAACTTGAAAAATTGTGCACTTGCAGAAAATTTACTTGTTAAGCCATTGCTTAGAATATCATAAATAAAATCCTTCACAAGGATACATTTTACAAAATGATCAAATCAGCACTGTCCCCAGTAGGGGTTGGCTCCTGCCTTGAGCCCAAATCTGCGGGGATGTATTTTAGCCGACATGTCCATGAAATGCACTACTGTACTTTGCTTTATTATTTGATAAATAGATGGATGAACAGACACGTTATAGGAAATAAGCAGTCTTTGCAGCTTAAGAGAGCCTCTTCCTAAATAATGAATTTTGATGTCTCCACATTGTATGTTTCATTGTGCCTCTAGTCATAAAATGAATGCACATGTGGATCATTGCAATTGCCGACCTCTGCTGTAAATTTTATTTTTGCAGATTTCCTGTGAATCTCATCTCTCATCCTCCTAGGTTGTAGCTTCTCACTCCCCAGTTGTTCCCTTGTGTGTGTGGCTCAGAGTGAAGGTGCTGCCACATTCATTATCACGCAGCCCTGATCTCCCTGGGTGGGCTGAGCTCATTGCACTGATTGTGTTGATTCTAATACGCAGTGATAACCTCTAGAGTCATAGCACTACACTCAGGCATGCTTTATGTTAATTAGCCAGATTGCTTCATTCCCAATTATTTATTCCTTTTGAGGAATTTAGTGTGTTATTGTAGTGCCTGACGATCCATTTCCAACCCCCCTAGAAAGTTTATCTGATTAAAACGAGGATCAGAACAGCATGCTGCACACCAGAAGGGATTTTATTAAGGCATAACAATTGAAAACCCTGGATTTGAGCTCACGGTCGGCACACGTGCATTTTCAACTGATTATCTTGTCTCTCTTGTCTTTTCTATATTGGCTTACATACTAAAATAGAAGACATTTTTCTCTTTTCCTTTTCTGACAGTGTACAAAAAATTATTTTTGTGAGAAATCTCCAGTTTTTTTGTCTTTTTTCTGCAACCAAATCCTTGCATGGTTTCAAAACTTTGCTGGATTAATGCACCAGTGGCCGATGGTTGTGCTTAGATTCTCTCCTGGTCCAAATGAAAATGGACACAATGCTTGCACGAGTTTTCTGATAACATTAATTGTTCAGCCATCAGATCATGAAAGTAATTAGACCATGTAAAATGTCTTAAATAGGTATGGTGCTGTAGGAGAGACTTCCTATAGGTGCACTTATTGTGCTGTGCTGTGTCGTGCTGAATAGTCTTGTGCAGGAGCTCTGTGTGTTGGCTTATTGCTCCTTTTCTGTCATCTGCAAGATCCCACAGAAACGATAAAGAACAGTAGTTATAAGCTTCTGAATACTGATGAAGAACTGAAGTGTTTGGAGGAACAGATACTAAATCTTTGCACTTGTTCCAGGCACCTGAAAACCTTTAACCTACAGCACAATGTAGCAGGGCATCATAAGCCAGCTTCCCCTTCCAGCAATTGCCTGCCAGCCTCGTCCACAAATTGTGCCCACTCAGAACAGAGTGTGAGAACACCAAACTAAAAAGGGGACCTCCACTTCAAGCACCCAGAGAAGAACCAATGTTGCAGTTGAGCAACCATTTTAAAGGCAGCTCCCCTCCAAAATGCTGTTTTCATTTTGCAGGACTCAATCAAATGAAACCATGGCTGTGCACCTTCTGGCCAGAAGACTTTTGTATCTTGCTTTCCTGGGGCACATGTTTAGGACGCTGTTAAAAAAGCTCAGTCTGTCCTCAGAAAGCATAAAAATGTCAGCACTGTAGTTTTCCACGAGGAAACTAATGACATTCACAGCTGCTGGTCAGAGGTGTTGAAGGAGGACTTTGGATTGCTGCTGCATATCGCTTGAGAGGGAACCTGGGACTCAGCTGCATGAATCGTCATCTCTGGGCCACTTCAGACGCTGCAATATTCAGATGATGCCTTTAGACCTTTATTCGTTGACAATTTCAAATTGTTTTGGGAGAGTCAGTGTTTTTTCAGAAGAGATGGGCTACAACAGGCAAGGCACTCAGGTCCTCTCAGACAACATCGCTAAGGTAATTAAACAGCTTTGACAATTTGAAATTAATCTCAGTACTAATGTATGATACATTTCAAACATAGCCAAGCTGGCAGCTAAAAATGTGTATTAAATTAAGCTGTATGTAACATTATACACGCACTAAAAACAATATACAGTTTAATAAATATCCCTGCCATGTAATTAGTGAAATCATGCCAACCTGTGACTTATAAAATGAACGTATATGGCATCAGTACAATAGTAATGGTGATTTAAATTATTTGTGCAGCTCTAGCCTTGTCAACTATAAACCATTGTTAGGATATGATTGTTCTGTGTGGCTTCACCTATAGATGTGAACTTATATTAGCACTATAGTAACAGACCATAGTCTCAATAAATGGTCCCGACAAATCGGGATAAACGCGACTCTAATATGCCGATACAGCTGTGCTCTTTCAAGAACTAAAATATGGCTTTGCTAAATATTAGAGTGTTATCCAGCAAAACCTTGTACATTAACAAAGTTATTAGTGAAAATAGACTTTCTTACATTGAGTGAAACGTAGTTCAGTAATTATGGTGTTATTTGAAGCAGCATCTTCGAATTACAATTTTGTTCATACAGTTTGCCAAGGCAAAAAAGGCGGCAGTTTAGCAAAATTTTTCACAAGCTGATTAAACTACAATGATACCTGTTTTGTTACTTTCACATATTTTGAGTATCTTGCCCTAGTTATTCAAGGAGTAACGCAATCTCTTTTAACAACCATTTATAAGCACACAAAATGTAATGTGTTCTTATTGAGCATTTATCAGATATAGTAATAACTAATTACGACAGGCTTATAATTGTAGAGGATTTCAGTTTTCACATGGGTGAAACCCTAAAGAAAGAGAATTTATTAACTTACTGCACTCTTTTAACCTTAGTCAGCATGTCAGCCAGACATGCATAAGGGAGGATACATGCTGGATATAGTTATTTCAAAAGGATTCAAAAAAACTCATAATCCCGGCCCACCTTAAATTCCTTTGCACCTCTCCATCAGCGTCTTTTGTTTTGTAAATGTGTTGGTCAGTACAAGCAGTGAGCAGCCTGCTGTCCCATGCCCCGCCTTGATGGAGTTCAGCTCAGGCAAAAAGTTCTCCCAGCTCAAACCAAGGCTCCTTAGTGAGATGCGTGGAGTTGTATAGGGTAAATAATACAGTATATTGTTATTTGGAATACATGCATTTCATGTGTGTTCCGAATCTACAAAGATCTGGGTAAGTGTAGGATGAAAGGAAACGCTAAAGCAGAAACATTTTCCATGTTATACTAATAAGGACAAGAAGTGTATAATGTGTGAAGACTTTAGTCCAAATACCAAGTAAACATGTGTGCTTTTATTCAAAATTATAACCAATGTAAAAAAAAAATCATTCAACTTGCATGTTGCTGTCAACAATTTACTGCTCTCTTCACACATTATATATATGGAATAATTTTCTGCTTTAGGTATGTGTTCAGCATTTCTTGCCTCTCATTTCCTTCTATCCTACATTTACCCAGATCTTTGGAAACACGGTACACCCATGAAATGCGTGTGTTCCAAATCATGGTATACTGTATTATTTACCCTATACAACTCCAGGCACCTCATACGCAGATAAGGAGCCTTGGTTTGAGCTGGGAGAACTTTTTGCCCGAGTTGAGCTCCGTTAAGGGGGAAGGAGTGGTACAGTAGGCTGCTTGCTGCTTATGCTGACCAATGCATTTACAACACAAAAGATGCTGATGGAGAGATGTGAAGGAATTTAAGGTGGGCCGGAATTACAAGTTTTTTCTTTGGCTTCAGGGATTCTAGTGTTAATCAGTAATCAGGAATGTTTCTCCATCTGCCTCATTTATTACTCTTTAGCTAAAGTTTGAACAGGGAGCATTCTTTCGCAGCATGATCAGAATGGCCAAATATTAAAGGTGTAGGTCTATTTTGGAAGCACCTGAATTTACATAACAGTTTTTAATCAATGAATCCATTTACTTTGGTTGGTCCATTGGTTTACACCCAAATTATCTATATAAAATAAAAGTCTATTATATTATTATACTTATACCCCTTGGGTTAAGCCAGCACCCTTGAAATTTCTGTGTATATAATTTTGTTGAATACTGGACATCTGATCACTCAGTCATCCTTCAGGACATTTTGTGTATTACACCTGTCTTTGTTGTTCAGTTGACCTTTATCTGGTTTCCTGATATGCCTAAATGGGTTTCTGACATTTATTAACACTTTATGCTATTTCTTTAAGATGAATGCTGTGTTATCCTCTCACATTAGTTGTACGCATAATAACCTAGATATGCATATAATTTTCATTCTCTTCAGTTAATCTGCAATCATTATTAATGTTTACTTTTCTGTTTTCTTTTCCAGTTCTTCTGTGCTGGCACAACCACCATCTGATGAAAGTCCTGTGCAGCTGCCTGTGAAGTTTGAATGTTTGAATAAAAGAGGATGCTTAACTTGTCACAAAACCCACTGTGTTGAATCCTCTAAGATGAAGCCAATAAAAAAACAACAAAGAATGACTTAAGACATTTATGTTAGGCAGAATGCCCAGATGGGGCTAGACAGTCTTTTGACATGGAACCCCTAAAGATTAAATTTTCTTCTTCACCTTAACTGTTTTTTTTTATTTTTCTGGTTACCCTGGCCATCTGGCCTTATCATTGCACTGTCATTTGAAAACTTTAGATACAATTCTTTATTTTGGGAATCTACTTCTATTAATTATATATCTTTCTTAAGAATGTGTGCATTATTTATTTATCTTTTATATACTATGTATTCATTATTATTCATCCATCCATCCATCTATCCTCTTCCGCTTATCCGAAATCGGGTCGCGGGGGCAACAGCTTGAGCAGAGATGCCCAGACTTCCCTCTCCTCTGCCACTTCTTCTAGCTCTTCCAGGGGAATCCTGAGGCATTCCCAGGCCAGCCAGGAGACATAGTCCCTCCAGCGTGTCCTGGGTCTTCCCCGGGGCCTCCTCCCGGTTGGACGTGCCTGGAACACCTTACCAGGGAGGCGTCCAGGAGGCATCCTGATCAGATGCCCAAGCCATCTTATCTGACTCCTCTCATCTGTCTCCTCTCCTTATTGTTATCTAAATTTAAATTGTTTTTCTTTGCATGGAACTACTTCATTTACATGTTGTAAAACACATCTCCTGTATAATAATGTGCAGTAGAAATAAAGGTTGTTGTTGTTAAATGGATATTTGAACAAGAAGAGAAGTCGTCAATGACGTCCCTCAGAGATTTGTACTTGGGCTGTTAATCGTTCATTTGTATTATTGACATTGGCTCTGTTCTGTATAGTAAATTCGTAATCATTCATAGGTGACACCTAAATTGGAAAAAAAGAATACACTGAGGAGGCAGCAAAAACATTTTAAAAAACATTAACAATATTCAAAAAGAAGGGAACCCTTGGCAAATGCAATTTAATGTAGTGAAGTGCAAAGTGAAGCATGGAGGAAAACGAAATGTTAATTGTTATGATTATTTTTTTGGCTTTAAATTAATTTTTCAGTTACTTAATAATTAATTACTTTGAACTTTTGTTATTATGTTATATATCCGGGTATTGTTTTTTTCACTTTGTATTTTTCATAAGTATTTCTAGCTTTTTTAAAAATGTCAAGACTCATACTGGAGTTTGGAGCTTGCTTAGGACTGCTGGATTGGTTGTTCTTAAATATACATATGGTAGTCATTCAAATGTGTAATAAAATGAGCATTACTATTAGTTTTGACCCCTTCTGTTTTTGTTTCTCAGGATTCTGCTACGTGCTACTGCAACATGGTTAACATTTTCTTTCAATCTGATGGAACTTAGAACTTATCAGTGTTTTGAAGAAAAACACTTCCACAGTGACTCAGGCAGAGCTCTGCTTGGTTTTTATGTACATTTCTATGGTTTTTTTTTTTGTTTGTTTTGAATCATTATCGGAGTGGCATGGTGGCGCAGTGGGTAGCGCTGCCTCGCAGTTAGGAGTGTATAGTTACGCTCCTACTTCTGGGGCTTTTTGATATTTTTTTAGGAACTTTACATGTCTTTTAAAGCATTCAATTCCCTTTGGGTCTGAGGTAGGCCAGTGGAGTTGGGATTAAGCCTCATTGACATAAGTCTTTTCCAGGCAGGCATATGAGGCCTGAACTGGATAATAATGACTTTTGTGAGTCCATTTAATGGCCTGACTCCCATTTTTTGTTATGTTTTGGACTTCAAATCTTAACTAGCTCTACCATTTCGTGACTGAGAGTGAATTTAAAAAAATGATAATAAGAAGAAGGGCCAGATTTTTAAATAATCCATTGGCTGTGTCAGTCTCCATGGGCGCCCGGCACGTGAGAGTGCGATCCTTCGCGGTATCCTGTCATTTTTACTTCCATAAGATTTGTATGTGCTCGGCTAACTTCGATGAAATATTTGCATTTTTTTTTTAAAGTGCTTTAATAACTGTTAAAATGCCTTATGTGGTTTTTGGTAGTAATTCTAATCCCAAAAACAAAGAATAAATTATTTATTCTTATTTAATTATTTTTTATGTAAAGAAACAATTAAATATGTTTTCATTTTTAAAAATCTTGTAAACGTGGACACCGATGAAGTCAATCTGCGTGAAACGAATGTACTTTCGTCCGACAGATATTATACCGCTATTAGTTAGTGTATCATGAAAATAACCCAATACGTAGTAAATTATTTAACTCAATTTGTGCCAATATTGGCTATGCTGCCAATGTAGTGCAGTCGCGACGCATTATCACTTGATCTACTGTTACTCGAATGTTCGCGACAGATAACAATACATCTCAAACTTTCTGGATTGAAAATAGGTGACCATAAAAGCAGCAGCAGCAGCGGCGCCACTCGTCATAGAAACAAACGTCAAATAGAAAAGGAGCTCAGAGTGTCTATCTCGAATATCAAACCAAACCTGGACAGGCTGTGTACATTAAAGCAGGCACATATTAGTCATTAGATCTATGCCTTAGAAATGTTTTATTTTAATTTTAGTTATAATGCATTCGTTGTGATTATATGCTTGCAAATTTAAATTTGAAATAAAAATGTAAAACATTCATTTTGATGTCTTGTTCATTTATTCAATGCCCCCCTTGTACAGCTTCAATGCACCCCCAGGAGGCGCGCCCCACAGTTTGAGAACCGCTGGTTTAAGCTATACCCTAAATGCCAGAATACCTGAACTTGCTGTAACTCGCCATGAGATGTGATGGTCCACTTTTGTTCAAGAAAAGAAAAAAACTCTTATACTCTTGTTATGTTGAGTGAGAGAGAAGCACCTGTTCATGTGTATTATGTAAAATCTTTCCACAGAGGGAAAGTTCACCTGTTCATCCACTTTTGAGACAAAAAGGCACTCTCTGTCAAGGTATGCACAACAAAGAACACAGCTGTGCTTAGTGAAAATGAATGAAAATCAAACCTTGGAAAAAGCACAATGCATGGTTAAGAATGCATGATTTATTGTTAATATTCTTGATTTACTCAGTAACCATGTTGACTGATGTGATAAGGAATGTCAACAAATGATTAAGAGTTGGAAATCAAGTACTGAAGGACAAAACTTTTGTGGATGACAAAAATGACAGGTAGCAAGCACTAAAAAGAGCAAGGAGCCAGGACATTAGTAGCACTAAAACATAACTGACAGTTTAAAAGATCTAAGCCTATATAAAGAGAAGGTCAAGCAGGTGACGTGGTCTTGTTACCTAAGTCCGTGTTTTTCAGACATCTGAAAGAAGAAACGTGACGTTTGGGCTAGAACAGTAATGGAATAAATTAAAAGCTCTGCATAGTAGTTGTGTGAATAGAAGCTTAGGAAGACAATAATTTATCATTAGATGAGAGTTATGGAAGAGTATGCCTCTATTTTTGTGATTTCTTTATTGATGATCAGCAATAAAATAACAGTAGAACTTTGGACCATCACAAAATAGTATTAGGGTCAAATAACAAAATTTCATTGTTTCGTTTAAAAGAGTGGAACACAAAAAATATAATAGAACTGTCTCAGTAACAGTTAACAAAAACAAACAACAGCAGCAAAGAAACTCGCTACCCACATCTGTCACTGCGGAAAAGAATCATTTGAAAAAAATCATGAGGGAAATTAAAGATGTCTCACCCCTCATATGTTTGAACCAGGGTTTCATCCCTGGTAAAATTATGTTATTTCTTTAATTAATGTTTTGTCCTTTGCATATTGTTTTGTCACGTTGATTATTTTTTCATTTTTTTCCTTGTTTTATTTACTGAATATTGTCTTATGTAGGAATTGTTTGCAGTCTTGCAATATTAATATATGTTTCATTCTTTGTCTTCTCTCCTATATGTGGAGCCTAAGGAGGCAGTGCCACCCAATCATATAGGTGGAGTACTGGCCCCAGTTAGTATTTAAAGTAAAGCAGCAGTTCTCACTGCAGCTTCAGCATTGTTCCTGGTTTTGGTTTACACTTTATTCTCTGTGGATTTTCTTGTTTTGATCCCCTGCTGTCATGATCAGTCTCTTGTTTTCAATTATTATAGTAACTGTTCGTAAATAGTCCTAAAAATAGTGGTGCCAATAAAAATAAAAAACACAGAGTTAAAGGTGAACTCAATGTATTTTCAACATTATTTAAACATACCAACTACTAAAACAGATGTGATTACAAGATTCCTTGATCACTATATCCCTTTAAATAAGAACTGAACAAGGGCAAGGAGAGTTTATAAAAAGTCTTAAATAATAGCCTGATCATAACAATGGCCAGATGATGTATCATCTGTGCTCTGTGCAGCTGTGATACCACACACAAATACATCAAAAACAGGTTAAAATACTCTCTGTGGTGCACTAAGAGTAACAACTCGAAAGCAGCCATGGTATTTGGAATAGTTCAGCCATTCCGTGCACCATTATTTTGTTACAGAATGATTACAATCGAGTGCCTTAAATTTGCAAATGATATTCAATTAATTTCTGTGTATTTGATAAAGTCAGCATCATAGATGTGAATCTAAAAAAGAAAAGTAGACCACAGAAACAGTAGCCCTGCTTTGATATTGGTTGCTGCCCATTTGCAAAACTGAGCAGAAATGTCCGTACACAAGTTGTGAGGGTGCCATGAAAAATGGCCTT
Organism: Polypterus senegalus; assembly: GCF_016835505.1. NCBI lineage: Eukaryota > Metazoa > Chordata > Cladistia > Polypteriformes > Polypteridae > Polypterus > Polypterus senegalus. Next base: position 212,202,260 of record NC_053157.1, read on the forward strand.
ACACCATGTTTAGTTTTTGTACATCTCAAAGTGAGAGTGGAAATGGGCGTATGCAACATTTTTGTACATATGCACCATTTATACATGAGGCCTCTTGAGAATAAGAATCAAAAAAGTGACTTTAACCACCGTTTTGGTGTGTGGGAAAGTGTGTGTTGTGCTTCTGAACTTCTGAGCGTCTGTCTGCGTCAGGTTTGGGCGGCTGGAGCGCGCCCTGCAGGTGACACTTTTTAGATGGTATTGACAGAAAAAAAAAATATGAAGCTCATCTATTCCATGTTTCCCAACCTTTTCTGTACTGAATCAGTTTTTGTATTAAGAAATAGAAAAAATCTTGATGGTAGCTGTTGAATGAAACACATCAAAAAATATGCTCTACATTTTAAGCAAAGTTTAGATGTCTACAGAAAGACTTTGGTGCAAACTGACTTATTTTACAAGAATGCTGATAATTGTAAAATAAAGGGGAAGCAAAACCAATTTTTATGACACCACAACAGGATTTGAAACCCTCATTTGTTTCACAGCACAGATGGGGAGATTTAAAAAAAAAAAAACATCCTTAGAATGTAAGTGGTTGTTAAATTAATCACAAAATTCACACTACATTTGCTATCAGAGATATTTTTGAGAAACCAAGACATTGTAAATCAACAACTCAGTTTAAACATATTTGCAATGAATAATACTATTTATTTTTGTTTATTTTAAATGAATATTCTTCACTACAAGTGCATCCTAAATAAATATATTCTGAGATATTACTGTACATATACGCATAGAGTAGAATGTGTTTGTTGTAACTGCAGAGGACATCAACTCTTTGAATGATCCCAAAGACTTATAAATATCAAAAATTGACTGTTTATTCTACAAACTAAAAGTAAAGATAAATAGAGAATAAGAAATGTCCCAAAAACTGAAGACATGCTAAATCCTGCTTGGCCTACTTAAAACAGGCTTTGAACCCTTTTATGTTATGCTTATCTTGTTATTGACTTCTCAAGGACCATTAACCTTAACTCTCATACTTGATTTGCTTAATTTGCCCAGCTTTATGCTTTCGTCTGGTATCATTTCTAAACACTCCAGTACTCTTCATAAAGTTCCTGCTTTTCTGTTCTTTACATAATGCTGAAGGTGCTCCCCAGCTAGCAGGAACAAACCATTTTATTTGGAGATTGGGAGGCCAATGACTGTTCACCCTAACTGATCTTTAAAAGGGCAATTACTGTTCTAGTTCTCCATGTGCTGCACTCTGTTGAGTAGGACTTATTCAGGCCTACTGTCAACACTCTGCAGGTTAGGAATATCTAAGACTAAGCTGGATATCCTCCTCAACGATCATGCTGGAGAAATACTGAATCATTCCTTACAGGAAGCAACTCATTCTCTTTCTGTTGCCTCCATGAAAAGTACTTCTGGAATGGCTACTACTTTGGCAGGGCATATTGACATGAAACCCAAACAGACGGCTCATCACAGAACATATCTGAACATACACGGTATATGTACCCTATAACTTAACATTCTTGCATCTATTTAGTCCATATTCAATATCACAGAGCCAGAGACTGTCCAGGCAGAAGAAAGAACGTGGCAGGAAACAGAACTTGGGAAGGCAACAAAAACATTCAAGCAAACATTAGAGCCATTTTGGAGTTGTCTGATCAATCACACCAGAATGTTTCTGAGGATGTGGGAAGAAAACTAGACTACCTGAAAGTAAACTCACAAGTGGTCCAACTCTACAAGGACAACAACCGGACACAAGACATATAGCCAGGACACTGTATCTGAGAAGTAGCAACAATAACAATTGCTTTGTAATTAATTTAGTAATGCACAATGGTCAAGGATGCGTTTTAAAGATTTTTAAAATGTCCAGCCTTGATGAAGGGGTAGAAATCCTGAAACATATCAGGCTTAAGGGCAAATGCTATCTGACACTTGAATACCTGGGTTTAGCTTTTTCAGGACACCATACTTATAGTGTGAGCAAAAATTGCACATTTTTATTAAATAGTTAGTCTTTTGTGAACAAACTCCCCAAAAATATTGTCATTTTTCAAGCTATTGTGTTTTTTACATGTGTGGAAATCAAGAAATATTGTTTATTGTTTGCACTGATGAAGTGTCTACAACAGATGATGTCTAAGAAGATGGTTTGCAGTAGCTATGTTTGCAATACACCCCACTACACATGTTTTTCTTGTTTGTTTTGTAAATTATTGCTCCGGTTGTTTATCTTCTTCCTTGTGTCCTTTGTTAAAAAAGATTTAATTTTTCATACAATAATTATTACATTCTTGAAATGTATTCTTTGTGAAAAATGCCGCGGGGTGTCCGCAGCCTTGGCATCACCCATTTCCCCAGAACATCAATACTCATTACCAGAATACCTGGTGTAATGAGGACACAAAAGGTAGCTTCAAACAGTGCTTTGAGTGGTTTATTTAATTCAAGATAGTGTTAGTGATAGTGATAGTGTAAATATGTACAATGCAAAGTCTTCTCAATAAATAAATAACCAATTAATAATCCTATAAAAATGAGTGCTCTTTTGTAGGAGTTTGAAATCAATCCATAAATAATAAATCCAACCAGAGTTGTTGTTATCCATTCAGGTGCATCTGACTCTTGCTCTGGGCTAAGGTTATTAAAATTAGGTATAACACCTTTAAGATAAAAATGAGGGCTCCTTTTACTCCTGTGAGCCACAGTGCCACTGCTTCCTGTCTTCTGTCCGCTCACCCATCTAGTGTCTCCAATGGGGCTGAAATGGCGGCAAGGCTTGCATCATATCCACCTCAGCTGGTCACCGGTGGGGCGCCCAAGCCTGACTTCTTCATCTTACTACCATCTCAGACATCCACAGGACAATCCCTGAAGCCAAATGGACACTTCTGCTCCCTGGATACTCAGCAGAAACAACCCTACTCAATGAGTACCATTCCTCTCACTTACTGGGTGGCCTCTTCCCAACCACCTTTCCTCCTGTCTTCTGCACCTGGCACACTCCCAATCTCACTCCTCTTTTCCCAAACCCATCTGTTCCTTGATTTTCTCTCCCATAAGTCTTTCTCTCAGTTCTTTCTTTTTCTCTCTGTTGTATTTTATCCTACTTAGTGAGGACAGGTATGCCAAAAGATCTGCGGAGTGTCAATGTCTTTACTAAAATCCTGCACAGTCACAAACCACTAACACACCGCACCACACTGATAATCACTTAAGAGGAAACTGGAGATGTTCAAACAGATGTTTAATTACTTCTAGCAGGAATAGACAATCACCAGATTGTAAAACAAACCTGAAAGAGGGTTCTGTCAGCACCTGATGAATCTCTCCTCAATGAAGCTCAGAAAATGTATACTCTCGGAGATACATACATCCTATAGAGATGTACCAAGTGATAATATTTAACAAAAGTGGGGGGGGGGAACTATACATGCAGTATTTCATTTGTGGTTGCTCTATGAACTAAATAAAAGTATGTGGGCCTCAAAGCCACTTGAGTATGCCCCCTCTCCCTCAGGGTCTCATAGCTTATATAAACTCAGGCAATGTAGAGTTTTAAATACATTGTCATGATAAGGATTGCATATACAAAACACTTTCTTACTGCATGGTCATTTAATTTGCTTCTCTCAGCAGATGACCATGGAGGGGGGCTGGCTGGCAAGGACAACCACCTGGTGTCTATTTCTGTTGGGAAAAGAGAGGCCATTAGTGCTGACAGCTTCTTATCTCTGGGAGAGGAAAGGGCTCCCTTCTGTCAGGCACTCTCTCCTGCAACTTTGTAACAGTGAAACACAAAAATAAACTTAGGAAGAGATAAAGCACTGACACCTGTACACTTTTTTACAAAGGCAGTCACATTCAGAGCATTTTGGCTAGCTCTAAGACTTCCATTAAACCTTAACTAATTAACTCAAAGCTTAAAGGCATTAACAGTGTTTGCATTTTATAACACATCATGTTATAAGCGTTCCTTAATTTCTCTTTCATTGATCATGTAGCCTTATTGATTATGGATTGGTGCTATGTTTACCCCAACAGCAGTAAAATTAGAAATCAATCTCAAAGGTTACAACATAAATAACATTATGCTAATATGAATTTCATTAGAATAAGGACTGAGATAACCTAGAGATATATATCTAGAAAGTCTCCTAGTTGAAAGGTACATTCAAAAGAGAAATAAAAATGTAAGAAGGAAATCAAGGAGAATGTAAAGTTATCAAGAGACATAGATTAGGAACAATAAGCAAAAAAGTGCTAAAATAGTTGAATGATTAATCATACCAACCAGATTCTGCCTAGAGAAAGCCGCACATCAAAAAATGATAGAGTCAGCAATAAAGAGAGGTAGATTAAGAGGGAAATCACTGTGAGGCCAACAATTATTGAAGAAATCCTAGCCTTAGAGCTGGAAAAAAATTCATCAGTCAGTTATATGAAGAGCACTGCTGAATTTTGGTCTGTAATGGCCGGTGGCAACAAAGAAGGCGAAACTCATTAAATTGGCCTATAATCTGCTAGATACTACTTAGGTGCTCAAGCTAAAGCATGATGTATGGTGTTAACCTAATGCCGACCATCCCCGTGTAACAACATTTCTACAGGATGTTGATAGAATGCTAAAACAGGGAAGCTTCTCCTTTAGCAGGGGCTAAAACAGTTTTCAAAGTTTAAGGAAACTTGTACTAACTAAAATCTTAAAAAAATGTACCGATTATTCTTAACTAAGCAAATGCATGATAGAAAATGTAGAGGAAACACCACATCTGAGTGCCGAAACACAATCTCACCCAGAGTACATGGGGGAATGTGTTTTTATGATGTTATATTTCATGTGCTTTAAAATGTTAAAAGCATTGTAGAAAATACTGTGCAGTGTTAAACTGCAAAAAACAAAATCTTTCATATTGTTGGTTGTTACATTAAATTTAATTGCTTTATCGATAGTTAATCTGATTGTACATTTTTTAGCTACTAGCTGCCCCACTTGGCTCAATCCACGTAGTAGTGAAACAGGACAAACTTTACAAATCAATAAACAAACAGGTTTCGCTAGCTAAGTGGAGGCAAGATCCACTCCAAAATGTGGCGAGAGGTAGACCAACTCAAACGGAGGCTGGCGTGTGACTGAGAAATGCCCCACTTGGCTCCTCACTCCTGACGTCATGCTTCCCCTTCCTCTCAGCCCGCAGCCTCTCACTTGGATTTGCGGGAATAAATAGTTATCGCAAGTGAACTACAATACTTAACACGATGAGAGAAGTCACAAAATCAAGCAAATTATAAAAAAAAAACAGAACTATGTCCATTAAGTTATTCTCTCGTGAAAAGTGGACTGACAAATAGACAGACAGACAGATGTTGGATTTTGTAGCTATAGAGATTACATTTTTTCACTTGTGGCAATCAATTCTTATTACCTGTCCTACTACACTTGCGGAACAAACAAGCTCTGGCCTAATGTTACTTGATTATGTTCACCTCTTTTGTAAGTCGCTTTGGATAAAAGTGTCTGCCAAGCAACTAAAATAAATTTTTGTATATGAACTTTTCATCTATGTAATGGTAGCTGACCACATGGAACAAGAAAAGTCCGCCAAACAGATACGAGGGATGTTTAAAATGTTTCTGCACTTTTTATTAATCCTATTAAGAATTTCAAAAACAAAGTAAATCACTTTTCTACATGGTTACCTTCCTTTGCAATGCAATTTTCCCAGCATCGTACCAACTTTTTAATGCCCAATTATTCCACGTCCTGCCTTCACCGTTTACAACGAAAATATAAAGGTGCGGAAGCTTTTTGAATGTCCCTTGTATTAGAAGTACTAACAAACATGAAACTTACAACTATAAAAGGGCAGTCTGGCAAGATGAAAGGTAAACTGATAATTTTCTGAACATTCCACCCTTGACCCCAACAAACTTTTAGGAAGAGAGAAGAACAGAGAGAGCCAAGGAAGAAGGAGATTAAGAAAGAAAACAGCCACCAAGAAGACCCACTCCTGGAGATGCAGCAATGTAACCTTAAGAGACTGAATGCCACACACATAGAGGCAAGCTTTTAAAACTAAGAACCAGGAGTAAGAAGAACTACAAAGAAGGAAGAGATGGTAGAACACAGCCAACAAGAAGACCCCTGTTGTGAGATGCAGTAGACTGAAAATCACCATCATCTGGGAGAGATCCTGAAGTATCCTGTTTAGGTGATTTGCCACATCATCTTACTTTATTCTGCTTTTGGCACATTAAGAATATTTAAGAATGCTAAAGGCTAAAGAATAGCTCCACTTGCTTGTCTGGTTGCTCTCTCTTGCCATCTGGGATATACAGAAAAGAAGTAGACATCCTCCAATAGGCAAAGCACAGCAGCAGTCAGTTCGGGGTGCAGTTGGATTCGTAGTCCGACTTGTAAGTGCATTGAGACTATAGGCTGTGTGTCCTTCCAATTCAGGTGAGTGTATGAATAAGAGAACAAGACTTGGGGTGGAGGACATATGTGTGAGTTCACTTAACCTAAGCGTGTTAATAAAATAATTATTTAGGATAGGGTAATACTAAAGCCTTCAAAGAATTGTTGCACCATTGCAAAGAGTTAAGTGGTCACTGGGGACATCAACTATGATAGGTGGACTATGTTATTTCGCTAACAAGTTGCATAAGTCACCTACCGTATGATCTGGTATTCCATCATGGAAATGATCAACTTCAGAGCCAGTTGCAGGGGAGCTGTTAAAATCAACAAACCAAAAGCCTTGTGAATTTCAACTAGTATGGCAACAGTGAGCAGTCCTTCTGAGGACGCTGATCTATCTGAAAGAGCATTGTTAAGGTGTTTAGGAAAGTGTTTACTGGAGCAAATGATAGGATAATTAATGTAAAACATGAAAAATTAAATATCACCTAGCAGATCTAGTTTCTGCCTTGTTCTAGATGCTGCCTAGATAGTCTCAAACCCCTGTAACAGATAAGAGAATGTTATATTATGTCATTTGATACATTATACATTGCATAGAAGCAAATGCAAAAACTGAACCTAAATAAATAAAGATGAATGTATAGGAGTAGATGTGAAGTAAGAGATGACAATACAAAAGAACAAGGACCAGTCCAGCTGGTACTTAAGTCAATATACATTAAGTGCATTTATACCTGGGTGGGTGGGTGGATAAATTGAATGCCTGGATTAAAATAGCTTATACAGTTTCTCTCAGGCAAGGTACCCTGAACAATGACTAGCTCTGACGAAGGGAAGAAGTGGGCCCTTCTACAATCAAGGACTTCTTAGCCTGAAACAGGAGAACAATGTACAGCTTCAATCTGTGTGGTTAGGAATGACGCTGTCTTTTCCATCTGTTTACTTTCAGAAGGATATAAATGGCAGCAGTTGCCCTACATTAAGAGGCGCACTATGGATAACTGTATCTCACTGAGTAGGAGGAGAAGCACACATAATCATGAACAGAATATGGACAGAAAGGGATAGTCAGGGGAGTGAGATGTGCTCTTATTCTCTTCAATAAGCTCTACCATATTAAATCATTCCCCACTCATTTGCATTCTTTTTTTATACTGTTGTGCATCTCCCTACATTTTAGGAGAAGCATACAATGCAGATTGTCATGTCAGTAAAGCCATTTAGAATTGCATTGAACTGACTTGATGTTCCTCGTCGATTATGGTTTGCGGTAATAAGATCGAGCACTAATTAACCACTCCAGACTCGAGCCCATCAGTGCTGATAGAACTGCAAGGCTTGCTGAGTGGGCAATAAAAAAAACAACATAGAAAACAAACAATTCTCTTTATGGTTATTGGAGATTCGTTTTTATCCCCCGTTTGTTAATGCTTTTGCTGTCAGAACCCGCTTCCCTTGGCATTCATCAGATGCTAATTGAAAACCCCCTACTCATTCAACTGACTGTCAGAGACACTACAACGATCACAAATAAAGCATCATTAGGCATTCAGGTCCAGATGCTAAAATGCTGGAACTCTTTGTCTGCTTCTTTCATTTGAATTTGTCTACATTTAGATAACAGTTGGAAGAATAACACATCTCAGGCATGGCTCCCTTTTAAACTGGGATTGTAAAAAGAAGACTAATCAGAAAGAAAAAGGGGCATTTCTTATTATGAAAAGACACATTTTATGTGTGCAATATCTCCAACATGGAATGTCTTCAGCTCTTGCTCTTTTACACAATTCTGCGGATTGATTTACAGCTAACTTTTTTGCCTTTTTTATCTGTGTAATGCTCCCTCTCTTTCTTTCTTCACCACAGACAAGTTATATTAATAAACACATTAGTAATGGAAAAAGGAACAATATTTATTCACATATTTTATTAAGTATGTAGTTCTGGTAATGATTCAGAACGGGTGCTACATTGGTGTATCTAGTGCTGTATAACCAGGGCTTAACAAATGCTTTGTTTTCTTTTAATATAGTTAACAAAGCAACAATGGCATTTTATAATAATGGCTACCCGTATGTATCTATTATTCAATTATTGCAAAGAAAAAGACCCTACAAAGGCATTATTACATAATGTAGTATACAATGTGTGATGTTTATTAAATATCTATCTATCTATCTATCTATCTATCTATCTATCTATCTATCTATCTATCTATCTATCTATCTATCTATCTATCTATCACAGCCCCTTTCTTATCTATCTATCTATCTATCTATCTATCTATCTATCTATCTATCTATCTATCTATCCACAGTGCCTATAAAAATCATTCACATCCTGGGAACTTTCACATTTTATTGTCATGAAATACTTAATCTCAGTGGATTTAATTTAGTTTTTTGGCACTGATTAACAGAAAAAGACTCTTTAAAGTCAAAGTGTAAAAAAGATCTCTGCAAAGTGGTCTGAATCAATTACAAAATTACTGTAAAACACAAAATAATTGATTGTAAGTATTAGTAGTCACCCTTTTTAATATGACACAACTAAATTAGAAGTCACATATGTGGTTCTATGGAGATCACCTGTCAGGGATTTCAGTTGACAAAGCCCTCTGTATATGGCAGGTCTTGTGGCGATTCAGTATGATGGCCTAACCTACACTATGAAGACAAAAGAACATGCCAAGTAACTCTGTGAAAAGTGGATTGAAAAGGGTAAGCCAGGGGGATGTAGAAAAGAAAATATTCAAGTCAACTGAATATCCCATGGCATCCAGTTAGATAGATTCAAAACAACAATGTTAATGTCCTGGAATGGTCGAGTCAGAGTCCACATCTCAATGCCACTGAGGACTGGTGGTGAGACTTGAAAAAGGCTGTTTACTCATGATACTCATGCCACCTGACAGAGCTTGAGCAGTTTTGCGAAGAAGAAGAGTGGAAAAAACTGCAGAGTCCAGATGTGCAAAGTCAATAGTGGCCTGTGCACATTGACTTGAGGCTGTTATGGCTGCCAAAGCTGAATCAACTAAATACTGACTGAAAGGGGGTGGACAATCAATTATTTAGTGTTTTATATTTGTAATTAATTTTAGACCACTTTGCAGAGATCTCTTTTTACTTTACATTAAAAAGTTTTCCTTTTGTATTGCTGATCATTGTCAAAAAAGCTAAATTAATTTCACCCTGATTCAAAGTTGAATAATAATAAAATATGAAAACTTCCAAAGCAGTGAATAGTTTTAGGCACTCAATTGCTCAATCTATCGATGTACTGTATTTAATAGGTGTTTTTTTCAACTCCATCTATCTGTGCACATGAATATGAGCTGCTAATTAATCAAGTTTGTTCATGTCCGGTTTGAGTCTTCTCCAAAGTGAACCTTACTTCCAGACATTTCCATGTTGCCAGGTCTCTTCGTTGCTCATGAACACAACACATATCCCTCACCTGTTTAGTAATACATTATCCACAAAATATTACCCAAATAAAAAAGGAGGGGTCTGGTTTAATTGCAACTATGGCCAATTTATTATGTATAGAACCTTTTAATAAGTATTAGAATTTTTTTTTAGAAATCAATAGACTTTAATAGACAATAGTATCAGAATCATTTCCAAAGCAGGTTTTGCATGTTTCAGTGCAAACAGAAGACATTTTACATCGTACCACTCACTTTTACAATCACTTTGTCCAATTCAGGGCCTGCTGTATCTGTCATTGTTTTTTATTAGGTGTGCAAATCTGCATCGTTCAGGTAACTTTAAACTTTGATGTTTTCACCAAATGCAACTGAAATTTGTACACCAATAGTTAGGCAAAAGAGCAAAGAGAAGCAATCTTTGCCATTTTGAGTAAATGTTGCTCACTATCATACTGCTAAAATTCATTAATTACCAAGTAATTCTAGGATAGTCTATTCTGTACACCGGCAGTCGATAACGTGACTTTTGATGCATTGCCAATCTATGAAGTGCCATTCTTTGAACAGTAAGACGATTAAGAGCCATTCGCTGGATGACAAATGGCAGAAGAGTAAGACTGCGGTAAGACAATCTGTTCGAAGGCATTCTGTCACTGGTTATTCGTTTAATTGTGTCTTGCTGGATGGCCAAGAAACGAAAGGATTTGTGGTGGATGGCTAGTCGTTGTAGAGACCTTCTGTACAATGCCAGCCTATAAAGAGACATCTTATGCACTAGAATTCGAAGCAGAACAAGTCGATGGAAAGCCAAACGATGTTGTGCCATCTTATGCAAAGCCAGCCTGTGGAGTGTCATTCTGTGGGTACTCCATTGCTTACGAGTCATCTTTTTAGGTCTGCTTGGACATATCTTCATTCCACTTCTATTGCCTTCTAAATACCCCATTGGTTATCTCTTCTGGAACAGTCTGAGCTTAATCCTTTAATGTGCATACAAAGGAGAGGCTCTAAGAGTTTGTCCAATATTGTGGCATTTTCATTTTAGAGTGATCTGGCCACCTCAACCCGTGGAAGAAATTTTTAGGAAAACATAGGAACACCTGAGGTATAAGAATGAGAAACTTTAAGTAGAGCAGGATCAACATTATATAATGCAGGAAAAAAAAAACAGCTGCATAAGGTATACAAGTCTGATAACTCCAATGTGAATTGTAGGGCATGTGAGAGCAATGATGGCAACATTTAAGAAGGATATTAGGGAAGCTAAAAGACAGTTAGAGAGGAATATAACAGATAAGAAGAAAGCTGACCCAAAGAGATTCTTTCAGTATTTTAGTAGTAAAAAACAGTCATGGAGGAGGTGAAGTGCATGAGAAATAGTAAAGGGGAAGTAAAAAATACAGTGAAATAACAGATGATCTAAACTTACATTTTTCTGAGGTCTTCACCTGTGAGAAATTGAAAAGCGCCTTAAGCATGGGAAAAGCACTATATAAATAAAATGTATTATTATTATTATTATTAAAATAATCCCAGCAGTAAAATGTACTACTAAGGAGGTACAGAGTGATCTGTAAATTGTAGAGAGAGAAGTACTGCTTAGATTAGTCAGTCAGTCATTCTCCAACTCGTCATATCCTAACACAAGGTCACAAGGGTCTGCTGGAGCCAATCCCAGCCAGCGCAGGGTGCAAGGCAGGAACAAACCCCGGACAGGGCGCCAGCCCACCGCAGGGTGCACACACACACTAGGGAGAATTTAGGATCGCCATTGCACCAATCCTGCATGTCTTTGGACTGTGGGAAGAAAACCGGAGCACACCCACGAAGACACAGGGAGAACATACAAACTCCACACAGGGAGGACCTAGGAAGCGAACCCGGGTCTTCTAACTGCGAGGCAGCAGCGCTACCCACTGCGCCACCATGCTGCCACTGCTTAGATTAAAAAGGCTGAAATTAAACAAATTACCTGTATCCTCAAGTGCTTAAGCAGGTTAGTGAGTACATATTTAAATTCCACAGGATTAGAAAATGGCAAATATTATCCCGTTATAAAAAAACAGGTGATCAGGCAGATCCAAGTAATTAAAGGCCAGTAAACGTAACTTGCATCACAGGTACATTAATGGATGGAATTATTAAGGAAAAGATTGAGCAACACCTGGCAAGAACAGGAGATTTACTGAACAGGCAGTATGGGTTCAGAAGGGGGAGGTCATGTTTTACTAACATGCTGGAATTCTATGTGGAGGCAACAAAAAGATACGATCAAAGTGGAGCTTATTATATTATTTATCTTGACTTTCAGAAAACATTTGATAAGGTGCCACATAAAAGGCTGGGCATCAAACTAAAAGAAGTTCAGGAAGGAGTTCAGGATGTTATTTGTAGATTGGTGCAGAATTGGCTCAAACACAGAAAGGAGAGGATTATGGTGAGAAGAACCTTATCAAAATTGGCTGATGTTAAGCGTGGTATCCCACAGGAGTTGGAGCCTGGGCCACTGCTATTTTTAACATATATGACTAGCTGTCCCCCATGGCCACGCCGGCATAGAGATGAAACAGGACAGCGAGGAGGTCCCTGCCCAGCTCCCTACTCCTGACTTCATACTTCCCCCTCTCCTTGGCCCGCAGCCTCTATCTCGGATTAGCGCGAATATATATCGCTCCTGCAAGCGAACTATGATTTTTGTGCGATGAGAGAAGTCACAAAATCAACCAGAATGTTCAAGCAAATTGTAGAAAAAAGCCTGATCTAAATCCATTAAGTAGTTCTCTCGTTTGCTAGCTAAGCAGATGTAAGATATGTCTCAAGCCTGGCAAGTGAGAGATGAGGGCGTCGCCCCACCAACCCTCGGGCCGCTGCGTCTCTCTCGGACTCGCGCAAATAAATTGGTACCACGAGCGAACTATGATACATAAAATGAGAGAAGTTACAAAATCAACTGGAATGTTCAAGCAAATTATAGAAGAAAAACCTGATCTAAATCCTTTAAGTAGTTCTCTTTTGAAAAGCGGACAGACAGACTTTGGATTTTATATATAGAGAGATTTGGATAGTAATATTATTAACAAGCTCATTAAGTTTGCAGATGATACCAAACTAGAATCATTACAGAAGGAGAAGGATTTGAACAGCATGCAGGCTTGTGCAGATTTATGGCAGATAAAATTTAAAATAAGTAAATGTAAAGTATTATAAGAAGGAAGTAAAAATGTTAGATTTGAATACACAATGGGAGGTCAGAAAATTGAAAGTACAGTACACCTTAGAAGAAGGATTTAGGAGTTGTATTGGACTTGCAACTATCAACTGCCAGGCAGGGTTCAGAAGCGTTAACATCCTGAAGGAAATCCATCTAGCATCTAACACAAGTGTCACATTAAAAATACTACTTTGGAGTGATATCACAGAGCACAAAATTTAATTGCAGGATTTCTTATGCAGTAAAGGTAGTGAAATGATCAAAGAACTGTACTGTATATAGTAGACACATCTTTACAAATATATCCATCCATCCACTTACTGGACCCCCTTAGTCTAATTCTACAGTAGGGTCATGTGGAGTTAGAGTTCTTGCTTTAAGCATCGGGCATTGGGCAGGAGCCAACAAAGAATGGAGTGCTAAGCCGGTTTAGACTCAGCAGGTAACCTAATACTCACATCTTTGGGACATGCAAGGAAAACTACAAGAACATAGCATTGTCAACATTACTTGAACTAATTAAGTGTCCCTGAGGGGGTTTACAGATAAATTTGGATTGTAATAAATCACAAACATATATAAAAAGGCACATAAAAAATACATATTAAGATGGCAAGCCAAGACAAAACCTCCCCTTACTGACTTTCCTTTGTGTCCTCCACCCATACTGATTGTTGTTTCCATTTATTCATAATTAATAAGAAATGGGCAAGTTCCACTTCCCAAATTTAGGCAGGTATCTTTAACAATTCAGCATTTCAATGCTGTATTTATTTCAAAGAAAAAACATGCATAGACATAAGCCAGAAAATCAAAAGTACAATTTTACAATCAGAGAAAACAGAAATAAAGGAATACTTCTGAAAATAAATACTGATAAGGATGCGAAAAAAAACTTTTCCCTCTACAAAAAGGAAAAAGGTATGTGCCACAATGAGGCTGTACAGTGTTGCCTGTCTTTTACCACAGGACCGTAAGACTGACAGCTCCAAAGCTGCTCTTTCGCTTGATCGGTTTAAGCAAGAAAATAATAAGAGTGACTGTTCAACAGTGAAGGAGTGTAATCCTTAATTTATTATGAAGTAACTCTGCTGATTTTTAAAAACTGTATTCCAAAACACAAAAAATATTGAAACTTAAAGGAAATGAATGGGTGCAGAATCTGTAACAAGTGTACAGCTAGACACTGCTCATGTTGTACCAGAGTTTATGGAAAGCCTGTCCCAAGACTGTAGGCATTGCTTATCTTTTATAAACACTTCACACACAGATTGAATATTCCAAAGGTTTCCAAGGAAGTATTGGAAGGTGCTAAGGTGCATTTTTAACTTGCTCTAAGTGAGTGAAGCCATTCATTCATTCACCTATTCTTGATCCTGCCAAATGTATAAGGTCATTGGGACTTGGTACAGTGTCTTTTTACCATTGATTAGCAGACAAAGGCTCTTTAATATCAAAGTCTCTTCAAAGTGGTCTAAGTTAATTATAAACATAATGCACAAAATAATTGATCTCATAAGTATTCGGCCCTTCAGGTCAATATCTAGCTGAGGCACCTTTGCCATCCATGATAGCCTGGAGTCTGTGTGCACAGGTTTCTATGAGCTTTGGACATCAGGACAGTGCACTGTTTCCCCTCAACTCTCTCTCTCTATATATTTTTTTATATTTTATTAATCTCCAAGGGGAAATTGTCTTTTTGCATGACATTTGGTGGTCAGAGTGCAGGGTCCAGCACCCCTGAAGCAATTTCCAGGGTTAAGGCCTTGCTCTTTTTCACAAAACTGCTCATGCTTCATAATAGTTTGCATGTTGATCATGAGGGAACAGCCTTTGTCAAGTCCAGCCATAGTACTAGGGTGCTGTACCGTGTTAGCCATTATGGATATAGTGAGAAGTCAAGCAAAATGACACCTTCTTTTCAGGCAACTCAGGCCCTTTCTTCAGGCAGAAAGCTGGCATATTGTAATCTTTTTAGTGAGCCAATAAAAGGTGTCATTCTGCTTGACTTCTAATCAAGTCCAGCCACACATTCTTAATTGGATTGAGATGTGGACCCTGACTTGGCCACTCAATGATATTAACGTTGATGTTTTTTAAGACATTCATGTGTAGCTTTGTCTCTGTGCTTGGATTTGTTGTCTTGATAGAAAAAAAATCTAATTACAAGGCATAGATTTCTTGAAGACTGCATCAGATTTTTCCACCAGGTTGTCTCTGTATTTTGAACCATTCATTTTACTCTTCAAGGTTTGATTGAAGGATGCATACCCACAGAGTGATTCTGTCATCACCATGCTTCATGCTGGTGTTAGGTGGTTTATGTGCCGTGTTCAAACATGTTGTTTAGTTTGATAGTCAAAAAGCTCTATTTTGGTCTATTCTGACTAGAGAACCTTTTCTCCAGATGACTTCAAAGTCTCCCATGTGCCTTCTGGCAAACTCTAACGATGATGCTGTATGTTCCAGGCACCGGTTGTTATCTGTGCAGTCAGTCTCTCCAATCATAGCCACTTTGACTTGCAGCTCCTTCAGATTTCTCATAGGTCACTTGGTGACTGTTATCATCTTTTTGGACAGCCTGCCCCAGTCAGATTTACAGCTGTGCCATACTCTTTACATTTCTTAATGACTGTATTTAATCGGACTCCAAGGGACATTCAGGAACTTGGAGATTTTTTCGTCTCCATTCCCTGACTTGAGCTTTTCAACTCTTTTATCCAATTAAATTGCAATAAAATTGAAGTGCTCCATATTGGTTCTAAATCTACACTTGCTAAGTTTAACCATCCTTCCATTTTTCTTAAGACATTAACACAAACATCTCTTCTCAGGTTAAGAGCCTGGGCGTCATTCTAGACAGTACCTTCTCTTTTTCTTCCCATATAAGTAATGTTTCTTGGACTGCCTTCTTCCATCTCTGAAACATTTCTAGACTTCATCCTTTTCTTATGCAACGCAAAGTATTGGTTAATGCCCTAGTCACTTCACTTATAGATTACTGTAATGCTATTCTA
Organism: Polypterus senegalus; assembly: GCF_016835505.1. Lineage (NCBI taxonomy): Eukaryota > Metazoa > Chordata > Cladistia > Polypteriformes > Polypteridae > Polypterus > Polypterus senegalus. Next base: position 212,218,357 of record NC_053157.1, read on the forward strand.
TCCGGCATCCCACAAAACCTTATCCATCGCTTACAACAAATTCTCCTGCTAGAAGAATAAATAGCCTGTTCTAAATCCACTGAACATATTACATCTATTCTCTCCCAACTTCACTGGCTCCCAGTTTACTACCAAATACAACACAACATACTGCTCTTAACATTTAACACTAGAATTACCAGAGCCTACGAAAAAACTCGTAATTCCGTCCCACCTTAAACTGCTTCTTAAATCCCTTCACACCTCTCCGCCAGCGCCCTTTGTCTTCTAAATGTGCTGATAAAGAGCAGCCGGCTATTCCATCCCCCCACCAATTTAGAACGTGCATGAACTTCTCTCAGCTCATGCCTTGATTGAGTATCTGGGAGTGAAGTTGAGTTTTAGAGTGAAATAATAGATCGTTGTTTGGAACACACGCATTTCATGTCTGTTCCGTTTCTACAGTAATCTGTGTCAACACATTGTTAAAACAGAAACTTTTTTTATATTCTAGTAGTAGATGACAAAATGTAGGCATAAACTATATAATGTATGAAGCCAAAAATAACACAATTGCACTTTTATTCAAACATATAACTGCAGAAACAAAAAGCCGCCTTAACATGCGACATTGACACCAGTTTACTGTAACTGACTCCGTGGTTCAATAGATTCAGCCCCCGCTTGCGAATCAAGGGGTGACGGGTTCGATCCTGCTCCCCTCCGTTTTGAGAAGTAAACTGCTCTTAGTTTTACTGTTTTAGAATAAAAGCATACATTTGATTTCAGTCTGTAACAGCCGGTGCAATTTATGATCTTTGTAAAGGTTAGCTTTTTTTTTTATTTTTAATTCACTTTTCACTCTCTCAGTCGCGTTCAGAATCAATCCATACAACCCCATCTGACACGGCTGTTTTCACTAAAGACGCGCTATAGCTCTGCAGTGTACCACGATGCATACTAACGCACATCAGAGAATTTCCAGTTCCTGCATAAATTCACACCCTATCTGACGCTGTTCGTTTTCAAATAATATTGCATTAGTGCGATTATATTTTCACATATATTGTCTCTTTCTTTCAGGTGTGTAATAGAAACCACAGCATAGAGAGAAGTGTGTACACTGCTTCTTACAGGAAAAGGCGATGGAAAAAGTGCACTTGAATAAAAGTGCACTTTTGTTATACTTTTACACCAATATATGTTCCTGTGTTTGAACAACACGGGCAGATGGGGAGTGTCTGATGATTGCATATAGCGCCGAAGTTACTGGTCTTTACCATTCTTTCCTCTGCCTGTCCTGGAGTACAAAAGAAAAAGCATACAGCAACATGCGGGGACTGGCAGGAACACTCAATAAAACTGAATAAAAAGAAAAGCAAGTGACGGTGAGATACGAAGAAGGCAGCTTCGCCAGCGTTTGTGTGTCAGAACTGGTAGCGTTAGTATGCATCGTGGTACACTGCAGAACTATAGCGCGTCTTTAGTGAAAACAGCCGTGTCAGATGGGGTTGTATGGATTGATTCTGAACGCGACTGAGAGAGTGAAAAGTGAATTAAAAAAAAAAAAAAAGCTAACCTTTACAAAGATCATAAATTGCACCGGCTGTTACAGACTGAAATCAAATGTATGCTTTTATTCTAAAACAGTAAGAATAAGAGCGGTTTACTTCTCAAAACGGAGGGGCGCAGGATCGAACCCGTCACCCCTTGATTCACAAGCGGGGGCTGAATCTATCGAACCACGGAGTCAGTTACAGTAAACTGGTGTCAATGTCGCTTGTTAAGGCGGCTTTTTGTTTCTGCAGTTATATGTTTGAATAAAAGTGCAATTGTGTTATTTTTGTGAAAATGTTTCTTTGCTATTTGGACTTCAGGCTTCATACATTATATAGTTTATGCCTACATTTTGTCATCTACTACTAGAATATAAAAAAAGTTTCTGTTTTAACAATGTGTTGACACAGATTACTGTAGAAACGGAACAGACATGAAATGCGTGTGTTCCAAACAACGATCTATTATTTCACTCTAAAACTCAACTTCACTCCCAGATACTCAATCAAGACGTGAGCTGAGAAAAGTTCGTGCACGTTCTAAATTGGTGGGGGATGGAATAGCCGGCTGCTCCTAGCTTCTCTTTATCAGCACATTTAGAGAACAAAGGACGCTGGCGGAGAGGTGTGAAGGGATTTAAGAAGCAGTTTAAGGTGGGACGGAATTACGAGTTTTTTCGTAGGCTCTGGTAATTCTAGTGTTAAAGCTCTCCACAGCCTTGCTCCTCCCTATCTTACTGATCTCCTACTGACTTACACTCCCTCTCGCTTACTCAGATCTTTATCTGCAGCTTTACTTTCTGTACCACACATCAAACTCTGTTCGATGGGATCTTGAGTGTTCTCTAATAGTGCTCCTTAACTCTGGAATTCTCTTCCCTCTCATATCCATCAACTAGACTCAATAACACTGCCCTCAAAACTTATCTTTTCAAGCTGGCATACTAATTATGAATTTAACACTGTTACTGCATGCTTACTTTGATGTTTGCTACAACCTCTGTACCTTATTGCTATTTGATTTTATCATCCTCTTTGTTTTTACATCTTACTAGCTGTATAAGCCCATGCTGTAAAAATCACGGGGTCCTAGAAACTATTGAAATCATCAGAAAAAAAAATGTCAGGTAATTGAAAGGAACCACTCTGGGCATCCCTCTCCTAGGAGGTTTCATTTTGGCGACATGCTCGCCTCACTTCTGTATTAGCGGCTAAGCAAGTGACTCTTGCTTCGGAGGTTTCGTTTTGCCAACATGCTGGCCTCGCTTGTGTATTCTCCAAGGTAAAGCCCTTAGCCCAACTTCACCTCTCACTTCCGGTCCGGACAGACACACACACATTTCCATGCGTAGACATTTATATATAAGATTACTGTTGTGTAATTTCATTATAAGGTGACCTTGAGTGTTAAGAAAGGCGCCTATTAAATAAAATGTATTATTATTATTAACTACCTTTTCATGGAGTTACTTGGAGTGTTCTTTTTGTCTTCATTATGTAGGTTGAGCTGCCATACTTTCTCACCACAAAGAGAGACCAGCCAGATACGGAAGCGTTTAGTCTACAATTTATTAAAACCCCTCATTTACAGACCGGTTATCTCCATTGAGCTAATTATGTGACTTCTAAATCCAATTGGCTGCCTTTAGGCGTTTCATATTAAAGGGAGTAAATACTTATGAGCTTAACCATTTTGCCTTTTATATTTATAATTAATTTAGGTCACTTTGCAGAGATCTATTTTCACTTTGATATCCTTCTGCTGTGAAACATTCTGACCTGTCATTGTTTACACATATCTTAAACAACTATTATCATACACTGATAGTTTCTGTATTATATATATCTATTATTTATTTATCATATTACATATTTATTGACTATTTATGTATCTAGATTGCATAATACCATACATTACATCAATGTTCATATTGCTTACTACACGTCAATATTGCTGCTACTTCTTTGTCTTGTCTTTGAACAATGTCTTGTCTTGCAATTTTAAATTTAAATTTTAAATTTTAATTTCATTTAATTTTTTTATTTGCACATGATGCTGTTACACTGTGGACCTTGAGCTTCGCAATTTCGTCTGTCTGTATACTTGTATATGGTTGAGGTGACAATAAAGTTTGCTTTGACGTTTTGCTTTGACTAAAGAGTCTATTTTCTGATGATCAATCTAAAATCAAGCCAAAATAAATCCACTGTGATTCAGATGTTGTATAGTGATAAAATGTGAAAACCTTGTTCAAGTTTGCAGGCTGTATATGTTGAGTTGCAGATCTATTCCAGCCTGATCGAAGGATTAGGCTAGCAGGCGTGCATGTAGTGGGAATATATTTGCTATGATTATTTTAACCCTTGCCTATTATGTTCTAATCCTCCATCCATCCATCCATTATATAACCCTATATCCAAGCTACAGGGTCACGGGGGTCTGCTGGAGCCAATCCCAGCCAACACAGGGCGTAAGGCAGGAAACAAACCCCGGGCAGGGTGCCAGCCCACCGAAGTGTTCTAATCTTAAATTGGAAAAAAAAGTAAAAATGAATGGATAATAATTTTTAGGGTAGCTTTGTGAGACAATGGTTAATGTTGCTGACACACCAACCCTGACATGGATTCAAATCCTTCCTTGATCACGTGTTACCTCCATGTGAGGTTTTGTGCAGATACCCTGCCTTTTTTCCCACATGCCAAAAAGGTGTGTGCTAAGCTAGTGGCGCATTATACAAATTCTCCTGGGAGGGGATGTCAGATTACATGATTACAGATTGCATGGGGTGACAGATTAGATGACTCCATGATGACTTTCCAACACAGTTTCACATTTACAAAATAACACAAGCTCACCCAATTTTCTGTCAGCCAATAACAGAGCAGTATGAATGCCTTAAAGGTGTGGTGAGTTCAGCTGCATCTCTGACCTTTTTTTTTCTATCTTCCATTCTGTCAAAGTAGATAAAGCATAACAACAACAACAATATTTATGTATATAGTAGTTTCATACAAATTATGTAGCTCAAATTTCTTTACAAGATGAAGAAAGAAAAAAGAAAAAAATATTTAAATTAGGCAAAACTAATTAACAAAGAATAAAGTAAGGTCAGATGGCCAGGGAGGACAGAAAAAATAACCAAAAAAAAAAATCCAGATGGCTGGAGAAAAAAATAAAATCTGCAAGGGTTCCAGGCCACGAGACCGCCCAGCCCCCTCTAGGCATTCTACCTAACATGAATGATCTCAATCAGTCCTCATTGTATTTAGGGTTCACATGGAAGAACTTGATGATGATGGTCATGTGGATGTCTGGCCTTCAATCCATCAATGTAGGGACTGCATGGTTCAGTGGCAGCTGGGCGACAGTCAACTTGCCTAAAAGACAACTTGGCGAAAGACGACCCGGCGAAAAAACAACTCAGCAAAAGACGACCCGGTGAAAAGACAAGTTGACAAAAGACAATTCGGCGAAGAAACAACTTGGCGAAATACAACTCACCGACATTCTTTATCAGTTAGGTAATAGTTAGGTTCAAAGAGATTTTTTATTATATTTAAATGACAACATGATTTAAACCGTTGAAAATAAATTTATATAATTGACGATCGAACTTTATTCTGCAGATGGAACAAACCTTATCTTACATTATCTTCTGCAACCAAAATTGCTATTCCTTTATATAAATTGTATTGATTGTAATCATATGATAATGTTATTTAGAATACAAAAGGGGACCTGAGAGTACGGCTAAAGGAATATCTTTACTCTCAACGTATTGGGACTCTAATAAAGCAGGTGATTCTGTGGATTTTTTGGCGCCCAAAGATGTTATTTAAATATCATTTAAAAGTCTCTTTGAATCTATTACTTAACTGGTAAAGGATGTTGCCGAGTTGTCTTTTCGCCAAATTGTCTTTCACCGAGTTATCTTTTCGTTAAGTTGTTTGTCGCCCAGTTGCCCCTGAATGGGACTGCATGGTGCTCTGATCAGGAGGTGGTGGCGCAGATTGCCACCACAAAAAAACAGAAAAAGAACAGCAGAGAAAGTTGGGGTTAGTACAGATTTCGGAGGCATGAAAAAAAATATATATATTAAATGCATATTCAGAATATCAGGGTTACACTTAAATGAAGCGATGAGAAAAAGTAATGGGTTTTTAGCAGTTTCTTAAAGTGCTCCACCATATTAGCCTGGTGAATAAGATATCATGCAGGTGAGCCTCTCTTCTTTGTGTGAGGTATAAGGCCCCTGTGTTCCTTATTTCTCATCATTATATGCATTGTACTTCCAGATGATTAGTTGTCAGCTCTTAGCAAATACTAATTAACAATTAACACACACACACAATTACCACTCCTATGACTAAAGACAGAATCTTTGATTTCAATGGGACGTTTCACAGACTGGTTACACAATTACACAATTGCTGACCACAAGAGCACACCATGACTGTGTCCGACTTGCTAAGGTTATCTAAATGAAGTCTGTCACTACAAATCATGGGAAAAGTTGTACAATGTGACAGGACCTTTACTATAACTAGTAAGTGTATGTTTGTGGGTTTGACTGAGAACTGTAATGGACGGGCATAACATTTCTTCTTAGCGCTCATTTATATTCATTTGTTGATGCCAAAAGTTTGAATACAATACTTTCAAACTGAACGTTTCATGACTCCACACGTCATGTTATCATATGTTCCCTATGTTATGTCAATTAGGGTTTCTGCTTTATTTCCATAAGTGGTAGTACCAAAATAATAACTAAGAGACATATTTATTTTCTATTTATTTACTATCAGATTTACAGTGGGTCAAAAGTTTACATATGCCAAGTTGAATGTCTTTTTAAACAGCCTGGAGGATTACAGAAATTCAAGTAATGACTTTTCAAAGCTTATCTTAAATAGGTTAATCAGGAGTACATCTGTGGCTGTATACCTTGAGAGCCAGTGCCTACTAACCTTTGTCACCAGCTCAAAATCCAAGCAACTCATCCAACACCTCTGAAAAATAATTGTGGCCTTCCACAATGCTTAACTGAACCCCAAGATAAAAACAAAGGAGCGGTTAAAGGAGTTAGAGACATCAGGTATCAAAATATCTCCATCAACCATTTAGAGATTCCTAAGAAGAAGCCCCTAATCCTAGAAACTCCACCATCTAAAAAGTCTGATTAAAATTTGCAACTGATCACCAGACCTGGCCTTTTGAAGGACTGCTCTGTGGTCAGATGACACAAAAATTAACCTGTCTGGCCTTGATGATCACTGCTATGTATGGAGCAAGAAAGGTGAGGCTTTAACGCCAAAGAACGCTATCCCAGCTGTGTAGCACAGGAGTGGGACCATCTTGTGATGGTGTTTTTCTGGTAACGGGACCAAGGTCTTCAGAAAATAAATGGCATCATGCGGAAAGTTGAGGAAATTCTGAAGCAACAAGTCAAGACATCAGCCAGAAAGTTTAAACTTGGCCACAAAATTAGTGTGGAGTGGTGGCTCTGTGGCTAAGGGTCTGCACTGGTATCTGTAAGATTGCTGGTTCAAATACCATTACTGCTAGAAGGGATCCAACTCCATCGGTCCCTTGAGCAAGACCTTTAACCTGAAAATTGCTCCAGGGGTGCTGCACAATGGCTGACCGTGTGCTCTGACCCCCAAAGGTCATTCAAAATTACAATTTCCCCTCAGGGATTAACAGAGTATATCAAAAATGTATCTTCTAGCAAGACAATTATGCGAAGCATACCTTCAAATCGAGACATTTTCTATTTGGTGCTAGTTTTTATTTAAAACGTGATGTGAAAAGTTACTCAGGGGGGCTGAGAGCTGTGCTGAATGTGAGAAGTAAAACATGTGCAGGCAAGGTGATTAGCACTGCCAAACGTGTTACAGCTTGATTAGGAAATTAAGTCTGTCTCAGCTGGGTTTTAAAAAGGTGTATTGGAAGGGGAAAAGAGAGAGACAGATGGGTGATAGAGAAAAGGTACAGTGTGATCGATCGATCTAGGGACTGAGAAGAGCATGGTGATTGAAAAGAGATCCTCTGTTGAAAATATTCTGGTTGGAGAAACGGCCAGTGAAAAGAGGTAGAAGTGAGCATGGCTGAGCAGGTTACATCCCCTTTCACATGGCTGTGCTGTTAGGGAGGGTAGGGTCACTGCTTGTCTACTGTAGCGATGAGCAGAGATGACAGTGAGCTGGTGCACACTTCATGGGTACCGACCTTTGAGGTAATGAAGAGTGACACACTGCAAAAAATGAAATCTAAGCAACTGAAAAGTGTTCAGATCATGACATTATATCTTGTTTTCCTTATTGTAAAAATTCTTGACATCAGAAAATTAGTATTTATGATTTTTAGCTTACTTTAATAAATCTTGTCAAGTAAATTTTTCTCACCCTAAATAAAAACAAAACAACTCCCATTTAAAGTTTTTTTGTGTAATTTTTGTATATGCACTTTTTTACAGTGCAGCTCCAAAGTTCGGGTTCACTGTCAATGTCTTGATGGCGTAGGATGTACAGGTATGACATAATGATGACAGAGGGGAACCACAGGTTTGGAGGAATATGAGCAAATGTTGCATGGGGAAGGAGTGGATGCGGCGAACAATGAGTCACTATTGTATTTGTCACGTGAATGCTGATACTGTAACAGGCCTTAGTCCATGGAGTGTGTGTCCAAGAAGATTTGCTGGATGAGACCGGCTCTTGGAAGGATAACTGGATCAGTTCTTGCTATTTATTGCTTTTGAATAGATGGATATTCATGATATCTGTCGTTTTTAAGAAAGTATGTATTTATTTACTTAACTGTTTATAATGGATTTTTCTATTTGTACCTTTGCATAATAACACTTTTGTGAATAAAAACTGTGTGAGGTATGCACTTTTCAGGACCACCTTGCTGGCATTGATCAGGTATGCGGTACCACCCAGAGGTGAGAGGGGGGCACTGCCACTAACTGTCTTGTTCTATTCCTCCTCAGGTCAGAGAAGATGCCCCAGGAGGCTGACTGACCACGCCACCATCACCTCTAAAAGCCCATATAAATATGGCCATCCTCAGGAGGAGGTGTCTCATTTGTGACCCGAGCTTCAGCAGGATGGAATGCCCGTCAGCAATTATTTGTGTTGTAGTGCCCCTATTTATTTCTTTGAACTTTATTAAGTGGTGTGGTGGGGCTGGCACCCCAAATATTTTTGGAACAGTGCAAGTCACTGTGTTCCACACACAGGCACTTATTTGCACAATTAAACGCTTGTGTTGTCTCTTCTCTTGCCTTAGTCCATCCTTGATTCACTAAGTACAAGATGCTCAACCAGAGTAAGGAGCCAGCGGCCAAGGCTCTGGGCATCACACAAAGTTGTAACAAAATGGCAACAACAAGGTTATTGGAGTGACTGTCACAAAGCCCTGATCTGAATCCTGCAGAAAATTTGTGGGCTGAACTGAAAAAGTGTGTCCAACCATGGAGGCCTACATACATAACTGACTTAAACCAGTTCTGTCATAAGGAACGGGCATAAATTCCTTGCACATACTGTGAGACGCTTGTAGAAGGTTAGGCAATCAACAGGTGATGCTCCCAGACACTAACAAACTTTATGTAAACTTTTGAACCACTGAAAATCTGATATAGTAAATAAAAGCTGAAATAAATCTTTGTCTTCACTATTCTATTGACATTACCACTTATGGAAGTGAAGAAGGATGGCATGGTGGTAGTGCTGCTGCCTTGCAACAATACAATACAATTTATTTTTATATAGCCCAAAGTTACAGAAGAAGTGTCACAATGGGCTTTAACAGACCCTGACTTTTGACAGCCCCCTAGCCTTGACTCTCTGAAGACAAGGATAAACTCCCAAAAACCCTTGTAGGGAAAAAATGGAAGAATCCTTGTAAATACAATACAATACACAGAACAGAACTCAAGTAAACCTCAATACAATATAATAGTGTGGTAGAAACATTACAAGTACAGAGCAGAATTAAACAGTAGATGATATCACATAATAGGATTTGGATTTGTTCAGATTCCTGGAGACCTTGGCCACCCTATTGGCCATTCCACAGCTGAGTCAGTGCTGGGCCAGTCAATCCGATGAAAGGACTGTTGTGATGTGAGATTTTACATATAACTTGATAAATGTTTTGTATGTCTTTATTTATAATTTAGGCAAACCAAGTGGTGAGAGGTATTCATGTTTGCCTTCCCCCATCCCCCTTTTTACGACTGTCTCTTTGTAATTTTATGACAGGATTTGGGGGGATGTGTCTTAAACCAGTTTGATCTCTCACACAAAGCCAGGTTAGCTTAACATATGGTCTTGGGGGTTGAGGTGTTAAATGTACTATTTCTCTCATTGGTCTGAGATATGGCTGTTTGGAATTGGCTTGTCTCAGAGGCCTTTAAGTACCATGATGTCCTATTGGTTCTAGGAATTGGAGAGAACATCTATAAATGTACATGCTCAACCACATTCTCTCTCTCTGACTCACATATGAAGAAGCATCTCTAACTGACCCATATATGAAGAAGCATCTCTCTTGCTAACCTGTGATGATGAAGACAACACAATGAAGAGCACAGCTCAGCAGCCATATTGAACAGACATGTGGCTGAAAGCTGAGCACCAACGATGCCTTAACTAGAGACATTTTAAGTAACTACAAGTCTGTGTGCCACCTGAATTACACATCACCATTTTATCAGGTTGTATGGTTGCCAATATTCAAATGTACTTTGCATTTTGTTATTATTTATGAATATTATCAGTAATACATTATTTTATGTGTAACTTAACTCCTGCTTGTCTTTTTACTACATCTAATTGCCTGAGGTTATAGATATTGAAGGGAAGATGGGGATAAGTTATATACAGTGGTAAGTCTGTGAGATTAGGCATTCTAAGGCTACACATTAATAATACAATAGGGGAAAGTAGAGCAATACATATATTACTCTACCAAGATAAAACAGGACCCATCTACGCGATGATTCTTTTGATCAGTGATGACTTTTCCTTAGGCAGGCAAAACAACTTGGCAGGTGGGCCATGGCACCAAGTGCCACATTTTAGTACCGAGAAGAGACAAGAAGGCTGGGGTTCATGTCCTGGGTCCTCCATGCGTGAGATCACATGTTCTCCCTGCGTCCATATGGGTTACCTTGTACAGGCCAAAGGCATGCAGGTTAGGCGGATTGATGATGCTTAAATTGACCCATGTGTAAGTGAGTGTATCTGTTTGATCACCCTGTGATGGACTCCAGAGATTGTTCCTGCCTTGCACCCAATGCTTGCTGAGATAAGCTCCAGCTATCCCTTGACTTCACTTAACATAAAGTGGGTTTAGAAAATAGAGTGATGGATGGAAATAAATTAGATACCATAACAGACTTAACATGGGGAATGCTTATTGTGAAACATTGATTTTGAAGGTCTTTGCACAAAGATATATAGAAACATTTGGCCTCAGCTGTATAAGTGATTGTCAACTGGCTAACTAGTGAAATAATGAATAGAAGGACAGATGTTGCATATATTCTATGCTTAATTTAAGGTTTTCCTAAGAGTGATCAAAGCTTTTTAGACCAAGGGGTAGCAGGTAAATAAAAAGTGCACTGATGTAAATTTTGAAGAGAAAAAATGTTTTTTGAATGTGTGGTTGTTTTGGAAAACTAATTTGGGGGTGAGGTAGGCCAAATGGTCACCCACAATGCAAAAGAAGATTTATGTCCTAAATGATGTGAGCAAGAAATAAAACCAGTCAGCCATGCTGCAACAACACAGGCCTGCCTGTAGTTACTTTGTTGGCTTTAATCACTGACACATATGGTGTCTAATCCATTTCAGCCCATCCAGTTACTGATTAATTTCAACCTGGCAGAAAAAACAGCTGCTTGGAAAATGAAATTAAATTCCAGCCTCTGATCCGTCCCTCATCACAGCCAGTCAATGTCTTGCTGAGCAAAACAAAATAAAGCACAAGTAAATAAGGCTGCTTACGCAAACTCATCTCCCCTTTGTGGAGGGTTTGAGATATGAAACAGCAGTGAGCGGCTGAGCTGCTAGAGCCTTTACTTTTGCTCAGGAGAACAAATTGACTCACACATGAATCTCAATTGAGAATCCTTTAGTTAATATGTCCCTTAAGGCTGTGTGGCCTAAATGCAAAGGTGTTGGACTATATGGCATAAAGTAACGGGTTTAAGCTTTGCTATGAGACCCTGAACAAGTGACATTACTTGCTGAGGCTCCAAATGTAATAAAAATGCATTTGTACTTGTACAGCACCTAGATATAGTGCCCTCTGTGAAAGGTTATGTATAACATAAAAAGAAGAGTGGATCACTCATACTCTTTTAGGCATATTTTAATTGACTTAATCTCAACACTCTTTCTTCTTATGAGGTCCATGCTAGAACTGCAGGGAGAATTTTGTGTTATAACTGTTATTAGTTGTTCAATATTAAATGAAATAGGAATTATTCCACTTATCTACAGTAGGTACAGTGGCTTTGTCCTTACTTAATTATCTTCCTGGTTAGTTTTCTTATTTTCTTACTCAGCTTTGCTTTACTAACTGTAAAAATGTGGTGCATCTCAAACACTCAGGGGACATATGAAGTACTGTAGCAGAAAGGGGGGGTGCAGGGAGAGACAGTCAGTTCTGAAATTCTGTTTTGCCCAGTTTGTGGGAGGAAAAGGGGTATAGGAGCAGGTGGTGGAGGTCAAAATGCATTCATGTTTGTCAGTTAATGAGAGGTCTATGACCAATACGTTTTGTTTCAACAATGTACAGCATAAGGGAGGTGTCCAGCTGGCAGGAGGTTATCAACAGAAACAGCACCCGCCTTACAGCGGTGTGACTTTGACCCCTTAAACCTTTATTTCATTTGATATGCTTTGTTAATCCCCAGGGAGTAATGATCTTTTCATGTTACCTGCAGGAATCAGAGCGCAACGTCAACCATTGTTCAGCTGCCAAGAGCAATTTTCAGGTTATGGGTCCTACTTAATGATAGGTTCCTTTCTGGCAGTAATTGGATTTGAACCGGCAACATTTCAGATACCAGCACAGATCCTTAGCCAACAGAGCCACAACTCTGTATTTTACAATTTACCTGTCAGCCTAAAATAGTGTTTTTTAATTTTAGTCTTACTCGTACAATTTTTCTGATATAGGAGGAAGAAAGTGTTAACAACTGGCAAGTTGGTTGGACTGAACTTTCAACCACTGAGACAGTACACAGAAACCATTAAAATATCAGGTTATGTAATATAACGTGTGGAATATGAGTCAATGGAGGTTATGCTAGATAGATAGATAGATAGATAGATAGATAGATAGATAGATAGATAGATAGATAGATAGATAGATAGATACTTTATTAGTCCCAAGGGGAAATTCACATAATTTATCACATTATCAAGATATTTATATAAACAGGCTGGAATTAACGCATCTAAATATGGTCCACTCCTGAAACATTTTCATGTACCATCTTCAACCTGTGAGACACCATCACTGGAAGTTACAGGTCACTTTGCATCTTCTCCCCAACAACCCATGAGAGATGTTAAGAATACCCGCCAGCCACCTTCTCCCCAACACCACTCAGTGGTGCCAGTTAGCTACTCTCTCCTTCATCTGAAGTACCAGCTGTTGAGACAACTATATGAGATGAAGCAAGATAGTAGGTTATTGCAACACCACTTGATCCTGCTGAATGGCCGTCTGTCTTCTCAGATTTGTGATTTGGTCATGAGAGGACCATTTCAGATAAAGGACAGTCTTACGTTTTCAAAAAGAGAGGATGGCAGGAGCTGCCATTACCAATATTTTATAGTTAATCAGAAAAAATATATATTATTAATTAAAAAAAATTAGAGATCATAAAAATAGTCTGGAACACCCAAAGCATATGATAGCCTGGAAGGAGTTAGAATTACAACTTAAAACTGTCTCAGCAATTGATAAACATGGGATGAGACTCTTGAAGGCTGAAAGAATGTGATGCTTTATGTTTCACTTGTTTAGTGGTAATAATTCAGTCCTTCGTAAAGAGGACAGTCCACACCAGATAGACAACGGAAACTTTTTAAAAGAAGTTGAACTTATTGTCAGATTTGTTCCTGTTATGAAAGAGCATAAAGAGTGAGAGTGGCAACAGCACGCACACAAGCTACCTTCCAAAACAATTCAAAATTAACTCATTTACTCCATAAGTGAGAAGGAAATTCGTCATATAGTGAGGCACAACTAGACAGAATGGGTCCCTAGGATTAGGTAAATCAATATACTGTGAAGAAATAAACACAGAAACACAAAGGTAAAGACTTGGGGGAATTCCCGTATAATGTCATTGCAAATGAGTGATCTTGAAGGACTGATACCATGGTCAAAGTTGTAAAAAAACAGACATTTGACAATAAGCAAAATCTTTACGGGTCTTTTATGCAATGATAGCAGGAAATGATACACGGAAATGAGCTGGAAGGAAGTGATGTCGGTATCGGGGACGCAACTGAGGTCATCAGAATGGGTCTGGAAATTATATCTTCAGGAAAAGTAACCAGAAGTGAGAGTCGGAAGTGGCAGTATTGAGTGAGACTGAGGTAAGAATGTTTTATTAATCTTCTATTGGTCTGTTGAGAGAAGAGAAAAAGGCATTAGCACTCTGTTCAAAATCTTCTATCTTTTATTCTTTCACACTCATTTGGGCCCTTTGCCCCATAAGCGCATGTGTGTGACAATACATACTGTATATGCATATCAAACATTTTGTTTGGTTTTATTTAAACAGGAAAAATATACCTCTATAATGTAAATAACACACAGTTTGATTTCTGAAGTCTTTAACTACAAGTGATGTCATTTGCAATAGGATTGCCTTACCCACTTCACATTGCTACCAATGTGTGTATCATTTATGAAATGGCCAACATAATTTTTATAAATATATGAATATTACAGAGCTTTTAACATTTATTGTAAAACTATATATTGCAAATACTGATAGTAATAATCGCAAAAAAAATTATTTTCATCACATGTTGAAGTTATAGAAAACCCTCCTTTATTATGAAGTAACCGCTGTTGTCAAATGGTTCGTAAACTTGAAAATGAAGTGACATTGATTAAAAATACATAATACTGCAGTAGCACTGGCAACAACGTACTTTAGAAATAAGTATTTTTATTATTATATAACTTGTATACGATAAAAAAAAAAGAAATGATCCATAAGGAACTGTGCTGCATACCAAAGGTGGATTTCACTATAGAAAAAATAACAAAAACCAGTAATTTTAATTGTCACACACGTGCGCATGGGAGGCAGCTAAAGGGCTTGAGTGAAGGCAGTTCGGAGGCATGCCGGGGTGTGACAGAGTGCACTGACTCTTTTTCTCCCTTGCCTGTAGACCATTCCCGGGGGATTTCACCTGGCTCTCCTGACATCACTTCCGGGACTGAGCCAATGGAAGTCGGCCACACCAGCTCCAGTCCCTCTGATGTCACGTCCGGCTATGAACCCATGGTGGAAGACCACGTGCTGGATCCATATATCCTCACTTCCTGTCTCCCCTTTAAAACCTTCCCCTTTTCCTTTTGTTTCCTCGGTCTTGTTTTGGACTCAGTTGAATGCACTTCAGTGCTGATTATTTGTTAAAACGACTTTTGCAGCCAGGATACCACATTATACGGGTGGCTGCCCCAAACCTTTATCTGTCCATGTCTCGTTCTTGTGACACAATAAATATTCCTCTTTCAGGATTTTAATTTGGCAAAATCTTGTATTATTTTCTTAACATTTAGTTGCTTAGCCCTTCTTGACTCTGTTGATAAAAGAGCCAAGCATATGAGTCTACTCTGGAACATAGTAGATGGTAGATAATTTTTAATAACTTTCAGCTTGATGCAACAGTAACTGGAATAGTTAAAAACAAAACACATGCAGTACAGATGTCTTGCAGTCTAGCTGCAATCATATGATTTTTTATTGTGATGAAGTCTGCTAATTCATAAAGAGATGGAATAAATAAACGTGATTTTCTTATGGCTGAGCTTGAGGTATTTTTATGAATTAGTCCTTACTTTTTAGGTACCTATATTTGTACATTTGTGGAATTCCATACTCATAACATAACTTACGTGCATATTTGTATCTATGTTTTCAAACACATTATAAAAGTTATACTTAGTACCTTCGACTAGAACAGTAAATCATTTAAATCAACCTCACATTGTAACAGACTATCACAGATTGCCTGACCACTTTAGTTTTGAAAAGTCACTACCACCATGCGGAATTGTTGACTGAAATGACTGATTGTGAAACTGTGTAAAGATGTGTTCAGAAACATTACTAGCAAATTTGCGCTGACTGCATTCGGTTTAACACTAATTATGTTTTATTTTAAGGCACTCAGAGTAATATCTGGGCTTCTTTTTTTCCTTTGTATTTATTATTGTTTAATTTTTTTAAATTTCCACGTGACGCCAGGCTCCCCAAATGCTGATGTGATGTCACACCCTAACACACATAGTAATTATGCCCCTGACACCTGATTTTGGCCACGAGGAGCAAAAAAATTTGGAATTATGGTATAAGAATTGCTACACTAAAGGAAGTACCCAGGATTAAACACTTTATTGGATTCCTTCCAGTAACACAGACAACAGGAGATGTTTTTTCTTCTCTTGTCCTGGACAGTCTTGAGGAATGAAGTATTCCTTTTGATAATTACAGAGGTCACCCACATCAAGGGGAAACACAAAGGGGTATAGGCCGAAAAAAAAAATCCGCAAACTTTCTTTGTGCCATGTACTGCTCATACCCTAAATTTAGTTGTAACAGGTGCAGCCATAAATACAAAAGATGCCATTGCCTTCTTTGGATATCTGCAAGAGCTTCTTTTCAGGCACACCTCAAATGTGAAACATGTAATCATCACATTACATTTAATTATTTGGCTGACACCTTTATCCAAGACAATGTACAATATTTTCATGATACAATTGGTTACATTTGTTTAGGTTTTCTAATTGAAACACAGGCTGGACACGTGACATGCTCAGGGTCACACAGTGTCAGTAGCAGGACTTGAATCCATATCCTCAGGGTTTGGAATCCAAAGTCTTAACCACTACACAACACTGCCCATGTTTGCATTATATTAGTTGGGGCCTGGAGAAAATGCTCGCCTAGGACCCCAAAAACGGTTAGGGTTGGCTCTGGGATACACTATACTATTTCCTTTCAGAGCTCTATCCTCACAGTCCTGGAATCAGCCTATTTAGTCTTCCATTGACATTCTCTAGTGTTGCTATCTCTTTTCTGTAATATGGAGAGTAAAAACTGCACACAGTACTCCTGGTGTGGCCTCACTCCAATTCTGCACTTTTGGGGTGTATCGCTAAGGAGGATTAGACAGAGTTTTTCAGTCAGGTGGAAAACTTTGAAAATAGTCTGGAACTGGACATCAGCAAAATCAAGGAACTGGTTATTGACTTTCACAACACCAAAGAGCCTCTACGACTGGTCACTATTCCTGGAGTGGATGTCAAGGTGGTACACTCCTAAAAGTACATGGGGGTCCACATCAATGACAGGATGGGATGGTCTCATAACACAGAGGAACTATATAAGAAAGTGCAGAACAGGCTTGTTATTCTTAGAGACTGCATTGCTCAAATGTAGGTAGTGACATCCTTCACAATTTCTACAACTCTTTGATGATCAGTGCAGTTTTTTATGCTGTGATGTGCTGGGCCTTTAACATCAATTCAGGAGATGCCTAATGAATCATTAAGCTTATTAACAGGTTAGGCTCATTTATGGAATGTACGCCAGATCTCCTAAATATTGAATGAATACAAAACTAAGGGTCATTATGAGCAATGCTGCACATCCTCCCTTTGACCCAGTAACCTTGACAATTTGTTCAGCAGAAGTGTGTCAAGAAACACTACTAGGGGTACTTTTTTAAAGCATATTTATTCATATATCACTGTTGTAATATTAAGTATGTAGTTCTGGTAATGATTTAAAACAGGTGCTTCCTTGGTGTATCTAGTGCTGTATAACCAGGTCTTAACAAATGCTTTGTTTTGTTTTAATACGGCTAACAAAGCAACAATGACATTTTATAATACGGGCTACGCATATGTATCTATTATTCAGTTATTGCAAAGAAAAAGACCCTACAAAGGCATTATTACATAATGTAGTATACATTGTGTGATGTTTATTAAATATCTATCTATCTATCTATCTATCTATCTATCTATCTATCTATCTATCTATCTAGCATAACCTCCATTGACTCAAATTCCACACGTTGTATTACATAACCTGATATTTTAATGGTTTCTGTGTACTGTCTCAGTGGTTGAAAGTTCAGTCCAACCAACTTGCCAGTTGTCAACACTTTCTTCCTCCTATATCAGAAAAATTGTACGAGTAAGACTAAAATTAAAAAACACTATTTTAGGCTGACAGGTAAATTGTAAAATACAGAGTTGTGGCTCTGTTGGCTAAGGATCTGTGCTGGTATCTGAAATGTTGCCGGTTCAAATCCAATTACTGCCAGAAAGGAACCTATCATTAAGTAGGACCCCGAACCTGAAAATTGCTCTTGGCAGCTGAACAATGGTTGACGTTGCGCTCTGATTCCTGCAGGTAACATGAAAAGATCATTACTCCCTGGGGATTAACAAAGTATATCAAATGAAATAAAGGTTTAAGGGGTCAAAGTCACACCGCTGTAAGGCGGGTGCTGTTTCTGTTGATAACCTCCTGCCAGCTGGACACCTCCCTTATGCTGTACATTGTTGAAACAAAACGTATTGGTCATAGACCTCTCATTAACTGACAAACATGAATGCATTTTGACCTCCACCACCTGCTCCTATACCCCTTTTCCTCCCACAAACTGGGCAAAACAGAATTTCAGAACTGACTGTCTCTCCCTGCAGTTTCTGCTACAGTACTTCATATGTCCCCTGAGTGTTTGAGATGCACCACATTTTTACAGTTAGTAAAGCAAAGTGTGCTTCTTCACTGGCAAGTGTGTGAGAAAGCTGTTTCTCCATTGGTATTCTGCTGAATTATGAGGTGTGATGACTTCATGTTAATTTGAAACCATACCAACCAAAAAGAGTTGCAAATTCATTATAAAGACCTCAATCCACTCAGTGGGCAACAGATTACTGTGGGAAGCAGATGATTTAGCACTGATATGTCAAGCTGCCATGTGCTGCTAAAGTTGCTGAAGCCCACTTGCTGCCCACCCAGTTTACGTCTAGTGATCACTCCACACGCACGCATGCCATCTGCTATTGTGCATACTGGGCTCCCAATTCAGCAAGTGCAGCCAAACAGACTCGGCAATGCAGCTAAAATTGAGCTGTCCAGCTCATGGGTAAGGATGCCTCAGAACAGAATCACTTTTTTGTGAAGCTGCCTCTGTGCTTGCAACTCCTGCTGCTGCAGCTGCTAATTCATAGTCATAGCCTCTTGCCCACTCTGCTTTCACTGCATCAGTAGCTCTGCAACACCACTAAAAAAATCCTACCAGCTTTATCGGCAGGGGTAAAAGGAGACACAACACCTGCATACACACCCAAATATATTTTCCTTTATTTCTCAGATCTAATCTAATCTAATCTAATCACTTGATCATCGTAATGCTGGTTTACAGCCAAATGAGAAATGGAGGACTACTACACTTCCTCAGCCATTTATTGAACTCTGTCTCTTCCTTTATTCCTTACATACAGTGTACATGTTCCATGCTACCTTTAATTTACTTTGTAATTTTATTTGTTCATATTATTATTATTATTATACTTAGAGATTAAAAGTTAATGAAAACTACATGAAAACATTACCAGGTTGATAGTAGGCCTCATATTTGCGCATAACCAAGACGTTTCAACAAGCAGAAGGTCAACTCACTGGTCCAGTTTCTCAAGCTGTTGAGGGAAAACCCTGAAGTGCTTCAGCTATAGCTTGACAACTAACCAATGAAGAAGAGGAAAGCCTTTGATTGAAATGCATAACATTGGAATATTGCTTGTCTGACCTTATTTTTTTGACATTTGAGCAATTTGATTTTTCTGGTGTCCCCTAATTGCTAGTCGGGAGCACTTCCAGGTTACTTGGAAACCAGTATGGTCCTCCCCCAACGGCACCCTCTGGAGGTACCCAAGGACCCTCGACAGGGCTGCATTTCTGGACTCCAATTCCCATGCAACCCTGCAGGTATTCTGATTGGGATCATCCTTGAGGAACACTGCCAACTTCCGTTTAGGGGTAAAAACCATTCCTGGAATCCACGTTGAGTCACTCCATCAATTATAGTGTGATCCAGGCTGGGACGAAGATTATAGGGTGTGACTCCATTCCAGCAGTCCTACCATTAAGGTAGTCAGGCAGCTAGGATGTCTGTCCTTCCTCTCGGGCACTTACAATATATATATGTATATATATTGTGAAAAGAAAAAAAACACAGAGAAAATATATCAAGAGCTGGCGGAATTCCCCGTATAATGCTTGGCGTTGCAGAGTAGTATTTTGAGACTGAAACATGGCCATTATGAATACAAAAATACATTCGACAAAGGAATTGGTTTCTTTGAGGTATTTTATAGAGAATAAACAGGAAATTAGATGAGGAAGGAACGGAACTGAATTGGCAGGAAGTGTGATGTGGAAATGATGTCTTCTTCAGTGGATGGGGTTAATTCATCATAGGAAGCCAGAAGTGAAGTCATCAGTGTGGGTCCAGAAGTGAGGACATCGGTATTGGACGGTCACAATGTCTTTGGCAGAGGGACCTGGAAGTATAGTTGTTGCACGGATTTCAGGTATTTTATGGTTGCTGTTCTTCTGTTTTTATGTTGGAAGAAGAGAAAATGCATTAGTACTCTCTTCCACTCCCCCATCTTTCATACTTTCACACTCTTTTGGGCCCTTTGGGTGCCCCCTAAGCGCACATGTGTAACTATATAGATAGATAGATAGATAGATAGATAGATAGATAGATAGATAGATAGATAGATAGATAGATAGATAGATAGATATTGTGAGCAGTAGGCGGCACCACTGAGCCATCAAACCCTGAGGCTCAACTACACAGCACAGTCCTGTGTTCAAACACAAGATTCTTTTTTTTTACAGTACCTTCACAAACCTCCAAATCCTCTTCCATAATAGTACAATACAATAATGTTTTCTTGTCTCTTTCTGCGTCACCCATCTAGTCTTATCCGCACTCCTCCTGACTCTGCTTACTGCATAAGAGAAGACTCACTCTTTTATGCTGGACCTGGAGTGCTTCCAGTGCCACAGCACTGCACCTTCAAAGCACTTCTTCGAGGGACTTCCACCTTACTCAGAAGGGGCAAGATTTCCTGGTAGATCCCAATGGTGGTCCCCAGGAACCTTGACAGGGACTACAATTCCCAGCCTTCCCTTCAGGTATTTATATAATTGTTCCCTCAGTGGGTTACCTTTTGAGATATTGGGACAGCTTAGCTATTAGTTAAAGAAATGAGCCTGATGGACTGAATGGTCTCCTCTCGTTTTATGTTTTATGTTCCATGTTCTTATACAGGATTGTTATCCTGTTATGTGGAGCAGCAAAATAAATGTGTGAGTACTGACACTACAAGCTGCTCCACTGAAATGATGAGAGGCAAGGTAACATGATGTTCGCATTAATATAATGTCTGTGTAACAAATATGAAGAATGGTGCAGACGTAAATGTTTCCCTAGTGTGTCGATCAGGACTTAAGTGATGAAAAAGCAAACTTACCTAATCCTTGCAAAGTTGTTTATGTGAAATAACCAACCCTGAAAGGCACATCACTAATTCCTTAATAAAACTGTATCTTGATTTTACAAGATATTATTTCATCTGTATGAGATGGAAGGCAATAATACTTTTTTACCTTGTGGTTTGTGGTTTTTTTTTTCGTCACTTTTAGCAAAACACTTTTATGTCATTTTTACATTGTTTTTATTTGCTCATTTCTTCCTATTCTAAATGCAAGCATGCACACTTCACTGAAACTGTGTTTATAATTAGTGTGATGCAGAGAGAAGCTGCTCCAAAAATCGATAATTTAAATAAAATTGATTTTGTGTTGTCTTATTATCAAAATATAAATTCTTCACTAGTTTTATCTTAACATGTCACCTTTATTTTGCCCCCTTTAAATTATACCAGCCTGGGATGTGACAAAGAGGAAGACTGCGTCGTGATTTGCCAAAATTAAGTTGAGTTGTCTGAATTTATTGTGGTGCAATCAGTGCCTTTCAGTGCGCCATCATTTTAGGTCTTTTATTAATTTGTGCTCCTGTTTTATGATTTGAAAAGAACTTAGTATTGAACGCACAATTATCATCTGTTGATGAGCTGCAGAAATGTGTGTTCTCACAAATTCCTTGCTTCGGGCAGAACGTTAGTAAAGGTGAATAACTTTTTTTAATAGAATGGAATTTGGACCTTGCAGTGATCAGCAGAGAAGAATAAGGTCTAGTATTGACTTCTGTGCATGCCCTGATCGTAAAATGTCACTGATTTTCAAGGTTTGATTGACATTTTTGTCAGGAGGGGACAAGGGGGACTGAATTGGATGTAACACCTACTGCCTGCACTCAGTCCATCTCTCCTGCTGGCGGTCCTGACAGCAGCACAGCAATTTTAACTGTGCAGTGCATCTGTTTTTGAACTGCAGGTGTAACTGGGGGACAAAGCTCATTGATTGTGTTTCATTGCTTAGTGGCACACCAGCAACTGTCACTTAACTGGGGTCTCAAATCCCCCCAAACCCTTCGATCATTGTTATTTCCTCATGACACTTGATGCTTTGCATGATACCCCAACCTCCGAATTGTCAATCACATGTCTATGCTTCACAGGAGACACATTCATGAGATTATTGAGATTTGGTAAACTACTCAAGTTAAAAGCTTATTTTTTTTAATTCAATTTGTTCCCTCACAGTATTGAATGTGGTTCAGTGTGTGGTTCAAAAATTAAAAATTTTACTTCTTCATCTTCAAATATGTAGGGGGTGCAGATATAAACCAAACATTTTCTAGGGCTGTTAGGCTTAGACATGGATGGGAATCATTAAATTATATGGTAATCAGCAGCAAAGCATGAATCCAAGAAACAATCAGGCTATTTTTACATTAAAAAATCTCTTTTTTTATTCCTAGGAAAAAGTACTTATTCTGCATACTTTCATTGTAGACAGACTTAAGCAAGACATGACAGTTGTAGCTGGGTTACAGATGACATTGCTTGATTTGTCTCATAGATATCTGTGGATAGAAAAGAAGGGAAGGTAATGTAAGTTAAGGAATGATAATCTGACACTGTGGGCTTATTGGTTAGTCGGTTCTGTACATGTGGTGCTTAAATCCTGTCCACAATTGCTTCCTGTCTTGCACCTGATGCTACCAGGATAGGCCATCCTCTATTGTTGCTTATAAAAATTGAATTATGGTTATACTGAGTAATGAAATGTTTCCACATTACAGAACATTTTGGTTAAGCATTCAGTAGCTTCACATCAACTGTTTATTATAATGTAGCATATATTGTACTCAATATACATAATCACTCATTTTCAGGGAAACCAATTTTAGTAGTTTCAGGTGTGAAGGAGAGAAAAGTGCAATGAAGGAAAACAAACAAAATAAAACTTCCGCACCATGGTAAAGAGGACGGGTTTGTTTACAGTGTGCCAGCAGGTTGGTTTAATCTTCTAAATGTGGCGTGACATTTTCAATTTCCAGGCACTAAAGCTGAGTGTGAAAGCCTGACACAGCACCTGTCGCACATTGGTGTGATCGCATTTTATGGTGTTCACAGTTTGAAGTTCGTTTCTACGTGTAACTAAGTATGGATGCTGGGGTTAATGAAATATATTCAAATGTTATTTAAACTGTGATATTAAAGCAAAAAGGAATGCAAATTCAGGGACAGGCATCTTGATACAAACTGCAGAACCTCTCTTACACAAATGACTCCATTTACATACATATGAGCTACACTATTGCATAAGGGATTTTGTTAACTACTGCATGTGCACAAGGGACTTCATTTTCTGCTAGTTGTACTTTTATATAACTTCAGGAAAAACAAGAGCTAGTATTTCAAAAAGCTTTTTCAATGAAGTGTACCATGGCTGTACAGATATACCCTACAAATAATATTACAATATCATGTTGTTGCAAATGGTTAGGTTAGGTTGAGAAACTTATTTACAACAGGAAAGCACAAAATAACAGGAGACTGTAACACAGATTCAAGAAAATAAGTCAAACACAATCTATGAGAGTAATTGTTATAATCAGTACACACAAGTGCAAAATGTCTGTAAAAAATATTTTCCTTTAACAGTGGGCAGTAATAATTCACAATTTGCTACTACTATTAGAATTCCGAATCCTTTTAACTCTGTGAATAAAAGAGTTTTTAAATCTGTCGCTGCTTTCCTTTCGTAGCCCTAAATGTGCAGCCTGATGGCAACAAATGAGACTTAGGAAGAAGAGGCTAATGTTTGTGACAAGAATTCAGTGACAGAGGGCTGCTGCAAACCAATAATTAGATTTTTACAATGTTGTTATGATGGTTTATTTTTGGAATGCTGAGGTTGCCAGACCAACACATAAAAGCAGCTGTAGTAATACGGTAGATTCATTTAAAGACTTATTAAAAAACGTCATTTTGGTTTTGTTCACTTCAAAACAACTGAGTTTTCTTACACTACGTCCACAGTACTAGATTATTTTTTTTAGTAAATGTAGATATGATTCCCATGGGAAAATATTCTTTGTTATTTATTCAATAATATTTTCATGTAAGTCAGGCATTCTGCTTGTGAGTGAGAAGAGAACAGCAACTGTTATTTTATTAGACATTTTAAAAAAAGATAGCTCACTCTCTCAGCATCTTCTTCTTCTTTCTCTTCATCTTTTCCCACTTCTGTGTGGGGTTGATAGTCTTAATTAATCTTCTCCAAACACGTCCTCCCCAGTGAAGTCCTTTTCTTTCAGATCTTCTTTTACTTTATCCATCCATCTCTGCTTTGGCCTCCCTGTACTTCCATTCCCATCACTCTTTTGCCTACATATGCATTGTCTCTTCTCATTGCATGTACAAGCCACTGCATCCTACTTTTCTGTACTTTTTAAAATATCTCTCCAACATTTGCGCACCTCTGATTACCTTATTTCTTATTCTGACCTTATTTGTACCTCCACACATCAATCTAACTTCTCCTGCACTCCCTTTGCTGCTCATGTCTCAGCTCCATACATTATTGCTGGTCTTACCACTGTCTTAAAAACCTGACCTTTAACCTTTGCTTTAATTCTTTGATCACATAATACTCCTGATACCTTCATCCAATTGTTCCATACCCACTGCAAACTATGGGTTAGCTCTGCTTGTAAGTTTCAGTATTAAAATCAGTCCACTCTTCAATAACTCTCCCAGCAGGCTAGCTTCTGAATCCTGATCATCATTAAGCCTTATATCTTATTCCTTCTTACCTTTAACCCTCTATCTTCCAAAGCCCTTCTCCATTCTTTCTCTCCACTTCCTCTTTTCTGGTGCAACACATCATCAGCAAAAAGCATGCATCAAGAGGATTGGTCTTTTATCCCATGACTCAACACGTCCATAACCAGATCAAAGAGGTCAGGACATAAAGACTCTAACTAGAATCTTGTCTGAGGTCCCAACACTGCTTTTAATCTGAATCATCACTCCCTTCCATATATCCTGGACAATTCTTACATACTTCTCTGGTCTCCCTTTCTTTCTTATGAACCTCCAAACCTCTTGTCATGGTACTCTATCATAAGCCATCTTCAAATCAGTAAACACCATACCTTTCTGTTTTTGTCAGTGCTTCTCTATGAGTTGTCTCAATGCAAACATTGCATCAATTGTTCCTCTCCTGGGCATAAAATTAATTTGCTTCACCCCTATGGTGGTCCCTTCCCTAAGCCTTTTCTCTATAACCTTTTCCCAAATTTTCATTGTGTGGGACATCAGCTCTAAATTTTTCCCAATCTTGAATATCACCCTTCTCTTTATAAATGGGTACAATCACACCATACCTCCATGCTTCTGGCATTCTCACCTGTTCTTAGATCATCTACATTAGATCCTACAACCGATCTACTCCCACTTCTCCTAAACTCTTCCACACTTGTGGTGGTATTTCATCCAGTTCTGTTGCCTACCCATTTTTCATTCTTTTCAGTGACTCATTTAGATCCTCCCTCCATATTCTTGGTACTACCATTGCATTTTCTTCATTCAACAGCTTTTCAAAGTATCTATCATGCTCACTCAAGGTCACACTTTGCTAATCTTTGAACTGCTTTATCTGATTAAAATCACGTTCTTAGCTGCTGTTTGAAAATGGACACTTTCAATTCAGTTGTTGCTGCAATTGGTTATAGTGCAAATAAGTACAATTTTTAAGTAAAATCTTAGATGAGTGTGTCTATCTGATTGCTATTAGCTTAGCCAAGAAGCCAGATTGTCCCTGAAGGGCACTAGAGGGCACCCTTGTGAAGCTCTCTATTGAATGGTAAAACTGTGCTGAAGTAAAGGTTGAAAAGTAAAGTCGGTCCCAGGCAGTGAGCAGCCTGTCATGAAGGTCTCTAGAGTTGAATATGTTGGGTATAATATGCACAGTGGAACAGATTAAAGGAAAACTCCACCCATAAATGATATTTCTTTATACTGTATGTTACTTACCCCAAGTACTTTGTAGTGTTGGCAGAGAAAAACAAAATCTCATATTTTCATGCAGAATGGAGAGAAACAAACCCTGAGCAGGGCCCCAGCCCACCGCAGGGTGCACACACACACCCCCATTAGGGACAATTTACAATCGCCAATGCACCTAACCTGCATGTCTTTGGATTGTGGGAGAAACCCACACAGACACGGGGAGAACATGTAAACTCCATGCAGGGAGGACCCGGGAAGCGAACCTGGGTCTCCTAACTGTGAGGCAGCAGCACCACCGTGCTGCCACAACTTAGATTAAAAAGGCTGAAATTACTTCAGGAATTGTCAGCACACATATAAACAGGAAACCTAAAGACTCATGGAAGTGACTTTTACACCTGAAGGTAGGAGTCTTGATGAACAGATGATGGAAAGAGGCAGGTTTTCTTTTTAGCCAATGGGTGAAATCACACTGTACGGTGTCAGCCTAGGAGTGCCTGTATCATGTAATGATCCTTCAGATAGTGCTGACTATAGCAAAATGCTACTGCATACTGTATACACTGAGAAAGTAGTTTAATTAAAGCATTAGAATTTTCATTACTGAGTTTAACTGTGATAACTAATTAAACATAATACTTTAATGACCTAACTCTTACCCAGCCTTAACATTAACCACTTGTGGGAATACAGTTTATTTAAGAACATTTAACATTTCTAAGGTCACTATAATCAACTATAATGAAGCACACTGATGAAGAAACATGTGGCATCAATATAGTGCAAAGTCCAACTGCTGAGAATTAAGGTTTATGAATCACTGGAATTCATTAGAATACAGTTTTTTTTTTATTTCATTTGCTTTCATTTCTTATATTTTTGATGACAATGACACTCATTTCTGGTTTCTTGGGAATATTTTAGCATCTTTTTAAGATTGTGACATGCAGCTTCCTGTATCCAAACACTCACTTTTCCTTGTGAGTGATTTATTTTTCTGTTAATTCTCGGTACAGTGTGGGTGGTGGGCTTTTACAGAAGCTTGTTGTTCTATTTTTTCTTAGTAAATCCTATTTTTTGATAAATACATTCTTTTTTAACATATATTAATGTTAAGATTAGATGTAATTTGACATCTGGCTTGTCACTAGAACTTTATCAATGGATTTTATATTGGTGATATGGTGCTGTCATTGCGAACATAAGCATTGGCTTGTCTCATCAAGCTGCGAACTTGACAAAAGTCACAGCATGAGTGAACAAGATCTGAAGGCTACATTATGTCTGCAAAATCTGAGAATGTAAGAGGCATCAAGGAGAACAAAGTGGGGTATATTAAATATTCTCATAGTCAGCTAATAGCACTACATTCAACAGAGCTCTGTTAGATCTTATTGGAGGAGCAGTTCATCCAAAGTTGAAAACTAAGAAGAGCCAAAATGAGGATAAAAGTGAGATGGAAAATATTCAGAACTGTCCTGTCTCCATATAATGAACAATTTTTGATTTCTTTCAAGTAAGATGGAAGAACTCTCACCTCTAACAATGAGCCATGGCACATTCAGGAACTGTGGCATTTTGTTTATTGCCGAGAACTGTTTTAAACTTCTTATTTCAGATACTGTTTTAATGCTAGACAGACATTATCTAATATGATCAGATGGAGAAGGAAAATAAGGCAAGAAGGAACTGGAAATCTGTGTGAATAAGCAATATTGAAAATAAAGTGAGCACATTACTAAAAGTGAAATATATAATCTAGATATTGAAATACTGACTGTAGGAATTTATTCATGTTACCTGCCAAGGAAGATAAGTTATATTACATCATCCTGATGTATCTATTCCTCCTTCAGAAAACAGGACTTTGGCAATATAAAATTTTTTGGTTATCAACACTCTAGTGATACATATTTTTAGGAAGTCACTGCGCATTGGAGAGATTCCGAAGGACTGGAAAATGGCAAATATCATCCCATTATATAAAAAGGGTGACAGGGCAGATCCAAGCAACTATAGGCCAGTAAGCTTAACAAGCATCACAGGAAAATTAATGGAAGGAATTATTAAGGATAAGATTGAGCAACACATGGCAAGGACAGGAGTTATTCTGAACAGTCAGCATGGGTTCAGAAGAGGGAGGTCGTGTTTTACTAACATGTTGGAATTCTATGAGGAAGCAACAAAAGGATACGATCAAAGTGGAGCTTATGATATTATTTATCTGGACTTTCAGAAAGCATTTGATAAGGTGCCACATGAGAGGTTGGGCATCAAGTTAAAAGAAGTGGGAGTTCAGGGTGATGTTTTTAGATGGGTGCAGAATTGGCTCAGACACAGGAAGCAGAGGGTGATGGTGTGAGGAACCTCATCAGAACTGGCCAATGTTAAGAGTGGTGTTCCACAGGGGTCAGTGCTAGGGCCGCTGCTATTTTTAATATAAATAAATGATTTAGATAGGAATATAAGTAACAAGCTGGTTAAGTTTGCAGATGATACCAAGATTAACAGATAATTTGGAATCCGTTATATCATTACAGAAAGACTTGGATAGCATACAGGCTTGGGCAGATTTGTGGCAAATGAAATTTAATGTCAGTAAATGTAAAGTATTACACACAGGAAGTAAAAATATTAGGTTTGATTACACAATGGGCGGTCAGAAAATCGAGAGTACACCTTATGAGAAGGATTTAGGAGTCATAGTGGACTCTAAGCTATCAACTTCCCGACAGTGTTCAGAAGCCATTAAGAAGGCTAACAGAATGTTAGGTTATATAGCACGATCTGTGGAGTACAAGTCCAAGGAGGTTATGCTCAACCTTAATAACATCCTGGTGAGGCCTCATCTTGAGTATTGTGTGCAGTTTTGGTCTCCAGGCTACAAAAAGGACATAGCAGCACTAGAAAAGGTCCAGAGAAGAGCGACTAGGCTGATTTCAGGGCTACAGTGGTTGAATTATGAGGAAAGATTAAAAGAGCTGAGCCTTTACAGTATAAGCAAAAGAAGATTAAGAGGTGACATGATTGAAGTGTTTAAAATTATGAAGGGAATTAGTACAGTGGATCGAGACTTGTATTTTAAAATGAGTTCATCAAGAACACGGGGACACAGTTGGAAACTTGTTAAGGGTAAATTTTGCACAAATATTAGGAAGTTTTTTTTTTACACAAAGAACGATAGACACTTGGAATAAGCTACCAAGTAGTGTGGTAGACAGTAAGACGTTAGGGACTTTCAAAACTCGACTTGATGTTTTCATGGCGGAAATAAGTGGATAGGCCTGGCGAGCTTTGTTGGGCTGAATGGCCTGTTCTCGTCTAGAGTGTTCTAATGTTCTAATGTTTGATAAATCTTTGTAACCTTGTAGTCATAATATGTGTGATAACTTCAGCCAGTGGACTTTGCAAGGCACAATAACAAACTTCCCAACAGTTAGTGTCATGTTCTTTCTTGTGGACTGAACAATCTGGACAGGCTTTATTCAAATGATATTTTAAATGAAAACCTGTGGAACATCTGGGCAATCTGATCACAATCTGGTCAACTTTATTCTTACCTACAAACCCATTTTTAGACATCAACAGATCTCTTATCATTATTCAAGCCAGAAGTTAATGTGTGTATTTTCTTGGACTTCTGTAAAATCCTACTTTCCTCTAAAGGACAAATAAAGTATTGCATATGTATTTATCTATTGTAACTAGGGCTAAGGATGTCTAGTTACAGTTAGAACCTTTTTGTAATGCTACAGATTGATTATGACTTTAATTTTGTGTTTTGCTTTAACAATTGGTTCTTTGTTTTATTCTGGTTCTACTGACTCTTGCATGTCATTATGTTTTGCCTGCTGTGTTTTATGCGTTTTAACTGTCAGGCTCAATAGTTTACCAGTTTCTCATGGTGTCCGTAACAATAAACATACAACAGACAGGCAATTTTTGGCATAAATGTCATGTATGAATAGAAATGTCATTCTGGTGATAACTTAGGCCCTTTTAACTTCACTTTTCCAGAGTCTTGAACTCTGCCACAATACATCTGCCATACCAGATTGTAACACAGCTCACCAGTATTTTAGGTCAAAATGGCATTGTTCTCTTTTCTTTGGCTAGGCAAATGAAACTTATAGCTGTAAACCTAAGCTACAGTCTGCCTGAACCTTAACATCAATCAAAGTGTGTTAAAAAAAAAAAAAGCATCAGCAAGAACGACAAAGCTCTCACAGCATCCTCCCATGTGTGCCAAAAAAATAAAGTTCCTCATGGACCCTGAACAAAACATGGACAAAGCGTCACCTCTCCCCTTTGAGATGACAGGCAATACATGCTGTGTATACTGCTACTTTACAATATACAGTGGAACCTCTGTTCACGTACAACTCGGTTCATGACCAAAAAGTTCACCAAACTTTTGCCTCGGTTCACAACCACACACTCGGTATATGAACAAACCAGTTTCCCTTTCGGTTTGTGCGCGCCAATGATTTCCACATGTGTTGCATTGTTCTCGGTCAGACTGCCTGCCTGCAGCTGACAGAGAGAGAGAGAGAAATACAGCTAGCCAATTTGCTTCATGCGTTTGCCTGCGTGCACGTACTGCCTGCCTTCTGCATAAAGGGGTGTTTACAGCTGAGACTCTGTCTCTGAGAAGAAGGCAGTACGTGCATGCGAACCATCCCCTCAACTCCAAATCCCCCCCTCCGAGGCAGGCAGGCTGAGAGAGAAAGAGAGAGAGAGAAAGCGAGCAAGCCGTGTGCCTGCCTGGCTTTTTCATTTAAGCAGAGCCACTCCCTGTTCATTGTCAGTCAGACGTGCACTCTCTTTGTGCTCTACAGTATTTTGTGTGCTTTTGCAGTTAACTATGGCTTCTAAGCAAGTGAAGAGTGGCGAGAAGAAAGTTTTGAAGAAAATTGAAATCGAAGTAAAGAAAGATATTACAAGAGGTTGAAAAACTGTTTACCAGTTTACTCATTTACCAATTTGAGAACCCTCGTGCTTTCAAGCAGCACAATGCAAACAAAGCCAGACTGACAGTAATGTGGAGGGCAAACACGAAGGGTTGGGTCACAAGGACTTTCTTTTTGGAATGGCTGCATGAGGCTTTCGCTCCCACCAGCTAAACAGCTAAAAACACCAGAAACCCAAGAAATCACAAGAGAGAAAACACCTGAAGGAAAACACTTCATGCCAGAACTCGACTCATGCAAGGTTAGTTTTCTTGGTGGTTTTTGTATACGGATTTTTCAAAAGTTAATTTTTCAGTTCGTAGCGTGAATTGTTGCAATGTTACTTTTCTCTTTTTTCAAATGTTCACTTTTTTCCCTGTGCTTAAAACTCATTGAAGTGTTTACAGATGGAGTTGTTCATAGCGTGATTAGTTGCAATGTTATTTTTCTCTTTTTTCAAATGTTCCTTTTTTTCCGCTGTGTTTAAAACTCATTTTAAAAAAAGTGTTTACAGCGATCGGGCTGTAAGGCTAAAATAGCATGATCTTGTTACTTTTTTGGTTGCTTGTGGTTGGTTTTCAAATAAATTTCGGATTTGTTCTAATGTTCCTTTTTTTCCCTGTGCTTAAAACTCATTTTAAAAAAAGTGCTGCACGTGCTGCTGACAGAGGGGGGTGGTGGAGTGGTGTTTGGGGGCATGTGCTACAGAGAGATTAGAGAGCGCGAGCGAGCAAGCGCAGAGAGGGAGAGAGAGAGAGCGAGCACGTGCTGCTGACAGGGAAGGGAGGGAAGGGGAGGGGGTGGTGTGTGTGTGTGCTACAGAGAGAGAGAGAGCGCGAGCAAGCCTGCTCGTGTAGCTGAGCAGGGAGCCTGGGTGTTTTGTGTCAGTGTTATTCAATGTTTTTACATTAGTTTACTATTACACTGTGCATTATATGGTGTAATTAACTATATTTGTGCTTAATCTTTACATATATTTACATACTGTATTTACATACAGTTCGTACGGTCTGGAATGGATTAATTGTATTTACATACAATCCTATGGGGAAACTGCTTCGGTTCACAACCAACTCGGTTTACGACCAAAGTTCTGGAACGAATTATGGTCGTGAACCGAGGTTCCACTGTACTTTGCTTCTAAGACTGAAGACTGTTTCTGACTTTGTAGTTAGGGGAAAATTATGTTATCAAACATACAGTAAATATAGTTATAGTTTTTATATGACCCTCTCCCTAAATTTAATAGGAAAACAAAACCTTCTCTTAGTTCACAGCAGCTGCCATCACACAAATTTATGCCAGACCAATCAAGTCCAAGTCCTACACAGGTAAAGGAGTTAAGTGTCAGTCCTTTAGTTCTGCCTGCAGTCCTGGAGACCTTCACTATATGGAGAACCTGTGATGTGACTAAAGCCCCGCCTTCACGTGTGCCTTTTCCATTCCCCCGACCATATAAATGATACACATAACCTTAATAGTCATCATTTTGCACTTGGCTAATTCTCAACAGAACAAACAACATCATTATTAAACAAGGAAAACTTCAATTCTCCAGTCCTTTCAAAATAACCTCTTGTGTTTTATTTTTGAAGCTGACACCATTTGCATACATATTATATATATTGGAAGACTTCCTTGCAAGCTCAGTCAAGGTATGCAATAACTTACAAAGACAAGGGTGCCACTGATGTTGTCATCTCCTTTATTCTCTACAGTGGTGAGAAGCATTTGACCCCATCCCTTTTAGTCCAGCTGCTATAAAACCTAGGGCGTCCCGGAAAGAGGAAGCATTATTGGCTAGACCAACTTCCGGACAGAGCTCTGCTAACAGCGGCTGTAGCCTTGCAACAATTTAAGTTAACTGAATTCCTGCCTATGGAACACGCGTGTCATTTCTTTTCTGTTTATTTTCTTCACCCATGGACAATAAAAGGGACGACCCAGTTCATGCCCTAAAACCCTAAAATGTCTTCCTGAATATATGTATATATATTCACATATATGTATGTGTATAATGTATGCACATATAAAATACACAGATTTAAAATGCAGTTTGTTTCCATTTGGAAAATAATTCTTCATTTTGTAATGCTTTCCACATTTTACAGTGCATTACACAGAGCTGTGTTGTGTTGAAACAGGGCTACACTTTTATCTTATTTTTGTCTTGGACAACCGCAAGCATGAGATGAAACATCACTTATTTCCAACACATTACCTGTATTTATTTCCTGATAGAATCTGACAGTTTAAACTTGAGAAATAATTTGTAGAGACAAATCAAACACTATTTGCCAAAGAATGCCATTTTGGATTTGTCAAGTGTCTAGCAAATGTGCTTGTTCAGTACACCCCAGAGGCCTGGAAGGCAATCCAGGTGCAATTTGTGAAAAAAAGAAGATTTATTTCCTTAAATTGTAGGTTTTTAACACAGTTCCCCCAAAACGAGCAATTGGATCCTAATTTCTTTTACAAGATAGAGTTGTGCCCCAGGAGTATTGTGTATAATATGAAATTAGCTTAAAATTCACAATCTGAGCACAGGCGGCAGTATGGCAGGCTACACTCTCTCTGTTCAAATCTGACAACAGTCTCCTCTTCAAACACTGGGAGGCTCCCAGTTTACATTTAAGCTCATATGCATATAGCTCTTGCATTATTATATTTCTATATTTTCTGAAGAGAATATGTGGTGAAATTCTGAAGTGCCCAAATGAAGCCTCAGTAAGGCCATAGCTAAACGCTTTAATCAGAGCTGAATATCCCACCACATTAGGACTTTAGATTAAGTTGTATAGACAAGTGAGTTATTTAGATTGAAGATATCCCATGCTCAACTAGGATGGATTCCAGCTGTCACATTAAAATATGTTGGTCAATGTACAGATGCCAAACTGGAAACTGGTTAAGCTTTAAAATGTAGTAAGGGAGGATCACATGACTGCAATGTTCTCAGAGTAGAATCAGACCATCAATCTGTTAGGTAAAGCAAGAGAATGAATGAAGAAGAAGTACAGTGACAGGCAAAACCAAATTTATTTAAGAGGCATATGCAAAAGTGTAAATGCATCTTAAATACATAAGACAATTAACCATATTTATTTAAATAAGCAAATTATGTCCAAAATTAAAGGACAACAAGAAGCAGAAGTAGTAAAAAAGGGGACAAGATTATGAAGCACAGATCTTGATAATAAATACAAACTGTCACAATAAAAAAGAAAAACATATAAATAACGCATTTACTAGATTGAAAAATCTGGAAATAGGAAAAAAATGTAGTGTTTAATGACAGAAACTAATGAATTGTTGATTTCTTTGATGCACAATCATAAAAAATGGCGATCTGAGCATAAACAATAAATATAAAAATAGCAGAGTTGTATAAAATCTGTAATAACAAAAGTAAAATAAAAATAATGTAATCTAAAGAAAGGCAGAAAAGAACATAACAAAGAAAGAAAAGTGTTAAATATAAACAATGAGGATGGAACTCAAAGCATAGGTCGAATAACTGGTGATAAGAAGGAAGGTACTATTCACTAAAAACCAAGATGGCTGCATGCTCTGGAACTAAACTCCAGGGGTGTCATGCATAAGGCTGTGTGTAGAATTCACACTAAAACATGGCGTACGGACAAAGGCGGAAATGTGTGTATGCACAAAAAAATCCAGATGCATAAATCTGTGCAAACACCAACTTCCACATTCTTCCACTCCATAAATCCCGGTCAGCGTAAAAAGTAATGCATGTGCACGTGCCTGCTGCCAAACCCCAACTCCTCCCAAAATTACGCTCCTTTGAATATGCAAATCAATATAAATAGCCCTTAAGCTCAGCGTTCTGTGAAAAGGCAATGGCAAAAGCACGGAAGAAAAAGAAGAATTTCAGTGAATACCAGGTAGAGGCAAGGAAAAAACTAATATTTGTTGGTTTAAGCAGTGGTCTAAAACAACAAAAGGAAGTTGATTGAGTGACAGAGTGTGTTGGAGAAATTTGAAAGCTCAAGTTCAGAAAGTTGCAAAGTGTCTGAAAGAAGTGGTCAGATATCAAAGTTACCGTGAAAAGGTGAGTCATAGCCCACCGTCTGAGTGTCATATGGAAGCGTATTAGGGTACAGAGAAAAGAAAAACAAAATAGGGACACAGTTGAAAGAAATGTCCAAATGTCAACTTTAATCTCAAAATTTCCACTTTAATCATGTACTTTATTTTGTCATCAAAGTAGAATGTTTTAAACTTCATCTTAAAATCATTTAAAATTTATTAGTTTCTCAGATTCCATCGTAACTAAAGTAGCACATTAAATGCTTCTTTCTATGTGTTCTTTTATGTGTTCTATGTGTGTGAATCACTAAGTACTTCTTAAACGGGCTTTCTCTTCCATCGACAGGACACAGAATACATTACATTCATTATATTACAGCACTCTGAGCAATTTAAATATTAAGATATATACTTGATATTATTTTAATGATGATAGGAATTAAAGCATGTATTAAACATGGGAACACGGTGGCGCAGTATTAGCAATGAGCTGGCGCCTTGTCCAAAGATTGTTCCTGCCTCTCGCAAGATACTTGCTGCACTGTGCATGACCTTCAGTGAAACAATTTACTGTAGAAGCATTGTTTCTCTTAAATGTACTAACCCCCTTTTCCTGTCCTTCCTTTTCTTTCTCCACAAAACCAATCACCACACGATCAGCTCTGTAATAGATGCCAAGCCATCTGTAAGCTTAGAATACTGATCCTTCAAAACTTTTATGAAAGACTGAAATATGTTCATAGTACATGTTTAATTATTCCATCCATCTATCCATCCAGGTTGCGCCTATCCCAGCAAGCATACAGTGCGAGACAGGAACAATTCCTGAACGGGGCGCCTGCTCGTTGCTAGCGCTGCACCACTGTGTCCTCACATATTTAATTATTAACAATATACATTATTTTAATAAAATTTAAAACTTATCTTTATAATGTAATAAACATGCTTTACTGCATTTCATCTTAAAAATGATATCAAGAGCTTCAAGAAGATAGTGCTGGGAAATCTAAATCGACTTAGAAGCCACTTGTCATCATATGTAAATACACTCTTTATAAAGTGACTCAGGTTGAGCAATTATTATATTATAACTGTAGTGCAAGTTTACAGTGAGGTGATTATACTTTTAACACTAGAATTACCAGAGCCTATGAAAAAACTCTAGCTCTTACATACAAAGGATGGTGCATGTGCCCAAAACATTAACATTTACCTGTATATGTTACTTACATAAAAGCCAGATCGAATGTTATTTACCTATTTACCTTTATTTAATTACTTACTTCCTACTGCGTAAAGTCACAAGTATAGTGCAGCGCTTCCCATGTACATATACAAAGTACAGTGATGACTAAATTGCATTTTTGATCCGAAGTAGAACCTTCGTCATGATTTGAGTTTACATATGTTATAACGTGTCTATGTGAAAACAGCAGTGTCAAATGCCGAGGTGGTGGCTGGGGTTCGGGGGTGTATCTATGTTGGGGGTGGAGTTGGGATCATGAACGTGGCTGAGAGAATAAAACTGAATAAAAAAGAGACAAAGCTAACCTTTACAAGTATCATAAATTACACCGGCTGTTACAGACTGGAATCAAATGTATGTTTTTATTCTAAAATAGTAAGAATATGAGCAGCTCACTTCTCAAAAAGGACTCATTTGGGATCGAACCTGTGAAGCTTTGATTACTAGTCAACAGCTGATACCGTTGCACCACCGAAACTGTTGTAGCAAATGCTTGTCAATAAAAGCGCATTTGTTCTGTTATATTTGTACCTTCTGTGAAAGTGTTTCATTGATATTTGGAATTCAAGCTTCACACGTTATACACTTAATCTCTACATTTTGTCAATTATTACTAAAACATGAAAAAACGTTTTTGTTTTAACAATGTGTTTACATAGATCATTGTAGACACGGAACACACATGAAATGCAAGTGTTCCAAATAACGATATAGTATTTATAAAAGGTGTCATTTTGCTTGACTTCTCACTCTATACAACTCTAAGCAACTGACATGCAGGTAAACAGACTTAAGATGAGAAAACTGTGCGGGGTGGGGGATGTGATAGCAGGCTGCTTGCTGCTTATCCACACATTTAAGACTAAAGGAGCTGACAGAGAGGTGTGAAGCGTTTTAAGATGGGACGGATCTACGAGTTTTTTCATAGGCTCTGGTAATTCTAGTGTTAAGTAGAAGCAGTTCTACCAGGAGCAATTGATGGACTGATTTAGTATGTTAAGAGCACTTGGGATAAAACTGTTTATGAACCGCAAGGTCCCTACAGGAAAGGCTCTGAAGTGTTTTCCGTATGGGAACAGTTCAAATAAATTGCGCGCATGGCTGAGACAGTGTGTGCACGATGCTGTATACTGATAATCCGATCAGCTGCTGTACAACTGTGATTCCACACTCACATACAGTGGGTTAAATACTCCGTGGTGCACTGGGAATAACTACACTAAAGCAGTGATGGTATTTAGAATAGTTTAGCCATTCAGTGCACGGGTTGTTTACAATGAGATGCCTTAAACTAATAAACGATATGCGGTTAACTTCAGTGTATTTGACAAAGGGATGTGAATCTAAAAATTAAAGGGAAACCACACAGGAACAGTAGCACTGCTTTGACGCTGGGCACTGCCAGTTTGCAAAACCAAGTGGAGAACTTACGTACACAAGGGATTGAGCTAGCGTGAATATGTGCGTAGCTTTATGCCAAGTTTAGTTTTTATACATCGCGATGTGAGCATGGAAACGGGCGTACAAAACATTTTTGTGCGTATGCACCGTTTATACAGTTAGGTCCATAAATATTTGGACAGGGACAACTTTTTTTAATTTTGGTTCTGTACATTACCA
Source organism: Polypterus senegalus (assembly GCF_016835505.1). NCBI lineage: Eukaryota > Metazoa > Chordata > Cladistia > Polypteriformes > Polypteridae > Polypterus > Polypterus senegalus. Next base: position 212,256,550 of record NC_053157.1, read on the forward strand.
CAATGAATTTTAAATGAAACAACTCAGATTAAGTTGAAGTGCAGACTTTCAGCTTTAATTCAGTGGGGTGAAAAAAATGATTGCATAAAAATGTGAGGCAACTAAGGCATTTTTTTAACAAAATCCCTTTATTTCAGGGTCTCAAAAGTAATTGGATAATTGATTCAAAGGCTATTTCATGGGCAGGTGTGGGCAAGTCCGTCGTTATGTCATTACCATTTAAGCAGATAAAAGGCCTGGAGTTGATTTGAGGTGTGGTGCCTGCATGTGGAAGATTTTGCTGTGAACAGACAACATGCGGTCAAAGGAGCTCTCCATGCAGATGGAAAAAGCCATCCTTAAGCTGCGAAACCAGAAAAAAAAACCTATCCGAGAAATTGCTAAATGCAGTCAAATTGATTGGGTGGCGTTTCATGATACAGATGGACAATGACCCAAAACATACAGCCAAAGCAACCCAGGAGTTTATTAAAGCAAAGAAGTGCAAAACTCTTGAATTGCCAAGTCAGTCACCTGATCTTAACCCAATTGAGCATGCATTTCACTTGTTGAAGACTAAACTTCGGACAGAAAGGCCCACAAACAAACAGCAGCTGAAAGCCGCTGGCAGAGCATTAAAAAGGAGGAAACCCAGCATCTGGTGATGTCCATGAGTTCAAGAGTTCAGGCTGCTGTCATTGCCAGCAAAGGGTTTTCAACCAAGTATTAGAAATGAACATTTTATTTCAAGTTATTTAATATGTCTAATTACTTTTGTGCTCCTGAAATGAAGGGATTGTGTTAAAAAAATACTTTAGTTGCTTCACATTTTTATGTAATCTGTTTGTTCAACCAACAGAATTAAAGCTGAAAGTCGGCGCTTCAACTGCATCTGAATTGTTTCATTTAAAATTCATTGTGGTAATGTACAGAACCAAAATTAGAAAAAAGTTGTCTCTGTCCAAATATATATGGACCTAACCGTACATTAGGCCCCAGGTCCTAGTTTTTTTAAATCTAACACATTTTAGTTATTAACCTTTGCCAGGGATAGACACAGAGAGAGTCTTAAAAAACTTGATGAAATATATGTCCTACCACTAATTTTTATAAAATTTACATCAGATAACTGTAAACTTACCATACATAAGTTTACAGTACATAATAATTATGCTTTTATTTTTATTTCTATTCTTTTATTTACGCAGCACAGGAGAAGGGCTATGTGCCTGGGAATTTCATGTTCATTGCATTACTATGTAAACATGGTGGCGGTGTTCTGCTGTTGGGAAAAAACGAGCAGACAGGTTAAAAGGGCTAATCAGGAAGAGAAGTCATTAGTCAGGCAAGATATGAAAATGGGAAGACAGGTGATTAGACAACTAAACTTCAAAGGGAAAGACAAATAACTTCTAATTCAAAAAAGAAAATGAGGCAGGGTTAAAAAACAGAAAATAAACACAAGAATTTTCTGCACAAGGCTTTTTAAATATATCCACAAAATCAGACAGCAAGTTTCACCCTGATGCTATTTATACCATTGTGGAATTGACATGGGATGTGCAGCCTTTATGGGGCGTGACTCTGGCAATCGCCTAGCAACCAGGTATCAAAAATGGCAATACTGAAATAAAAATAAAATGGTGTCATGGTATCTTTAAATACCAATACAAAAATAATGAAGAACTTTCACAGGGCACTACATTCAAATAAAATACTTATCAAAAAGCTTCCTGACCATAAATAATATAATTACAGGGTAGATCTTGATTAGGGAAAAATGTGTCCTTCCCAGAGAAAAATTAAAAATAATCCTGACAGGCAACCCTAACTTAAGTTATTCTTAATTTTGAAAAACATCAATATAAATACTTTAATGGAAGCTTTATTACAAGCAGGTCTAATCTTAGTTTTTATTTTGGTTTTGATTTTTGCTTAGCCCTGTACTTTGTTTGCTCAGTTATTATCTAAGTGATTCTCTGGATTTGACCTTGCCTTGACGCTACAAAGATGTTTGTCTTGCATCTCGTACTTCCTATTCTTTTAGTTTACTCATGATAAGTCCCGGGATTCCATCTCATAACAATGTCATTTACCTTACCTGGGTAGATTTTCCATAGGAAATGGTTTTCTGTTACCAGCTATATACAAAGATCTGTCTGTCATGAATAACGTAAAACTAATTAGTAAGGAGGAAAAAAATGAAAACAAAAAAAAATCATTATGAAAATACTAAAAAGTGAAATCACAACCTGTACCAAGCTTTAACACTAACCTTAGTAAAGTAAGATGGCTGTGAAACTAAGCCTAAATGCAGATAGTTACACAGTGAGCATAACAATATGTATGACTGAAAACACAATAAAAGATTAACAAATGAAGTACACAAAACATCTTATAGTAATTAGATTTTGATAACTCATCTCAAAATAAATTAAAATAACTTACTGGGAGCAAGAAAACTAGTTGCTAGAAACATCACCTTGTTCTACCACCACAAAGTGAAGTTCAGAGGAATTAGAGAGGGAAAGGAGCAGGAATTTTAACATTAGACAAGAAACACATGAATTCAGAAATAATTTAGAAAATCACAATACTAGTGTGATCAACAATCATATTGTATCAAAAGTGGGCTGCTTTCAGGTCCAGTATGATCAGGTCGGGGAGCATGGACTGGTACAGCACATTGTCGCTCCCACAACTCAGGATCCTGGTTGGCACCCCCAGGCAGACATACAGTCAAGTTCCACTCACTGGAAATGACGATCTATCTGCCGCAGCCAGGTGTGACGTGGGTGTCCCATTGGCGTGGTGCAGCCACTCAGGTCCTCAACTACGAGGATCCTGTGAGCTGGATCACCATTAGTGAATTGCACCACATAGCCATAGTGCCATGTGCCAGTAACTGGTGCTCCCTCACAATACAGATAATGTGCATCATTCGGGACGCTGTGAGCAACACAAAGTCAAAACAGTGGTACCCAAGGATTCTCCAAAGAGACACAGTACCAAAGGAGCCGCTTTCAGCCACTGGAAATCCAGCACTTCATTTCAGCATGAAAGACCTAAGAAATAGGTTCAAAAAGATTTCCCCACATAATTAAGGATATAAATATCACTTCCGCTAGGACTTGCTGGAACTACATTTTCTTTATTATCAGTGTTTCTTAATTGAATTTAAGGTATTGCCATGCTTGTTCTGTGTTGACAATTTAGATTCGATTTCACAAACGTTATTAATTCCATGGGAAAATTCAAATACAGGCAGAAACATAAAAGACAAGGATACAGACTCATTGGTACATATACTACAGCCAATCAATCAATTAATCAATAAACTTAAAGAGTACATCAGGAGGAAGCTTTCAATTGCCTGATACCAGTGTGCAGAAAAGAACCCCAAAAGCACTTCTTAACACACTGTGGTGGAATGAGCCTGTGGCAAAAAGTGCTCCAAGACAGTGCCCCCTGGAGGAGATTGCAGGTTTTACTAAGTATGTATGGTAATAGGTGGTGTGGACGCTAGGGGTCACTGTTGCTCCTTAAACTCAACAGACAGACATGCAGGACACTGTGTAAAAGAACTAAGAAGTAATTTTTTAATTCTTTTCTTCTTATAATAGTGACGCCCAGAACCACAGCCACAATAAACAGGCAAGTAACAATCACCAAGCACAATATTCTCTCTCTTTTTATCTCTTCCACACCTCCTTTATATAGCATCCGACCCGGAAGTGCTTCTGTTCTTCCGTTCATGTGACTTGCCAGCACTTCCGGGTCAGATGGAGAACTTGAGTTTTCTTCAGCCCGGAAGTGCTTCTGGATTTCCCTCCTCGTGACTCACTAGTACTTCCGGGCTATGAGGGAAGCACAACTCCTCAGGTCCTCCTGCAGCATCTCCCGGCAGCACCCACGGTACCCAGCAGGGCTGTGACGCCAAACTCCAAATCCCATAGTGCCCTGCAGGGAGGTCCCCATCTATCATCTTGAGGGAGGCAGTGTCTAAACATAGTTGCCTTCCCCCATCCTTCCTTTCTTGGTGGCATCCCGGCCGGATTGAGCTGCCGGCTGTCCTTTACAGCGTTGAAAGCTTATGCAAAGTAAGAGAATAACTTTATACCCAATTCAAAAATGGAAATGGCAATTGTTTATATTCACAAGCATGTTAAAGAGAACAATAAGTTGTAAATTGAATACAATTATGTAAGTTTTGTATCCAAAACAATGGTGGGAAAAACAACAGTATATTTAGAACACATCTATAAATATCAAAACAATATGCAAAAATACAAATTAGAAAAAAGTGAATACAGGAATTGTACTAAAAACAAAATTAGGAATATAATTGTTAACAGCAAATTGTCTCTAAGTAGGAACAATTAGACCAATTTAGATAGATAGATAGATAGATAGATTCTTTATCCCCAAGTGGAAATTGAAATTTTACAGAAGCCAATGAAAGATGTCATTTTGCTTGACTTCTTGCTACACCCATAATAGTTAACACAGTACAACACCATGGTACTTTAGAAGTTCCAGAAAATATATAAACACATAAAATAAACTAAAAACAAACCACAATGGCCCCCAACATAAAAACACACATGTGGATAATAGAGAGCTGCTGCTGTCAATAACAGGCTTGTAGGTGGCAATAAGATGAGGTCAGACCTTTTTGGATTGTATCACAGGTTTATATTTAAAGTCATTTATTTTAGGATAGAGCAGGTTCCAGCTGTGATGTCCATAAATGGAACAGGCCTTCTGACCAAGCACTACATGAAGATGATCCTTGGTCCTAAAGAACAGTGACTGCAGCTTCCCAGATAAGAGATGTATTTATTCAGCTCTGCAGGCTTAGTCACACATTTTACTTATGAAAAGTTGGCTTGATCAGATCAAATTCATAGACCTGAGTTTCATCTGGCTTGGATTTGAACAGAATTGAAACTAGCGCCGCATGACCTCACAAGTAGCACATTAGTAGTGCTGCTGTTTTGCAGTAAGGAGACTGTGGAAGATTGTGGGTTTGTTTCCCGGTTCCTCTCTGTGTGGATAGTGCTTTGAGTACTAAGAAAAGCACTATATAAATGTAATGAATTATTATTATTATTTATTATGATCCTGCTACTTTGACTTGGCATTCTTTTGTGATAAAAAAATAACAGCACAGTCTGAAGGTTGTTTACTTTGGGTTGGAAACAAAGTAATCAAGGCTCATACTTATAGTCGGGATGACCGAGTTGAGTATTTGAATTAAAGAGGGTGGTGTAGCTGCTTCCAGGAAGACTGAAAATCTTCCAGGTTGTACATCTAAGACGTGGAAAGGGGCTGTCACATGAGCAGAAAATGACAGGTCAGAAGAAAAAAACAACAAAAAAGTGTTTCCCCTCTAGTCGGAGCACATGTAATTATTTTTTGTGGTGGCACAACCCATGTTGTTCAGGTTGATGCAGAGGCAGCACAATAATTAGGAGGAGGCACTAGCTGGGGGCAAAAGGGTGCTTTAAAAATAGTGTTTTAGTGCAAAAAGAAAAAAAGGCAGTTAAGAAAACAAAAGTGAAAGGAAGCAATCACAAGTTGGGAAAAGGAAACGGTGGAGGATGAATTGTGTGGCACCATGTTGCTGATGAGTTTATGAAGTGATGGAGGAGCTCCAAGAAGTGGTTGCATTCTCAGCAGCTGAGGAGATGAAAAGGAAGGTAGGTTGGAGAGATGTGGTGGGATGCATCCATGGGATAGCCATTGGTCCTGAAAGAAGACTGAGATAGAGCACGAAGGAAGAAATATAGTTATTTTAATTTTCCAGTTTGGATTTTAACCTATTATTGAACTGAGGGTTTTAAACACCCTGGAAAAACTGATTGGGTTTAAAGGAACATTTTTATTGGAGCATTTATTTAATCAATGTCTCTTTATACATTGCACATTTTCTGTGTCATATGAATGAGAATTGTACTGATTGAATTGTGGAAAGAAAGTTTAGCACTGCAGATCTTGCACATAACAAATCTATTGCTTTTGGGTTTAAAATACTGCTAAATCTGACTTTTCTTTTTCATAGGCATTAAAACTGTCTGACATTCTGCCAGGTGACATACAATACAATTTATTTTTATATAACCCAAAGAAGTGCTGCAATGGGGCTTTAACAGGCCCTGCCTCTTGACAGCCCCCCAGCCTTGACTCTCTAAGAAGACAAGAAAAAACTCCCAAAAAAAAAATCCTTGTAGGGAAAATATGGAACAAACCTTGGGAAAGACCCCTTTCCAGGTAGACTGGCTGTGCAGTGGGTGTCAAAAAAAGGAGGTCAATACAATACAGTACACAGAACAGAACAGTAATCCTCAATACAATATAAAAATAGTACAATAGAAATAATCATTTATTCAACTACCTGTGCACGTTCCTAGTCAAAACCAGAATTTAAACCAAAGTCACTAAGTTGCTTGCCATAAATCAGTAATTATAAACACACTAAAGTGTTAAGAACATATACACTCTTAGATGATGAACGAACCGCATTTCCAGCTTATAATAAACTGCACTGATGGCGTCACTCAGCACTCAGCATACTGTGAACGCATCCCTGACTGCTGATGCTCAAAACTGCGGGGCCTTTAACAAAAACAAAATGGCACATCAATATTAAATGAATGTCTGTAATCGTCATATTCTAAAATGCATAAAACAATCCAAAAGGTTCACAAAAAAATGTATAATGCTAGGCAAATAAATACTAAAAAGACGCAATCTTAGCATGTGGACAGTCCATCAGGACCAGCTGAATTGCTGGAGTTCATGTACCTCAGAGTCTATTTAAGTTTGGGTTGGGGCTTCCAACATGTCTGCATCTTATGCAGAAAACTTAGGAACTGGTAAATGTCTAGGGAAAAAAAAAATTAGCGCAGGAAGTGGTTTATGACCTTCAGAAAAGAAGCCAGAATAAGATGCATACAAAATTGTATTAATATATTTGCAATTATTTTTGAAACTTCCAAAATTATTTTTAATAGTACGTATGGTGGTACAGGCATTGTAGCTGTGAAAGCTAGTTAATTACTGTGTCTGTCACAATAGAGATATGGCAGTGTATTTCAAATTTTGCTTCTTGCATTAATAACAAATTAATCTACAGTATCTCTCAATATATTATATAGTAGGTTTCCATTTATCTAATTCTTTGCCAATTTGTGTCAAGACCGGTCATTGACATCGTAATCCTGCTCGATTTTGAGATTTTCTTTTGGAAAACAAAAATATTAGCAGGCAGTGAAGTGTTTCAAGACTTTTGCTCTGGGTTTATAATGGAACCATTATATTCCCAGGACAGGGTTGTTGGCAGATATGTGGCTTGCTTTTTACAAATATGTCTTTTTTTTTAGTCTGTCTGATGTACAAAGTAACTGGTGTGCTATGATTTTCAACAGGTTTTCTGACACTTGACTACTGTTACTTCTCACCTAAGAACATATATAAAAGTTACTGAATGTGGGATTTGGCCAAAGGGAGTGCTATGTGACGGGACCTAGAAGGACGTGATCTTCTTGCTAGTCAGGCCAGTTGTTTATGCCGTAAATTTGTACAATACCGCTTTAAAATTAGCAGTTTTGCATTTGATCCTTTATTTTACTCCATTTCAATGCTTCCTTGACATGTTTACAAATTGGAAAAGTGCATCCCACTAATAAAAATGTAAAAAAATTAGTGGATGTGCCCATGACTCCCTTGGGAGGCACATGGGGGCAGCCTGAGACAATATAATGTATTTTTTTAATGCAGATAAGCTAAAACCATATAACCTTTTTTCAATTTGCCTTATCTACAGTAAACATGACTTTCATACTAATTAATATGTTTCTACTACAATGCACACGGGAACACTACCACATCACATTTGGCATTATGATTTCTTTTGTTTCTTGTGAAGAGAGGTCTTTAAGTAGAGTCTGCGCTTTGTTGCCTTCCAACAACCAAAAAGCCGACAAGAGAAGAGACATAAATAGAACAGCAGATACAACTGAGAAGGTTTGGGAATATGACAGTGACATCTCTTTAAATACAGAGCAGTGCTGCTCACAGAGAGATACAGCAACAAATGACCAGCAATTCCAGTAGACTTGTCTAAAAGCTTTATTCATTAACCATTAGTACATTAATGCTACAGCCTGGTAAACCTGAAATTACAAAGAAATGAATGGTTCATGAGGGTGGCATGGAATTGCAGAAATAGTGCTACTGCTTCGCAATAAGGAGACCGGAGTTTGTGTCTCTTAGGTGCTCCCTGCGCTCTCTGAGTTTACATGTTCTCCAGGGACTCCAGTTTCCTCTCTCATGTTAGGTGAACTGTCATTGCTAAACTGGCCCTAATGTAGGTGTTCACCATGCGATGGACTGGTAACCTGTCTGGCGAGAATTTTCATGACTTATACCTGATGCTTGCTGGGATAGGCTCCTGTGACCGTTCTCAGGATAAGTGATTTAGGAAATGGATGGATGAAAGAATAGTTCATTATTTCTTGTTGGTAATATTACAATATTTAGCAGAGCATAAATATTCACTACCAGAACTCCTAAACACCAATAATGATGTGCCTGATCTAATCTATGGATACCCCATGGAATTAAAAAAAAAACAAATAAAACAAAACAAAACAAGGCTCAGCAGCAGGTACATGCACTTTGGAGCTGGCATGGGGCATTAGTGTTATCTTCACCAGAGAATTTCCAATTTGCATGCCAAAAGGATGAAGGATAAGTACAATACCTGAAAAAAATAAGTAAATCCATTTAGTAAAATGACAAAAGTTACATCAGTTATGGATATCTTTTACTAATCGATCTTCTAGGCCATGTGGCACCAATATATAACAGGGAACACTTCACACAGCCACAAGGGATAAACTGTGAATTAACCTAGCAGACCTATTTTTAAGCTGCAGAAGGAAACCTGAACACCTATGTGGACATGGGGAGAAAAGGCAAACAGGGCACGTGTACTGACTGGGATTAAAATCCAGGGCTGTGGAGTGTAATGTAAGATGAAGGAATATTCTCCTCAAAAATGTAATTTTTTTAAAAGTTATTTACCCCATGTGGTTTGTAGTGATGGCTGAGAAAATTTTTAATCGCATGTTTTCATGTAGAACAGGGGAAAAAGGTTTATTGAATCACAGAACTTAATGGTGACTAATGCCATATAATGGCAAATAAGATGAAAAATGTCCACGTTATTCATGTCACATAATCCACATATCAATTATCTGCCATGAAGTTACATTTGATACAACTAATAGCCCAACTGAGGCGACACGAACAGAGTGGACTACAATGCATGAAGGTCCTCCTCTTGAACCCAGAGAAGCAACAAAGTAACATCTGCTTTAAAGACTTGGCATTATAAAACAATTTATCTGTGCCAAGATAAATTATAACTCTAAATAACCAGTAAACAGCCAGTCCCTCGGTGTTATGTGTTTGTCTGTCTGCTTTCAGTCTTATATGTCAAGTCATCCAGACGATCTGGATCTGCATAATTAGATCTGGACCACCCTGTATATATATATATATATATATATATATATATATATATATATATATATATATATATAGGTGTGGCAGAAAAGTAATGAGACTGATTTTTTATTTACCAAAGTTTTTATTTTTTTCAAACATCAATGTTATCCCCTTCAAAGTAGTTCTCTTGGGCAGCTACACACCGATGGAGACGTTGTTCCCACTGTTGGTAGCAGCGCTGGAAGTCTTCAACCAGTATGGTCTTCAGCATGTCCGTTACACTCTTTTGGATGTTTTCTAAAGTCCCGAAATGACGTCCTTTGAGGACATTTTTCAGTTTAGGAAAAAGGAAAAAGTCACACGGACTGAGGTCAGGTGAATAAGGGGGCTGGGGAACCACAGGAATGCCTTTTGAGGTCAAAAATTCTGTTATGGAGAGGGCAGTTTTTCGGCACCATTTTGGCACAGACCTTTCGCATGTGCAAACGGTAAATCTGTTCAAATTTAATTGTTCACTCAACATTCTTAATGTTAAACGATGGTCTGATCTCACAAGAGTGTTCACACGTTCGATATTTTCATTGGTTTTCGAAGTTGAAGTCCTTCCTGAACGGTGTTCATCTTCAACGTGTTTTCTGCCTTCCAAAAATGATTTGCGCCAGCGAAAAACTTGAGCTCAGGATAAAGAATGTTCCCTGATAGGCCTGTTTTAACTTTTCAAACGTCACACTTGCCGTTTAATGGCACAACGTTGCTCCAAATTCCGCTGTTCCATTTTGCGTGACACACAACCAAAAACACAACTTCACTAATAGCAGTCACAAAAATCACGTAGTTAACGGAAGGAGATGAAACTCGCACTGAGCTATGGGAGGGTACTGATACACGTGCTCTATCAAGGACAACAGCGCAGCGTTGCCAGATCGCTTGCAGTGTTGCCAGTCTCATTACTTTTCTGCCACACCTTGTATATATATTATGCAAACTGACGACATGAAGAATCACCTTCGTGCCGGATTGGGTATTTTGCTAGTATATATATATATATATATATATATGCAGTTATCATACTTCTATAATCCTTAGTGTGACAGGTGTCTGGTCACACTCACAGGTAATCTAACTTAGACATATTCAAATATTCTACTATGCCACCCAGTTTTATTAAGAGACTGGGAACTCTTGAGATTTACAGAAAACAGCACACAGGTTTCTTTAAATTGAGGTGAGTAAACACACAGTGAAAGACACAACAGTAATTTCAGGAAAAGCAACAGTACTCAAGACAATATAAAGTACATTAAAATGATAAACGAACCTAAAAAAAATCTAAAAATATCAGGAACAAAATTCCTTCTTTTAAAAGGAAAGCACACAGTCTACACTCTAAAAGTACATTAAAAACATGAAGTTTGCGCACTGTGTTACCTCAACAATTAATCGTCCAACTGTCCATGGATGCACTCTGTTCTACGGACACTCGTTCCCCAACAGAAGTTTTGTCAAATCACTGAATCCCTTTCAGCATCTGTTCGTCGTTCTTTTGTTCCACTCTGGGCTCCTTGTGTTGTTGCGACCTAGACACGCCTCACTTCTCGTCTGCTAGCTTAGCTCAGGTCTTTCATATGCCATCCCTCTCTCGCTGAAGCCACAACATGCGTCTTCTTATGGAGCTGTGTCTTCCTCCCTGGAGGTAAGTGTTGCCGTCCTTGTGCCTCACAATGTACCCTTGTCTGCCTGCAAGCGCCTGTGCTCTATGAGAGTCTCTTGACAGCGTTCTCAGTGAACCATACCTCACCCCTGCCTTCTCCTGCCCAGATGTTTAAATGTCATTCAGTCCATGCCTAGATCAACAGGACGATGGATTAAACAATGGCATATCCAAATTTCCCGGGTTTAACAAATAGTGTAAACACAGGTTAACAAAATGTATTGTTACCAACTATCAATGAGTACACATGTGTTGATTAGAAACCAATATTCTCAGACATGTTCATTTCTAAATCAGGTAAATACAAACATTTTCCAAAGAAGGAGCAGTTCTTCTATCACAATTTTGTATTGTTTGAATATTTAAGCAGTTAAAACTCCAAAGTGGTGATTCTTTTGTAAGACAGCAAATACCTACTGTATATCCTGTAGACAGCCATCACAATAATCAGTAACAGGATTACCCAGGAAATTTGCCTTTTAACTTCTTACCCTAGTCCCAACAATAGGTGCCTATTGCCTCTTCATCTACTGTGTTTTAAATGTAATATTTACCTGTTCCTTTGCCTAAGAGAGAAACGAAACCACCCAGTGTACAAAAAATGTTATTAATAAATTGTATTATTCTGTTTCATTTAACACCTCTGCCCCAGTTATTTTAATGCATATAAGTCTAAAGGCCAGAACCCCCTTCCTACATCAGAGAAAGGTAAGGTAAATAAAGGAGAAGCCTAGTACTGCAAAGGCAAGACTGATAATTAACCAACTTAAAATTCACTCAGTTCCTACATTTTATTGATTGTCCCTGTGTGGGCAAAATAAAATGTATTGTTCAAATTTCACACCTCTGTGTTGTTAAGCTGCCCTGAATCTTCTTCAGTAAACGTTTATCTATCACCATCTTATTTCTATTTTACTGAGGGAGACAATGGCACAATATTACAACTTTTAAAGGTGGGTTTATTCAGTAAAGTCCACTCCTATTCTGTTTTAGATGTCCCTTTCTTCTGTCTTAAAGTGCACACCTAGTTCAGACCCCCCCTGCTGACTAACTAGAAGAGTTTACTTTGAGTTTCACTTTGTCCCCCAAAACAGACACTGGCTCAGGCTAATGAAAGGGCCTGCCAAGGTACAGTGGCAGCAAGTGAGGTTTGACTGAAGTGGTATGAGGTAAGCCATACACACAGAAAATCAAAATGCAAAGCTGTTTCTTAGGGCAGAATAAAAAGATACTGTATCAGTAAGGATATCTTTTGCCTACAACTAAAAAAATTAAGATATGATATGAAAGGTTTGTGTGTGTTATGTATTTTCCAATACACATACTAGTACCAATAAATAAAAACTATCAAAAAAAAAAAAGACTTGAAATGGTGATGATATCATTGAATTGAGTGATTTTAACTATGGTAATATGAACAATGAGAAGTAAATAAATAAGTGAATAAAGAAACGTACAGATCATAATAAAATTTCCAATAAAGAAGTATGCATATTTTTGATTTGTATTACAGTATGTGATAAACAAGACTAAATTACTAAAACAGATTATTAGTCATAGAAAGCATCAGTAGAACAATTTAATCATTTGATCCTTTCCTTTCCTACACCCACTTTCTCACATTGCACATCACTGCAAATATCATTTCAGAAAGGTCCATTTTCAGGAATACAGAAAACATGAACACAGTAAGAATTTGGTGTAGGTGCAGGCAGGATGGTACTGTAAATAGCAGGAAAGGACGCATTCTAATTGGGATTTCTTTATCTGACCAAAATACCATGTTAAATGTTCCATGCCCGGAGATATAGAGTGGGAATTTCTCAGGACAGTACTGGGCAAGAGCACTACTTGGCTATAATGCCCTCAACATTCCAAGGAGGGCCATGGGAAGCGTACCTTTTGCAGTGCCTTCTGTGGACAGGGGTCAATCGATGTGCTGCCCTGGAAGAGAGGAATGACAATGAAAGTAGTGTAGTCCTGGATGTAGGCTTATAAGGATTTTCATTTAAAATTTAAAGTAATTCTGACCTTCCAGTTTGGTGTTTATTTTGGCAGGATTGATATCAGCATCCTAAAATCCTAATGTAGATCCAGTCAAATAATATTGCCTAATGCTCAATGTGGTAACATGCAAAATATATACAAATGTGAGCTTTGTGATCGCTATAGGCTCTCCTAATAGTTTGTTAAAATTCATCAATAGCACTTAAATATTTACCTTAAGAAAGAAAAAATAATACCTCTTGTCTTGGGGTGATGAACATGCACACAGAGGGATGTGTGTGTGATGATTTGGTAGGAGGGTGATTGAATTTGGTACAACTCCTGCATTAACTTTTTTTCGTATGTGCCAGGGCCTGCAACAAATCACTCTGGTAGTAGATCATAATCCACCCATGAATTCCAGAGAGATAATTATGCTTCACGTACAATTCTATTAACGTTTACCTCTCGTTGTCATTATTTTCTATATACTTTCCATAGATTTCAATGCCTTTTCAGATGCTAGACATGAATAACTTTTACCACATCAACAACAAAAACAACAACAACAACACTCATTTTGAGCAGGAATGCAATGTGAAGATTTCTAATCCAATTAAAACAATGCCAGGCCTCATTATCATGATATTCAAGATAAAGTTGATGGTTGAATAGGATTTTGTCATTGTTTACTACCAGTAAGTCACTGAGTCCTCTTCTTCATCTCAGTGCTAAACCATTTCTTCTGTTGTTTCACTGGGATACATTTATCCAGGTGGATATATTATGCAGATTTTATATAATGTGAAATTTGTAAAACAGAGTGCAGTTCTGTTTGTAGTATAACAAGATGGTGTGACAGATAGGGGGTGCTGTCGTCCCCTTGAACCCTCAGGTCAGACGCCAGACACCAGATAAAAGTCAAAAAATGTTGACTTTTTATTATAAATAAGTGCACAAAGCACCCACCACTCCACAATACTCATATAAATCACAATAATCCAATAACAATCTTGCACTCCCAGACACGTTGTTCCCCTCCTCCCAACTCAGCTCACCCGTCTGGGATCTCCCACAGTGCTTTATAGTTCTTTACCCGGAAGTGCCAAGTGACAAGTGCCTTCTGATCCCTCAGTCCATGTGATTATCCAGCACTTCCAGATCAGGTGAAAAACTCCTTTTCTTCATTTTTTTCTGTCGCCGTGACTAGGACGTACTTCCGGGCTATATGGAAAATATAAGTCTCTGAGCCTCCCTGCAGCATCCTCTGGCGGCCCTGACATTATCCAGCAGGGCTGTGCATTAAAACTCCACATACCATGATGCCCTGCTGGAATTCGGGTCATCTCCACATCGCAGGGAGGGCTCCATCTGGCGGCTTTGGGGTATTGGCCAGGATGGACTGCCAGCCATATATCACAATGGGCTTGACATTGATACAAAATGTCCAGGGAAGAACTGGTAGACTTAATTCATCAGAAATCCGGGAATACTCTACATAGATTTAAAGGTGTACTGTACAACAAAATAATCTCAGAAATCCCAAAACCGTTCAGCAACAGTCTGATGTACACAATATAGGCAAGAAAATTGTCCATTGATTGTCTGTCAACAAAATAATTAATGATCCCATTATGTTAGGTTAACCAAACAAGTCCATAAAGGGAGAGGAGGCAACACCATCCAGTAATTATCCACAACACAAGCTCCAGCCTGCATCATAATTCTGAAGTAGACAAAAGTAGCACAAACGTGATTAAACACAGATCTGTCTAAAATGTTTCCCCATTAAAATAAAATGGAATGGTATAGAATAAAACATACATTAAGAAATATAGACACAACTCAATTAAAGATGAAAAAACAAAAAAAAATTATAAAAAACAGAAAATTGCATACACCTTAAGTATTCCCCACTGGTATGCAAATTGAAGAAAATGAAGAAAATAATCTAACATCATCACAAAGGCCAATGGCAAATTTATAAGGAGCATGGTTGTTTTTCTTGTTCACTCCTGTACTGACTCAAATATTTAATTTGAAAATCCATAATGTTTCCCTACCTAGAGGTCACTTAATGTGTTCACTCCCTCGTATATGATTTTATAGTTTCCAACACTGTAAATCATACAGTGTGTGATAATATTGAACACTGCATATTCCACATTTTTGAAATAGAGAATGCAGTTGTAAAATATGCCAAACTCTAAGAATGACATACATATGTTGTAGGTTTAAGTAAAAAAACATTCTGTTATTATAATCTGTTTTCTGGCAGAGGCGACTTGTAAGATGGAATTGTCAGAATGAGTAACCCTTATGTAAAAGCCATTGTTTTTAATTAATTTCCTCTTCTGAACTAACACTGGAATGGAAAAGTGGAGAAACTAGATGATAATTGATAAAAGACTTAGTGTGGAAACTAGGCACATGTAATAAGGTGCTATGGCTAGTTGCTTTCCTGTTCAAAAAAATTGTAGGCTAATTGTATCTATAAAAATTCTTATATCCAAAAAATTTATTTTGGTGTGCCAAAATGTAAGTCTCAAAGACAGATTAATTTCTCACCAATGAAGAAAATGATGAAAAAGGCCAACAATGGAAACTTTTCTGCCTCACTCCACGCTGTCCGTGCAATGCAGCCGTAGAGAGCTTAAACAACTCGGCACATCCACATAAAAATGACAAGGAGTGAGCTTTCTTGAAGGCCTTTACTGGACGTACCTCATTGTAAACTGAAATATTTACAAAAGAAACATACAGGTGTACAACCAAAGACAATAAATAGTGATTTACAAAGCAATACATAGCAGACATTGTACATTAAACAATGAAGCTTTAAAAGACACTTACAAGGCGAGTTATTTCCACGGTTGGATCAAGACAAAGAGAAGCATGTAGACAGAGGTTCAGATTGCTGCGTACCACAACTAACCACACCCAGGGATTTATATACCTTAAAGATACATTTCGGATGTGACCAAAACAAGAGATAAAGGGGTGCCTACGTGATACACATGGGGTGTATTGCATTTAAATATTAGGCGACTTACATACTTTACGTGAGTTTCATAGACATTTATGACACCACTGTGCGTGTGGGACATGACTGAAAGGTGTGTTAATAAATGATAAGAGGAAGGGGGAGCACAGCTCAATAAATAACAGCTAACAACATGTGGGGCAGAACACTTCTTATTTGGAATAACTGCCTTTATCCCCACTAAAGAATGGTCAGAAAGCTCAACCAGAGACATGTTGGCAGAAGTGACAGTGTTTGAGTGGTGATTGAGGTTATTTGAGCCACTGAAATAAAACATATTGTGTCCTTTGACCCAAGTATATTGTTTAACTGAAGGAAACTTACTACATCAACTAACTTACTTATATCAACTAAATCTGATTGTTCTAATAAAATATATAATGTCCAAAGAGACTTTGTATGTAGTCCTATGCCACTACAATCCAATAAACACATTTATGTACTGTTAAAGTCCTTTTATTTCTAATTGCAGGAGCATAAACATCGATAAACACATGATCCAGGTCACCAGCATTTACTTGTACTATTGGAGAAGTGTGTCAGTAGCAATTTGTGACAGATGGGTATCAGCAAGATTGAAAGGAAAGGTTTACGAGATGGTAGTGAGACCAGCTATGTTATATGGGTCTGGTGGCACTGACCAGAAAGCAGGAGACAGAGCTGGAGGTGGCAGAATTAAAGATGTTGCGATTTGCATTGGATGTGACGAGGATGCATATAATTAGGAACAAGTACATTCTATGTATCTATGTGTCTATGAGGATCCGCTCAGATCAGACAATTTGGAGACAAAGTCAGAGAGGAGAGATTGCATTGCAGAGGAGAGATGCTGGGTTTATTGGACAAAGGATGCTAAGGGCAGAGCTGCCAGGCAAGAGGAAAAGAGGAAGGCCTATGAGAAGGTTTATGGATGTGGTGAGAGAAGACATGCAGGTGATGGGTGTAATGGAGCAAGTTGTAGAGGACAGAAAGATATGGAAAAAGATGATCCACTTTGGCAACCACTAATGGGAGCAGCCAGAAGAAGAAGAGGACTAACAGTCGCCAAGCCGCCACCTCACTAAAGTATATGAGCTTTTTGTGAATTAATTTTGAAAAAAAACTATAGCCACGCCAGCACCACAAAGGTGGCAGCCATGGCTGAAAAAAGTCTGAATAGGAAAAAAGAGATGTAATCATGTTGTGAAATGTAAAGAGAAAGTTCAATGGAGCACAAAGAAGATGCAAAGCTCAATGGTTAGCAAGCGCTGTTTTTTGCAGTTGACTACCGGCACTCTTAGATGCATAGCGGCTCTCATCTTGGTTATCCATTCCACTCTGTCAGCCTCCTTGCATGAAGTATCTTACACAAACGATGAGCGAGTGGTCCCCCATCAGTATCAAGTGCTGCAATGCAGACTCACACGGCTGGTTGAATCATGGAGTTTTGGGAGTGACAAATGGAATACTAAACAGTGAAAGACTCGGTAGCAACTGCACGACAGTTCAAAAGTACTGCATGGAACCCAGTAAAAGAGTTCTCACCCATACATCATAGAGGGAACATAGCTGATTACCAATTTCAATTCGAAAAAACACACTCCCTGTAATTCAAAAGAATACACTTTCCTGTATTTTGCAATAACAATCAACAGATGCCAAGTCTCTAGGAAGAGCAGGAAGTTTTCTATGACATGATTGTTTTACCTCTGGACAATTGTGTATAGCATGTTCAAGTATGGGCGGCACAGTGGTGCAGTGGGTAGCACTGCTGCCTCGCAGTTAGGAGACTTGTGTTCGTTTCCCGGGTCCTCCTTGCGTGAAGTTTGCATGTTCTCCCCGTGTCTGCGTGGGTTCCTTCCCACAGTCCAAAGACATGCAGGTTTAGATGCTTTGGTGATTCTAAATTGTCCCTAGTGTGTGCACCCTGGGTGGCCTGAAGCCCTGCCTGGGGTTTGTTTCCTGCCTTGCGCCCTGTGTTGGCTGAGATTGGCTCCAGCAGACCCCTGTGACCCTGTGTTAGGATATAGCGGGTTGGATAATAGATGGATGGATGTTCAAGTGTAAGCAGCGCCAGTGACCTAATAATATTATGATTTCTTATTATCTGACTGATGCCTTAATTTCAGATGACCTACATGGTTACATTTCTTTTGTTTATTTAGTTGGAGCACAGGCATGTGAAGTGACTTACTTTTGGTCACCCACAGCCTCAAGGTTTCAAGTCCAAAGTCAATTGCCAATAATATTAGCCCTTGGTGGTAAAAAAAAAAAAATACAAATAGTTTGTATAGAAAAGTACTTAGTAGTTGTTCAATAGGGCAGTGCTGAAAAACTGGAAATTGTCTCAGCTGATGAGAGATACCCATTACATGCAGAACCTAACATCAATTAATCAGGGAGGACAGTCTCCTTAAAGAATCAAACAGATTGCTACTTAAAGTCCTTTCTTCGCAGTGCCGTATGCTTTTTAATAAGAATTATCAGAGGTTATTAAAAAATTCAGAACTTTATATTTCACATTAATCATATACTCAGATTAGATAATAAATATACTATCAAATATATATTTTTATTCATTTAAGTTTTTAGCATGTCTTGTCTCTTTTTGTCTGTTTTGTTTTATTACTTTCTCGTATACGAAGTATAGGAAAAGTATTGTAATCGTCCAAAGATTTGATGTTGAGATTTTGATGAATCTCGACGTTTTAGACCTTCCTGACTTTCCTGAGTCTGAAAATACAATTTTTGGAATTATGTCTGTCTGTGTGTGCGTGTGTATGTAAACATGATAACCTGAGTACGCTTTCACTTAGGTCAACCAAATGTTGCATAAAAGTATTAGGTACAAAACATAGATTTCAATCAACTTTTGGGCTATTTGCATTAAACAGAAGTGGTACTTTACCTTTTTTGTCTGTTTTTGGATAAAACTGAAAAGGCAAATTTCATGTCTTCTTGTACAGACATGCCAAAATAAAAACCCTAAACCTTGATGCACTCTCACATGGCTGGCTGAATCTTATTATTGTAAATTCAACATACTGTCACTCATCAGTTGCCCCATGAAAACCCAGTGCCATCATACTAAATTTAGCTATGTTTTTTGTTGCCTTTGTTAATTTTTTGATGACTTGATAAACTTTTATTTTAATATTTTTTATCTTATACAGTCATGTCTCGCTTAATAATGGCGTATAGTTCTGCCAAGTGTGTCGTTAAACGTGTTGACGTATATTACAGAGCAGGGCGTGCCTGTCTGTCTGCTGTCACTTTCACTGCTCTGATTTAGATACAATGCACAGCACCTACATCGCTGCATTCTGATCACAGCACGTGATGACACCGTAGCTCACGCCATCATCATGGTGGGGGATGCATCTGTGTCTGATGTATTTTTCGCAGAACTGACTTTGGATACAAGGCACCACATCTGCATCGCTGCATTCTGTAAACAGTGTCCTGCCGTTGTGTTGTTTTTACTGCGATGGTGGGTCAAGTATACACCTGATCTCTCTTTACTTAGCATATTTCATCTGCCATTGAAAACTCAGAATGTGACAAATGTTCCTGTTCTATTCAGTTGATTCAAAGGAATACTCCTTCAGCTTTTGCGACTAATTGAGTTTCTGACCATCATGGTGTTTCTTAGATTTTATCCCCAATGCGCAACCACTTTGCAGCTACTGAAATATTGGACCTACTGCTGCTGCTTTGTGTAAGAACTCAAAGGCTGGTTTAGTTCTATCTTTAAAATTTGAATTATACTGTCACTTTTTAGAAGGTCAAGGCATTGTGAGCTGTTTCTAGAGAGAAATAGAAAAGGCGACATTCACTGAAAAAAGAGTAGCAGCAACTCAGATTCCAATAATACTCTTTGAGTAATGTATATGGCTGTCGGACACTAGGTACACACACTAAACTGGTAAAGCACACACACAAGATGAAACATTTAAATCTCATATAATAAGGAAATTTCTGTGGTGGGCTGCTGCCCTGACCAGGGTTTCTTTCCTGTCTTGCGCCCTGCGTTGGCTGGGATTGGCTCCATCGGACCCCCTTGACCCTGTAGTTAGGATACAGCGGGTTGGATAATGGATTGATAATAAGGAAATTTTTTTGGTAAGAACTTTTTGCACTATTGCTGATTTTGTAGAGCCTGGGCATATAAAAATATCGAATTGTAAGAACAACAGATGCCAGAATAACACAAATCCAGCAAGTTTCTTACTGTGTATCTATTAGCACACATCCAGACAACAGACACTTATAAGAGAATGGAGTTTGTCCTCTGCATGTTGCCTTAACAGAAATAACTGACCTCAATTTAAAAGCAAAAAAATGGTAAATTCTCAAGCTGAGACAAAGATATGTCATATCATTATTCAGTTTACAAAAGTTAGTGACTACTTATAAGTGATATATTTTCCAGGTCAGTCATGAGAATGAATATCAAACAACAAAAGTTAACTTTAAATTCACAAGTATGTGTCTACAAATGAAGGACTATCTTCATTCTAAAACTCATTTTCCAATTCAGGGTTGTGGAGGTGCTGACTTTAGCACTGGTGCCAGACAGGAAACACCTCTGGACTGGACACGAGTTCACCAAACAGTTAAATGGAAGATTATTAATAGCAAAAATATAAATAAATATGTGACTTATATGCAATATACATGCATAATAATTTCTTGTGATATGTAAGGGGTCTGTACAGGGGATGCCTTAACCTTTTCAAGTGGTAAATGTTAGCTAAATGACTGAGGTCTTTGTTAAGCTGAATAGGAGTGAAGTGTATTTTGGGAAAGCTGAAATGCAAAACAACACCTTAGTATTTTTTATAGCCAGTCTGTTTACAGCTTGGTTCAGCTTTTAAATCCCCATGGTAATCAAATCTTGAGCTTGTGTGGTAACTTTCCTGTGGTTTGAGAAACTGTAAAAGTGTTAACTGCTGTGATAGCAGACAGTAAGCCATGTGTGTTGCGCCTAATTTTGGCAAGAAGAGACAGAGACAGTGGCTGCTTTTTATTGAAACTTTTTCTGAAGAGTTTCAATTGATTTTTTAGTTTAGCTCAGTTTGTGCTTTGCTGCAAAAACTGAGTGTTTGTTTGCTGCTTTTCTGACACTTTGAGAGGAGCAGCAAACATTTAAAATGGAGCTTGCTAAATGTTTTCTAAAAAACACTGCCTCTGGCATGAAACCTTTCTTTTCACTTCTCGGTTAAGAAATAAAGAAACTGAGCCATGTGGGGACTATCATCAGGAGTTAAATGAAGACTGCATGAACCCTCCCAGGTCATATAATTCTTTGTGTTGTTTGTATTTTGATGCTATTGGTTGTTGCACAAATAAAAGTGATTTTTTTATTAAAGCTTAAACTCAATGCCTCTAACCAATTATTTATTACTAGCATTTCTGAGAAGCTATGACTTTTCAATGCTTGTCTAGTTGTGTTCCCTTAAGTGCACAAAGGACGCTTGCGGAATCTTCTATTAGCAGTAAACTGAGCTGAAGAAAAGGAGGGAAAATAAAAGATAATCTCAGTCAGCAAGCAGCCTGCCAATAGAGGTCTGTTGGGTTGAATATGAGGGGTAAAATATGGACATTGACATGGGTAAGTGCTCCTATCCTTCATCTCTGAGGCTAATGATCTGTGCTGGTATCCAGAAGGTTGCTGGTTAGAATCCCTGTCACTGCCAAAAGAGATCCTACTCTGCTGGGCCCTTGAGCAAGACCCTTAACCTGTAATTACTCCAGGGGCGCTGTTCAATGGCTGACCCTGCTCTCTGTTCACGGGGTATGTGAAAACTAACAAATTCCTAATACAAGAAATTGTATAAGGCGAAATAACGAACAAAAAAAATTAAGAAAAGAACCTAAGAAGTTATATGAGCACCTTCCATGTTAAGTACAAATCATATAAGATCTGATAACACAAAAAAGGGTCATGAAAGGAAACAGGGCTGGGTCTCATCTAAGCTATAATAGTGAAAGAAAAACTAGCACCAGTACAGAAGATGAAAACATGCCACTAGAAAAGATATGTACATTTTTTCTTTGGGACTTTCTATAAAATAACAAAAAGAACACTGAAGGTAGGCAGAAGTGCAAAAAACCTCCTGACCTATACAGAGCATAGCAGGATCACAAGAAGTGTGGTTTTGTTTCCCTCTTTAGCCATTTAGGTGGCATCACATGGTGTCTCAGTGGTTTAAGTTAGATCTTGTAGCTCTTTTAAAGGAGGGTCTAGGGATTATGAAATAGAACTAGACATTAAAAAGCTATTATTATCTTTGGATGCAGCAAAAGCATTGGATATGGTTGAATGGAATTATTTATTCACCACTTTTCATAAATTTGGGTTTGGCCCTAACATCTGGGCATGGATCAGACTACTGTATACCAATCCAGAAGCTTCAGTTTGTATTAACAACTACTTCAAACTAGAACACGGTACTAGACAAGGATGCCCCTTGTCACCACTGCTATTTGTAATCACCATTGAGCCATTGGCTGTTCACTTTCAAAATGCATCAGAGATAAAAGAGGGTTTTCAGAGAAGAACTTGAACAGAAAATATCACTATATGCAGATGAAAGGTACTGTATATATCAGACCCACAAAATTCTGTGCCTGCAGTCCTAACTGTACTAGCAGAATTTCAAAAGATATTTGTAGTCAAAATTAATTTGAAAAAAAGTTTGCTTTTTCCAGTGAATTCTCTAGCAAACAACATTAAACTGGACACCTTCCGTTTTTATCATTGCAAATCAGTTTAAATATCTAGGGGTAAACATCATAAGCAAATGGAAAGCTCTTTTTCAACAAAATTTACTGTTTGAATGGACAAAATTAAACAAGGTGTGCATTGATGGTCTACCCTCCATCTTACTTTAGCAGGGAGAATTAACACTGCCAAGATGAATATCCTGCCTAAGCTTCTCTTTCTATTTCAAAACATCCCCATGTACATTAAAAAATAATTTTTTAAGAAAGTAGATTCAATCATAACCTCATTTATTTGGAATTCGAAACATCCATGCATCCAAAAGGCGACACTACAACAGCCTAAATCAGAAGGTGGCATGGCTCCAACTAATTTTCATTTTTATTACTGGGCGGCAAACGTACAAGCTATAAAAACCTGGACATTGACACAAGTAGAGGAACACACACTATCTTGGTCTGCAATAGAAATTAAATCCAGCAGTACTTCTTTATATTCCTTGCTTTGTACACAAGTAAATACAAGTTATCGTCAATATACTACCAGCACAATTGTCCTTCTTTCATTCAGAATATAAAACGAATGTGGGAAGCACTTCAAGTTAGAGAATATTTTATCTGTGGCACCTCTACATGATAACCACCTTTTCCACCCCCTCAAACCCTCTCTTCATCTTGTGCTTGTCCATAAACCCAACTATCTGTTTGCTAACTTTTTTAAACATTTGGTGTGTCATCTTGCTTCATTGAATCATATTTTCCTGTTTTTCTCCCTTAGTGCATTTTTTTTAATTGAAGACAAAATATGGCAAATTATAATATTAACTGATTGCAATATAATTCCTAGATGTTGGCAACTACAAAATAACATATACATCACATTTCTAAAAGGTAATATTTTCTAAGATGTTTTATTTATATTCATAAAAAATATAGCCAGTGCACTAGCAGTCTCTGACTTGATTAGCTTGACCCTTTGATGCAGTGCAGAATTAAATCTCTGTCTTCAGCTCTCAGAGTCCTCTACTATAGGTTTACTGCCAATGCTTTAATACAAAGTTATTGATTGTGCAGCCATTCTTTTAATAAATTACTTTAGACGATAGGAGTAAAACAGAACATTATAATTTGCCTTGGATTGTCTGATTTATTATAAGGAGTTCATGCCTGTAATTGATTGCTCTTTCTCTCATCTGTCAGTTTGTTAAGTGTATAATATTGTAAATGGAGTATTTGAACTGTGTTACATTGATTTCAACATGTGTATATATGTTCATGTGTAGTGAGAAAATATTGTATGTGTAACATTTTTATAGCTGTTAACATACTTTCATAGATGCTATCATTGAACTAGGAGTTCCAAGCACTAAAGAATTAAAAAGCATGTTGTCCTAAACACTTCCAGTAATGCCCACTTAGAGGGGGATATCACCACCAAACCCCAGCTGGAAATAAGAGCAAGTGCTGAATCTTTATAAAAAATCGGCAGTCCAGTTTACACAAGTCCCAATACAAATTCCAAAAGAAAGATTAAAACAAAGAGTAGAAAAATTTCAGAAAAATCAAAAAGTATATATATCAATCAATCAATCAATCAACATTTATTTATATAGCACATTTTCATACAAAAAAAATGTAACTCAAAGTGCTTTACAAAATGAAGAATAGAAAAATAGAAGACACAATAAAAAATAAACATAAGTCAACATTAATTAACATAGAATAAGTAAGGTCCGATGGCCAGGGTGGACAGAAAAAACAAAAAAAAAAAACTCCAAAGGCAGGAGAAAAAAAATAAAATCTGTAGGGGTTCCAGACCAAGAGACCGCCCAGTCCCCTCTGGGCATTCTACCTAACATAATTGAAACAGTCCTCTTTGTATTTAGGGTTTTCAAGGAAGGACCAGATGATGATGGTCACGTAGACTTTTGGCTTTCAGTCCATCAATGTTGGTGCATCATGATGCTTTGAGTAGGTGGTGGTGGCGCAGGCCGACACCACAAAGAAAACGGAAAAAGAAACAGAAGAGAGAGTAGGGGTCAGTATGGATTGTGGAGCCACTGTGAATAGTTATTATGATGAATTGAACATACAGAGTATCAGTATTAAGTTAAAGTGAAGTTATAAAAAGGCCATGTTAAAGTAATGTGTTTTCAGAAGTTTTTTTGGCGAATTCCTATTGGCAGGCTATTCCAGATTTTAGGTGCGATTTGGAATATAACGCGTCAGGCATTCCGATATATAAGATAAGATAAGATCAATATATATATTTACAAAATGTACAAGAGCTTACCACTCCTGAGGACATTTAAAATTAATCGCCAGGGACTGTGGGAGACACTTCAGGTTTATAGGGCAGAGGGCAATTCCTGGCAGTAATTGGTAGGAGGTCCCGCCTCATGGAGGACCACCCACGAAATGCAAGGTATATAACAGAGGCAACAGTAATGCAGCAAAATTGAAAAGAAGGAACAATGGAAATAATCAACCAAAGTAAAAATGAACATAAAGGACATGAAACAAGAACCTGAACCCCAGTCAAGAAAAGAGCCCTGACTGAAATATAACAAATACGACCTAAACTATATCCAGAATATACGGTATATGAAGTATATAGATGTGACACCAGAAAAGGCTGAGACTGACCTTAATAGTACAGAACAAAGCCCCTTATCTATATGAACAACATCCTGCCCATTAGTAAAGAGGTTCTGAATTGTTATCAAAAATCCACTTTCATTATGGCATAAATATTTTAAAGCAGAAGAACCATAGCTGGTGATATTTAACACTAGAATCCCTGAAGCCTACAAAAAAACTCGTAATCCCGAGCCACCTTAAATTCCTTCGTACCTCTGCATTTGCATCTTTTGTTTTGCAAATGTGTCAATCAGCACAAGCAGCCTGCTATCCCATCCATCCCACCACCACAACTCAACTCGGGCAAAAAGTTCTCCCAGTTCAAGACTGTTTATCTGGGTATGAGTTGTATAGGATAAATAATATATTGTTATTTGGAACTCTTGAATTTCATGTGTGATCCATGTCTACAACGATCTGTGTAAATGTAGGATGAAAGGAAATGTGAGGCAAAAAATGTTGAACACATACCTAAAACAGAAATTTTTTCATGTTTTTTCATGACTAAATTTTGACATGAAGTGTATACTGTGTGAATACTGAAGTCCAAATATCAAATAAACACGTTCACAAAAGGTACACATATAACAAAACAAGTGCACTTGTATTCAAGAATATAACCGAGGAAAAAGAAATCGGGTTTGGGCACGAGGCTGATGCAACCCCTTGGGTGGTGCAGTGGTAAGAACTGCTGACTCATAATCAAGAGGTTGCCAGTTCAACTCTGGGTGCCTCCTTGAATAACAGTTTTGAGTAGTGAGTTGCTCTGATTGTTACTATTATACAATAAAAACATACATTTGATTTGAGTGTGTAACAGGTGTAAATTTATGGTACTTGTAAAGCTTAACTTTTTTTTTATTCAGTTTTCTTCTCTCAGTCACATTCATGCTTCCCCCGTTTTCATATAAAGATGTGCTATAGTAGAGATGAACTCAGATGAGGATGAGGGTTCTACATTTGAGAAAGAGAACAGAAGCCCTCCCCGCAAGAAACATCCACTCACAAATAGGATCAACAAGGCTGCACAAAGTTGAGCTGTGGTGGTCGGAGGGAGGGGATAGCAGGCTGCTTGTGCTGATTGACACATCTGCAAAACAAAAGACGCTAATGGAGATGTGCAAAGGAATTTAAGATGGCCAGGGATTATGAGTTTTTTCATAGGCTTCAGGGATTCTAGTGTTAAAGTGTGAAGATACTGGGAAGAAATTGAGGAGAGAAAGGAAAAATAGATACTAGAATATGAGAAAAGCAACAATAGGTGAAAATAAAAACAAGAGATATTTGATATGCTAAGAAAAATTAAAATTAAAGTTAGAAAAAGATAAACATGGCTTTAAGGTTCTAACTCCTCTTTTTTTTTTTCCAGAAAAGTTTTTTTCATAAATTGCATGTCTGGTAGGATTTATTGTCAGTTTTTATGTAGAAAAACTATTTGTTTTTTCGAATACTTTAAAACAAGCTAATTCTGTAATTAGTTCTGTCACCTTTGCATTCCGTGATGTCTGCCTGAGTCTGTGCCAAACGTATTATGAATTATGTGACAAAGAGATTAAATGGAGTATACAGAGGGAGAGGCAAGCTTACTGTCGTGGATAAGCATAGGTCAAAGCCAGTAAACTTAAAGAGATCAATGAACTAAGATAAAATCAAATTCAAGAATCTGAGTAGAATTAAGTTAGTCAATTGAGTTAGTAGAACTAACCAAAAATAAATCCCTAACCAAACAAAACATGAGTAAATGCAAAATGTGTCATGAAAATACCACAAACAGGATCACCTTAGTGCTGTGCTGTGATGCCACACATCACAAAGATGTGTGTCACATAAGCAAAAACAACCAATCATGTTGAAATGAAAATGACCTCACCAAAATGGAGGCAGAACCATCAACCATCACAATGATTAAAATATGTAAGCACCTCAAAGTGAAAGCAATCAAAACAACAAAAACAAAGAGATTAACAACATTGGCTAGGTCAGCGGTTCTCAAACTGTGGCGCACCCCCCCTGCGGGGACACTGAATCTGTACAAGGAAAGCGTTGAATAAATGAACAAGACATTAAAATGAAATTTTTTACATTTTTATTTCAAATATTAATTTGCAAGCATATAATCACAACAAATAAATTATAACTAAATTTAAAATAAAACATTTCTAAGGCATAGATCTAATGACTAACTGACAAGCGGCACCGCTGCTGCTGCTTTTATAGTCGCGTATTTTCAATCCAGAAAGTTTGAGACGTATCGGTATCTGTCGCAAACATTCGGGTAACAGTAGATCAGGTGATAATGCGGTACGACTGCACCACATTGGCAGCGTAGCCAATATTGTCAAATTGAGTTAAATGATTTACTGCAAATTGGGTTATTTTCATGATACAACTAACAGCGGTAGAATATTTGTCAGACGAAAATATGTTTGTCTCGTGCAGATTGATTTCATCAGTTGTTTACGAGATTTTTAAAAATTACTACATATTTAATCATTTCTTTACATAAAAGAATAATTAAATAAGAATAAATAATTTATTCTTTGTTTTTGGGATTAGAATTACTACCAAAAACCACACAAGGCATTTTAACAGTTATTAAAGCACTTTAAAAAAATAAATTGCAAATATTTCATCGAAGTTAGCCGAACACATGCAAATCTTATGGAAGTAAAAATAATAGGATACTGCGACAATGCACGAGTATCATACCTTTGTTAGTTGTATCATAGGTTATTCTCATCTATTTTATATTATGCATGGAGCGCAAAATTATTCCAGGTAGAAAAAGGGGGAGTGAAATACGAAAGTTTGAGAACCGCTGGCCTAGGTGAAGCTAAATTCTGAAATAAATATTCAAAATTCAGTCTGTACTTTCCTTTTTTTTTGAGCTACATCTCCTTTGGACAAGATATGAAAATGACTATTGAAAAATGTGTTCCGCTGATAAACTCTGTATTTCTTTATTTAAAGAACTCCTGCAAAAAGCTAACTTTTCTCAGGGGATAAATAAAGTTCTTTCTTTCTTTCTTTCTTTCTTTCTTACTTTTGCCATTAAGCAACATCTAATAGCGGGAACTTTTTTTTATAAAAGTGGTAAAACAACAAGAATAATTTCACTCTGGTTTTGTCAGAGTTGAAATAGTGAAATTCTCTGCTGCCAGGACCTGCAGATGATTCGAAACGCAGTGGTGCATCTGGTGTTCATCAAGCCGAGGTAGGCACAGGTCACTACACTGCCTTCCTGTAGCAGCACACATTAAGTTCAAATCCTTGATGCTTGCCTAAAGAGAGGTCAGTGGGTCTGTACTTATATATGGAGAAACATTTGAGGTCCTATGCCCTTTCTCGACAACTCAGATCTGCTGATAAAAGTTGTCTGGTGATGCCACTTTAGTCTGGTATCAAATCTCAGTCCAGGCTCTTTTCATTTGTAGCTCCTGGCTAGTGGGATAAACTGCCCACCTCCATTCAAAACTCTGACTGTCAATGTGCTCAAAAAGCCTTGTTTGGTGAATGTCTGTCTTAGTGACATTGGCTGTCAGGTTTTGTAAATCTGGGACTTGTAACTCTCTTGTATGTTGTTCTAAACTATAAGCTTGGGATGATGAATTGGTACACTTGTCCTCAAGCAGTCCCCAGACTGACGTATACTCAGTTTTGTTGACCTCTTTTTGTAAGTTGCTTTGGATAAAAGAGTCTGCTAAGCAAATAAATGTAATTTTTTTTTGTGAGACTAAACTGCCATGATGTTTTGACCATGTAATGTATCCTGAGACTCAAAGTAGAAACTCACAAGTGTTAAGTGTAAATCGCCAAAGCTTCTTCATAAGACAAATATTAAAAAATTTAAAAAAAATTAAAATAAATTTTTTAAGTTAAAGTGTTCATCAGTTTTATATAACTTTATTGACTATTCTAAATAAGTGTTTTGTATATTTCTACTTTAAGCAATTGTAATACACAACATGGGTTGGCAGCCATCCGGGTCAAGAGGCATGGTTACTTACCTGAATGGAGGGTCTTTTAATGGAAGGTTGTGGGTGAACGGGGATCCTGACCAGGTTGGTTAGTGGTAACTTTCCTGGTCAGGAGGCCATTATAAGGGAAAGACAGGAACAAACTGCTTCCCAGGGCCATGTGCTTCCCTAGTACACTAGGGGGTGACATCCCTCTGACGTGTGTCCTCTTCGGACACCTACAGGGCTGCATTAGAGTTGTAGTTTTGGTGGTCAGCCCTGTTAGGGTCCTCAGGTGCTGCTAGAGGCAGGTACCTCTGTCACAGGGAGCTTCCTCCCGACCCTTAAGTGCTTCCTGGATGCAATGTGATAGCATTGGAAGTACCCCCAGGTCCGGTATAAAGGAAGCTGTTCTGCTTCACCTGAGCGTCGGAATCAGGAGGAGGTGGTCAGTGCGTGCTGGGAGGTGGACAATGCTTGCTGGGAGTATAAAGGAACAGCGAACATCTGTTCAGTTTAACTTGTGGGGGGATTACTTGCGGAGACGCTTATGAAAGGTATTTGTAAACATTAAACAATTATTTCGAACCAATAACTGTTTTTCGTAGTGGTTGTGTCTGGGGTTTGGGGTGCTGCAATGACCCCTACTGGTCACACAGTTTTTTAAACTCCTGTGTTTTTCAGTTGTACTTTTATGTATTTGTTTACTACTCTTTTATATAACTATTCCATTTTTTTTATAACTATATTTCATTTTGGTGAAAAACGTTTATTAGTTTGGTCATTTTTTGTTTTTTCTTTAAACCTTACACCACAGTACCTGTTTAACTTTTCCCATTATATATCATTTCTAAACTTGTATGATTGACATGAATAAAAATGATTTGATGTAGAAGGAGAAGATGTGTATGCACACAGAGAGAGAAGACGTAAGGAGAAGTGTGCTTTGTGGTACTTGAGAAGATTTGCAAGTGGATGAGACACCTCACTCGTCCGGCAGAGATAATTACACCAGATAAAAAAAATCTTGTGCAGTTGCATCTTTTCATATTTACCTTTTAAAAATATATTATTAAAAAGATATTTCTTGACAGCAGCAACAACTTTTATTGACATAGCACATTTTCAGGAAAAAATTCTTGGTCAAAGTGCAGTCACATGTTTAACAATGATAAATTCCCACAAAACATACACATTAATGGACGGGGTTTCCACATAAAGACCTTGCCTTGAATATAACAATTTATTTTAAATAATAATCTTTGTCTCTCATAGTCAATGTCATTTCATTTTATGGAAAGATCTAAATGGGCACTGGAGGTAATGCCTAGAGTGGCTGAAGATTTCTTGTGTTTCACTTACTTTGGTATTTTATGTTCTTCTCTACTTATTCTTCCCTTGTTTGTGCTATTTGTTTATTTTATACATACTGTAGAAAGGATGTCACGAGAACAAGCTCCCATTGATAACCATTTTTGTTCAGTAAGACTCATGTTACAACATAGTGTATTCAGTCTTTAGTTAGGATTTAAATTTCATTAAATGCCACATATTTCGTTGAATTTAAATAGCCATGACAGAATTCTCTTTATTAGATTAAAATTAACATTTGAAAAGAGCATGAGTCAACAGTTCATAGCCGAAGAAACAAAACTTAAGGAGGCACCGTATTTATGGTAAAAAATATGAAAAACTTACAACTGTAGTAGTGATGGCCAGCTGTGATACAGATCTTCAAGTCTTATTTTTCCTTTGAAACTTAGGGGAATGGAAACTGGCAATGAATGCTCAACAAATCATAACTACTATATTAGTCATTTTGTCTGTTATGTCCCCATAAAGCATGATTTCTCTACTGAGGTAAAAGGGTTCATCCATCCCTAAATGTGGAAAATAGTCAAAAGGCAAAAATAGAATGTTATATTACAGATAGATGAGATGTCTCATAGATATAGCTAACTGACTCATGGTTGCAGAATAAAAAATAAGCTATTTCTGTAATCTAACTCCTGTGATCTGTCAAAGCAGTGCTGCCAGACTAGCTACCTGTAACATCACTCTTGTGTTACCAGTTTATCACTCTCCACTCCACTAATAACACAAAAGATGGCTATGCCAGGCCTTGCATAACATCACTATGAGGATCTAGAGATGGGATACTTCTTTCCTAGATGTCAAAATTCACCTCACAGAAAGATACAGATTTGAGATTTACTTCAGAAAGCAATAGGCCAGAACAAATGTTACACAAATATTGCAGCTACCTTAGACAATTTGACTCAAAGCAAACTTTAAGCCTTCATGGATCAAAATCTCATGTTCTATAATTTGTTAGTAGCCCTAATATCTTGTGTTTTTTTAAATTATTACCATGCCGTCACAATGTGTCGCTTTATTTTCAAATACTAGGAGATATTATAAATGATGAAAAGGAGGCAGCTGAAACACTATCAGGGATTTATGAGCATCATATGAAATAATGTGTAACATGTACTGTAAATAACATGTGATGAAAAGAGACAATGAATATGTGGGCAAAGGAGTGATGGGAGTGAAAGTACAAGGGAAGAGAAGATCTGAAGGAAAAGGGCTTGACTGGGGAGGAGGTGTTGTTTGAAAAGGGATTGATCAAGGACATCGACTAAACATTGAACTGGAAAAAGATGAAAAGGAAGAAGAAGAAGAAGAAGAAAAAAGTAAGTAAGAACAGAATGAAAACTCCAGAGACAGTAGTCAAGCATGGGAATCACACCCAGGACCCATTAGACATCAGGGCTAACTACTGTGTCACAAATTGTGACATCAGATAAAAAATATTTTCTACAGAGTAAACTAACTTTATAGTTTCCATCTGTTACATGTAGTTTATGTGTCCTTAAAATCATAAGGCTGGAACCTACCTTAACCAGTAATTTAAAGGTAACACTCATGCACACACTTATACGGGGTCAGTTTAGTCAAGTGCCATTATTGTCATACCATCCGTACACCATATTGCAGCATACAATGGCACAAAATTACTTTGCCCAATAACACGGTGTAACATATACATAAAGACAGGACATGTTCAAGACAAGTGAGAAACTATGCTATGCTATGCTATAAATAGATAATTGATAAAAAAAAAAAAAAATAGATAATAAACTGAAGTAGAGAGTAATAAACAAATAAGTAGTAACAACAACTAATACTTAAAACAACAGTATTAACATATGTCTTGTACACAGATAGACTACTAGGAACAGATCTGTGTCGGGCAGGGAGGGCAGCACAGAGCTCAGAGTCTGGATAGTGAAGGGGTAGAAGCTGTCACAGAATCTGTCAGAACTGGTTCAGATGCTACAGTACCTTAGGCCAGATGGAAATGAAACAATTAACTGTGGAAAGATGGGAGTGGACCTTCACAATGCTGTAGTTTTTAATGGAGATTAGAGGGGCTCCAATGATTTTTTTCCTGTATGTATTATTCATTGTACACCATGTGGTCAGAGACAATGCCGTTACCAAACCAGACAGTCTTGCAAATGGTCAGAATGCTCCCAATGGTGCCCCTGTAGAATGTGGTGAGAATAGGAGGAGGCTGACTTACCTTTCTTGGCTGCCAAAGGAAGTGGAGACACTGCTGTGCCTTCTTGGCTATAGAGGTGGTGTTAATTGACCAAGTAAGGTCAGCTGCCTGCTGCACATCAAGGAATCTGGTGCTCTTGATCAGTCCCACTGCACATATCTTGCTGTGCAGTGGGGTGTGGACATCATGGACCTTTCTGAGGTCACAATCGTCTCTATCATCTTGTTCACATTAAAAGGCAGATTATTGCACATGCACTGGTTTCACCAACAGTTGTATTTCCAATTTGTAAGTGGAATCATCTCCATTGCTGATGAGACCCACCACTGTTATGTCATCAGCAAACTTAATGATGATATTAGAGCTCTATGAAGTCATACAGTCGTGCATGAGCAAAATGATCAGAAGTGGTACGCAGGGGGGGTGCCAGCTCTCAATACGATTGCACTGGAAATGGTGTGTCTAACATGAACTGTCTGAACGTCTCTGTATCAGGAAGTCCAAGATCCAGTTGCATAAGGCTAGCAGGCTCAATTTAGGGTTGCAAATTGACCCTGCATACATATATTTGTGATGATGGAGGAAAACCTAAACATCAGAGAAAAACGTATGCTAGCAACATGAGACATGAAAACTAATCCAGAGTGCCATGGCTGGATTTCAGAGCCAGTCTTAACCCACATGATGTCAGTCTATGTGCGTAATTTCAGTTTTGGTCTCATCACACCATAGAACCCTATTTATTCCAGCTGATGTTAGGTCTCCTGTGTGCCTTCTGGCAAAGTCTACCTAGATATATCTATCCAGCTGGGGGCGCTAGCTCCCTGGTTGAAATAAGTTCTTTTGTAATTGTGGCATGTTACATAACCCGAAACGATATAGATATGATATTTAAAGGCGATTCCCCTCCCTTAGTGATACGGCGGTAAGAAATCACATAGGAGAAATAACTTAGCTTTCTTTAATAACGGTTTACGTGGAATAACAGATGAGGAAGCCATGACAAGACTATTACTGAAGTGGGAGCTCGATGTATGCAGTTGCCATTTTCGTCGCTGCGCTGGAAGGATTTTCAGGATCAGATAACGGTATCTCCCATCCATCCGTCAGCTTGTGTGTTAAATCTGGCCTTGTATTTGCTGTATATGTGAGTGCATTTATAAAATATTTTTGTGCAGAGCACAGTGACATATTAAACCTATATTCTGATTACAATATCATTTGCATTTTTTTTCTTCAACTTTGACTTTCTCTTTGCTACTGTCTAATAAAGCTGCAAAGCTGGTGAAGCATCTAGACAACAGTGGTTATCTGTACAGTCTCTCCAATCTAGACATATTTCCATTTATGCCATACTCTTTTAATTTCTTAATGACTGGATATTTAGCGACCTGGATATTTTCTTGTCTCCAACCCCTAACTTGCACTTTTTAATCACCTTTCATAAAGTGCTTGAAGTATTGTTTTATCTTCATTGGGTACAGATTGGGTCATGATACTGACTAAACACAAGTTAGTCCCTCCAGATACAAGGGCATTTATACTACAATCAATTGAAACTCCTTGATTACTAACAGGTGAACTGCATTGAACTCATTATGAGACTTCTAAAACGAGTGATATTTTCGTATGTGTCATATGTATTATATTAAAGGGGGTGAATGCTTATTTGTTTTATATATGTAACTTTGTAGAGATCTGTTTTTACTTTGACTCTGAAGATCAAATTCAAAATTCAGACTTTAAATTTTAAATATTAAAAATGATCTGTTGGGTGAGTTTAAAAAATCCAAATTAAATCCACTGTGATTCAATGTTGTATAACAATAAAAAGTGAAACCTTCCAAGGGGATGATTAATTTTCACAAGCACTGTAATTCACTTTCCTTCCTCGTTTCAAAGATGTGCTGCTGAAGCCATTTGACATCTCCAAATTGTAAATGAGTGAGCAAGCGAGTGTAATAGTGCCACCTATCCTGAGTCTAATTCTACCAGGATAAGCTCTGCCCCAACCACAACCCAATGTTGGATTAAATAGGTTTCAAAACATGGATGGATGAATGGATCATCAGATATACTACTGGACAAAGCTGGTTGTATGAAAGAAAAAAAAAACAGACTTCAGCTGGAAGTCCTTTTATCTGTATATTAGTTTTTCTTAATTTCGTGAGTGATAACCATTTTAAACATTTAACATAATGAAGATACCATCATATAATGTGATGGCTCACTTTACTGCTTATTATTAAATGAATTGAATACTGTACACTACATACTATATCTATTCACTTATGGGTAGATATAGACAAGTTGAAAACTTCAAAGATTCTACCTTAAACAACCTTTTCTCATATGACCCTTTTCTGAAGCCTCCATTAATTCTTTTTCTGAATACATAAAGTTCTCTTTAAAGATTCAATTCACTCTTCCTCTGGGTCAAATGAAATCGAGTTCTGCAGTTAAAAATGTAACCTATTGGAATATGCCTAAATTTATATTTTTCATTGGTTAAATTAAAATTTTTCATCCATTGGTTATCAGGAACTGAAATGGGCAATTGCAGTTTTTGTTATCGGTAGGAAATAATGAGATTATTGTGGGCACTAGGGGACTGAGAAAGAGTGAGGCATCTTGATTTGAAATCTGTGAAGATGAATGTTTCTTTGGGCTCCTAAGCAATGACGGAAACATCTGGCTGGATCTTACAAGTTCCTTAGAAATTCTCATGGAAGAATGTCTTTCATTACTCTTTGTCTTATTTTTCATTGCAGTAATTTTTCAGCTTCAATCATTTTTTTAACCCAGTTGAATTTTCCTGCTCTACTCTTTTATTTAAAACTAGCAAAATACCCGCACTTCGCAGCGGCGAAGTACTGCCTTAAAGGTTTTATTAAGAAGAAAATTAAACCTTTTAAAACTGACAGAAAATATACCAATAATTATTTGTTAAGAATCTCTTTGTATACCACATTGTCAGTTCAGCCCTCCAGTTGTAATATGACCAAGCTGCGCGCTGAGCTTACTCTTGAGCATGCAACGTACAGTTGGCCATGTGAACAGTAATCTTGTTTCAAATCTCACAGCTTGGATTGCTGCTGTCATAATCGGTTTGAGGTTTCATGGTTTGCTTCAATTACGACAGTATTTGCAGGACTTGTGTTGAAGTGACATTTAGCATCTGTCAAGCGTTGTAAGCACAGAACCGGTTTCATGGATAACTTCACATCCAGCTTTTGAGAGTTCAAACATTAATAAACATCAAAGTGTCCACTACTGAAATCGTCACCTGTCAATCTAAGATGTTTAAGAGGCAATGGCGGTTGTCGAAAGGTGTAAAATATTTGGCCATTTCAGTACACTT
Organism: Polypterus senegalus; assembly: GCF_016835505.1. Classification (NCBI taxonomy): domain Eukaryota; kingdom Metazoa; phylum Chordata; class Cladistia; order Polypteriformes; family Polypteridae; genus Polypterus; species Polypterus senegalus. The sequence continues at coordinate 212,293,015 of NC_053157.1, forward strand.
GAAAGCGACAACCGAACAATTCAGCGGCAGCCATCAACTCACATGCAGAAGCATAGGTGAAGGGCTTAAGCATTCCACTCTTATGGTGCTCCTGTATAGTATAATTATCTCCTGTACCGTCATCAGTCCCCACCTTGAACCTGTTCCAGTCATTCAATGCATAAGATACAATGTTCCTCCGGATATCAAGAGTGAGCCTGATATGGTTGTGCAATATGTAACAAAGAGAATGGAAAAGGTAGGTGCCATCTCCGGGCATGGAAACCACTCGGTAAGTGACAGTCCTTTGAGCGATGGTGATCACCTCGATAGACATGTTATTGGAGGTACGGTTGGAACGATAAAGGAAATGGGTACCTGAACAATGTAAAGTAAGTCTAAAATACCTACACAATAACTATAATTGTAATAAAGGAACAATAAAACAGCAGAGAAGCCGTGGATTAAATAAAAAGGCTGTAGCTATCAGCAGGGAGACGTGAATCCCATGGCGAAGCAAGGAAGGGAATGTAGAGACCAGAGCGACGGACAGCCTTATATAGGCAGGCAGCCAACAACGTGGGAGGCGTTTCCCACGGTGACCGAGCTGCAGGCTATGGACGTATATATGCACGTAAGTAGGATTCAGTTAGCGTTGGGAACCCGTGTACCAAATTTCTTGAAGATGGGCCCATAAGTAACAAAGACCGTTGGAAAGTTCAATATGGTGGCCGACAGTGGCGTCATTTCACCTAAATAAGTACGTACATTGGTTTCGGTTAGCGCAGGGAAGCCACCTACCAAATTCCGTGAAGATGGGGCCATGAATAAGAAAGTTCAACATGGTGGACGTTGTCAAACGTTATGACCGCTATGCATAGAATTTTGAAATGAAACCTGCTTAACTTTTGTAAGTAAGCTGTAAAGAATGAGCCTGCTAAATTTCAGCCTTCTACCTACGTGGGAAGTAGGAGAATTAGTGATGAGTGAGTGAGTGAGTGAGTCAGTCAGTCAGTCAGTCAGTGAGGGCTTTGCCTTTTATTAGTATAGATTTCCTGCAGAGGGATTTTTTATGTAATTTATTTAAAATTTGTTTTTACTCATCCATTTACGTTGAATAACATTTATTTTGCATTTTCACTTTTTTATTTTTGCAAAATGTTTTTCCTGTAGTTTATGAGGTTTTGTTTTCTCATTTTGTATGTTTAGGTAATTTTTCATTCCTAGAAAGTGATACAGAAATGGACTTTGGATCACTGCTTTAATACGGTAAAAGGTTATTTTACTGGTATTCTTATAGTGATAAATTATGTGCTTGGAAAAAAAAAACTTGATGTGTAAAACAAAACTTTCTACTTTAACTTGTTAGTTATTATAATGTATAATAAGAACGTTTCTGCTTACTCTGCTCACTGAATAACAGGTCAAAACCTGCTTTATGAAGAACTTCAGGTTATCTAAGTTGACATATTAAAACAAGTTGGGGGCTGCAAAACAAAATTAAATGTTTTACCTTAGCCCAAGGCGCAAGTGGAAAATTTATTGAGCATAGCAAGGATTTGTTCCGAGGTATGAGGCCAGAACATGGGAAGAGAGTTTGCCCCTACACCATTGGTCAAAGAGGTGAGAAGGAGAACAAGGTCGGCATAAATATAAGACATGCTGCAGTTGCTTGGCTCGCTCCCTCCATCATTACCCATCCAGACACCATATGAGATTGGAAGAAGTGCAACACAAAAATAAGAAAGTTACCTGATATCAAGGCACATTGGGGGTCTAGATTTCTAGCAAGAAGAGTCGTCATCCATTCAGGGTGTACTGTTGTCACGTCCATTTTTAATTTGATTATGCTATAGGTAGGTTTAAGAATCTGTAAAAGTAAGATTCACAAAGCTAGTTCAGGATGTAAAGAACACCTTTATTGACACGTGGAAGGAGATGACTGACCTACAGATGCTGGTAACAATTTTTAAATACTTTTGTCAATTACAGAAGTACAGTGATACGATTACCTCTGTATACGAGAAATTCAAGATAAGAGGAAAGTATGAGTGAAAAATTCGGATCTAAATACGAGCATTGGCTCATTCAGTGTTCCTTGTTCTCCCGTAGCGTGAGGTTCTACGCGTTTGTGCGCTTGTGATTTCATTGTTTCGCTGTAGCAGTTCGCTGTATAAGCGTATCCAAAAATATCACGGACATGCAGACGGAGAATAGGAGACGATTGCCCTCAAGAGGAGAGAGAGAGAGAGAGAGAGGCAAGCGCGAGTGAGAGTTAAGGAGAGAGAGAGAGAGAGAGAGCGTGCGAGCGAGCAAGAGAGAGAGAGCGCGTGCGCGAGTGAGCGAGAGAGATAAGGAGAGAGAGAGAGAGCGAGCGTGCGCGAGCGAGAAAGATAAGAAGAGCGAGAGAGAGACGCGTGCGCGAGCAAGAGAGATAAGGAGAGAGAGATGCGCACGAGAGAGAAGAACCATCAGCTCAGTTATGCTCACATGACGCTCAGCAGACAAAGTGTATCTATACTACTTGTATTGCAAGACATCGCTCGTTTTATCAAGTCAAAATTAATTAAAAAACTCAGCTCGTCTTGCAAAATACTCGTAAACCAAGTTACTTGCAAACCGAGGTTCCACTTGTATACAGTGGTGTGAAAAACTATTTGCCCCCTTCCTGATTTCTTATTCTTTTGCATGTTTGTCACACAAAATGTTTCTGATCATCAAACACATTTAACCATTAGTCAAATATAACACAAGTAAACACAAAATGCAGTTTTTAAATGATGGTTTTTATTATTTAGGAAAAAAATCCAAACCTACATGGCCCTGTGTGAAAAAGTAATTGCCCCCTGAACCTAATAACTGGTTGGGCCACCCTTAGCAGCAATAACTGCAATCAAGCGTTTGCGATAACTTGCAATGAGTCTTTTACAGCTCTCTGGAGGAATTTTGGCCCACTCATCTTTGCAGAATTGTTGTAATTCAGCTTTATTTGAGGGTTTTCTAGCATGAACCGTCTTTTTAAGGTCATGCCATAGCATCTCAATTGGATTCAGGTCAGGACTTTGACTAGGCCACTCCAAAGTCTTCATTTAGTTTTTCTTCAGCCATTCAGAGGTGGATTTGCTGGTGTGTTTTGGGTCATTGTCCTGTTGCAGCACCCAAGATCGCTTCAGCTTGAGTTGACGAACAGATGGCGGACATTCTCCTTCAGGATTTTTTGGTAGACAGTAGAATTCATGGTTCCATCTATCACAGCAAGCCTTCCAGGTCCTGAAGCAGCAAAACAACCCCAGACCATCACACTACCACCACCATATTTTACTGTTGGTATGATGTTCTTTTCTGAAATGCTGTGTTCCTTTTACGCCAGATGTAACGGGACATTTGCCTTCCAAAAGTTCAACTTTTGTCTCATCAGTCCACAAGGTATTTTCCCAAAAGTCTTGGCAATCATTGAGATGTTTCTTAGCAAAATTAAGACGAGCCCTAATGTTCTTTTTGCTTAACAGTGGTTTGCGTCTTGGAAATCTGCCATGCAGGCCATTTTTGCCCAGTCTCTTTCTTATGGTGGAGTCGTGAACACTGACCTTAATTGAGGCAAGTGAGACCTGCAGTTCTTTAGACGTTGTCCTGGGGTCTTTTGTGACCTCTCGGATGAGTCGCCTCTGCGCTCTTGGGGTAATTTTGGTCGGCCGGCCACTCCTGGGAAGGTTCACCACTGTTCCATGTTTTTGCCTTTTGTGGATAATGGCTCTCACTGTGGTTCGCTGGAGTCCCAAAGCTTTAGAAATGGCTTTATAACCTTTACCAGACTGATAGATCTCAATTACTTCTGTTCTCATTTGTTCCTGAATTTCTTTGGATCTTGGCATGATGTCTAGCTTTTGAGGTGCTTTTGGTCTACTTCTCTGTGTCAGGCAGCTCCTATTTAAGTGATTTCTTGATTGAAACAGGTGTGGCAGTAATCAGGCCTGGGGGTGGCTACGGAAATTGAACTCAGGTGTGATACACCACAGTTAGGTTATTTTTAACAAGGGGGCAAATACTTTTTCACACAGGGCCATGTAGGTTTGGATTTTTTTTTCTCCCTAAATAATAAAAACATCATTTAAAAACTGCATTTTGTGTTTACTTGTGTTATATTTAATGGTTAAATGTGTTTGATGATCAGAAACATTTTGTGTGACAAACATGCAAAAGAATAAGAAATCAGGAAGGGGGCAAATAGTTTTTCACACCACTGTATATTATTTATCAGTGTTATTTGTTAGGAAAATTAATTTTTATGTTGATATTTTTGAGGGTGCGGAATGGATTTCCATTATTTTCAATGGGGAAGTTTGTTCTAGATACGAGAACTTCGCTATACAAGCTCAGTGCTGGAACGAATTAAACTTGTATCTCGAGGTTACACTGTACATGATTAGTTTCCTTTCTCATGTCCTTGCAAGTTACTGATAAACAAAACCGTTGGATTTGGGATTCTGCTACACTAGATTATACTGGTTCTCTTATGAATACTTGTACTTGTGCTAAAGTAGCAGCGGGACTGGGTCACAGATCAAGAGGTTTTAATTAAAATAATTCTTAAGAGTGCTAAAAACAAAAGCTAACAGACAGCTTTCAATATAATAAGTAAATGATCAAATAGTGAAAATCATACTGTATTTATCTGTAAAAATCAACTCTTACAAATCGTAAAAACAATACCATTGTGAAATTAATAATGAGTGAATGGATATTTGAACATGTTTCCTGCTTGGAACTAGAAAGTTAAGTCAAAATGAATACAGTCATCAGTGAAGTTAATACTCTGAATTTGAATGTGAAAACAAGCATTCGTAGAGGAACCCAAAGGCTGTGTCATTAGACATCTGAGTACAAATATGAGAAGGTAATACTTTAGGACTGTATAATAACAACGAGATTGGGATCAGTATTTGCAAGTTCCCTATGATAAAACAGGAAGATTGCTGTAAAGAAATCATAGTTCCTGACGTTATAAGATGTTCAACTCACAAGGATTGCCACTTGGATTCCAGCAATAGTATGACTTGTTGTACCAAAAAAAAAACTCCATAGTCCAAGTTAAATTCAAAGTAAACGGTTCAAACAAAATAATGAAAAAAATTGATAATGCAGAAAAAAGGCAAAAATTGAAAATCCTTGTCTACGATATTCCGCTTGAGGCTTAAGTGTCTACAGTCGTGACCAAAAGTTTTAAGAAAATGAACCTAATCCCAAAAAAAACATTTCCACTGCTGTTGTGAAGAAGGTTTGAGGGCGCTCAAGAAAGTCCAGCAAGCACCAGGATCGTCTCATAAAGTTGATTCGGCTCTTGGCATGGGGCACCACTAGTGTCTGGTGGTGTCTGGACAAGAAAAGTTGAGCTCTAACATCAGTCCTGTGTCGTGCCAACAGTAAATCATCCTGAAACCACTCATGTGTGGTTGCTTCTTAGCCAGGGGAGTGGGCTCACTCACAATTTAGCCTTAGAATATAGCCATGAATAAAGAATGATACTAAAACATCCTCCGAGAGCAACTTCTCTGAGCCATCCAAGAACAGTGACAAACAAAGCCTTTTCCAGCATGATGGAGCACCGTGCCATAAGGCAAATGTGATAACAAGTGGCTTGGGGAATAAAACAGAAATTTTGTGACCATGGCCAGGAAACTCCCCAGACCTTAATCCCATTGAGAACTTGTGGTCAATCCTCAAGAAGTGGATACACAAACAAAAATCCACAAATTCTGAAAAAAACTCCAAGCATCGATTGTGCAAGAATGGGATGCCATGAGTCAGGATTTGGCCCAGAAGTTGATTGACAGCATGCCAGTGCGAATTGCAGAGGTCCATCCATTATCCAACCCGCTATATCGTAACTACAGGGTCATGGAGTCTACTGAAGCCAATCCCAGCCAACACAGGGCGCAAGGCAGGAAACAAACCCCCAGGCAGGGTGCCAGCCCACCGCAGGGCGCACACACACATACACAAACACACCAAGCACACACTAGGGACAATTTAGAATCGCCAATCCACCTAACCTGCATGTCTTTGGACTGTGGGAGGAAACTGGAGTAACCAGAGGAAATCCACGCAGACACGGTGAGAACATGCAAACTCCACGCAGGGAGGACCCGAAGCGAACCCGGGTCTCCTAACTGTGAGGCAGCAGCGCTACCTACTGCACCACCACACCACCATTGCAGAGGTCTTGAAAAAGAAATATTGACTCTTTTCATAAACTTAATGTAATTGTCAATAAAAGCCTTTGAAACTTATGAAATGCTTATAATTATACTTCAGTATACCATAAAAAAATCTGACAAAAAATCTAAAAACATTGAAGCAGCAAACTTTGTGAAAAACAATACTTGTGTCATTCTCAAAACTTTTGCTAACGACTACATTTACATTTCTTATGGTTTCTATATGCTGTCAGAAAATCATATGCCCTTAATGCCTATCTGAGTAAAAGTTCATGTTTCTTTCAAGCTGTCTAACTTATATCTGAGGATTATTCTATTGTCACACTGAGCTGAATGTTAAGAACATTCCATTACTTCTCAGCTTATAGGGAGTTAAACAAATTTTTTCATTATCTATGTTAGAGCTACATTACAGTTCAAACAGCAAAAACTAAGGTAAATTTACCATTAATATTAACTTAAAGGATTTTGGTGTTACTGCTACATATCCAAATTTAAAATACAAACTTAAGTTCAAGTCCTCATGAAATGAAGATTTTAATAGATACAACAGTGTTTTTAAGGTTGTATTTTATTATTATTATTATTATTATTATTATTATTATTATTATCCAGTTCAGGGATACTGGAGGATCTAGGGGGCTGGGTCCTCTTCAAGGCAGCATTAGGCATAAAAGAACCAATCCAACCCTTGCCTACTCACACATGCATCTGCACTCACATTCATGTAGTGTCAATTTCAAATTAAAAATTAAACCAACCTGTCTTTGGGGTGTTGGAGGAAAATCAGAAAAACCTAAGTGGACTCAGGGTGAGCATGCAAATTCCACATGGGCACAATTAGTTATGAGGTCTAAATCCAAAGAAATACTTTTTTGAGGTAGTAGTGTAACCAAGTCAATCTATTTAGATATCATAACATTCACATTGCAGCTTTGGAACTACAATAATTCAGACCAGGATACCAGCCCAATACATTGCTTAATCAAATTCAGGTTTATTGTCATGTGCACACAATACAATGAAATGCTTACTTGTGTGTCTCCCACAGACTAGTAAGAGTTTGATGCAAACAAGTGACAGTTAATATTATCTCAACTCATATGACATCAGACAATATATGACACTCATAAAGTTGTCAGTACAAGAGATTGTTGAATAGCCTTGTGACCTGAGAATAAAAACTGTCTGTGCTGTCATGTTAGTAGTAATGCCAACAAAATAGTTATTATTATTATTATAAAATAGTATAAGCTTTAAAACATCATGTAAAGTGCATTTTACTTTGTACTAAGAGCACTAAGAGCAGAAGCAAATCTTTCTTGGAGATTCACTCACAGAATGCAAGGAATGACAGCAAAAGACATTAAAACATTATATTTAAAAAATAAATAATTAAACAATGGCGCATTAAGGAAAAACATATTTTTTGCAAAAAAAGCAAAACAAAATCTTAAACAAAAGATGAAAATGTATAAATCAACAAAACTACACTAGAAATAATCTTAAACCAGGACAGAAACCTTGACTGAACCATAACATATATGGCTTGCTAATGTTTTATTTTGCTGTGTTAATAACATTCTTGTCTTGTAGCATTTTCAGTCAGTGTCCAACCCACTATATCCTAACTACAGGGTCACGGGGGTCTGCTGGAGCCAATCCCAGCCAACACAGGGCGCAAGGCAGGAAACAAACCCCAGGTAAGGTGCCAGCCCACCGTAGGGTGCGCACACACACACACACACACACCAAGCACACACTAGGGACAAATTAGGACCGCCAATGTACTTAACCTGCATGTCTTTCGACTGTGGGAGGAAACCGGAGTACCCAGAGGAAACCCATGCAGACACAGGGAGAACATGCAAACTCCACACAGGGAGGACCCAGGAAGCGAACCCAGGTCTCCTAACTACGAGGCAGCAGTGCTACCACTGATTTTGATTTATCAAAATGATTTTTGGATTAGTAATTCAGTCCTTCATTTTTCTTCTTTCCATCCATCCATCCATTTTCAAACCCGCTGAATCCGAATACAGGGACACGGGGGGTCTGCCGGAGCCAATCCCAGCCAACACAGGGCACAAGGCGCAGGAACCAATCCTGGGCAGGGTGCCAACCCACCGCAGTCTTCTTTCCATTTCATTTCAAATATTTTCATAACAACAAACACTTAATGTTAAAATCACATGTGCCAGTGGGATCAAGATACATGGTGATATGCTAGGTCCGTTATGATTTGTATCACACTGCTAATTGGTGGCTGGTTAACGAAACAAGATGCAGTTAACACAGGCATTAAAGCTGTTTAAAACTAAAACAACCAATCAATGGTTGGGAAGTTAACTCAAATAAAGCATAAAAATGTTCCTTGAGCAATACCTTATATACTCAGGTATAAGTCAGGTCTTAAAATCTGAAAAATCGATCATAAAATCAATCCCTGACTTACACGCCCGTTCAAAAATGCAACACTTAATTTTTTTTCTACATCTTCTTGCCTCCTCCAAACTCACATCAGTTTCTCAGACACGTTGAATTTTGTTGCAGCAGTGCAGTTATCTATTTCATTCACTACTTCAACAACATTTAATTTTAAACCACATTCATATTTTTTTCTGATCGAACGCTCCATCCTAGATAAGGGATGCTCTTATGATAAAGGTGTATAAGGGTGTGAGATACAAAAAAACACAAATCAGTGCAAACGTTGCTTCGGAATAGTTCGGGTATTACCGTGTGGTCACGTAGACACAATACAAAGAAAAAAGGCCATGTGCTCCGTGGTTACTCTCTCAGGTGGGCGTTAGCATATCATAATCTCTAGGACCAAGAGCGTGAGTTTTTCACATTTGACTTATATGACTGACATTATAAAATACCAGAAATTATACGGTAAAATCAAGTCCCGACTTATCCACGGGAGAACTTATCCACGAGTATATACGATAATTGTCTTCCAATAAAGAAAAAGATTTGGAACAAGAGCCCACATCTACTGCATCTCTTCCAGACTGAAAGGCTATCCCACTGTCACGATCGTAAGATGCGTATGTGACATTTCAAAAAACTTGGAAGAACAACTTGTTGAAAAACTAAAGGACTCGCATTTCACTTTACAAGTTGATGAGGTTTTTTAAGAGCCATTTTCCTAGTTCTATAAAATGTATGAATATTTACTAGATGATAATGCATAAAATATGGGAGGTTCCTAAAACCCCCGTGAATAGAATTGAGTTGGTATTTTCCTGTCATCTCTTAACAGTTTTTGAGTAAACAATGTTCTTTAGTAAGTGTTTAGCCTTACCTTGTGTAAGGTATAGAGGCATACGTTTTTTTAACCGTGTCCTTGAAAGAATTTGTTTTATGCTCGCGTTCGTGCTTATGCACGGTGAGCTTGGCGCATATCTAAGTGCCAACGGCCTAAGGGTCTTTTGAGTGTGAAGTAACTCGTAAATTAAAAGATCTAAGTTTTGGACCGTATGTTTAAAGCATACAGAAGAAGAAATAAATAACCTTTAAGTACAGAAGTAACCAAAGCTTCATAAGAAAAACTAAGTTTATAGAAGATACATTTTTCCCTTTTTTTGCCTTTATTCTTTGTGTGTAACTATTTTTCTTTTTATTCTTGTATGGATTATATGCCTTTAACTTTCACTAAATATTTTTAAAACGAACTTTTGGACTGAGAGATTTCTTTGACACGCGTCTTACCCGTGCCTGACTTCACCTTACGCAAAGCGGCAACAAGGTTACTAATAGCAGTAAAGACTGCCTGCTCATTGCTTCTGTGTGCTTTGTTGCTGCAGATTCACTGTGTGAATATTTGCTGTTTTGCAAGTACATGCAATGCAGGGCAACAGCTAAGGAACTTGACTGTTAACTCAAAGAACATGGACTGAAATGTTAGAACTGTGTGAGCATTTGCACGGATGGTGCATTGACCATGTCAGGGAAAAGGAGCATTCAACAGCATCTCACCAAATGCACAGTGGACACACTGCTTTATACACAAAGAAGCATTGGCATCAAGGAAGATTAGCCCTGAGCTATATAAGGTTTGGACCGATGATTTTAGCATAGTCCATTTCATCAAAATGAGACCCCTGAACATGTGGCTGCTCTTTATAAGGAGATGGGAGCTGAGCATTCAGCTGTGTTATTTCACAGTAAAGCAAAGTGGCTGTCCCGAGGTATAGTGCCGCTAAGAGTATTCAAGCTCAGACAGGAACATGATAGAAGGAGGGTATACATGATATTGCAAACAAATTTAATGATGAACAATTTCTGATGAAAATTGCGTATCTCAGTGATATACTGTATTTGGTAAGATGAATGACTTAAATCTGCAGCTTCATTGCAAAGATAAGACCCTTCCTCACCTTTCAGTGCATTTATTCGAAAACTGGAGATTTGAGACAGGAGGCTTGATCAAGGACATCATTTAAAAAGGCAAATGCATTTGCTAAAACCAGTGATTCCAGAGACATCACAGTGATTCCATGTCTGAAGGAGCACGTCTCTTCACTGAGAGAATTTTTCCTGAAGTATTTCTCAGAATGACGGAGTGATAGATCCCTTCAACCTGCTGGTTTCAGGTGTCCTGCAGAGGACCAGTTCATTTGATTCCACCCTGACGCTAAGGTTTACAACTCAGAAACTGAGTGAGTGAAAGGGAGGACCCACTCATAGGACAGAAGGCTGTGAGAATTTGGCTTCCTTTTCCAACATCCTTTCAGTGTTGCCTCCCTGAAAACAAAGCAGAGATCTAAGCTCAACAATCCGCCGACTTGAGAGTGGTGGTATCAACTCTGCAACCCAGTTTTGAAAAGATATGCCATGCAAAACAGTGTCACTGCAGTCACTAATAAAGTACATCACATTTTCTTCTTTTCAAGTAACTGCATTTTATTTTCAAGTTATTATTTTGTATTGTTTATTATTATAATTTAATTTAGTTTTTATTTTACACTGGTTGTATTTACTGTTTATTCTCCTAACGAAGGTCATTGCAATTCATCTTAAAAACATTTCTTTCTTGCTCAATATTTTTGAAACGCACACAGACACTAATCAAGCAATTTAGTGACAAAAAGAGACAAAAATGTGTTTTGATAAATTGAAGTGTACAAAGGATGTCCTGCATTTTTACCTGCACAAAAGAAACTATTGAAAGAAACGTGAACGGAAAGATGCAGTTGCCATTTTATTTGAATTGAATACAACAAAATTTGGCCCATTTTGTTTCTAGTGCTTGCTATATATATGCTTGATCCAAAATATTGTAGAGGTAAGGTGGGTACATTTTTAATAAACGGCTCAACCACCATTTTGAGGCAGTCTATGATTGACTTCTATCTGAGGGGGCCATACTTATATTTGGTTCAATTCAGATGTTCTAGTTATACACGTATCATTTCAGTGCCCCAAATGTTTATGCTCTTTTTGTCTCATTACAAAGGTTTTAATATTTCTTTCTATCCCTTATTGAGAAGAGAACTTAAAAGATTAGTTAGCACCTTTAGGTGATCTGATAACCTGATTAAATACCACTGTTTAAAAGAGAGCTAAATTATGTATGATTTTATAAAGAAAAGCAGACCTATGCAGCTCCACCATGCTACCCATCTTCTTATATAATACGCTACCGTAGCTGTCCGTTTGTCTGTCCTGGATTTTAAATCACCTGTAGCTTGCAAACTGTTGGACCTATTGACCTGAAATTTGGTATGCATATACTACGTGACATCTAATATCCGCTTTCTGGGTTATGATTGACCTCCAAGGTTATTCCTCTTTTTATTTTTATTTTATTTTATTGTAGAATCAACTATCGTCAGTGGCCAGCAGGACGGCCATGCGGCACATGCGTATGGGCGCCGTTCTCGTCCCTACCACCCTCGCCGTCACTTCCTCTACATTTTCATATCTTAAATCATTCCCGAGGCAGAATGAAGATTTAAGTGCCAGCTTAAGTGAAAAATTAAGGAAAATGTACTAAGTAATTGCAACACAAACACTGAGTTAATCAGATTTAATGCGAAAAGATGTCGTCGAAAGAAGAGAAGAAGCATCCCGATAGGGTGGAGAAAAAAAGAGCTGCTCCTGAAGCAACAAGCGCATGAACTTCTGAGCAAACAAATGGTAAATGTACAGAGAAAGATTATGAAAACTGTGAAGGATCAAGTCCAGTGTATAACGTGCAGTGCGCCATTACTGGTTGTGTATAATGCAGAAGCAATATAAACAGCAGTTTTGAGAAATGATGAAATGCTAGAGGATGAACTAATCATTATCAAACTTGGTGATCTTGATATTACTGGGAATTGAATTGGAAGAGCAAGATATGGTTTAAAGGAGCTGAAGAGTGAAGAGTTTATAAGTTATTTGCTTTAATTTGAATCAAATTTGTAAAGCGACTTGTTCGTACTGCTAAGAGTTAAACTCATAAGACCAAAGTTCCACACTAATACCCCTGGGAGAGCAAATGGTTTACACCATTCAGAATCACTTGGGAAAAATAATGATGTCGACAGATGGAGAAGGTACAAACCCCATACGAGCAGCAATAAGACACAGCATTTAAACCCAGGATGACAGGTCCGTCAGATAGAGCACTGAGCAACTATGAGATTCTTTGAAAAAAGCTATAAAATGAATAATTAGCCAATTAACAGAAATGTTCAATAAAGTTCAACAATAAAAAATTGTAGAGTACAGGTTTCTATAGAAAGTCTGTAAAATAAATCTGCTTTCTCAGAAGTGATGCTCACATACTGTAGTAATGAAGCATTATTTCCTTAAAACCAAATATTAAAATGAAGAAATTGGTGGTCGGAAATTTTCTCCACTTGGTTGCAGATATCAGGATAATGAGGAGTTGGAGCTCCATAGGCACCACTTCTCAGTATGAAAACTGCATTTATAAGAGAAGCCTTTGTATTATGAGCAAACCTGGTCATCATTGCTTTAAAGGATCATTTTGATTGCTTAACTCCTCATATTATTTCTTTATGCGTAAGCACTGAATGCTTTCCCAGTACAGATATTTATGCCATATATTCTCTAGTTTTATATAATAAGGAGACTATCATAATGATTTTAATAACCTGAAATAAAATTTTCATAAGTGATTTAATGTAATGTAAAAAATCTGCTGTGCATATTCTAAGCTTACTAAATAATTCATGGTTGGATTATCAAAGTATATCATTTTAAATTCATAAAGTACATTGAATTCTACTTTTTCTTAATTTTTTTTTCTCATAAAGCAGCTTTCGGTTATTTGGTTATTTCTTAGAGTGAAACTTAATTATTAACAGCTTTTCAGTTTTCATTACAGAATCATAGAAATTCAACAATTTGCGTATAAATTAAATAAAAACAAAATTAACCACAATGTGAGGTAAGCACAAGATGGATATCTGACAGGTTAAAAATGTTACACTTGCCATTGAAATTTCAAGATTAAAGTAGATGTAGAAAGTGCTTACCAACTGCTTTTTGCACTTTTTGGGGAAACTTTCTTCCAAATTGTGTTTTTTTGCATATTCTGCAAAACGTTAACCTGTCGGCTTTGCAGTTTGTCACCTTATAGCTGTGTGTTATAGTATATTTTTTATATAACGTATGCTGAAGGTTTTTGTTCTGATGTCCATTTGCTATCCGTAACTCCTTGTTTTCATTTAACACAACTAACGTTTATCATGCTGCTGACTGCCCTTTTAACAGAGTCATGGGCCTTCTCAGTATGTAAGCTGAATACAAAATGGGACAGAATGTCCTTGAAATTGCGGTGTATTTCAAGCTGGTTAATCAACTGGTGACAAAGGAGTTTGTACGATAATGGGCAGAAGGTCCCACTTTGGGTAATAACATCACTGGAGTACCACAGGTCTGTCTACAGGAGATATCCATCCATCTGTTTTCCAACCCGCTGAATCCGAAAACAGGGTCATGGGGGTCTGCCAGACAACACAGGGCACAAGGCAGGATCTACAGGAGATATTATACATTTAATTTTAATTAGAACAATCTAGACGAAAACAGGCCATTCAGCCCAACAAAGCTCACCAGTTCTATCCACTTAATTCTTCCAAAGTAACATCAAGACTAGCTTTGAAAATCCCTAAAGTCCTACTGTCTACCATGTTCTTGGTAGCTTACAAAGTATAGTCTATCTATCGTTAACTGTGTAAATAAGAACTTCCTAATGTTTGTGTGCAATTTGCCCTTAACAAGTTTCCAACTGTGTCCCTGTGTTCTTGATAAACTAATACAGTAATCCCTCCTCGATCGCGGGGGTTGCGTTCCAGAACCCCAGATGACGAAAATCCAGCAAGTAGAAACCATATGTTTGTGTAGTTATTTTTATATATTTTAAGCCCTTATAAACTCTCCCACACTGTTAACATTATTAGAGCCCTCTAGACATGAAATAACACCCTTTAGTCAAAAGTTTAAACTGTCCTCCATGACAAGACAGAGATGACAGTTCTTTCTCACAATTAAAAGAATGCAAATAGATCTTCTTCTCTTCAGGAGCAGAGAATTTCAGAGGGAGAGAGAGAGAGAGCTCGCAAAGAAAAGCAAACAATCAAAAAATCAATATGTGCTTTTAAGTTTGCCGAGGCATTTTTTGAAGGAGCGTTAGTATCTTCTAAGCAAACAGCCTCTGCAAACAGCCCCTCTGATCACATCTCCTCCGTCAGGCGCAGAGAAAGTCAGAGAGAGAGAGAGATTAAAGCAACAATCAAAAATCAATAAGTGGGCTTTTGTGCTTTTGAATATGCCGAGCACCGCAATAAAGCGGCATTTTTTTAGAGGAGCGTCAGTATCTTTTAAGCAAACAGCGTCTGTGCAAACAGCCCCTCCGTCAGGCGCAGAGAATGTCAGAGAGGGTGAGAGAGAGGCAAAGACGAGCAAACAATCAAGCTCCACGCGGGATGCATATCTTATAGCATTGAGGAGTTTTAGTTAATATGTAATACATGCTCTGATTGGGTAGCTTCTAAGCCATCCGCCAATAGCGTCCCTTGTATGAAATCAAATTGGCAAACAAACTGAGGAAGCGTGTAGCATAAATTAAAAGACCCATTGTCCGCAGAAATCCGCGAACCAGCGAAAAATCTGTGATATATATTTAGATGTGCTTACATTTAAAATCCGCGATAGAGTGAAACCGCGAAAGTCAAAGCGCGATATAGCGAGGGATTACTGTATTTCAATAACAGTCTCAATCCACTCTACTAATTCTCTTTGTAATTTTAAACTCTTCAATCATGTCACCTCTTAATCTTCTTTTGCTTAAACTGAAAAGGTTCATACCTTTTAATCTTTCCTGATAACTCATTCCCTGCAGTCCTGGAACCAGTCTAGTCACTGTTCTCTAAAGTTTTTCCAGCACTGCCATGTTGTCTTTTGTAACCAGGAGACCAAAACTGCACACAGTACTCCAGATGAGGCCTCACCAGTGCTTATAAAGCTTGAGCCAAACCTCCTTGGACTTGTGCTCTGTGTGGCTTCTGATACTGTGAGACAGTTGATAGTTCTAGTCCACTATGACTCCTAAATCCTTCTTAAGAGGTATACTTTCGAATTTCAGACCTTACATTGTATATTCAAACCTAACATTTTTATATCCTACATATATTACTTTACATTTATTTACATTAAATTTCATCTGCCACAAATCTGCCCAAGTCTATATGCTGTCGAAGTCCCTCTGTAATGGTTTAGTGGGTTCTAGATTATCTGCCAATCCACCTAGCTTGGTATCATCTGCAAATTTAACCAGCTTGTTACTTATTTTCCTATCCATATTAAATATATGTATTAAAAATAGCAGCAAAAATTATAAAAATCACAGATGACACTAAAATTGAAAGGAAAGAAAATAATGAAGAGGCAGTAAAAGCAGTTCAAAAAGAACTGGAAAATATTTAGAATTGAGTGAACACTTGTAAAATGTTGTTAAATGTAGAGACATGCAAAGTGCTACCCACGGGTCAAATTAGAAATAAAAGATGAAAAGAATTGACAATCTCTTTAAAGGTGCGTCTTAGTGAGACATTTTGACTGCCTCATTAAAGTACAGAAACAATTAAATAAACCATTGAAACATTAGGTTATATTGTGAAAACTGTTGAACATAAATCAAATCACATTTTACATTACATAGTGCAAATTGTAGTGAATGACTTGTTACAGAGGTTCAAGTAAAAAAGAAATACAAAAAAAAAATTCTGGCTTGAATAAGAGAGCTGTTGCTGTTGATCACAAGCTTGTAGGTGGCAGTATGATGGTCAGATTTCCCCAGTTGTACTGCAGGTTTTCATTTAAAAGCATTAACATTCGAATAGAGCAGGTCCATGTTGTTGTGTCCACAAATTCAACATGTTAATTGAAGTTTGCTTGTTCCAGTGTCCCGCTAGTTAACCCATCAGCCTTCTAGGGTCAGATTGATTCATTCATTAGAATATTAGTACAAAGCGAATCACTTTTTTTCCTGAGTTAATAAACATTAATCAGGATGATGCAATTCATCTCCTGTCGGTGACCTGGGGAATGCACTAGTCATGAAGGAAGTGTTGGGGGCACTAAATGGGTCGCCCCTTTAACTACTGTATTTACAAAGTCTTTGAACTGAAACAGGAACTCGATGGCACGTCAAGTAAGCAAATGAAAAGCAGGTGAACTAAAGAAATAAACAAGAGGATATTTCAGACTTCTCTCGGGTGTGTCAAGTTCATATAGGATCTCCAGTAATCAGTCTGCTCTCTCCAGAATGAGATGTGCCATGCTGGGAGCACCTGGGAGTGGAATCAGGTTTCCTCCATGGGTGGTTTCTCAAGGCTGTAAGAGAAAGCTGAGATGTTACCATCAGCAACCGCACCTCCTACCCCAGTGTCCCACAGCAGTAGTTATCTACCTCAGATGACCCCAGAAGGCAAATCTCAGTCACACATGCATGATACCTCCTAGGCAGAAATGTGGACACATTCAGTTAGCAGAATGGATAACACATTTTAGTTTTAATTGCAATGTGCTTACTCTTAACCATTACATTCACTCATTTCCAGTCCCACTCTTGCCTTTTCCACTCTGCTCAGACTAATCATATTAGATGAAACTTGTCTAGCATTAAAATAGCATCTGAAATATTAAGTTTAAGCTGGTTCCCCACAATAGACAAATACTCCAGTACCTGACTCAGCATGAGATATAAAAATTCACCCAGCTTATTAAAAATCAATCTAACATTCTACATTTATGGAGACATGCCAGCCCTTCCCACCTCACTTTTATCCTTGCGCTGAATCTTTGCTCTTTCCATCTTGAGTTGCTCCTGCTTTAAGGAGTAACAGGCAGCGGTGATTGCAGTGCTAGCTGCTGAGTATGTATGCAGTACATGCAATGTATTCCAGCTTACATTCTCAGAATCCCTTACATTCTCAGATGTTATAGACGCATGAGAGACATTCAATAATTTATGTACCTCAGAAGGAAAAAAAAGAGTTTTCAAAACATTTTTGTTTTATTTCCCCAATAGCTCCATACACTTCTCCTGCAATGACTTTAATTCCTTTGAAAAAAAATCTTCCATTTGACCATCAAACCAGGACATCACAGCTACCTTGACATCTTCATCACTTGAAAAAAGCTGTCCACAGAGAGATTTCTTCAAAATTCAGAACAGAAAATAATCTGAGGGAGCCAGATCAGGACTGTAGGGTGGATGTTTCAGTTGCTGGAACCCACATTCTCGGATGGCAGCCTGTGATTGACGTGATATGTGAACTGGCACATTGTTGTGAAAAAGCAGCACAGCTGCTATGAGTTTTTTTGTCTTTTCTCCATGATTGACTCCCACAAAGCGATCATTGTGTTGCCATAACTCTCCCCAGTTATGGTTGTCTTATGTGTCATGAACTCCAAAAACAAAAGTACTTCAATACCCAGAAAACAGTTGACATGACTTTGTCTACAGATTTTTCTGTCTTTTTTGGGGTGGGGGATGACTTGTACTTCCACTGTATTGACTCCATTTTGGACTTAGGATCTCTGTGATAGACCCAAGTCTCATCTTCAGTCAATAAATGATGACAAAAATTCATTTGGTTTTCACAGAGCATTTCCAAATCCTCATTACAGAACTGGAGCCTTGTGGCCTTCTGACATTCAGCATTTTTGGAACCTATCTTGCACTGACGTTTGACATGCCCAACTTTTCATGAATTATTTCCAAACTGTATGTGCCGTGATGCCCATTTCTTCAGTTATTCAAGAAACCTTAATTCGTCTGACTGACAAAATTAAATTCTCAACTTTCTTGCACATTTCTGTGGAAGTTGCTTTCATAGGCTATCCAGTGTGAGGGTCATCTTCAAATGGACTCTCTACCCCACTTAAATTGCTTGCTCCAAAATTTTAATTTGTAGGATGATGGGGCAGACTCACCATAAATTGCAGCCATCCATTAGTGGATCTCCTTTGGCTTTTTCTCTTCTTTTTTGAGAAATTTTATCAATGAACATTGCTCCAAATATACCTTTTTCTTACTTGATTTGAACGAGGACTCTCCTGACATCTTGTCTCTTAGAATGTTAGACTTGCACTGAGCCACAACTGTGTGTGAGTAACCTTGAGAGCTGTCACAATATGTCCAGACTAGTTTCAACATGCTTGCTAATTTCTTTCATACTCAGGATTATATATTATTAAATACTTCTTCGTAGGTCGTAGCTTTCGATCTTTCCAGTCCTCTTTACTTACTCTGACAACGTTCAGGTTTGCAGCTCCAGATGGCAGTTGAGATGAGCCAACTACTCAGGTCTGCATCCTCAATGACAGCAACATGTTTTCATTTAAAAATTAATTTAAAGTTGATAGTAGCAAGCCAGAAGCAGTATCTTAATAATACATAAATACAGGGTTGGGGGTTTGATTTGTTTCAAACCTTATTTTGTAGAACTTGGGTTATTTGTATGGAATGCTATTTGATTTTAATAAAATCAATAAAATAAAAAAATACATAAATAAATTGATTATAATCAAAAAAAAGAAAGATTGTCCAAGAAAACAAGACAGATGAAGGATAGATCTCCTGTAAAAGGCAGCCACTGGTGTGGCACCTGAAAAGTTGGACTCCATATGACAAAAAGACAGAAGCACTAGAGGCTGTGCAGTGGATGTCATGTATCCAGCAGGAGTTATGTATATTTTATGTTTTATTGTTTTTGTTAATTTTGAATAATCTGAATTTTAATTAATTTAATTTGAATTATTTATTGTGTCTTTATGTTATTTTTGTTGATTTCATATGTAATTTTTGTAATAGTTTACTGTCTCTTTAAATGTAGCTATTTTCCCTGTCCTTTGTTGGTGGAGCACCTCATAAGGCAGGTGTAAGAGCCATTTCGTAGTTATATAAGATTCATAAATATTTTACTAAGATGACAATGCATAATCTATGGAAGGTTCCTATAACCCCCATAAGTAGAATTGTATTGGTATATTCTTGCCATTTCTAACAGCTCTGACTAAATATTATTCACAGTTAGTGATCAGCCTTGCCATGTGTAAGGTGTAGAGGGCAAATGGTTTTAAACCGTGCCTCTCGTGCCTATGGGCCTTTTGAGTGTGTGTGAAGTAACTTGTAAGACAATGCACTTATTAAAGTGCAAAGCTGTATGCTTAAGGCATACAGAAGAAGAAATTAAGAACTTTTACGTACAGAAATAACTGTTTCTCAAGAAAGAAAAACCAAGTTTAGAGAAGATATATTTTTCCTTTGTTTTGCCTTTTATTTTTTTTCTTTATTCTTGTATGGATTATTTGCTTTTAATTTACACTAAATATTTTTAAAACAAACTTTTGGACTAAGAGATTTCTTTCGGCACGCGTTTTACCCGTGCTTGAACCCACCTTATACTTCGGCGGCTACAGCAGAGACATCTTGATGTCACCACTTCTGGGCCCTCCCTCTAGCAATATAAGCTGAGAAGGTTCTGGTATTGGGAATAATTCATTAAAGTGGAATTTTTGGAGTATTATGGTCTTAATTGGATTTTCTGGCTTCTGTTACCTTCTTCCTATGTTTTAAGGCTTCTGATTCATCACATTGTGTATTGGAACTTTATTTGCTTAGGGCTGCTTTTTAGGCAACTCCACTGTGCCTCTTTTTTGCTATTTTATGTGAATAAATCCTTACATTGTAAAGATTGCCCTGTTATTATAAGCCAAGGTTACTGTTTTTCCCACCTCCTGAGGGTCTTCTGGTTATATTTTGAGACATTTAAATGTATGTTTAGAGGCTTTAATCTCATTTGGGCCTGTGAGGACCAAGTCAAGCCATTGGAGCTAGGATTAAACCATTTGTGTTAAGGCCTTTTATCAGACTGGCAAAGGAGTCCTAACCTGGCCAATGAAGCCTTTTATGAAGCCTTTGGAGGCCTCACATCTTTTTTGCCTTTAAGGAAACTCCAATCATGATGTTGGAGAGCAAAGAATAGCACCTGGGACTAAACTGCATATCTTGCTCTGGCAGGCTGTAATAAATAAATCTGTTTACAGTAGAGCAGGCAAGAATTTGTGCAGACCTAACCATGGTCAAGAACATTTTTAAAGGCACTGGCGAATATTAAGGGGACTGGAGCATTTCTTTTCACATCGTAAGGACCTGAAAAAACATTTAAAACATGCAGTTGAACCAGAAACCTTGAGATCCTTTAAAAATTATGAGATATTGGAACAACTTAGCTATTGGCTAACAAAATTAACGTAATGGGTTGAATGGTCTCCTCTTATTTTTTCAAAGGACTTATGTTGTTATCTTTGATTTATTTTCTTAAATGTAACTTCTAATCCTGGAACTGATTTCATACATGTGGGTATTAACTCTAAGATAGACGTTAAAGGTGCCACAAGCCAGAATCTTTTTGAATCTAGAGTCAGCAGATGAGTAGGTGAAGACACTTACTGAAAGGTAGAGGAGAGGTTAAGGGTGTACTCACAGTAGCAGTTTGTTCTATATATGCGTTTGTCTGCATGTAACCCCGAAAGTCTAATTCATTTGATTAGTGTGATCGCTCCATGCCAGGCCAACTGTACCATACCCTGGCCTGCTTGGGCCTGGGCACAGTTCCAAATCAGTGGGATTTGGAACACAGACATGACATAAATGAGGCAACATCATTTCATTCAGTACCATCCATCCATTATCCTTACTATTCTAACTACTGGGCCACGAGGGTCCACCGGAGCCAATCCCAGCCCACCGCAGAGTGCACACACACACACACTAGGGACAATTTAGAATCACCAATGCACCTAACCTGCATGTCTTTGGACTGTGGGAGGAAACTGGAGTGCCCGGAGGAAACCCATGCAGACATGGGGAGAACATGCAAACTTCACACAGGGAGGACCTGGAAAGCGAACCTAGGTCTCCTTACTGCGAGGCAGCAGCGCTACCACTATGCCACCGTGCCACCCATTTCAGTTAAAACAGGTTTTTATTCTCACCTTACAGATGCCCGTGAATTGTAGGTGGCAAATTGCTCTTTTAACATTATTTGTCTCCATAAAAATCTTCTCGTACGTACAGCACAATTATCAGCAAAATACTCCACTGCACATTGAATAATTAGGGTTGAACTGTATCCTTCCCTACATGACTCCAAAAAAACACAAAATAAGAAAAATCAGATTGACGGATGCCATCACTATGTGTTTGGGTCTTATTTTAGCTTTACACAGTCGTATGGTGATATCAAAAACGTGACCAGGCCCAGAACATTAAAGTGCAGTGTGAGCACAGGCCAGCAAGGGAGAAGTGAGGGAGGACATTCGTGCTCGGGTGCGGTACAGAACAAATCTGCTTAGTGTGAGTACACCGTAAGATACCAGGCAGATGCGGGATTGGGAGTGGTAAAAAAGTTGTGGTGGACAAGTGGACAGGCTAATCCATGGAATCAAAACTTATATGAGTAAGTCTAGAGAAAAATTTGGCTTTATTGCTTTAGTGTATGACACTTTACTTAATTCTGTTTTTCTTCATCATTTTTACATTCTGCAAGGGGGAATGATAACTTCTGTCTTATGGCTTCAGAGGGTAAAGATGCCAACAACAATTCAAAACATCTGTCTGGTTGAGAACAGCATTTCACAGATATATAGAAGTAGAAAGAGAAGCTATTGAAGAAGGAGAAAAAATATAGCATTTGTTAATAATGTCTGTGAAGACTATAACATTAAAAACTCCTTAAATGGACATTTGAGAACAGTTTAATGTGCATCATTACTCTCCTTTAATAAATTTCTATGTGAGGGCTGATTGAGAAGTTTTGAGAATCACTGTACCTCAGCTCCATGGTGTCAAAATAAAGGTCTTGGAACTGTAGGTACAGAATGATGATTTATTGATGAACACAATGATTACAGAAATAATGTATGAGAACGGCTTATATATCACCTTAAAAGATGGGATGTAAGACATACAAGAAAGACAAAAATATAACACAGGAGAAGCTGAATAGTCTTAATTTGCTTGCAGGTTTTCTAAAGTGTCTTGATTTTATAAGCTTCTCACAGTAATATTTCTTGGCACAGATAAATAGTTTTATGAAACCTAGCCTAGGGATGATGTCCAGGCTGTGTGGTGTTGCATGTTGTTGCTCCATGTTTGAGTGGAAAGTGTATCTTGCGGTGGAGGCCACTCTTGTTCTTTACCACAAACAGTGAGCAGAGGAAGACAGCACCATACAATCTACACATAGGACCATTGCATGGTGTTGTCTTCCTCTTCATTTTAATCGTAATTTAACTTAATCCTGATACTCTATATGTTCAATTTCCTCAAAATAACTATTCATGGTGGCTCTAAAATCTGTACTGACCCCTACTCTCTTTTCTGTTTCTTTTTCCGGTTTCTTTGTGGTGGTGGCCTGCGCCACCTCCACCTACTCAAAGCTTCATGATGCACCAACAATGATGGACGGATTAAAAGGAAGAAGTCTACGTGACCATCATTATCATCAAGCCCTTCCGTGAGAATCCTAAATCCAAAGAGGACTGTTTCATTTATGTTAGGTAGAATGCCCAGAGGGGACTGGGCGGTCTCATGGTCTGGAATCCCTACAGATTTTATTTTTTCTCCAGCCGTCTGGAGTTTTTTTGTTTTTTCTGTCCCCCCTGGCCATTGAACCTTACTCTTATTCGATGTTAATGTTGATTTACTTTGTTTTATAATTGTGTCTTTCATTTTTTTATTCTTTAATATGTAAAGCACTTTGAGCTACTGTTTGTATGAAAATGTGCTATATAAATAAATGTTGTTGTTGTTGTCTTCTTCAGCTCACTGTTAGACTCTTTGCTATGTCCTATACAACCTGATAAAGGAAAGTGTGACTCTTTCTGGCACACTTTCCACTAGTTGTAGTTGTACTTGTAGTATTTGTAGTTCAGGCACTGAAGTTCCTTTAATGAAGTTGTGATGCTTTGCAGCTTTGCAGTCTTTCAATGTTATGCTTAGTCACTAGCACAAAGTGTAAACTTTAAAGAGTAGAATTATTCAAGCCTTGTGTTTACCTGTGTTTTTCAAGTAGCTGTATAGCGAAGGTTATCTCATGTATAGTACATTACAGTAGAGTACAATCAATTCTGTGTATGCCTCTTGTTCACCACAGAGGTGTAGTGCATTTTTTGTCACATGCTGTGTATTTTTAAACACAAACATACACCAAAATGCACCCATCATACACATAATATGTTATCTCTACAGGAAAACTCATTGTAGAGAAATCCCACCACTGTTACCTAGCAACCACGCTTTCCTTTTTCTTGATTTCAACAGATGAGAGCTCATACAGTGCATCCGGAAAGTATTCACAGCACATCACTTTTTCCACATTTTGTTATGTTACAGCCTTATTCCAAAATGGATTAAATTATTTTTTTCCTCAGAATTCTACACACAACATCCCATAATGACAACGTGAAAAAGTTTACTTGAGATTTTTGCAAATTTATTAAAAATAAAAAAAACTGAGAAATTACATGTACATACGTATTCACAGCCTTTGCTCAATACTTTGTCGATGCACCTTTGGCAGCAATTACAGCCTCAAGTCTTTTTGAATATGATGCCACAAGCTTGGCACACCTATCCTTGGCCAGTTTCGCCCATTTCTCTTTGCAGCACCTCTCGAGCTACATCAGGTTGGATGGGAAGAGTCGGTGCACAACCATTTTAAGATCTCTCCAGAGATGTTCAATCGGATTCAAGTCTGGGCTCTGGCTGGGCCACTCAAGGATATTCACAGAGTTGTCCTGAAGCCACTCCTTTGATATCTTGGCCGTGTGCTTAGGGTCGTTGTCCTGCTGAAAGATGAACCGTCACCCCAGTCTGAGGTCAAGAGCGCCCTAGAGCAGGTTTTCATCCAGGATGTCTCTGTACATTGCTGCAGTCATCTTTCCCTTTATCCTGACTAGTCTCCCAGTTCCTGCCGCTGAAAAACATCCCCACAGCATGATGCTGCCACCACCCTGCTTCACTGTAGGGATGGTATTGACCTGGTGATGAGCGGTGCCTGGTTTCCTCCAAACGTGATGCCTGCCATTCACACCAAAGAGTTCAATCTTTGTCTCATCAGACCAGAGAATTTTGTTTCTCATGGTCTGAGAGTCCTTCAGGTGCCTTTTGGCAATCTCCAGGTGGGCTGCCATGTGCCTTTTACTAAGGAGTGGCTTCCGTCTGGCCACTCTACCATACAGGCCTGATTGGTGGATTGCTGCAGAGATGGTTGTCCTTGTGGAAGGTTCTCCTCTCTCCACAGAGGACCTCTGGAGCTCTGACAGAGTGACCATCAGGTTCTTGGTCACCTCCCTGACTAAGGCCCTTCTCCCCCGATCACTCAGCTTAGATGGCTGGCCAGCTCTAGGAAGAGTCCTGGGGCCTCATGTATAAACGGTGCGTATGCACAGAAATGTTGCGTAAGAACTTTTCCACGTTCAAATCGCGATGTATAAAACCTACACTTGGTGTAAAGCCACGCACTTTTCCTCGGTACCTCATGCCTTGTCGTACGCAAGTTCTCCGCTCGGTTTTGCAGACTGGCGGCACCCAGCATCAAAGCAATGGTACTGTTCCTGTGTGATTACTCATTATTTTCATGGCGCGCTTTATAAATACACCGAAACTAACCGCATATTGTTTATTAGTGTAATGCATCTGATTGTAATTAACTCGTAACAATATAATGGTCCAGGGAACAGCCATAGTATTCCAAATACCATAACTGCTTTAGCGTTGTTACTCTCACTGCACCTTCCTCTTCTTATTATTTTTCTTCTTCTTCTTTCAGCTCCGCCCGTTAGGAGTTGCCACAGCGGATCATCTTTTTCCATATTACTCTCACTGCACCACTCGAAGTATTTATATCACTGTATCTGAGTGTGAATCACAGCAGCAGCTGATCGGAAAGAGAATTATCGGTATACAGCTTCAAGCACATGCTGTCTCAGCCACTGCAAAATGTTTTAAAGCCTTTCCTGTACAGACCTCGCGGTTCAGAAACAGTTTAATCCCTAGAATTTAAATGCAGTCAATCAAGTGCTCCTTGTAGAACTGTTTGTACTTATAAGTACAATCACCCCACTGTAAACTTGCACTACAGTTATAATATCGCACAACCTGAGCCACTTTATAAAGCGCGTATTTACATATGATGACGATATCATTTTTAAGGTGAAATGCAGCAAAATATGTTTGTTATACAGATAAAACTTTAACTTCATTTAAATAATCTATATTCTTCACTGGGAGTGTCATTAAGAAAGAATAATTAAACATGTACTACGAAGATATTTCAATGTTCCTTAAACATTTTGAAGAATCGGCGCTAAGCTTACAGATGGCTTAACGTCTATTACAGAGCTGATTGTAAGGCGATCGGTTACTTGGGGAAAGAAAAGCACTGACTGCAGTGACGGCAACGCCAATATATATTGAATATAACACAGAAAGAGAAAATAACAACACAGCAAAAAACGCAGCGACAAATTTCGGCAAAAGTTAAATGCTTGTGTCATGAGCACGAGGCGGCTATGCAGTGTGTGCAACGGACGTGGCCATCCACCGTGCATGACATTGGCGGGCGAAGGAGCCACCGATTCTTCCTCTGCCCAGTGCCACCACAAGCCTAGAGCCGCCCCTGAGTACTGCTGCAATAAATTATTTAATCGAAGTGAAACACATGTTTAATAATGTGCTTTAGCTCCTATCATCATGAAAATGACATCACGTATACATCTCAGTATTTTAGTTATTCAGAGAGCTGTAATATCACGAATGTAATGGACTCTGTGTCCAGTTGGAGGAAGAGAGCCGGTTTAAGAAGCAAGTAGTGATTCACACACATAGAGCACATAGAAGATCAAATACAAAACAAAGCATTTAACGTGCTACTTTAATTACAATGTGATTTGAGAAACTGGTTAATTAAATGATTTTAAGATGAAGTTTAAGATGTTCTACTTTAATGACAAAATAAACTACGTGATTAAAGTGGAATTGAAGTTGACATTTCGTGCTTTTTCCTTACCGTGTGCCTTTTTTCTCTGTACCCTAATAAGCTTTCATATGACACTCAGACAGTGGGCTTACAACTCGGCTTCTTGCGGCGACTTTGATATGTGACTTCTTTTTTATTTCCGGCACTGTGCGATTTTGTGGATGTGAGCTTTCAAGTTTCTCCAACACGCTATGTCACTCGGTCAACTTCCTTTTGTTGATTATACTACGGTTTATTTGAACAAATAGTATGTTTTTCCTTTGCCTCCACTTGGTATTCGCTGAAATTCTTATATTTTCCCCCGTGCTTTTCCCATTGTCTTTTCACAGAAGGCTGTACTTAAGGGCGATTTATATTATTTTGCATATTCAAAGAGGCGTAATTCTGGGAGGAGTTGGGGCGTTACATAATGCGCGTGCACGAGCGTTAGTTTTCACGCTGATCGGGATTTATGTAGCGGAAGAACGTGGAAGTTGGAGTACACACAGATTCCTGCATCTGGATTTTTCACACATTTTTCGCACATTTCGGCTTTTGTGCTTATGCCATGTTATAGTGCGAGTTCTACGCACGCCGTTATACATGAGGCCCCTGGTGGTTTCGAATTTCTTCCACTTACGGATGATGGAGGCCACTGTGCTCATTGGGACCTTCAAAGCAGCAGAAATTTTTCTGTAACCTTCCCCAGATTTGTGCCTCGAGACAATCCTGTCTCGGAGGTCTACAGACAATTCCTTGGACTTCATGCTTGGTTTGTGCTCTGACATGAACTGTCAACTGTGGGACCTTATATAGACAGGTGTGTGACTTTCCAAATCATGTCCAATCAACTGAATTTACCACAGGTGGACTCCAATTAAGCTGCCAAAACATCTCAAGGATGATCAGGGGAAACAGGATGCACCTGAGCTCAATTCTGAGCTTCATGGCAAAGGCTGTGAATACTTATGTACATGTGCTTTCTCAATTTTTTTATTTTTAATAAATTTGCAAAAATCTCAAGTAAACTTTTTTCACGTTGTCATTATGGGGTGTTGTGTGTAGAATTCTGAGGAAAAAAATGAATTTAATGCATTTTGGAATAAGGCTGTATCATAATGTCGCAGGTGGCAGGGTGTGGTCAACAATCAGCCACCTACTTAAGGAGCCAACGCCCTGCAATCAAGGCTGGAGTCGGGTAAGGAGGAGGACAAGGTCGAGGCAGAGGAGGCGAGGAGAGGACAGTGATTTACTGACTTTGGGGAGACTGGGGGTTTGCTGGCGGTGCACTTAATTGTACTATAATCTATACTAATAAAAGGCAAAGCACTCACTCACTCACTCACTCACTCACTCACTGACTCATCACTAATTCTCCAACTTCCCGTGTGGGTGGAAGGCTGAAATTTGGCAGGTTCATTCCTTACAGCTTCCTTACAAAAGTTGGGCAGGTTTTATATCGAAATTCTACGCGTAATGGTCATAACTGGAAGCAGTTTTTCTCCATTTACTGTAATGGAGATGAGCTTCAACGCCGTGGGGGCGGAGTTTCGTGTGACATCATCACGCCTCCCACGTAATCACGCAGTACATAGAAAACCAGGAAGACCTCAAAAAAGCGCTGAAGAAAACATGCATTATATAATTGAGAAGGCAGCGAAACAATAAGAAGCGAGCGAGTGACATATACAACCATATTCATGAGTTCTGCTACTTCGGAAACAAAGCACGATGTAAACCTACACTTTAAATTAAGTTCATAGACAGGCTGCGCTGGCGTTTGTAATTTAGTGCCTGCCCATATAAGGCCGTCCGTCAGCGGCAATCCAATAGCAAACTGCCACGGGTAAATATTCACGGGTGAAGGACTGTGCTTATGGAGAGGAAGATGAGATGGTCAGGGTGGTGTTTGACACAAACTCAGCGAAACTGCGAGAGAAAGTTTTAAGTGCCAGGACTAAGGTAACATTAAATACAGCCATGGACATAGCACGAGATGGCACCAGCACAGCTGGGAACCTTCGATGCATGTACACCGAGTGGCTCACGTGAACTGACGCAGTGCACAGATAAAAGCAACAGTTCCAAAGAGCTGAACAAAACCAATTACACAATTGAAAAGGCAGCAAAAATATGAAGCGTCTGATACAGCATATTCATAAATCCAGCTACTGTGGAAACAAAGCACACGTTGGAAAAAGTCAATGTCCGCTAAAGGAAGACAGTGTAAAAAACCCGTGCATGCAGTGTGTCAGGTCTCAGATAAAGAAGAAGACGAGCTGTTTATTGATGCAGTAAGAAACGAATCGATGAATGAAACCTGTCATCTTTACAGCGATTGACAAACACGGAATGTAACTTGAACACAACACATCCTACAAATACGAACCTGATTGAAAGAAATAATGATAATCAAATCCTTGATGACAGCAACACTCAGTAACACTCACAAAACAAATACTGTATATTGACAGTCATGTTACGTTATTTTTAAAATGTTCCCTTTTCTTTTCTAGCTTTTTTAACACACTACTTCTCCTCGATACGGGTATATATATATGTATATATATATAACCCGATCTACATACTCGACTAATGGTTACTTTATTAGCCATCAATGATTGTTTTGGTAAAGCCATACTCAGTGTATTCATTAGATGAGCGGTAAAAAGTAAGGCGAGGAGGATGACTTATTGAGGCATGCAGGCTGTAGTCTTGCGTCAACTCTATCTGAATTGCGATCACATTTGAAAAAATATATCTTTTCAAGTTCTATTTAGTCCATATGTGTCAAACTCAAGGGCGGGCCACATCCGCCCGGCGTAATTATATCCGGCCCGAGATCATTTTATATACTGTATTATTGTTATTAAAGCCGGGTATATGAAGCGCTGGTAACACAATAAACTACAGATCCCATAATGCAGCGCTTCAGCTGCCTTGCCGAACACTTACGCGTTAATCAAGTCTACCTTATGATGCTGCAAGTTATTGCGAAGCTAGCTCACACGATGCTGAAGAGAAAAGTTGATTCTGAAAATAGAGCCTTTAAAACCGATGGGAGGCTGAGTATATGTTTACTGAACCCGTGTGTCTCATTTGTGGAGCTAATGTGGCTGTAATTACAGAATTTAATCTAAGACGGCACTATAAAACAAAACATCAGGGTAACCTGAAAGACCTGAATGCAATGCAGAAGATACAGAAAGCAGAAGAATTAAATAAGAATCTGACACTTCAGCGGACGTTTTACCGTGCACAATCACAAAGTGATTTCAATTGAAGCTGCTTTTATGGGAGACACAAATGCACCAGTTCACCTTGCCCCACTTTCCCTGTTGCCAAGTAATGTTAAACCAAGTCGTCACTACGGTGTTCCCAAATCGCACTTTGCTGATAAACTGAGCGCACTGAGTTTGCACGGCGCTTTGGTGACTTTGAAGAACAAAAAAAGTCCGTCTACATGCGGCTCGAACCTTGTGCATGTTTGGTAGCACATATCTGTGTGAGAAGCTCTTCTCAGTGATAAAGACTAACAAAACAGCACACAGGAGTCGCCTCACTGATGAGCACCTGCAATCCATCCTGAGAATCTCCACAACACAGAACCTCACACCAAACAGAAACGAACTTGTTGCCAAAAAGATGCCAGGCGTCCAGCTCTAAAATGACATATGAGCAAAGACAACTGAATGATTTGATTTGTTATTGCTGAAAGGAACACATTTTATTTATATTTCCAGGTTTTGTTATGCAGCATGTTCATATTTGAATTTGTATAATTTTGACAGGATATATTTTTATGGAGAGCAAAATCTTTTGGGATATTTAAAATCTAAGTTTATTTTTTTATATAAAATTACATAAGAGTAAAGAAATTTGAATGTTTGTTCTTTTAATGTTTACTTTATTTCTAACTTGTATAATTTAGACAGGATATATTTTTATGGAGAGCAAAATATTATAAGTTGTTTAAGGTTTGAGTTGATTTATTCAGGAATAATATTCCTGTCTGTTTTACCATTCCTACCAAAGATATTTCTGTCGACTAAATAAAAATTCCTTCTATTTAAAATTTAAATAGAACTTGAACAAATCGATAGTTCATAATATCCACGCAGACTTGCACGTAAGAGCGAGTTATCCGTTTTAACAAACAGCGTATTGCACTGATCTGAAATAGCTGTGTGTGTATATATGTAGATATGTATGTATATGTATATATATGTTTATATATGTGTGTGTGTATGTATATATATATATGTATTTGTGTGTATATATGTGTGTGTATGTATGTTTGTGTGTGTGTAAATATATATATATATATATATATATATATATATATGACAGCAACACTCATCACTCACAACAGTGACAAAACAATTACATTGACAATCATGTTACGTTATTTTCAAAATGTTTCCTTTTCTTTTTCATTGCTTCTTTAACACACTACTTCTCCGCTGCGAAGCGCGGGTATTTTGCTAGTTGTAAATAAACGTGGAGGATGAGTGAAACAGTGTCCGCCTGTGTGTGTCCGGGCCGCTTGGTTTCACAATAACAAAATGTGGAAAAAGTGATGCGCTGTGAATACTTTTTGGGTGCACTGTATATTCCATGCACCGTGAAACTGTAGACAAAAATGAAACTCAAAATCTTATATCTTTAGGATTGTGATCATCAAGGAAATCATTATAATTGGCAAAATATGCATCCTCTTACCAGAACAAACACAACACATGTCTGTTGGCTCAGAAAATGTCTACATGTAACAGGAAAAAAGTCCAGTGATATCAAATGACCTGCAGATCTACGCAGAATTACTACAGGAAATAAACCTCTTTTTTTGGTGTCAATGGAACACATTTTACAGGAAGCAAAATGCTATTTGTTTTGTTAATTTTTTTGTGAAGTGAATATGCGAATATTATCTCATCTCACCTTATCTGATTTTTTGAAAACTCTTTTCCTGGTAAGAGTTGCAGTGGCAGTAGGCCAAGCAGGTCATCCCACACTTCCCTGTCCACTGCTACAGATTCCAATTCTTCCTGCAGAATTCCCAGGTGTTCCCCAACCAGCTAAAAGACAATCCCTCCAGAGTGTCTTGAGTCTGATGTAGGGTCTCTGCCCAGTGAGATGTACACAGAGCTGCTCTAGGGTGAGCCACCTGTTGGGCATCCTTACAACCTGCCCAAACTACCTCAACTGTCTGTTTCAATTGCAAAGGAGTAGCAACTAAATAGCTTATTTACAAGCAGTATATTAGTTACACTTTTTACTACTGTTGCTTTGTATCATTGGTTGTAATTTATTTATGTATTATATCTATTTCAAACAAATGCAAGTTCCATCTTCTCCTACTATTAGACCGCGACCAGTTGGATATCCAGTAAGAGTAAGAATAATCGCCAAGAGTGGCCAACACTTTGTTTGGCCACATGGAATGTCTGTACCCTTCTCCACAACACAGATAGTCATGAGCGAAGAACAGCAATAACTGCCAGAGAGCTATCTCGATACAATGTCGATATTGCTGCACTCAGCGAAACACGTATTTCTGGTTACTCACAGTTCACAGAAGCTGGTGGTGGATATATCTTTTACTGTATTGGACAACCAGAAGGGATACCTACTGTAGACAGGGTGGAGTTGGTTTTGCTATTAAACAGTCAGAAGTAAAACTTGCAAATCTCGAATTGGCCAACACTCCCACAAAACTACACCCCGATGACGAGATCCGTTGTATCGATGGCTCAGTCCATGATATCTATTTTAAATTATCACCATCTATTCACCTATTATTCATTTATTTATCTATTTACAGTACCTATTTATAGGTGTTAGCCTGGCATGCACTTGTTCTGTGTTTATGTATATGTTGCACAACGGGCCTGAGGAACATCTGCTCTGAGGCTCTCCTGAATCACTGAGTTTCTCATCCTATCACATCCTATCAGTGTCAGCCCAGCAACCCTGCGAAGAAACCTCATTTTTGGATTTTGTATTCGCAATCTAATTTTTTTTCTGTTCATTGCCCACAGCTCACGATCATAGATGAGGACAGGGTTGTAGATCAACCAGTAAACCAAGAGATTTGTCTATAGTCTCACCTCTCGCTTTACCAGTACCAGTACAGTGCTCACAGAACAGCTGCTGCACTCCAATCCTGTTGTTGATCTCATGTTCCCTTTATCAATCATTCATGAGCAAGTTCCCAAAATACTCCCCCAGTCCCAAGTCTTCCACTAAATTCAGATGTTCCCCTCTCATGTGAAGTGAGCAGCCCCATTTTTTCCAATAGAGAACCATGACCTCAGACTTGAAGGTGCTGCTTCATGCTCGGTAGCGGATAACTCGGGTGCATGCCAAAACTCACATTCAGATGAGGCAAAGAGGATAGGCTCATCTGCATAAAACAATGATTTTACCCTTAGTCTGTCCAACTGGACACCACCACATAATTTTGCGGTTTCACACCTTCTGTTTTAAAATGTTATCAATGACATGGATACTTAACTACAAGAGAACCTGTAGGTTTTACAGATGAAAAGGGTTGTTCATTTTGAATGCAATAGCGAAGAAATGGGTATCTACTTTTCATTTCAGTACTGAGCCTGAAAGATGATCAACAAGTGTGGAAGGAGTACTAGAGAGAGCTGAAATAAAAAAGCTGAGAAAGCAGGGCATATAAAAAGACTGGAACTGTATCATTTTGTGTTTCATTTTATAAACAATCCACTACTAAATAAGGTTCTGTGTGTAAAATATTAATCAGAAGCTGTCACCAGGTAAACTGCATAGCCATCATGTGGGCATTCTTTGTTCTCATTGCTTCGACTTAGTGTACATGCCTTGTGGCTACAAGAGAGCAAGTGATGCACACAAGATAATAAGTTGTTGAAACTAGATATATTTTCTTCCTCTGGCTCCTTCTGGCTCAATAAACAAGTAACAATGAATTTCCATGTACAGCCAATTTTGCCTCACCTTTGAAAAATGAATCTAAGAGGAAAAGTAGTTAGAAGGTTGCATAAGGTAATAGAATACGGCCCCATCTTTAACATTTGTTTCTTATATAATAATATATTGAAAAATGCATTGGGCATTTGCTAGATTTAGATACCACAGAATTTAGAAACCTACTTAATCCAGTTCTTGGTTGAAGAGGGTGAATTTGGATCCAATCCTGAACAGCATAGTAGTTCATCACAGGGCCTACTCAAGTTCAACTTTCAATTTATTGTCATGTGTACATAGTGTTCTAATATTCTTACTAGTGTGACTCCAACAGACTAGTGACCACAAAAGTAGACTTTTCAAAAACAGTGGGTGGGGGCAAAAAATCATAGGCTATAGCATCCATCCATCCATTATCCAACCCGCTATATCCTAACTACAGGGTCACGGGGGTCTGCTGGAGCCAATCTTAGCCAACACAGGGAGCAAGGCAGGAAACAAACCCAGGGCAGGCTAAGTCACCCCATTTACTGCCAATGTCCAGAAAAGTGAACAAAAATGAGCACATGCTGGCACAACAAAAAACATGTGGAAAAATCTGCCTCTTAAGCCTGAGCAGCTTCTTTAAACTCTGTGCACTATCAAGCAAGTCTGGGTCTTTGTCTGGGAGCTCGCTCAAGTGGGTCGCAGTTCATCTGACTGAGAAACCATCTTCTGGGAGACCTTGGATTTATAAAATCTTGACCGGAAAGACCGAGCCCTAATTGCGTGGGAGGGTGGCTGGTGTGTCCTTATTGGTGAAAGTGAAAACCCTCTTGGGGTTATTACATACCTTATCCAAGCCTGGAAGATGATTCTCAGACACCCATGTGTGACAGATGCTCTTTAAAAGAAGCCTGGTCTTTGATTATGACAGTGGAAGTTTCAAACATTTGGTAAAATGCATCGTATGGTACTTTATTGTTGCGTTTTCAGTTTTAGAAAATTAATGTTCTCAACAAGAACGATGTAAATTCTTTGCTTGGAAATACAACAGCAACAATAATAATAATAATAATAACTCTCCAACCAGCGCAGCATGATAAAAGTAAATGATCAGCAGCACAACAGGACTACATCTGTAGGGTTGAATGCACCCTTAATAATTGATTTAATTCAAAGTATAAGTAAATCCCAAATCAGCTTAAAGTTTGTCAAATTTTATCCTGAGTTGTTCACCATGATTGATGACATTTTTCACATTTGAAAATTTTTTCCATAGTCAGTTTCTTGTTGCAGAAGATCCAGTTACTTGCATTGAGTGGATGTTAATATCGTGCTCTTTGCATATCTTCAGTTGGATAAAATAAACAGGAATCATGGGTAAATGTTTAAAGATAATTATTATACATTAACTTCATTGAAAAGTTAATTGGGAAAGATAGTTTATTTCTTAAATAAAATGTATTTGTTCATAGTTTATGGAGCTGCTTTAGTAAGACAATGTTTTTTCAGTCACCATCACCATGGCCGTTTAACTATGGAGTAACCCGTTTAAAACTACTTACACTGCGGCTCATTTCCAATTTTTCTACTCATATGTAACACAGAACTAATCAGAAAAAAACCAAACAAAAAAAAAACATGGAATCTCAACTTTTTAGGTTTGATTTAGGCCACTGTTTTATGTGGCAATAAATTGGGTACAGAGACATGTGACTTGAATCTGAACTGTGCTTGAATGCTTGAAGTGGAATTGTCTGGAAATTTACACATTCCAAATGAATGCCTCAAAATGTAATTTACTTGGGGAAACATGATGCAGTCCAGCATTGAAACATTGCACAAGTACTAACTGATTTGACAGAGTGAAGTGCTGTGCAGCTTTCACAGGGCCAGAAACTCCAAATGCTATGTATGGCATATTCTGTGGGCTGGTTGACATGGTATTCAAACTGGAATTTGTACAATGTACTTGGAATTTTATGTATGCCAGCATCAGTGAATCTATCTGGAGGTAATGACAAAAGTGGGGCGGCACGGTAGTGCAGTGGTCGCGCTGCCCAGGTCCTCCCTGCGTGGAGTTTGCATGTTCTCCCCATGTCTGCATTGGTTTCCTCTGGGTACTCCAGTTTCCTCCCACAGTCCAAAGACATGCAGGTTAGGTGCATTGGCGATTCTAATTTGTCCCTAGTGTATGCTTGATGTGTGTGTGTGTGTGTGTGTGTGTGCCCTGTGGTGGGCTGGCGCACTGCCCGGGGTATGTTTCCTGCCTTGCGCCCTGTGTTGGCTGGGATTAGCTCCAGCAGACCCCCGTGACCCTGTAGTTAGGATATAGCGGGTTGGATAATGGATCGATGGATGTTAAAAGTCTGCTCTAACACTCATCTCCGTGAATTTCGTAATCCACTTATTCACTCTCGTGAAACTCTGTGACCCATGTTAGATGTAACTTTTTTTTATAGAAATACAGGTGTGAAAATACAAAATGAAAATGAGACATTAGATGAAACTTTCTTTTAATAGAAATACAGGTACTCTCTCGCTGAGAATGCCAGTGGCCGAAAATTTTGCAACAGATTCTCTCTCTCTTTGAGACAACCTATTGCAGGGTTCCCAAGACTTGGCATGGAAATTGTAGGAATGGCATTAAGTATTTTGTGCATCGCATTGTTACCTTTGGTGGCCATTTTCGATTGAAAAAACATTTGTTATACTGAGACTTACATTTCGTTAAAATGAGATCCATCTAACATGATGTTCTAGGAACGTTTGTCTGGTCCCACAAAAAGTATTTGCTATTCTACAAATGTTGTTACTCCGGCATTTGCTATAACCTGATTTAACTTATAATCTTTAGTTATATATGTCTTTCAGTGAACTTTGCACATAAAAGGCAATGTTAGCCAATGTGTAACCATCTATATATTTGTACAATATCCTTTGTTTCCTGCTCTTTTTCTGGTCAGTTTGCATGTAAGTCACACACTTTTATAGGTTTTCTCCAAAATTAAAATCTGGAGCAATCAGGTTGGGACAGAGGAAGGACTTTCAGGTCAAGACAGGAAATTAACTGTAGAACTGACTTTTGAAAAGAAGAGTAGGAGCAAGTCACAAGGCAGCAGCAGCTGGGTACAGAGTGTGATTTTCTGTCTTAGATGTCCTGTCAAAACCATCTTTATCATCACTTCATCCAGATCTCTGCTTCACAATTCAGGAAGAAAAAAAGTAAAGCCTGGCCAGGCTAAAGAACTGGAGACACCAGAACCGGATCAAACTCAGATTTATTCATTTATGCAGCTATCATCCTCTGTTATATTTTTGAGGCAATTATTTCACTTAGAACAGTCAAAACATTTAATTGTACTTGTGTATACAGTATATCCATATTGGAACTTTCATTGTGTATATATTATTGTGTAGATAATGGATTGATATGTTGTGGGAGGAATGCTGCAGAATTTAATCTTCACCTTATTTAACCTTTGAATCTGCAGTGTGTGGGTAAAAGTTAGTCATGGCACTTGAAATCAAAAAGTACTTGATTTAAAATGTCAGATTGTTAGATGGGGCGGCACGGTGGCGCAGTGGTAGCGCTGCTGCCTCACAGTTAGGAGACCCGGGTTCGCTTCCCGGGTCCTCCCTGCGTGGAGTTTGCATGTTCTCCCCGTGTCTGCGTGGGTTTCCTCCGGGCACTCCGGTTTCCTCCCACAATCCAAAGACATGCAAGTTAGGTGGATTGGAGATTCTAAATTGGCCCGTTTGTGTGTGTCCTGCGGTGGGTTGGCACCCTGCCCAGGATTGGTTCCTGCCTTGTGCCCTGTGTTGGCTGGGATTGGCTCCAGCAGACCCCCGTGACCCTGTATTCGGGTTCAGCGGGTTAGAAAATGGATGGATGGATGGAGATTGTTAGATGATTTGACATGCTGATTATTTGATTCAATTTTATTTTCATAGACCATTTGATGATGATATCCAGCATTTGTCATCATTGACACCAATTCTATCAGAAACTTTTTCCATGTTCTTCATGAAAACATGAGATTAAACAATGTTCTCAGCCATCATTGCAAACTACATGGGGCTAAAAACATATAAAATATTACTGTTGGATGGAGTATTCCTTTTATGTATCATAGCAGCAGTACTTTACACTGGGCCAATTTAGAGATGTGAGCTACTTTGTTTATTCAAGGGTAGCTATGAACCAGAGTTTAAATTACAACCCAGACACAGTCTCTGAAAACCCTACACATTCTCCGTGGGTGGATGTGAATTTATCCGGGAGCTCTGGCTTCCTTGCACAGTAGTGTTGGGTTCACTGGCCTAGTGTGCAAGAATTGTATCCTGCATTCTTTCCAATGGTAAGTAGATAGGCTTCTGTGCTCCCAAGCATGTTCAGAAAATGAGTGTTTGTTAATTCTTAAAATACATTAAATAAACTTCAGTAACATGAAATAACCTCAGTGATGTTAATCAACTATTCTCTGGAAGCATGATGAGAGAATGGAAGTACTTGACTTTCATGATCATCATGCAAATGCATACTGCTGTGTATTCCTAATCTAATCTAAAATTGTCACCTTGGTGTCCGCCTTGAGACTTGACAGCAGAGCCTAAATGGAAAGGCTAGATTTATTTGGAAATTAATAATGTCAGTTTCAGAATATCACATCTGATGGAACATCTTTAAAATATACAATGAAAAAAAAAAGATTTATTCTGTTTTGTTTTGTTTTTTTACTTTTAAAATTCTACAAGATGTCATCACATTTTCTATACAGTAATGTACAATCCTTTTCATTTTAAAGCTGAATCTATCATTCCTTGTCTATCCTCTTGCTGGCTGCTATGACAATGTGCATTCCTTACTTTTGGAACTCTGAGAAATAGACATTTATATGTTTACTGACAATAACGTATTTAGTCAAGTTTATGTTTTGCATAAGCTATTAAATTCAACAGAATTAAAAGTGTTTTGCACCTGATTTCCTTTTGTATTCAATGTCTGGTGCATTACATTGCAGTGTCCAACAGTAGTCAGCAAGCATTGGTGGATTCCAATTGCCCTGGTAT